>NC_140579.1:943933956-944573122 GCF_964204655.1 Triturus cristatus
CAGGTGCAGGAGAGGCGGGAGGAAGGCCGTTTGACTGTCCACAGCCCGCGTGGGGAGACGGCCCGCGCGACCCGTTCAAGGCTTCCCCTCTGGGAGTCAGACTGCACCATTGGGAGGAAAAAAACATTACCAGGTGCTCAGCCCGGAAGTCCCGCCCCACCCCCCACCCACCCGCAGGTGAGGAAGGGGGCTCCCGAAGCAACGGTAGCAGGCAGCAGCCCACCGCCATGCAAGTCTTCAAACCCCTCGGCCCGGCGGTACAGGACCGGGTCAAACTGGGTACCTGGCAATGACGGAGGGTCAAACCCACCTGCACGTCAGCCATCTGTCACCAGGCAGCCCTGAACAGTGCCGGCAGGTTGTTGGGAAGCCCACCCCACCCTTGCCTAGGTCGGTGGTGCTGGAAGGTGAGAGCCAGGTGGCTCCCCATCCCACACGCCTCCCACCAAGTGCAGCCGGGGTTCCCCTTGCAGGCCCTCGGCTTTTTCTCTTCCAGGCCACCCTGGTGCACGAGAATGGCCGCTACTCGTTTGCCCAAAGCCCGGACAGGCATGTATTAGCTCTAGAATTACCACAGTTATCCAAGTAACAGATGGAGCAATCAAAGGAACCATAACTGATTTAATGAGCCATTCGACGTTTCACTGTACCGGCCGTGTGTACTTACATGTGCATGGCTTAATCTTTGAGACAAGCATATGCTACTGGCAGGATCAACCAGGTAGTCGCACCTGCTCACGGGGTGGGTTCGGGAGCCGCATGCCCATCTCCCTGACCGGCAGCCTTCGCACACCCCTCTCTCGGGAGCCTGATAGGGGAAGGAGCACACCCGCCTGCGGGGGGGGGCTTGCTGGAGAGGTGCAGTCACATGTGCACCGGCAGGCCCAGCCGTCTCCCACGGAAGGGAGAGGCAGGCCGAGGTGCAGCCTGAGCGAGACGCGGGGGTGCTGGAGCTTGCCGGCGTCGGCACGGGGCATATGGACCTGCCGGGCAGCAGCATCCGAGGGCCTACCGCCACCCGACCCCTTCCGCTCGGGTCGGACCACTGGGGGGCACAAGCTGCCGGAGCTGCTCGTCCTTCGCTCTGCTGGGAAGGGTGAAGGGCCTCCTGCCAGGCAGCAGGCCCTCGAGTCAGACGGTCCATGCAGGGTGGAAGCTCCTTGCTTGAAACAACAGCCGAGGCTGGCCAAGCAGTCCATCTCTAAATGTACCAAGAGTGCCCAATCGATCAGAGTATGTCCGGGGCATCCCCTGGCAGGCCCTCGGCTTTTTCTCTTCCAGGCCACCCTGGTGCACGAGAATGGCCGCTACTCGTTTGCCCAAAGCCCGGACAGGCATGTATTAGCTCTAGAATTACCACAGTTATCCAAGTAACAGATGGAGCAATCAAAGGAACCATAACTGATTTAATGAGCCATTCGACGTTTCACTGTACCGGCCGTGTGTACTTACATGTGCATGGCTTAATCTTTGAGACAAGCATATGCTACTGGCAGGATCAACCAGGTAGTCGCACCTGCTCACGGGGTGGGTTCGGGAGCCGCATGCCCATCTCCCTGACCGGCAGCCTTCGCACACCCCTCTCTCGGGAGCCTGATAGGGGAAGGAGCACACCCGCCTGCGGGGGGGGCTTGCTGGAGAGGTGCAGTCACATGTGCACCGGCAGGCCCAGCCGTCTCCCACGGAAGGGAGAGGCAGGCCGAGGTGCAGCCTGAGCGAGACGCGGGGGTGCTGGAGCTTGCCGGCGGCGGCACGGGGCATATGGACCTGCCGGGCAGCAGCATCCGAGGGCCTACCGCCACCCGACCCCTTCCGCTCGGGTCGGACCACTGGGGGGCACAAGCTGCCGGAGCTGCTCGTCCTTCGCTCTGCTGGGAAGGGTGAAGGGCCTCCTGCCAGGCAGCAGGCCCTCGAGTCAGACGGTCCATGCAGGGTGGAAGCTCCTTGCTTGAAACAACAGCCGAGGCTGGCCAAGCAGTCCATCTCTAAATGTACCAAGAGTGCCCAATCGATCAGAGTATGTCCGGGGCATCCCCTGGCAGGCCGCCCTATGGGGATGCCGGCTTTGCGTCCCTGCCTGCTCCCAGGGCGAGCAGGCTTGGAGGAAAGGCCCATCGGGAAGGGGCTGAGAGGCGGGTGCCGGCCTGTCTCAGAATTGCCGGACTTCACGGGGGTCTGACTGATTAGGCTCGTAGAAAAGGACCATCGGGAAGGGGACCGAGAGGCAGGTGCGTACCGGGGCCCCCGTGGGCAGGTCCGGGTTCAGCCGTACCCGGTCTCAGAATCGCCAGACCTCACAGAGGTCTGACTGACCCTCTCCCTAGTAATCCGGATGAAAATTACCCCCCTTTCTTGTAATCCGTGCACACAAGGTGACAGAGGGGACCAAAGGCGCAAATGTGATCAACCTCCTGGAGCCCTCGCTGGGATCGGGGAGGCAAATGAGCCCTCATCGGGACTTCTAGGGAAGCCCGGCCATCTGGTCGCCCCATAGGAAAGCATTACGTGTGACCGATGGCCGAGGGGAAAGGCGCGACCAGATGGCCGAGGGGAAAGGCGCGACCAGATGGCCGGTATTGAAAGGGAAGCTTTCTGGTCGCTCTGTGCCCTAACGAGAGTGAGCGTGCGCCGGGCCATGGGGGGCCGGAGGCCCGGGGACACAGCCATGGGGGCTGCGAGGGCGAGCCGACGGGCCCTTCAACCTGGGGCCCGCAGACACCTTGACAAGCAAGCGAAGCGGGGAAGGCCTGCACAGCATGTCCCGGGCCCTTGGTGGAGCGGCAGGCCGGGGGCCGGGGCCCCGGGCTGAAGCACCAGACCTGGGGCCCGGCGGGGCCCCTGGACCCAGCCGGGGCTCCCGGGGCCAGAGGCACAGGGGAAGCCTCCCCAGGCCCATGGGACTCTGTTCCGGGCACCCTGACATGCAGCAGGACCGAAGATGGAGCCCGGGGTAGGGAGGCTGCCCTCCCTGGGGCCTCCGGGGCCCCGGCCGGAGCTCCTGATCCCAGCCAAGCAGGGGGAGGCTCCCCGGGCATAATGGAACCCCGTCTCGAGTCTTTGGCAGAGCCGCAGGACTGGGCCCAGGGCTGGAGCATCTAACGCGGGGCCCCTGAACCCAACCAGGGCTTCCGGGCCCAGAGGCGCAGGGGGAGCCTCCCTGGGCCCGTGGGACCCCGTCCCAGGCCCCCTGCCACACAGCAGGACCAAGGACAGAGCCCGGGTTGGGGAGGCCGCCCTCCCCGGGGCCTCTGGAGCTCCTGAACCAAGTCAAGCAGGTGGAGGCTCCCTGGGCACTACAGAACCCCGTCTCGGGCCTTTGGCAGAGCAGCAGGCCAGGGGACGGGGCCCAGGGCTGGAGCACCAGACCCGGGTCCGGCAGGCCCTTGGACCCAGCAGGGCTCCCGGGCACAGGGGCAGCCTTTCCAGGCCCGAGGTACCCCGTCCCGGGCACCCTGCCACGCGGCAGCACCGAGGATGGACCCCAGGCTGGGGGGGGTGTCCTGGCCCGTCCGGCTGCCGCCCGCCTGGGGAACGCTAGGCCAAGAGGGGTTCCGGAGTACTCTGTCCCTAGTAATCTGGGGTAAGGGTACCCCCCCCTTTCCGGTAACCCATGCGCACCATGCACCTTAGGGGAGCCTAGGCGCGGATGTGCCCGAACTCCTGGAGCCCTGGCTGGGATCGGGGAGGCAAATGAGCCCTCATCTGGACTTCCAGGGTAGCCCGACCATCTGGTCGCAGCATTGGAAAGTATTGCGCTCGATCAGATGGCCGTGGGGGAAGGTGCGACCAGATGGCTGGGCCCAGAGGATGCCCATCTGCCCGCCTGCGCCTTTGTGGAAGGGCTCCCTCCTTCCCTTTGGAGGGCACAGGGGCTCTGCTTCCCAGGGCCTCGGGGACCCTGGCTGGGCTTCAGGATAGGGGAGGCCTGCAGGAGCTCTCGTGTCCCAGACGCCCGGGGGAGGATTGCCTAGGACCGATGGAGCCCGTCCCGGGCACTTTGCCACGCGACGGGCTGGAGGAGGGAGCCCCGGATAGTGGGGAGGTGTTGGCCGGGCCTAGCCCATCTGGTCCCCGGCTGAGAACCGCCAGACCGAGAGGTTGGTCCGGCATACCCTGCCCCTAGTAATCCAGAGGAAAGCTACCCCTCTTTCTGGTAACCCATGCGCACCGAGTGACGGAGGGGACCCAGGGTGCGGAGGCACCCGACCTCCTGGAACCCTGGCTGGGATCGGGAAAGCAGACGAGCCCTCATCGGGACTTCCAGGCCCCCCGGCCATCTGTTCACCCGATTGCAAAGCATTGTGCGCGAGTAGATGGCCGAGGGGAAGGTGCAATCAGATGGCCAGGACCAAAGGATGCCCATCTGCCCGCTCGAGCCTTCGCGGTGGGGCTCCCGTCTGCCCTTGCAGGGCTCGGGGGCTCCGCTTGGGACTGGCTGGAAGGCTGGCAGACCGTTGGAAAGAAACAGCTTAAGTCTCCACCGGCGCCAACCGGACAGGGCGATTGGCGGCAACAGCAACGTTCCCCTCCTTACTCGGATTCAGACTCTCAGGGACCAGTTGGGTGACTATATATGCGGTTTTGTGATGCTAGATTGATCATTGTTTCGCTTGTTCTTCCTACCTAAATGGACACTGTTATGACTTCGAGGGTATTGAGTTAATTGCTGGGGCCTCTGTGGAGTCCCTGAATGTTGCATGACTTAAGTCTTTCATGGTATGGTTTCTATATGTTTTGTCTTATGTGATGGGATCCGTATACCTAGAAAGTTACAATGCATGCTATGTCCAAAATGACCCAGAAGCCGGGGTGGATCTTGGGTGTTGAATTGAAGGGTATGATGGGAGTGGGGTTGCTCATGTTCCCGAGTTTAATGTGGGTGGGCGACAGGCGCTCTGCAAGTTGGGGGGAGCGAACGGTTTCAGGCTCGCTATGCAGGGAGGCAGGGTTCCAGGTTGGGTAGGGAGGGGGGGTTTGTTTTTCTTGATTCTTTTGTTTTTAGCATTGGTTTATTATATTTACTGGCGTACAGGCACCAAGCAAGTCCCTCCAGTTAGCAATATAGGTATTAACTGTGGCGGAGGCTCTATGCATATTGTTGTCCAGTACCGTGCCTGGAGGGGGACTCTTGGCGAACCTTCCGGGGTGGGGTCCTCTGACCACATGATTTGTTCACCGCAAGTGTTTGATGGCACCTGAGGTAAGACTTAACATCGCCACTTGGAATGTGAATGGACTGGGGGACTAAATCAAACGGGGAATTGTTCTAAGATATGTTAAAAGGCAAAAACTTGATTTAGTGATGTTGCAAGAGACCCACCTGATCGGCAATACTTGCATGGCCTTGAACAGGAAGGGGTACACAATGGTGGTACATTCACGGTTTTCATCGGGATCTAGGGGGGTGGGAGTCCTGCTTAGAAGGGGCTGCCCGTTCATCACGAACAACACATGGACTGATACCCTGGGCAGGTTTTCAGCCGTGACAGGTACATGGGAAGGGCGTACCTTGAGTATAGTTGCCGTATATGCCCCCCCAGGACTACAACAACTGACACTACGCGACATAGGGAAGCTATTGATGGAACTCCCCATGGAGACACTGCTCCTGGGTGGGGATCTTAATTTAACTATGGACGGCTCCAGGGACCGTCTCCCACCCAGAGATGACCCGGCACGAGGCTCACAGTTACAGGAATTTGCCAATGCTCTGGGTTTGGTGGACTTGTGGAGATGGCTGAACTCCACACACATCCACTACACCTTTCAATCAGGTGCTCACGGAAGTCAATCCCGTATTGACTATATGTTCACCCAAGCCCAAGATATCCCTAGTTTCACTGAAACCCGCTGTTTGGCAAGAGGGATCTCTGATCACTCCCCCTCTTAACGACGTTTGGTCCTGCCTGTTCCAGGCAAACAGGCCCTATCAAGATACAGCCATGGGCACTCAAAATACCTCACATTAGGGAGTCCCTCCTACAGGACACGGACTATTATTTTGAGGAGAACCTGGGGTCAGTAAGCTCAGCAGTGACGCTCTGGGGGGCATATGTGGTGGTAATTAAAGGTAGGGCGCTATCCTTGACAGTGGGACACCGAACTGAGCGCTCCCGTAGAGTGACAGAATTTGAAGCAGAGATACTAGCCTTGGAGGTGACTCTCTCACAGGCCCCTGAGCCTGATACACAGCACACTATTAAAATCAAGCGACAGGACTACAAGCAGCTTCTATTGGAAGAAGCTACGATGCGCTCCTGGTCTACCAGGCATCTAATCTATGAACAGGGAGAGTGAACAGGCAAACTCCTGGCATGGTTAGAACATAGAGAGCAGGTGTCACAATGGGTCCAGGCAATGGCTGGCCCTGACAGGGAGCTCCTTACTGATCCTCAACAAATTGCAAATGTGTTTGCTTCGTACTTCGAAGATGTTTATAAGGTTCCTGATGATTCTCAGGCCCAATTGTTGGCTGATCTACTCGCCACAATTAATATGGCTTGCCTTACCCCGCAGGATACGGAAGCCTTGGAGGCAGACATTACCGTTACGGAGATTAGGAAAGCCATAATGGGGGTGCGTTTGGGTAAAGCAATGGGTCTTAACGGGCTGTCCATTGAACTCTTCAAACCCATGTCTGGAAAATTAGCTCCACATCTTTTGGCCCTATATAGCGAATGCTACCAGACAGGACTCCTTCCTGCAGAGATTCGAACAGCAGCTATAGTAGTAGTTCATAAGCCCAACAAACCAGCGGACGAATGCAAATCGTACAGCCCAATTTCTTTACTTACGGTAGAAGTCAAAATCCTTGCTAAGCTCCTGGCTAATCGACTCCTCCCTTACATCACCGATTTAATTCACCCATACCAGTCCGGCTTTATGCCGGGTAGGAATACAGCCAGGAACCTAAGGCGTGTACATGGGGCCCAGGGGAGAATTGACACCATAGAAGAGGAAGCAATATTATTGTTCCATGATGTCACCATGGCATTTGATACCATTGAATGGGACTTCCTCTTCGCAGTGTTTAGTCGCGTGGGATTCGGCCCCCGGCTAATTAGATGGATCAAAATTCTATATACACAACCCACCGCATATGTCACGGTCAACAATCATCGATTTGGCACTTTTCCCCTCCATCGAGGCACGAGACAAGGCTGCCCGTTGTCCCCACTCCATTTTGCCCTGGTATTTGAGCCGCTCTGTTTGGATCAGGGGAGATCCAGAGGTACAAATGGACACACGACCACGAGGATCGTCTTTCCCTGTACACAGACGATATCCTCCTCTATCTAACATCTCCAGGGTGTTAACGGAGGAGAGTACTTCATATTTTCCATATTTTTGGGGCACACTCGGGGTATTGGATAAATTGGTCCAAATCCCAAATGTACGTGTTGTGGGGTGAGTCCCCACCCAGCCCACGGGGATACGAGATACCAGTGGCCACCCATGGCTTCCGATACTTGGGTGTATTTGTAACCATAGATGCTCAAATCTTTTTCGAGCGTAATCTAGTGACGCCCCTTCAACGTCTAAAATCAGATGCCCGACATTGGCGTTCTCTTCCTCTCCCTCTCCTGGGACGTACGTCCCTTTTTAAGATGTTAGCATTCCCTCGCTTTCAATATGCACTCCAGGACGCGCCATACCCAATCCCAGACTCTTATTTTGCTCAAATCGAAAGTGTATTGTGCGGGTTACTATGGGAGGACCGTCCGCCTCGAATTGCTATGAATAAACTTACCATGGGTTGGTACGACGGAGAGATAGGTCTGCCTGATATTCGGCTGTACTACCAGGCGTTCCAATTGACGGCTATTAACAGCTGGGTGTTTGCCCCACGTGATGATCCTAACTTCCGCACCGACCACTGGCTCATGGGACGGGGGGCTACAACCGAGCGCTATAAACCAACCCCCGCAAACTTTGCTTGACTGGTCCCACTGGTTGTACAGTTGAAATATGGCATGGAGCTATGAGGAAACTGGGGTGGCACAATCACCTAACGAAAGCAACGCCTTTGTGGGAATCGGATATCCTGGGCCGCCTCAGCATGTGCCCCGGGTGTGATAAGTGGGGCATGATAGGAATCTCTATGGTGGGGGAACATGTGGGACATTCTCCGACCTCCAGAACAAATATAAGCTAGAGCCCACGGAGACGTTTAGATATCTCCAAATCAGACACGCCATCTCCACGGCCTGGCCGGGGGGCACACCGCTCCCTGATTCCTCCCCACTGGAAGATTGGTTAATATTAGATCCAATGGAGCGCAAGGCTATCTCCCTAACGTACAAAAAATTGGTAAACAATCGCACTGATACCTTGCATAAACTCTGCACTAACTTGGAATCCGATCTTGGGGATATTGAAGAGGAAGACTGGAGAGACGCTCTCGCTTCTCCCAGAGAGGTAGCAATCCCTATGCGTCTCCGCCTCATACAACTCAAGCTGTTACACCGAGTATATTTTGATGCCAAGTTATTGTTTCGACTTAAGAGATGGCCAGATCCGCTCTGTCTTCTACACTGCAACCAAGTCTGCACTTTCATCTACATATTATGGGAGTGTCTACATATACAGCACTATTGGGTGGGGGTGACACGCCTGCAACAAACCTCGTAGTCCCTCACCCAAGCTATGTCTCCTCAACATATGGGAAGTTACTGATCTTTCTCAAATGGAAAAGGCTTGGGCAGGAATGGGGTGGATGATTGCCAAGTGTAATATTGCACAGAAGTGGGGGCAGGACTCCAGTCCGAGGGTAACGGACTGGGCAAAGGATATGGATGGGGCAATGATGGCGGAGAAAACCGTTTCAAGGGACGGGGCTGCCCCAAGAAATGGGACCATAAGTGGGAAAAGTGGAACAAATACAGGGGGGACGTATGCATATCCCCAACAGTGGAACTGCGGCGTGAAAGACAAGAACTAATGGCCCGCCTCATGATAGACGATGGACCCCCTCCATAGGTAGTGCGGCGGTGGATTAGGACTAGACTCCAATGAGCCATCAAAGTTGTTTTGTGGGACGCTTATTCCATTGAGAGCTGTAGTTACAACCGAGGGCCCCCCTGGTGAGGCAGACGGGGATGACACTTTGTACACTGTATGTATTGATTTGTAGCCAAAATCTTTGTTTTCTGCAACGGACATATCACCATGACTGTATTGTAACTGAACCAATGCACTTTCTTATAAATAAAAAACAGTTTAAAAAAAATAAAGATACAGCCATGGTTCTTAATGCACAGAAATGTACTATTCAAATCAAATCTGGTACTAAAATTTACAATCGAAACATAATGACAATAAAACGTACATCCAGAGTACCATACAATCGATAGATTGTTCAAGGCGCATGGGAAACATGCGATTGTCACCCCAGCATTACTAAAACACGAAACAGTCTAGCGACATGGAAGCTGCGGTTTCTAAGCTAGTTTACAAAGTCACAGTCCCATGCTCCATAAAAAGAATAATCCACCCAGGGAAAGGCAAACTAAACTATAAGTCAGTGATATGTGCTCGCAGCAACTGAAAAGTACGAATTCATTTCAATTAAACCATTTGTTCAGTTATAACATGGTCAAACAATAAGGTTATTACAATCTGCAGATGCATCAGCTTAATGAAATGCATTATGTGGTGATAACAAACATGCAGGTAGGTCTCGGTTGAAATGAATGACCATCACATCAATGCAATGTGCTATGAACAGTGACAGTGCAAGGAATAAAATACATCAGCCTGAAATTAAACTAAACATACAATTTCCACTCTTTACTTTCTTGTGGAACAAGTTATGCTTTTCCTTGTGGAATGGGGCCGGTTTGTGTGGATTTTCTGAGTCTAAATCTCAAGATTAAACATAAACAGCAGCACTCGGTTTGCTTGCCCATCATGTTGTTTACACCTAACGAGCCAGTGACACTGGCATTTAAGCACTCACTTTGAAGTCAGAGAATGAAAAGAAAACAGCATCTGACATTTGATCTCAGAAGCGAGTGAACACACCAGTGCTCCTGACCAGGGCTCTTCAACAAAGAAAAAAGAAGTTCCTAATTTGGTCATAAATTGAGGGATAGTGTACTTAGTCCCTGCTCTCGGGGAGCGGCATGACAAAGGCATGCCATGGACAAATGGAGAGAAAGAATTGAAGAGCAACAATGTAGCCAGCAAATGGGAAGCCAATGAACGAGCTAAATCCCACAAAGTATATACAGTATGGCTCTTCGAGACAGCACAAGCGCTGTTAAGCTGAGACCCGGGAAAGTTCAGACAGTATCTCTAGTGCATCAAGGAAATTTCAAAAACCTCTGACACACTCCCAGAATCAAGGGATTCCCATACACAAATCTTGCAAAGGAAATTAGTGAAACAGCAAATTCATCATGACGTGATCATAAGTAACAACTCTTTAGAAAATCAGAAATATGAACGTCATTACCTTAACACATAAGCACAACCACATTTTAAGCAAGCATATAGCATCCTTGCTACTGCCACCTGGAGATAACCGAACAAAATATGAAACATTTGTACAATATCACTTCATATAAATGAATGAAAGTCATCTACACAGCAGAACTACAGCGAAGGGCCTTGAAGTCGCAACAAGTTAGGGACACTGTAAAGTTCATTCAAAGCGTAGTATTCATTAAAGTGGAAAAACAATTACATCAGCTTGACATGGCTCTGCAGAGCTTGTGAGGAGAGATGACATACAGGGGGACAGGATGGAAGAGAGTGAGTACAGGAGTAAATGACAGAAACAGCATTCATTTTATACAGGATGGCGTGTTCACATAATTGTGGCATAAATAAATGTTATTATTAAACCTACTTTTATACATCATGCACATGAGGGAAACAGTGATATGCAATATATGCATGTTAAATGTATGTGTTGTATGTATGTGTGCCTATTAGTGGTACAGTACACAAGGGATAGAGTGCGTGCATGTTAAATGTCTGTGCTGGATGTACGTTTGCCTGTGAGTGGTACAGTATATGAAAGACACAGTGCTGTGCAGAGTGTGTAGGGTGTATACATGTGCCTGTGGATGGTACAATACATGGCGCACCCTGGGTTCTGATAGGACAATCATAAAGAGTAGGGCTGGGGCTCTAGGCTAACCATTTGATATACATATTGTGGCTTACAGGGACGGAATGGCAGTACAAGGCATCGGGCATTTCCCCAGGAGGCTGGAGGCGTGGGGGCTGATTTTGTTAGGGGGGCGTAGTTTTGTAGCAGTGCAACAGTTTTAAAAGCACTGCAAAGTTCCTTGTATATTCAGCAGTTTTCAGGCAACAATAAAAGTGTCAAGTTAACTCTTTTGATTAATATACCTGCTGGAGAAAGATGGGAGTTTTGTCTAGTGGCAATCTTGACTCGTATAAGGTAGCTCAGAGGGTTAATATGCCTGCTGCAAAGAGTTTGTGCCATACATATCAAAGAACAATATTTTATGTTGCATAGTTCAGTGGGTTACTGCTTTTGTCACATTCTTTTGTATCCATGCAGTTCATAAGTTACAATCGTAATGTAGCACAGTGAGCTATGAACTGCATCAAAGAGCTGCATGCATGCTGCAGGATACAGGTTATAAAGTTATGTTTTTCCCCAGTCTTTCATTATCCTGATGTTGCTAAAAAAGGTTTGTTCGGGTAGAAATACATTTTTATTAAAAAAAGTCAACTCTAACCACTGTGTTACGTTCTGAATCCTGAGTTTCTGCTCCTCCAGACCAAGCACTCTTAAAACATGCCTACCAGTATGGGAGGCATGTGAATCCTGCACCTTGTAGTCTTCTTTGCCTTATGTAATGTTTTCTATACGCTGATTTACACATGTATGATTCAGATTTTAAGTGTGTGTGTGAGAGGTGTAAAGAGCTCTGACACCCTACACTGGTATGAGAGGTGCTAAAAAGCAAATTAAATACATGTGAGAGAGGGATTATGGAGAGATGAGAGGCACTGTTGGAGAGGGATAGTGAGGGAATAATTGAAGAGCCCCAATAGACTGCCGTATCCTGGTGCACAGGAAGGTCATAATTTACTATTCTTCAAAAGCTAATACAATTGACTTTATAATGACGAATGTGTTGTAGAATGCACCATTTTCCCCCAAATTTTCTTGGGGGAGAACCCCCCTCCCCCCCCCCCCTCAAAACTCCCATTTGTAGTGGTCAGGCTCGCTTCCTGCACTCGCCAGGCATTGTACAGGGACTGGTCTGACAAAATGTGCCAGGGCTGCTTTGGTTTCCCAGTCCAGACCTGATGGCTGACATATAGGTGTTAACTCTACTCACTCTTATGGCATGCATTGTGGGGCTGTCAGCTTTTGAGTCGCTAATGCTTTGACAGACTTTTTTCAAGCAAAAGAAGCAAGCAGAGGGGTGGGCACTTCAATAGAAGTAGACCCCCCCCCCAACATAAAATTTAAAGACTCAGACCCAACATCACATTTGATAAATGGAAATGGTCTATAAAGAAGCTTTAGACCCCAAAAATTGTCATCTGCCAAGCAGCCAGACATGCTGTGTGAGGAGGCAAGCTCTGCAAGACTCCCTCCTGTGACCAGGACCGAGGGCCACGACTGCTAGTCTCCCTGCTTAGGGTGAGAGAACATCACCTAGGGAATCCAAGACCACCTGCCCTGGAGCCTGTAGCACCAGCACCTGCCTGCTTGCCAAGACCAATTTGCCCTGTGAGGAAGAGGAGAGAGGTGGAGGGAGCCCTGTTGAGTGGACTCCCTTTGCGAGGTGTGAGGAGACTGCTGCTGCACCCATCGGGTCGTTGCCAGTGTGCAGAATGAATTGATGACCCTCGTACGCCAGAGGAGGGTCGCTGTGAATTGAGCCATGTGCTGATCGGGCTAGAGCCCATTTGTAGTGGGGAGCAGTGACCCCACAAGCCAGGGTGGGTCACATGACAAGACTACTGTGCATTAAGGGCTGTAGCCTGCCAGCCGTGGCCAGGATGGGCCGCGGCTGAGGACTTCACTGATTTTGTGCCAATCTGCCCTGGGGAAACTTGCTGCTGTGGCGCTGGAGCACTGTTGACTTTAAAAATTAAATCATAGTGGACCCTTGAGACTTGGACTTCTAGTGGGGCTTACCCTTGATGTTGGCTTTAGTGAACATCAGCGAGAAGTGAGTGGGACATGCAAAATCGCCTAGCGAAACACTAGAGCCTTAACCTCAGGGGGGCTGCGTAGTTGTTTGTGACGTATTTTTCTCTTGTGTGGGCAGTGGTAGAAATATAATACTTACCTTTTTTCATAAAAGTGAGTATTTTGCTAGACAATGACTTATTGCTGCTGCGTGCATTTTGAGTTGAGCCTTCGTTCATTCCCCTCTATCCACACCTTTTCCCAGTTGCCCACCAGGAGAGCCTTGGAGTGTTCAACCTTGTTACTGTTGAGAGTCAAATGCAGAAAGGACACTTGGCCCAGTTGTTCAAAATCCATAGAAGGTCAGGCCCGGGACATTAAGAGCAAAAGGCCTGCACCCCCACGGTTGGGACAAGCAACCCCTGCTTGCATCATACCACTCTGGAAGGGGTTCTGACAATGATGTACTCTGTGGTAAAGTACTCCGAGTGTCGCAGTGGATCCATGCTGCCTACACAAACAGAATGAGAATTGCAGAGGCAGTGGAAGAATGAACTGATGATTCAGATGTAAGTCCACAGAGTTAAGTACAAAGTCAAGAACAAAGTGAAGTTCAAAGCCAAGCTCAGGTTCGCAGTGTGGATCCAAAGGAAGGTGAGAATTTTGAAACTAGCACTGGAAATTTAAGAAATTAAGTGGTGACATTTCAGGTTAGTTAAAGCTCTGATGAAGAACCTGAAACTTCTTTAGTCCAGTTGTAAAGCAGGGGTCAAACTGAAGAACTGTTACAGTGCAAAATACAAAACACATGAGTGGCAGCAAGAAATAGTAGTCTGTGATCCAGTCAATGAAAAGTTGCAGTTGAAAGTCAGAGTTGCAAAGACCTAAAATAAGGAAAGAAGTTCACAGTAAACAAAGCTGATCAAGGTTCAAGCACATGTTCAAGCTCTAGTCAAAGTTCCTTGGAAAGTAAAAATACTCTGCCAGACTGTTGCTGATCAGAGAAAACCTGAATAAGACATTCCAAGGAAGACAACTTACCAAAGTAAGCATTGTGAACCGGAGGAGAGGCCCAAGAGGCAGATAAATTCTGAAACTAGTAGAAGGGAATTGCCAGTGGCCAGAAGATCAATGAGAATTCTGTCAATCAATATACATTTTGGGACTGAAACTGAGAGTGAAGCAGAAACAAAAGAACCACCTTGAAAGAATAAAAAGACTATTAGACAAAGTTGAAATAAAAAACAATCGCTCAAGATTCTAAGAGACTTAATGGCTGAATCGAACTTTTGAAAATCACAAGAAAAGCAGTTATTTTTTGGATTTGTTTTGATTGTTTTAATGAAATGAGAAGAAACTTACTATAGTTTAAAAAGAAATTGTTGCCTTTTGATTTTTAAGTCCACAACAGATTTTTGTGTCTCAGCTATAGGATAAAATTCCGCAAATGCTGTACATTTTTAGGGTTAATAGTGTTATTGATAATACTAATAGTTTTATTGAGTCAGTTGATATGCTTACTATCTCTGGTGGATATGTTTCTAAAAATGTTGAACTAACTACTGTTAGAAATTAGTTGAATTATGATATTGTAGAGCATAGATATTTTAAATATGTATACAAGAAGGATAAATTACGTTAACGTTATGAAAGTTAATAAGTGTGCACATTACTTTGTGCTTCTTTGATGAGGTAAAAAAAAAACGAAACTGGGTTTGGGCTCTAATCAGTAAGGCTGAGCCACAATTGAACAAAAAACAGCAGGAATGCCAATACTGACATCTAATTGCTAATATTTACTTCTAAGAACTCACATTGAAATTAAACAACATGTTTCACAGACCTCTTTTCCAGTCTGAATAAATCCAATCTTCCTTTATTTTTAGTTTTCAAATCACATTTCTTTAAATGACACAATTACTCAAAAAAATCCTTAAATGATTCTTACCCATCACATCACTCCCATCATTCAATACACATATAAATTTTCCTACTATTCCACAATACTTATAACCCATTACACTCTATTTGTACAAAATCCATATATTCCCATTCATCCACATTTTCAATCACCACTTCATCCAACAACCAAAACTCCCAACAGCACTCCACACAATTCCTAGAAACTCTTAAACTAATTCTACATAGGCCACAGAAAAAAATGTCTTTAAACAATATCTGTATTAAATCAAATATTGATACGTAAACAATTCTCAATTCTTGTGGCACAACTCAGGTCGTAAGTTATGCCACAAGAATTGAGAATTGTTTACGTATCAATGTAATCAAGTGCTTGCTCAATCCTATTATCTCTTATAATTTCAGCAAGAAGCAATAGTTTCTGCAAACAAATCTAAGTACAGGTTACGGAATGCGACTAAAGTGCAATACCGGTGTTCTTGACAGTCTCGTGCTCGCCTCCCTACGTGTCTACTGTTCTTCAATGCCAAACTCCCTACTTATCTTATTTCTGTGTATCTACTTTTCTCTACATATTTTCTCAGAGGCTTGTCCTTGCACTGCGTGCCTTTGGTGTATACTGTGACCTTCTGTTTGTGCTATGTTTACTAATTATATTTCTCTAACGACTAAAACGTGTTTCTGCTTCCCCACAGGCCCCCACTCTAGCCTTTGTCTCTATTCTAGCACAGCTTGGGCCTGTGCTTTTCCTTTACCACATACGTTACTGCACTTCTTTCTGTAGACACTTGCATTAGCATGAGTCAGACTTCTCCCTTTTATACATTCTCAGGGATGGTCATTCTCTATTGATGACCATCCCTCCCAACTTCTGGCTAACCCTTTTGCAGCATCTTGTTACTAACTGGAAGACACAAAACATCAAGAGCACTACCGCAAGTATAGGCAACAAGGCCTTAAATAGCACTGACATCCAGGATGGTATCCAAGTAAACTACCCTGAGAACCACTCGTCGGAGGCACCCCCCTCATCCACCATCTTCTTTTTCTAGGTATGCAGAGTTTGTATGGCCTCTGTTAATGTTTCATTGTCTGCATCGTTGGCTGGGATGTAAGTACAGCATGTAGTTTCAATCTTGGTACATACTCCCCCCTACATGGCCGTCATAAGTCCAACACATACCTATGCTGCATGAGCATTACTCCTACAGCTCTCAACTCTTCTTTGACTGCATTAAAGCTGTCTTCAGTGGCTTTGATAGCCTTCATTAGTTCCCAGCAGGTTATCTGCGGCCAACGTACAGTCGCTTTTGCTTGAATGAATCAAAGGATGCTCCTGAAAATTGCTGAGCATCATTGGACAGCCTGTGGTCCTGTGGGACGTCTTTCCAGGTTTTAGTTACAAAATAGTCTGCAGCTCTCTTCCTCTGATGATGGTGCAGCAAGGTAGTTGGACAGCTCATGGGATGGTTATGTAGCTTGGAAATGTCCATTCCTTGAATCACCAGGGAGGGGGGTATGCACAGTGACCAAAGAACAGAGACCATTCCAACCTGGAGGAAGTCGTGTAGGCAGCCACTCTCTGCAATTGCAGTAGTAGTCCATTAAGATTGGAATGGGGTGTCCCATTGCATGTCAGAATTATACTTTGTGGTATGGCAATTGATATTGTTCCCCACCGGGACTGTTCCATTCTGTCTGAAACTTAAAGAGAAAATAATGGGTTTTCTACCTGCTCAAAGAATTGTTAAGTGTTTCTACCCAAGTTAATCTAGATATGTTCTCATTTCAACGTGGCTGGCACTTCTGTCATGTGCAATTGGTTTCCCCTCCATAAAGAAAGGGCCCTGCACCCAAATGTAGCACCATGGTGCCAGTGACCATGAACTTATACTGATCCACAGACAAGGAAATATGGTCTCTTGACAATCGTGGGGCGGAGTTGTGTGGCGGAGTAATTCTTACAGAAAAGTGTAGGTTGGGATACCCCTAAAAATCTCTGATGGAATATTTTAGCGCTCCACGTTTCATCCTTGTACCTCATAATTCCTGTCTTGGACATTGAGTCTAACTTCAGTACTGGTGCTTTGTGTTCTGTTAGGACGTTCATTATATCTGCTAACTCTTTCTCATATTGCATGGTATTTACTAGGAATGTTCCCTGTTTTACCTCCAGGGGTTGCATCTGCGCTCGTATTCTGCAAAGGAAAAGATGTAATAGACACATGGTAATTTTTTGGACCAGTGTAATCTGTCTGAGTCGATGGCATGTGTAATCAAGGAACAAATAAAGCACAATTTATTAGAAGTCTGCATACCTTGCTCCGTCATTTGTTGGTACCACATATTATCTAATAAGCTAGCATGAATACTATGGGATATATTTCTGTGCTTGGATGTTACTCTCTGCAAGCGCTTAATATTTTGACATAGTGCCATACATAAGGTAAAATACTATTGCAATGTAGCCTCCAGCATAAAAAGATGTAAAAAGAAAACAAAACAGCAATGTATAACTGTCCACTAGCAGAGTTGACAAAATACTCCACTTGTGCTTTAAAGGGATACATTGTTACTCCTGTTTCTCTCTTTCTCCCTCTGGTGATGGCAATGCCTGACAGAAAGCAGGGTTCAGTCAAAAGTTCAACAGGTGTATCCATTGTTTTCTGCTGTTCACTTTCACTGCAATAGTAGTCTCCCTAGGAAGAGGGGTGGTGCGGCTGACTTCAGAGCGTCAGAGCGCAGGGCTCACGATTCGATCCCCGGCGCCGACTCAGCATCATGTGACTCTGGGCAATAGCTCACTTAATCTCTCTGACGGCCCCCAGCGCCTTGAAACCTTAAGGGGTGATATGTTCACGCATTACAAATATAGTTTATTATTATCATTATTACTTTTTGTCACTGAGAAGGGGCCTTCGAACTTCTTGTCATGCCATTTTCAAATGAAATTGCAGATTGTACACTTGTTGGCCAACGAGTATCAGATTGGCCTGCTGGGCTGCAGAGGTGCACTTCTCCTTTCACAATACTTGTTTAGAGAAGAACTTGGCAGACTTACTTAACTCAGACAAATAACATCTCATTTCATCCTCCAAAACCTCAGCCGTCCTATGAGCATCTGTCTTTTGCTGTGTTATTGTTAATGATGTGGGCATGGGACATCCTGTCACTATTTGATGTGGTGTTACAGCAAACAAATGATGGACGGAATGCTGACAATGCAAACATTTGCCCCCAGGCAAAAGATCTGGGTTAAATCTATTGTTCTTTTGCCCACTACGCCACCCCAGTTTGGACCCAGCCATATGCAAATCAGTCTTGACCCTGTGCCTCATGGGAACAGTCCAGACCGAACTGCCAGGCCAGATCCTCCCTGGACCAGAAGCAAGCATCCTGGGACCAGTTTCAGGGTATGTCACCCTTCTTCAGCCAGGCTAGCTTGAATCCAGTGGCACAGTGAGCAAGGGACCCACACCTGGGCATACCCATCCCACTTAGGGCGAAACCGGTCCTAGGATGCTTGTTTCCAGTCCAGGGAGGACCTGGCTTTGCAGTTCGGGCTGGACTGTTCCCATGAGGCACAGGGTCAAAACTGATTTGCATATGGCTGGGTTCAAACTGGAATGGCATGGTGAGCAAAAAAACGATTGATTTAGGCCCAGATCGCTGTACTGGGGTGAATGTATGACACTGTTCTGCATTCTGTCCATCAACTGTTGTTTTTGAATTTGTCACCCCGGGTGGGAAGGGTATACCCAGACGTGGCTCCCGTGCTCTCCATGCCACTGGAATCAAGCTATCCTGGCTGAAGAGGAGTGAAACCCCGAAACCGGTCCTAGGATGCTTGTTCCCAGTCCAGGGAGGACCTGGCTTTGCATTTCGGGCTGGACTGTTCCCATGAGGCACAGGGTCAAGACTGATTTGCATATGGCTGGGTTCAAACTGGAATGGCATGGTGAGCAAAAAAACGATTGGTTTAGGCCCAGATCTCTGTATTGCGGTGAATGTATGACATTGTTCTGCATTCTATCCATCAACTGTTGTTTTTACTATTTGATGTGGCGTCAAATGGTGATCACTTCCTGGCTGACTTCTTACGGCATACAAAGCCAGTGGAAGGCAGTGCAGCCATTTCTTTTGTAGAGTAGCAAATAATTTACTTAATTTATTCTTGAGGAGGCGGTTCAGGCACCCTACAATACTCTTACTTTGGGGATGATAAACTGATGACAATTTATGTTTTATACCTACGGTGGTGCAAATGTGTTGAAAATAATGTATTACCAAAGTGGGGGCTGTTATTAGAGCGGATCACTTCTAGAATGCCCCACCTAGGTATTACCTCTCATCAGAAAGTTGGCTGCTTCTTTAGCATCATTATGTACACAGGGTCCTGCCTCAATCCATTGTGAAAATGGAGAAACAATTACTATGAGATGCCTGTTATTGTTACATCTTTCTTTCATGTAGACAAAATCTAAGTGTCGATTTTTAAATGGACCTGTTGGACGTGGTAATGTTGAGGTGATCACTTTTAATGTATGCTTAGAGCTGTTAGTGTTACTGTTGGCATACTGCACATTCTGGACTGTACATAGTGATCATTTCAGATAGTTGTGTAATAAACCAATCTGCCTATAATGTAGCAAGAAGATACTCCTTTGTAGTGTGTGCTGGGAGCTGTAGTGGCTCTAGAACCATCTACAACAAGGCTTGTGGCGTTTCTGGCTTGCCTGTGGCCTCTTGCTTGTAAATGAAATCACACAAATATTATGCTATCTCTGTAGATGGAGGTGGTAATTCAGTGGCATCCTGTTGCCTGCTTGGCATCATATCTAATGTGTGTTCACCATATTCACTATAATTTGGGGGTGCTCTAGCTGCCTCTTTTGTTGCCCAATCTCCCAGAGCGTAACCCCTGGAGGTCTTGCTGATTGGTATACGCAGCACGCCTTATCACTGCTACTTTAGATGGAAGAGTTAGAGCTTTTATTAATTGTGCCAATACATCTTTGTGCATCACAGGGGACCCATCAGATTTAAGTAACCCCCTCCTATCACATCTATGAATGCTAGATTGTGACCTGTAATCCCTCAGATTGCTGCAATGCTTCAATAATGGCCACCAATTCTGCTGAAATATGAGAAGGTAGTGGCATCTGGCTAATCATTTGTAATGTATCAGATGATCCCTTGCTGTTCAGCTCTTATAACTGCTACTACAGAATGTATAATCCCAGTTTACTGATCTATGAAAGAGGACCCATCAACAAATTGCAACATGCTCCCTGGGATGAGATCTTTTCCCACCTTCCCTCTTTCATCTGGTATGTAATTAGCACAATTGTGTACTTGTTCGTCAGTTTCTGGGTGTGCAGATTGACAGTAAACCACTTGCAATGATAGTACTGAGAGTATTTCTACGTACCCAGATGCCCTCTGAGTTCTGAGGGTTCTCTTGCCTCTTTGTAAGATAGCAAATACCGCATGCTCTACATACAGTGTTAAAGGTGATCCCATCATATGGTGGTGCATTTCTGGACCCCAAATGCTGCTGTAGCCAGCGCTTGCTCACATGGGTAGTGACCTTTCATGATGGGATCTTGCAGCCTGCTGTAGTAGGCAATATGTTTGTGTCCCATGGATGTATTTTGAGTCAGGACTGCCATCATTGTCATTCCATAACAATGACAGAAGAGGTGCAATCTTTTGCTATTGTCAGGTGTACCTAATCCTGGAGCGTTTGTGATTGCTTTCTTTAGCTCCTGAAATGCTGTCTCTTTCATCAGTCCAGTTCATTTTGTTCCCATTAGTATTGGACTCTTTTAGAGCGGTCAGAAATGGTGCAGTTATGGTGGCATAATTAAATACCCACTGTCTTATGCAATTGCAGAGACCTAGGGACTGCTTTATTGGTTTTGTGGTGGTGGGCTTGGGCATGTTTCTAATGCTCTCTGCTCAGTCAGGTGTCACCCACCCATTGTATTTGGATATTATCTGCCCCAAATCGCCAGGCTCCCACCCAGAGCCCTCCACAAACCTTGTGGCCTAAAACATTCGCCCTGTGGGGTGGTTGCGTATGGACTGCCAAGAACTCAGAGGCATACTCTACCAATGTTGCAAATGGAGCTTCTGTTTGGCTAGGGTATGCAACTAAGCCTGGCCGAACCCACCTCTCTGGGCAGCAGAAGGGATTACACACTGAAGCTGACACTACAGAAGAGACTCCATAGAGACTCCATACCAGGTTATTTTAAAATTACCCATTGTATCGTCCATACTAGGGAAACTTAGGTCATTCTGCCCCTATTACCCTGTGCTACCAAGCCTCATCATGACCTCACCGGAATTACATGACCCACTAGGTCACCTTTCAGTGCATTTGTGTGTGACAAAGACTATGTCAGACATTTTCTAGCACTACATCTACAACAAGCCCATACATGGGCTTAGTCAATGCCTATTATTAGTATACGATAAATAAGCCACCATTGTAGCTTTGTTGCATAGCCAACAAAGAGCTAGCCGCCCCCCTCCAAGCTGCCACGGTCTCACATTGCTGTGGTTGACAATTTCATTGATTCAGCTAGCTGTTCCTTGCCGCTGGGTCATCCTGCTCTATGGAGCCCCTCAGAAAGACCATGGAACATTATATCACCCTCAACACTTCAGCTTAGCGCTGCTTGGCATGGTGCTGAAGGCGGTGTGTACACCTTCCATCTGGTCCCGGACACAGCAGTGAAGAGTTCCCGCAGGACCTGGCCAATATAAAAGACACCAGCGGAGCTGATGGAGCCCTGAACAAGCTTCAAGGATTGTTTAAGAGTTACAACTAATCTGCAGGGCTACCCAGCTTGCTCGGCAAAGTGCTGAGTATTTCCTGGTATTTGGCCTGGCCGCTGTGTCCATGCCTCCCTATATTTACAACAAAAGGAGCACAACGCCTATAACAAGGCCATCTGTTGGCGTAGTCAATGCTTATTAGTTGCCTAAGATAAATAAGCCACAAATATAGCTTTCTTGCATAGCCAACCAAGAGCTAGCCGCCCCCATTCCTAGCTGCCAAGGTTTCAAGTTGCTATGTGTGACATTCATAATTTCAGTGCGCTAAGAGTGACAGAAGAACAAAATCCCTTTCAAATTTCCATATCTGACTAATTGTGAATACCTTCACACCATGGTATCTTGGCGCTGAATGACATGGTTATTGTTACCCCTCACTGATACTTGTTTTATCGACTTCTCAAGGAGGAAATGCTACGTGGACCTACCAGGCTCTAAACCTGTGACCAGGAGGTCGAACACAAGCCCCTTCTGTCCAGACGCTCCACAGACCTGTGAAATTGTATCCAACTGCCGACTTCTGGCACTTGAACCCTTACTTGGACAGGCCCGAGCTAGAAACCTTCCTCTAGACGGCCTGCCAGCTGGCTGACTACTTCCCACACCAGAGTGTCACTCAGCCACCCCTTAGCCTGGGTATAGATGTATAGAAAGACCCATCTCTTGTCGGCTGTCTGCCACAAATTCCGCTGCATGTGCCAGTCTGTTAAAACCAGGCACAGGGTAGCCTGCAAAGCTAAGCCCCGGAAGTACTTGCACGCCCCTGCGCGCAAGCCCAGCATCCCCTGCTCGCCCTGCCGATGAAACTTACATGCCACATATAGCAGTTACAGGAAACAGTGGTCCCTGAAACCAAACGATAGAGCAAAAAATGAATATAGTCAAAATTAAAACTATATTATAGCCAATGTCCAGCCGGGCATGGCATCTTTAATAAGTAGAGGTACTTAACAGTGAACCAAGAAATGTAAGTAGAATTTCGGTGGGACACAAGCCTGTATCCTATGACTTACATACCAAGATGACAGAAAATGATAAAACACATTCAGGCAATTACATTGATGTTTCTTTTTAGAAATAATGAATAGCGAAACATCTGGTATTCACATTGCCACCTTCACACTATATTACATACAGCAATATTTAAGGTGTAGGGTGGGCAACAGAGTCGACGGCGTTTCGATCCTTATGAGAGAGATATAGGATCATCATCAGGACTGTTTGTGTTCGGACGATGCCGGATAAACGACAGTTTATCCGGCATCGTCCGAACACACTGCGTGGCATCGTCCGAACACACTGCATGGCCACGGAACCCATTCCTTCCATTTTATTGAGACCTATCCGTGTCCTTCTTCCTGGAAGTATTTGTCCGTAGGCATTTTCCTACCTCAACTCTTATCTTTAACGCAACGTTGCCAGATCGCGAATCGGCACCTTCTCCGTTGCCTCCATGGCAACATGAGGCATTCTAAATAAGGGCAATTTAACTAATTAAGTCCTGATGATGATCCTATATCTCTCTCATAAGGATCGAAACGCCGTCGACTCTGTTGCCCACCCTACACCTTAAATATTGCTGTATGTAATATAGTGTGAAGGTGGCAATGTGAATACCAGATGTTTCGCTATTCATTATTTCTAAAAAGAAACATCAATGTAATTGCCTGAATGTGTTTTATCATTTTCTGTCAACTTGGTATGTAAGTCATAGGATACAGGCTTGTGTCCCACCGAAATTCTACTTACATTTCTTGGTTCACTGTTAAGAACCTCTACTTATTAAAGATGCCATGCCCGGCTGGACATTGGCTATAATATAGTTTTAATTTTGACTATATTCATTTTTTGCTCTATCGTTTGGTTTCAGGGACCACTGTTTCCTGTAATACGTATCTACCCAAGGTCCCTGTCTTATTCCTTTGGGTGCCCTTGTTCCTCTTTTGATATACATATAGCAGTTAGGCACTCGCCACACTCTGCTTGAACTGGACATGACCCAATCTCCAATCACAGAATAGTCGTCAATGGCATGATCGCACTGGGCCCATCCTAATAAGAGATTCAATATCGTAACCCTAAATTAAATTGCGGTAAGCTCTAATACCAGTCCCAGGGTGCGACTGGGGATTGCTGTGGTCTCTAGCTCCGGACGTAAGGCCATTTTCTTCCAGAGGTCCCGGTCATGGTTATACAACTCAATTGTTACGCGGGCACCACCTGACAAACTTTTTTAGCGTAATATCTGACCTTTTAAGAGCATTTTAATCTGTGTTATGTAGGGATAGCTTGATTGCATTACTGGAGCGTTATATCGCTAATGCAAACCCATCTGACCATGGAGGAGGGCATTATGTTTTGCAGTGCTAGGGTAAGGGCCCTGACGGATTTACCATGTCAATTCTCTGGCCCATCCGTTCAAAGAACGCACACAGGTGCTCAGTGTGCCTCCTGCACTGAGACACCTGACACCCAAGCAATGCTTGATAAGGAGGGATCCTTGTCCCTCCATACTCCTTGCAGTACCGCCCCTCTGTCACTAGCCCCCAAGCTGCGAGTGCGTGTGCGTACCTAAGCTCTCCCTCACTGAGCGGATGTGTCCACGATCCAAGATGGTGTCCTACTCGATGTTTTGAGCTTTCAAGATCCTTTAAAGCTGGTGTTATGGAGCGTTAGCTTGATTTATATTACAGGATATTTGAATGATACCCATGAACCTTTCTAAATGTCCCACAACACTCGAGCTGCAGGTTAAACTATCTTGCTCGCCGCAATTTGACACAGCAGCAGCTCACCTATGTTACTTCCAATAGCCTCTAATATGTGTTTATATCTAAAATTAATCTGCTTTAAACATTGTAGCAACGCATCAGCTTATTAGTATTACTGCAAATAATCTGACACTCCCCCATTTCTCATAAGTGAGGGCCTGTTTCGATCTACAAGAAACATGTTTTTATGGTTGTTGCATGAAAAACAAACACAACCCTTGGCCTCCACAGACTCTTTACACACCACTGACACAAAATTAACTCAAAGGACAATGGTATTTACAACAATCCCTTTAAGAAATATTCACCGTCATCGGGGCAGAACTGGATATCAGAGCAGGCTCCCAAACCCCCCAACGGGCCCCAAACTCCTCACGAGTAAAACACAGATGCTGCCCATAGGCACCAGAGTGCGACGCCGCACAGAGCCACATGCCAGAACCGGTGCATATCCAACCTACCCGTGCCAGCTACCCCCTGCACATTTCAGAACAAGGTAGCCAACAGGACACTATGAAGCGGTATTCAGGGATGAAATGTGTTGTGGAGTTCATCAACACTATCGAAAACTTTAATTGAGTATCATGTCTATTCAAGATAGCAAGGTGGAGGGAAGGCTCGTCAGATTGTAGCAGCAGACGAAAATTGTATGTCTGATCACGCTATAAACAAAGCTAGAAATTAGATGGTTTGCCCAGAATCACAGGTTACTCTGCCCACGCCAAAACTCAAACCTGGGTTCCTTGGCTCCAAAGTAGTGATCTCAAGCCATGAAGCCACAGCCTAGCTCCTGCGATGCCTACATTCTGATATCATAAATCGGTGACCATTAAAAAGGAGAGTCAGAGAAACAAAGGCGGCCTGCATGGGAGAACATTTAGGGATTAGACTCCAGGAAGTCGATGGAATGATAAAAGGTGGTGCGTGTCCCCTATTTCATGTGCACCCAGGAAGCAAAAGCGGCGAGTGCCCCACACTCAGGATGCAGACATCCCCAACAAACACGCACGCTGCCCTTGGCAGCACAATAAACACGACATGACTGCAATGACTGCCACCCTCTCATCCAACTAACTTGCGCTTTGGTTCTGAGATGGCGACAAGACTCTGACCTGCGCCCACAGCAGTTAGGTGGTCGCACTGGCTGTGGCGCCATCCTCTCTGCGGTCCAACCACGGCCCCTTGTGCCCAACCTCACAATTGTATTCCATGTCAATGCGTCAAGACACCCTGCAAACCTCCAAGGAAGGCTGAGCTTTGCCAGTCGTGTGAAGGAAAGCAACTACTCGGTGAGCCATGTGAGATAGTGAAACATATCCTCACCCGACAGCTGTAAAAACATTTGCTTCCGTGTAGTGAAAACACCTCGTGGAAGTCGGCAAAGCAGCTGCATCTCAGCGTTATGTAACAGTCTTCCCTAGTTATCGGCATCCTACTCCTATGTGCCGCTGCATACCATTAACGTACACGTGGACAAACCATCCCTACAGGCCACTGCCCTTACCGTCCTCGTGGCCCATGGTAACCGCAAAAGGAACCACCGCCCTGCTTCGGAAATGCAGTGATCGCCACTACCGATAAAACCCTTGAAGCACTCGTAAATAGCCATCCTGCAGCCATGCCCTTATACCGCCCCGCTCCTGGGGGCTGTTAGAAGCCTGCAGGGGTAACATCACCCGTAACACTACCGCATTATCCTAACGCGCGACGGGCCCATAGGAGACGCGATCCTCCACCTGAGGTTTGAGGTGCAACAGCGTGGTAAGCGGGAAATAATTCAGCTGCAATTAAGCGATGACCTCTGCCCACTTAGCATTCGCCTCCCTGGCACTGCGGTCTTAATAGCGCTAAGTGCGGACCAAACTCCAGCTGAACCAGTGACCACCGCACATTGGTGGCCTCACGCCGTGGGCCCTTCCCTGTCACCAGGAGGGCCAAGCAAGCAGCCCAGCCCCTTACGCCCCATTAAAAGTTAACGTAAAATAACGATAGGGTTGGAGCTTCCCATGCGAGATTACGCTCCGCTCGAACAGTGCAAGTCAGTGCCACAACCGAGGGGGGGGGGGCATATACACTAAGCAGTAAGAAACTCCCCACTGTTCCCAAACGCACCAGCGCAGTCCAGTCTCCCCGCCCAAGCAGGTCGACATGACCAAGTGTGCCAAAGAAATTGTCCCAACGGGCCCCGCCTAAAACACTGATGATGCCTGCACAAACACCCAAGCGATGACCGGATATCCACAAAGTAATGTGGATGCTCTGCCCTCCCTGTCAATGCGTGCCAACTACGCCGGTGCCTTCATCACTACCTGCCCACTAGCAGGCCGCCCAGGCGTACAACAAACCCATCGGGTCCTGGCTTTCAACATGCAGCTCACTTGACCCGACGCACGCCGAGCAAACCTGCGTAAATCAGGCACTCGCCGCAATAGCCATTCGACCCGGGTGTTCTGGACCACCCACCACACTGCTAAATTGTTCCTCCAGACCGCGCTCGCCCCCCACGAACCACACTGCTAGCTCTGGCCCCCAAAGACACCACAAAGGCATTGCCCGGTCGCGGGCCTTCAACCCCTACTGCTGCCCCCTGCAACACACATATTGCCAAACTTGGGGCCTAGAGCCACAGGGTATCAGGTGGAAAGACGGGGGGCGGTAATGCCCTGCACTCACCAAGGAAAAACAATGCCAGACCAGGGACACGACCGTGTGACCGACCAGACGACAGGCAACAAAGAGGATCTAAGATGGAGGCATAAATACCCTCCCCGACCCCCGGCCATGACGTGTCTGGCGCGCCCTGTAAGGGGACTCCTCCTGGAGTCCCGTAGTAGAGAGTGGGGGTGGGGAAACGCCCAAATGGACTAAAGGGGGGGGGGGGGCTGCCCTCTGAGGTGGCCCCCTGCGGGGGCCGTGGGCAGCCGCAGTTTCGTCACTTGACAAAATTCAGTGACTTCAAAAGCGGTCTCTTTCCAGCATTAAGCCCTATTTAAAGCTTAACCAAAGCCAGTCATTTGCACTTTGGCAAGCTAGTGCAGTAATTCATTTTTAGTTTGTCATTTCAATCATCTCGTCAAAAATAAAAGGAAGAAAAAAAATGATGCTGCCTAAAACATCGCGGATGTAAACTTGTAATACACATTTTAAGTTCAAACAAACATAGAACGATCTCTTACAATTTGTGTTGCACGGCATTCTTTTTCCACTAGATTAGTCTACTTTTAAAAATACTAGACATGAATTTTACTTTTGATATGGATCATACGAAATTTAGATTTGTATTGGTGCAAAAAAAAGGTCCTATTGACTGTAATCTGAAATCCAAGTTTAAACACGCAAGGGTGAAAATAAGAACGGGTAAAGAATGGAAACAGAAAAGCATTGGCAAAGTAGTGGCTCACCTTTGCTGGCACTGAAGTGCAATTCTTTCTCCGGGTCTGCGGCTGCGGGCGGAGAGGGCGCCGTCAACACGGACACAGGAAGCTTCCCAAAAGGTCCTTTAAAAGTCAGCTGTAAAATAGCTTACAGCTGACTTTTAAAAGGCCTGTGCTTCCCGCCGGGTGCCATGTGTGACGTCACAGAAGCGAGCTAATCAGAGGCCAGCAGTAAACGGAGAAGATGGCCGCAGGAGTAAACGCAGTGAATACGTATTGAATACGTATTCACTATGTATCCTCCTGCGGCCATCTTCTCTGTTTACTTCCAGGAAGGAACTGGCATGTGGCAATATGGCAAGACAAGGTCCGCGGGCTGCCAATGAAGGCTGGCCGGGCTGTGGGCCGTACTATGAGTACCCGTGCTCTAATGGGAATATCCATTTGAAATACCACTGTCTCTATTAATGGGCTGTCATCAAATATTTCTTCATCTGATATGTCTCTCAATTTGACCCCTGGTAAACACTAGTGATGCCCACTGTGCCTGTCTCCTGTCAAGTGCTATCAACAATGCATAACTTGGCCTTGTTGCAAGGGCTAATATTTCGAACACCATGTCAGGTTCTTTTATGGGATCCATAGGCCTGTTGTGCCTGAACATAACTTCCTTTGGTATCTGCACTGTCTTCCCCAGTAGCGCTGGTGTGTGCTCTTTCAAGACATATATGCTACACAATAAGGCCTCTGTATCCACAGGGATTGTTCTGACCTGTTGTCCCACGTCCTCATGTACTGAATGACCACATCCTTTCTGGTGTGATACCAGGTGTGTAACATACCATCAACTCATCTTCCAAAAAGAGATGGTCATATTCAGCTTACTCATTAGGTCTCTTCCGAGAAGGTTGATCGGTGCCTCCGGAGAGTATAACTATGGTCCTTCAATTCGCGTGTTTCCTACAGTCATGCACACTGATTTAGTAAAAGGAACCCTCCTGACAGCCCCTGAAAAACCTTGTGTGTCCATTGACTTGTGAGAAAGTGGTATTGTTCCTTCCCTTATACAAGATTTAGTGGCCCCAGTGTTGATTAGATATAGGGGCGACCTTCTATGGCTACCGTCACAGTGGGTATCTCGTCTGACCTGTGGGTTACTGATAGCATTGGACACATAACGGTTGTCTGTGGGCTTTTTCATTGAGTATAACTGTTGGACGGTGTCCCTCTAGAAATTTGCGGTTGTGCATTAAAGGGAATGCCTCCTTGTACCTTTAGTCCTCCCATCTGGACCGCTGTTGGTCCTCTTGTAGTATTTCTGACAACCTGGGGTATATTCTGTAGTATTTGCTCCTGTTGCAGGGTGACCAACCGTCCGTAAATTTCACGGACAGCTCGCTATTTGGGGCTCTTGTCTGTGAGGAATTCTTCATGGACGCCTTTTCTCCGTAATTTTGACCATTAGAGCGAGCTTGTCTGAGAGTTCTTTACCTCTCACTGTAGGGGCCAGCTCGAGCACCTGCGGTGATCTTAAGGGCCTGCAGCAGTCCCACCCTGAGTCCATGCAACCAAATCTCTCCCCTCAAAGCAGGGTCAGAATGGCACCAATTACCATACAGAATTTAGTTTTTTTAGTCTCACTCTCACTTAACTATATGTTATTTAGGTAGAAAGGTACCATATTTCAGATAATGTGGTAGACAGTGCATTCTACGGCAAACTGGGACAGCAGAAATGGGGAAAATGTATATAAAGGGACCTTTACATGAATATGAAGGTTTTTCTACCGATGATTTTGGGACATGAGTGGCAAATCGCTAATTTTAAAACACGTTCGGCCTATATCATTGGTGAATGGCAGACGATTCTATATCATGCAGGAGGGATGGGCGTTCTCCTCCAATACATTGGTGATAAATAGTGCATTTGAAAGTACACCCAACTGCCATTTAATTGCCTAAACTTGGTAGGATTTAACAAGACAATTTTACAGAGTGTTGGGGAGGGCTAGGGGTTCACTTCCTGCTAGAAATAAGGTAAACGTGTAATGAATAGTCCATTTTATTGGATGAATTTCTGTCCTGAATTTTGACCTGTCCTGAATTTTTGTCCTGAATTTTGACCCTTTGTCCTGAATTTTTACACTCACCATCCTGAATTTGCATCCAGGTCAGTTGGTCACCCTACCCTGTTGTGCGGTCCACTGAACCCGAGGGACCTGCGGGGGTACCTGTGTTACTTGTTGGGGAGCCCATTGCATCTGTTGCAGACTCATCTGCCTCTGCGGGGTGACCCATCTATGTGCTTGCTGATTGTTCTTTTTTGTTCTACATTCCCTTGCTAAATGACCCATATTGCCACAATAATAACACTGTTGTCATAACCTATATTCTCCTTGTTTTCTTGCCTCCACTGGACCTTGGCAGCCTGAAAAACCTCCCCATCCCTTTCCCATGTTACTTACTGGCTGCCCTCCTGGTGCCTGCGTCTGCACTGTTGTGAAAGCCATTTCTGATACTGACACAAGTGCCCCTTCGGTACCTGTTTTTTAAAAGTTTCTGTTGCACCAACTTAGCTGTGGCCATCTTTGCCTGTTCTGTCCTCTCCTTATCCTTCTCTTGTTTTCGCTTGAAATAATGTATAATATGGGCTTGTATTTCTGGCCATGGTTTAGCACTAGTCCCACTACTCCGTCTAGGCTTGCTTGTATATGTGTGGGCAGGCCTTGTTTCAATACATTATAAAATAATATTACATTCCCTCCTGTGTTTTCCCAGTTACATCCTACATCCTGTATCCATTGCTCTTTCATTCTGGTGATGAATTCTGCAAAGTCTTCAGTCAGTTTTATACCCTAAGCCATAAGGGCTCCAATGTCTGTCTGTCTGGGTATGTCTGCTGTAGTGCATCCCAAACATATTGACCGATATTGTTGAAGGTTTACCCATTAAACTGTGTATTTATCAATGTTATTTGAACCCTGTTTTGGTAAAAATGATATTTATTGCGTCTCCCACCAGAGAACATACCAAGCTTTTAACATCGCCCAAGGCGAGGTTCACTCCAGCAGTGTTTTTCAAAGCATTCTATCCATTTTCCCGCTCTCTCAAACAGCAGGGGTAGTACCCTCTTTAAAATCTCTTTATCCATTTGTGGCCATGGTACGTATGTGGGCACTTGCCCACCCTTGAAAATGAGGGGTAACTGAGTTATTGGTCGAGGATTTACTGATGCCGGGCCTAACCTCAGATCTGGTCTATTGCTTCGGATCACTTCAGTTAGTTTGTCTATAACATACTCCTCCCAGACCACAAGTCACTTTTGCATATAGGGATAGTCCCAGTCTGGGTTGCCCTGTCCCTGCCTTATACATTCTTTGGCAGTTGCTAATCCAATGGGTTGAAAAGATCCTTGTCGGGCCCATAGCTTTCTCTCCTCATTTTAATTTTTTTTTTTTTATATCTCTTTATTCAATTTTTAACATTTTCCCCAGATATCAGCACAATAAACGCAACCAAATACAAAATACAGAAAAACGAGGTTTTAGGAGGAAGCAAACAAAATATTACATAAACTTGTTACAGAACATTAAAAAGTAAAAAGAACACATTTTGCGCAGAAGGAAGCCACTTTTGTAACACAAAACATTAATCTGGGTTCACAAAAACACACTTGAGCTAAGCCAGTAAAGTTAACTCCACCCTCATACTTGGCTTATTTGCCTAATTTCTAGCAATTACTATGAATCCTTCCATCTTGCTAGGGGAGCCCAAATATTCCGCCCTAGCAGTTTTGATTTCTTCCCCTTCCTTTCATATATCGCTCTTTCTACTGCATAAATAGAGAGTAACCGCGCAAGCCATTGATGAAAGGTAGGGGGCGAGGGGTCTAGCCTGGCAGAAGCGATATTCATCCGTAGTACAGCCATAGCCACGAAAATAAATTGATAAGCCATCTCATTTAGTTCCGTCCTACTTACTCCCAACAAAACTAGATCGAAAGTTAATATAATTTTTAGCCCTATTGACATGTCTAAAAATTCTATAATAGATTCTAGTAAGCCCTGCCGATGTGGGCAGGATACAAACATATGCACAAGATCTGCTGCCATCTCCCCACACCGAGGACAAGTAATCCCTGATAGCCCACCCCACTGCGCTAGTCTTGCCAGGGTATAATATAAAGCAAAAACAGTTTTAAAGTGTTGCGCCTGGAGCCCAGCAGAGCACAGAACCGTCCGCGCTAGCTCTAAGGACTCTGCAAGCGCCTCTGGCGCGGCCCCCACACGTTCCACCCATTTATTCTCGTGCTTAGCTAAATCGTCCTTTTATAAGCCTATCAATTCTGCGTACAATAGCCTAATGGTACCCTTAGTACTGCCTCTCATAATGTCTATAATTTTGTTACTGCTAAACCCACTAAACCCCCCAATCTTTTTGCCAAAAAAACAACGTAACTGCAAGTATTTAAAAATGTTACCCCTTTCCAACCCGAACTCAAGCTGGATATCGCTAAATTGGCGAAACCCTTCATTCAGTATTAGGTCCACAGCCATCCGAACTACCTTTGTTGCCCATACTGCCATGACCTCGCCTGAGAAGATTTCCGGAAAGGTGGGGTTTTTGTAAAGCAAAGTATAGTGATTCAGTCTCCCCAAACCAATCTTTTTTTTTAGAGCCCCCCAAATTTTGAAGGCTGAGCGAAGAGTCTTGAATTTTGTCCTCTTATAGTAGCTGGGCTCCGTAAATTTCCAAAAACAATTCGCAGCCTGCTCCCCCAGTAGCAGCTTATAAACATCAGGGCGTTCTGTTTCCCCATCCAGATCCCTGGAACATGAACCAACCAGTATGCCCATGTATTGGAGAGCAGCAGCCCAGTAGTAGCTTCGAAAATCGGGTACTGAAAACCCCCCTTTCTCCCGTGGTAAAGACATAAACCCAAAAACCCTCCTAGTTTTCCCGTGTGCCCAAATAAATCGATTAACAATACCTTCCAAAATAGCAAACCAAGATTTTTGAAACTCCAACGGGATTGCCCTAAACAAATAAAGAATCTTTGGTAAAAACATCATCTTCACCACGTTACAACGTCCAACAAGAGATAGATGAAGATTTAGTCTATCAAAGTCCACACTCGCCTTCCTAATTACTGGCTCAATGTTCTTGGCTACCAGATTCTCTAAATCAGACACGATCCTAATACCCAGGTATATTGCTCAGTCTGTAACGCGAGGATCTTCAATGTTAACAAGCCGATTCTTTATAACTTGAGTTTTAGTTCTATTTAGTGCATACCCTGAATAAATGCCGAATTTTTGTGCTATTGACTCCACCACCGTCAACGCCGAGAGCGGATCAGCAGTAATAATGGCCACATCGTCGGCATAGGCTAAAACTTTAGATTCAACACCCTGACTTATAATTGGGAAAATTCCATTATTAGCCTCAAATAGCCGTATTAAGGGGTCCATATATAAATAGCAGGGGCGAAGCTGGACACCCCTGCCGAGTCCCTTGCTGGATATTAAAAGGCAGAGTATGGCTACCGTTAAGCCTTAAACGAGCTGTGGGAGCCAAGTAAAGTACCTGAATAGCTTTAACAAAACATTCCTCCAACCCAAACCAGCTCATTGATTCCCACAGAAAATCCCAGGTGACACTATTGAATGCTTTTTCAGCATCTAATAACAAAGCGGCCATAGGGTCCACTGAGATCTCTGTTGCATCAAAGAGTGTTATCACCCGCCGTACATGCTGTGTGCTTCCACGGCCCATTATAAACCCATGTTGGCAGGGGTGAATAGTTTTCTTTAATATATTATTTAGCCTCATGGCCATTACTTTCGAAAAGATTTTAACATCGCTGTTCAGTAATGTTATGGGGCGATATGAGCATGACTCCCTAGGTGGCTTATCTACCTCTCCCCACGCTTTTAAATGCATCCTGGGACCCTTACCCGCCCATTTTCTCAGGCATGTGTCCTTGAACTGCGTGCCTGTGGTGCATACCGTGACATTCAATTTGTGTTGTGTTTACTAATTATATTTCTCTATCGTCTAAAACTCCTGTCTGCTTCCCCCAAGACCCCCACTCTAGTCTTGCTCTCTATTCTAGCATTGTAAAGAACTTGTGCCTTTGCTTTTCCTTTACCATGTACATGTCTACACTTCCTTCTGCTGATGCTTGCATTAGCATGAGTAGGCCTTCTCTCCCTTTTTTACGTTCCCTGTAATATTAAGTTGAAGATGGAACAGGAACAAATTGGTGAGTTATGTATTGTTAGAAGAAGATCTTTAAAAGAGGGTAAGGAAGAAAATATTGAGGGAAGTGTATGTGAAAGGAGTTATGAGGTGAGTGGAAATAATCTATTAAGTGGAGAGCTAAATTTGAGAGGAATTTAATATGTTTGTAGACAGAATGCTTATTTCAATTTGATGAGAAATTGTTTTAGTTCATGTTTTATTTCATTAGTGTTTCCTAGAATGTATCATGTGAGTGAAATGGGTGATGTAGTGAATTTGAAAAAATAAGTGAAAATGAGCTTTGGAAAGGTAACCCTAGATTTATTAGGTGTTACGATTCCTTCTACAGGTGCGGTAAATAATGATGTGAAAATAAGACGTCTTTTTCCTTTAGTTGATAAATTAACAGTAAATAGATCTGGAGCATTGAAGCAGGTGCATGAAGAGATGACTGCTATTAGAGCTATGGTTATTCCGAATCGACTAGCATTAGATATATTCCTGGCGAAGGAAGGTGGATTCTGCAAGGTAATAAAAGAAAAAACTGCTGTACCTTTATATTAGATAAAAGGGTTATTAACTGTTATATTGTTAATACTCGTATCTTGCATGCTGTTCAGTCTTTTGAAGAGGAGTGGGGTCCGAAGTTGTCTCATTCTCCCTGTGATTTTTGTCTCTTCTTTATGTGCAGCTCTAATGGTATCCTGGTACCCTACAGATGGCAAAATGGGGTAAAGACCATAAGGCAGGCGCTTCTCTGGGGACTGTGTTGTTGCCTCTTCAGGTGCTATTGGTTTCACATTTGTTTTTGTATCACAGAATACCTACCATATTGACAGGGTGGCTCCCTTTTCTGTCTTTTCTTTCTTTTATATTTAGAGCAAATGTAAGTCAATGTATGTTCAGTTATGTCTTAGTCGAACGTCGCTTTCTTTGGCCATGGCTGAGAGTGGCCCTGGGTACCTTTGTACCATTGTTTACAGTGCTTTCCTATCCTCTTCTTGTCAGAAGGGAAAGATGTTATCATGTATTCCAGAGGGGTCTCCATGGTCCCCTGAGAATGTATGTATTTCCTATGTGTAGTGGAAGTGTCACTATTCATCCCTTGTTTGTTTGCCCAATTGTCTTATGCCCTTTTTGGACCTGTCTCCTTTACTTAAATATTTGTCTTTTATAAATATCGCTAACCTATGGCAGTGATGAACACGTGTTGATTTCATGCAGAGTTACCTGACTTCACATATATTGTCATGCGATTAAATCGGTGAATATCAGATATACTTATAGATTAACACTTCGGCCATGGTTATATATGGGGGGTGCGTTAATGGGGGGGGGTCTGAGAAGATCTGTACCTGATGCAATACATGTTACAGCATTATCGTGAATGTAAATGGCTATTTGCGGTGCTCGAGGATGTGTTCTCCCATTAATATTTTAAACCCCTGAATTGTGAATGTCTATTAGGAATGCATCAAGGAGGGCTTCTAATATGATGGGTGGCTATTATTTGAAACAGAGGGGTGTTACATGGACACAGGGGTTCTCCATGGGCCCACTAAGATATTAATTGTAATTCTATATCCTCTGTTACCTGCCACAGTGACTCATCAGTCTTATGTATAGAGGATTCTTATTAATCTTTAGACTTTCTCTTGGATGTTTTATCTTGATTCCCTGTGTTTTTATATGAGATAATGTTTCCCCACTTCCAGGACACTTTAGGGGTTAGTATTGGAAACCAAAAATGTTGCATTGAACTTGCTGCCTTTCTTACTCACTAATATCAGACTGTATGACAACCAGCGGGAAACCCTGTCATGATTTTGAAATACTATACTCTTTATGTCATCCTCCTTATTCATGGAGGGTTATCTACTTGAAAGTAATGCGCTTTTTGGGTTTGAAACTGAGTCTGGCCCTGCTCAGGGCAAATTCAATTGACAACAACCATCCGGTTGTCCCCTTACCTAACTGTCAGACTCTTCAACTGAAGCCGTAGCCTCGGTTGCCCTTCCATAAAGACACCTTCCAAATATCTTAAATCTGGGAATTTGGGAGCAGGGCGTCTGACTTATTCAGAGTAAGGCCTCCCGGCACCCCTCAAATGACCATCTCTTTATCATGTCAGACTTCACACACTTGTTACCCAGTCCCGTCTCACTACTTTTACACTAGACCTCCGGATCTAACAGGGATGTCTGTGGCCACTCCCCGAAGGAATGTCCCTTCCAGGAGCTTTCCCGGGTTAATACACTACTGTCTGTTATTCCTCCCTTCTTTTTCAATTGGGAATTCACCCGATCTAGTCTTCCGGTCTACCCAGGGAATCACCACATTTCATTTCTCTAAACATATCATTGCATGGTGCATGGTGGAGAAGTGTGGCTCAATGGTTAGAGCGGCAGACCCTGAAGCATAGTTCTGGCCCGGGACCAGAGTTCAATCCCTCGCCTCGGCGGGTCCTGGATTCAATTTCCTCGGACCTGATAATTCTCGCCTCGGTGCCTATTCTAATCATGGGTCACACGCTGCAACTCTGGGCAACAGCTTGCTTAATCTTCACAACGGCCCCAGCAGCGCTGAGATGCCTGGCTTCACCATGGGGGTGCCCAGGAGTGGACATTTCACAGGGAAAGGCCAGGAAGGGTTCCTCAGCGGTATGAGTAAAAGTGCCAGGAGACCCCCTGTTAGGGGTGGCAGTGCGCTATTCAAGTACACACACATTTACATTTACATTTGCGTCCTGAAAAAAGAAAAAACCCATAAATCATGCATGAATTTCCTCATCCCTCCATTCTATAATTTCCAAAGAATCATCCAACCAGAATTTTATAGTACAAAGTCCGACCTTTTGACTGCAGTCTGGGAACCTGACCCGTCCATTTTCTCAGGGATGTGTCCTTGCACTGCCTGCCTGTGGTTCGCTTTCAATTTGTGCTGTTTACTAATTCTATTTCTCTATCGACTAAAACTCATGCCTGCTTCCCCCCAGACCCCCACTCTAGTCTTGCTCTCTATTCTAGCATTGTAAAGAACTTGGGCCTTTGCTTTTCCTTTACCCCGTACATGTCTACACTTACTTCTGCTGATGCTTGCATTAGCATGAGTAGGCCTTCTCTCCCTTTTTTACATTCCCTGTAATATTAAGTTGAAGATGGAACAGGAACAAATTGGTGAGTTATTTATTGTTAGAAGAAGATCTTTGAAAGAGGGTAAGGAAGAAAATATAGGGGAAAGTGTATGTGAAAGGAGTTATGAGGTGAGTGGAAATAATCTATTAAGTGGAGAGCAAATTTTGACAGATGTATTATGTTTGTAGAAGGAATGCTTATTTCAATTTGATGAGAAATTGTTTTGGTTCTTGTTATATTTCATTAGTGTTTCATAGAATGTATCATATGAGTGAAATGGGTGATGTAGTGAATTTGAAAAGACTGAAAATGAGCTTTTGAAAGGTAGCTCTAGATGTATTAGGTGTTGCGATTCCTTCTACAGGTGTGGTAAATAATGATGTGAACATTAGACGTCTTTTTCCTTTAGTTGATAAATTAACAGTAGATAGATCTGGAGCATTGAAGCAGGTACATGAAGATAGGATTGCTGTTAGAGCTATGTTTATTCAGAATCGACTAGCATTAGATATTTTCCTGGCGAAGGAAGGTGGATTCTGCAAGGGAATCAAAGAAAAATCTGCTGTACCTTTATATTAGATAAAAGGGTTATGAACTGTTATATTGGTAATATTTCTCGCATCTTGCATGCTGTTGGGTCTTTTGACGAGCCTGGCTGTAGGGAGACTGTGGGTTTTTGGTTTAGTCAAGTGAGACTGGAAAGGGTTTTATCAAGGTTGGTGAATGACTGGATGAGATGAAGCACTCTTAAGTTAATACCAACTCCTTTAGTAATTATAATGGTTTGTGTGATCTATTTATTTTGCTAACATTTTTGTGAGTATGTGATTGGAAGATATAAAATATGGGTAAAGGTAAAAATAGATTGATGAAAAGAAAGAAAATGATGGAGATGATTAAGGACAATATCTACAACCCAATGAAGACAGCAAAGGAAAATTCCAGAAAGCAACTGAAAGTGAGGACAATGTCTGCTCAATGATTTCTTGATTATTAACAACTTTCTAATGGGTTTTTAGCTATTATAAAATAGGGGGGACTTGTTGAAGTTTTTTATAATTCATAATTTTGGGTGACAGTATTGAGTGCTAATGATTTTTGTGATGGATATAATGCATACATTCTGAATTAATAATATTGCTGTTGAAACGACTTTAATCTGTTTTACAGAAGTGTGTTTATTAATGTAATTTAGGTGTGTCACATTTTTATGATGATGCCATATTAGTTTAAATGGATGTTGTTCCGATGTTGCTTATTCACTCCTGTTGTTCGCCCTCCTATCTCATCCCCCGCACATATTCTCTCGTCACAGGCTCCGCAGAGCGAAGACTAAATGATGTAAAAGAAAGTTTTCCTAGCGTGGTTCCTTTGAAGTGTAATCAGGGCAGGGCATAGCTCCTCCCCCGCCATCCTGTCAGGAAGAACCCCTCCCTCCACACCTAGGCCTCTTTGTTTGAATGTCTGGAAGCAATACACAAAAAAACCTGGAGAGCCATTTACAGTCAAGTGATTCTGGACACAGAGAGAAAGGCACATTTGGTTTAGGCATCGGAAATACCAACTATCTAAAAGTGGTATTTTCAGAATAATAACTTAAAACCCAACTTTACCATTAAAGAGGATTTTAAATTACAATTCATTTGAGTGTAAACAGCATCTCTATTGGCTCTGAAACTGAGGTTAGCCCTTATTTCTTGGGTGTAATAAGATAGCTCAGTGTTAGTCTATGGGAGAGATAGTCTTGCAACAGTGAAAAACGACTGTAGGAGTTTTTGCCACTTCTAGGACATGTAAAACTTACCATAGGTCAGCCTTTATGGCTTTAGGGGTGACTTACAAGTATTAAAAAGGTTAGTTTAGGGCTGGCAAAAGGTCTATTTTGCCAGGTAGAAATGGCGAGTCTGACACATAATTTACAAGCTACTTTTGTGGGTGAGCATTTAATTACAGGCCCTGGATACATGTAGTACCATTTACTAGGGACCTATAAGTAAATTGATGGTACCAATGAGGTGAAGGCCAATTTAAACATGTTTTAAAGAGTGGCACAAGCACTTTAGCACTGCTCAACAGGGAAAAAGTACACAGTCCTAAGAGCCAACAAAATTTGTTTCAGCAAAGGAAGCCTATAGAACACAAAAATCTGCGGTGACCCTGCAGAAAGGTCACACTGGTAGACTAATACTAGAATTGGGCACAAACTAGCCTAGAGGTAATCCATAATGGTACATATGATCCCATGCCATATTACTGTTACTCTGCCATCAGTGAAATGCAGACTTAAATCCACAATAAAATCAGTGAGTTTAGGTATGAATAAGACATAAAATATGCCCAGGGTGCAATATTATATCTGCATCTTCCCTATATATAAGAACCATTTTTGACACATTAAAGTGTTACCATATATAGGGACGGATATTTTAAGATTAATAGCTTGTTTTCATCATTATATGATGGCCGCTGTGAAAAGGGTCTTTGCATGGTGTATCTCACATAACAGGAAGATGTCGATAAATACTGTGACTTTGCATCTCTCCCAATACTAAATAAATACAGCATAGTTATGGTTCATAAGTACATAGATTAGATATTATGACCCATCAAAACCGGAGATGCTGAGTGATATCACAGCCACTGTAAGATGGCCGCCGCTGTCTATAGGACATCCTTTGGCTGTGAATGTATGGTTGAGCACCACCCACACATCAAAAGATTAGCCAGTTATGGCAGGTTCTCTCATCTCACGTATTTTTTAAAAGTGCGCGCGGACATTTGCAGTTCTCCCAAACAGGAACAACGCTGGATTTTCCTGTGCACAAGCATGCAATATCCGCCTGGCAGATGTGAAATAGCATGAGCATGTCTTCCAAAATCTTTCTTTTATCTATAATTCTTTTCTGACTCCTGACCAGCACAATATTGGTGGTATTTGACTTTCTTTACCCACGACTGGGTTGAAAAATTATTTTAAGATATAACTTTACTCTGTGACACATTTCTAAGTTTCAACACACATTCTTCTCCTTTAAGCAAAAGTTAAAGTAGGACTTACGTACTGTAACCCAGATGTCTTTCAATACATTTTAGGTCTCAAATAATTCATGGCTTCCTGACAAAGGCTCACAGCCGAAACGTGCGCAGGAAACCATTTTTTCAGCCATGGGAATTCTGAATTTTTCTCTCTAGCAATACAATATACTATAATGTTCCGACCCCACTTGGTTGTACTACATTATTTATAATCGGTTGGAGATTCCCTATCAATAAGGACTTCAAATGATTAACATACAATAAAACATTAGAGACTATGTATATAGCATGTGTAGTAACAATATATGAATCATTAATGTACCAATCAAAACAAAAGTTTGCACATATCTTTCTTTTTTTTACTTTATAACATCAATGAAATGTTAGGTACTGGATGAATGTATTTAAGTATGCCTGAACATCTATACTAGAGACTATATATTGTAGAAATAGACCAACAATGTTTTTTAAATTGATACGGTAAAGACAAATTTGTACAAATACATAATTACGGTGTATTACCTAAAGGAATTTTGTTTTTGTACTAATAAATGTTTTGGATATAAATATGCATCTGGGTGTATACATATTTCTTTAGAAATTCTGAAGGTCCACCAGTTTAACAGCTTCCTAAGTGTGTTTTCTCACAAATGTTAGCGACAGATGTAACCACTGAGTGGGTCGAGTGACCGTTTCGAGTGATCCTGTCGGTGTGGTGGGGTCATGGGTAAAAATGAATCAGGTTGGTAGCAGGTTGATATATTTGGTCAACAATAGAGATTTGAGGTTTTGTTTGAAACACGTATAGGAGGGATTACAGAGGAGATCCTTAGGAAGTAAGTTCCAAATCCTGATGAATACAGCTTCTCGGATGTTTTTTTTAGGTTGGGAGGGATGAGAAGAAGTAAGTTGTAGTTTCTCAGGGCCTGACTTATTCCCACTCTTGATAGTTTGTTTTCCAGATATTTAGGGCTTGGTGATACAACCTGTCTTGAAGATGCATCTTCCGTCTACAGGAAGCCAATTGAGACTCCTGAGAGCAGATGAGAAATGGTCGAACCATTTGGTTCCTGTGAGGAGTCTGGCGGCTGCATTAAGAGTTGTTCTTAGAGGCGCAAGGTGACTTTTCGAGGTCCCAGTGATGATGGCGTTACTGTGGTAAAGTTTTCGAGAGGACTAGTGATTGCACCACAGTCTTTAGATCATTTGGGGTAATAAACGGGGGGATTTTCTTGACATGTTTTAGGGTGTAGAGTGCCCCTTTGGCTGAGTTGTTGATGTGCTCTTTCATTGACATATTTTTGTCCAGGATGATTCCCAGGGACTTCACGGAGTTGGAGAGTGAAAGAGAACAGTTTAGTGCGTCCACGTTCTGGAGCCATTCTTGGATTGGCAAAGGCTTGTCCCTGGGGGGAAAAGATTAAAAGTTTGTTTTTATTTGGGCTCAGCTTTACATCATTGATGATTGGCCACGTTTGTATCAAGTTTAGTGTGGTATTCAGATAGCAAATGTCTCTGTGAAATGTCATTTTGTAGTAAAGTCGTGTGTCATCAGCATATAAGTGGTATTTAACCCCTAATTGGCTCAGAATAACTGTGAGGGTTTCCATGGAGAGATTAAAAAGGCCTGGAAAGAGGATAGAGCCATTTCAAACTCCTTGTGGAACTGGTGTAGGTTGGGAGAGACAGCTGCTGATTTAAATTTGTTGACAGCGATGTTGTAGATAAGGCGCACACCATCTCAAGACTGTGCCATTGATACAAATGTGATTCTTGAGGTTCTGAAGTAAAGCTTGAAGATAAACTGTGTCAAATGCCACCAGTCGGTTGAATAGGATTAGGAGGCAGGAGTCGATTTCATCTAAGGTTCTGAGAATGTTATCTGATATATTGAGCATAGCAGTTTCCTTTCTACAACCTTTTGTGAATCCTGATTGGAAGGTGTGGTGGAGGTTGAACTTATCGATGTGTTGGTTGAGTTGTATCAAGACACACTTAGCAATCACTTTTGCTAATAAAGGAAGGTAGGAGACAGGTCTTAATTTGTTGAGGTCATTAGGATCTGCCCCAGGTGTTTTGAGAATGGGTGTGACTTGGCATCGTTGGCATGAGTCAGGGGTACACAGCCCAGGGAGAGGGAAGCATTGATGATTTTGGTCCATAACGGAGAGATGATGTTGTTAAGGGTTTCTACTAGGGTGGGGTGAAGAGGATTGGTAGTACGGGATGTGGGCTTCATGTTTGCAATTATATGTTTGCAAATATCTTACAGTCTTCTCCTTCTGTCAACGGTTTGAACTCTGACCAATTGTCATTGTTTATCAGTCGGAGAAGATCATTATCGACTAATAAATCATTAGTTATTTGTGGGTCGCTCGGGTCTGAGGTAGAACCTGAAGGGGGAGTTACCATGGAGATGGGTGCGTCGTCAGAGCGGGAGGACTGAGGAGTCGTACTTGTGACATGGATAAGAGATTGTTCAATTTCCACTATTTTCTCATGATGGCAGTTGTGTGGCAGCTGATGGCATGGTTGCAGTTTTATGGGATTCACTTTCTGGAAGGTTAGGTGGTTTTAACGTCTAAACTCCAAACTTCTATCTCTATGAATAGTATCTTTTCTCTGTTGGGCAGTCTATGGTGGGCTTATTGACTTCCTGCTTAGTGAAGAGAACATGCTACCATACTTTGTCTGTCTGATTGAGATGTCCTTCGCAAAACAGTAACTTTTGCAAGTTTCATATATCTAAAAAAGAAACATCTCCTGCTTTTGAATAGTGGCAGATTCCCCAAATTCCTGAAAGTGTCTTTTTGGGAATTACGATAGTTTTATGTTTTTAAAAGTCTTACTGACTCCTTGGTTATGAACTTGTCAATTTCCCTTGTAACAGAATCACAAGTCCTTGTGTAACAGAATCACAAGTCCTTGTGTAGAACAACTCTTTATGCATTTAAATGGACACAACAGGTTTAGTCTAGTGTTAGTGGAAATAAAGGCCCCAGATGCAAAAACATATTGGGTATAATAAGCAAAAGAAAACATTTTTATTTGAAACCAATATATTGTTCAAACTTGTATTGTGCCTAATGCATTTGAGTGAAAAAGACAGTATGAAAATATTAAATATTAATTTTAAAAAAGTGACAGAAAATGAGAGAAAATCGCGAATCTTCAAAACACCTCAAGTAAAAATAAAAGGGGTGGTTGTTAACCTGTGTCCCTTCCCCGTCTTCTTCTCTGTACCAACGTATAAATACTTTACCGAATGTCTGACTTTACTATTACCGTTAATAAGACTACATTACTAAAATGTATTTTTTGTAATTGTGATAGGCGTGCTTTGCAGTTAGTTGGAAGTGGATTCCTTATGGAGTTTGTTTCTGCATTGCAAGTCTTTTGACGTTGACACTTTACCTTTTTCCAACATTTAACATTCCCAGTAAAATACTACCTCCTGTTGATAGCTTTTGCAAATATTTAACTTAATTTTTTGAGCATGTTCACCATAGTGTTATCTCTCAGAAATCTTTCTAACCTTTTGTTTTTGAGCAGTATTTTTGAGCCAGTTGATTTCTAATGACCATGTTTGCTTTCATGTTGTTAACTACACATGTACCTTTTCCGGTTTTGACTTGTATTACGGATTGGGCTCTTTTTAGTAGGTTTTTCACTATTAGAGTATTTTTTATGGTTTAAATCAGGGTTTGCTTTTTTATCTGCCATGAATGTGCAACTGTCGCTATCCCTTATGTAATCACAAAAGGAGCTTCCAAGAGTACTGGAGAGGGACTGTGTCTCCACTCAGATGTTGTTTCCTCTGGGTACAGCTTTTGTCAAAAAGCTGTGTGCTTCTGCAGAATGAGTGCTTACCTTCCTACCACCTGTGGTCATTTGTTTATCCATTTGCCTGAACCAGGATCTTTATCAAGCAAAGCTATTGTGTTTGGGACACATGCCTCTCTGATAAAAGAAGCTTGCTCTTTAAGGGCACATCAATGTCACTGTGCTGCTTAAATAACTTCTTCTAGATCATTTTATAATTATGATATTTGTTCTTCCCTGGTTGCCATGTGTGAAAGCTCATGCTCAATACAGCAGGGCTTTGTCGGTTATGATGGTAAGCTAATGACCAAAGCTTTAAGCTAAATCTGTTTATTATGAAATTTCATAATAATGTCAGCGGGCCTGACTTATGTATTATGAAAATTATATGTTAAAGCAAATAGGCATTTGATGATGGATTATTATTACTCTATTTAAAATATGCAAAGATGTATTTGGTTGCATGGAATATCACAGTTTACAAGGGTTTTAGTGTTGGTTACCCTCTCTGCTAAACTGTGGACTTACATTTGCCTTGTGGTAACCCTTGTTAGGTTCTCTAGTATTTTCTTTTACCAACTGTAAAGTGCTCTACATTTCTAATTTTGTTAGAGTATGCCTTTTGCTAGGTTACAGGCCTGATTAGTTCACTGGTCAAAGTTATGTCTAAAGCTAAAGGTCTGATCTCTTTATTAAAAAACATTATGACAAAGGCAGTAGGCTTGGCTTATTTATTTAGAAAAGCATTTGTTAAAGCTGAAATACCTTTATTGGTGGATTACTGCCGTACTGTGTTACCCTAGAGACAGGTATATTGTTACATAAACTCTCACAGACTATCATAGCAGACAAGGAGTTTTTGTCTTCGTCATATCCACTGACAAACCCTAGGGTGTAGGAGCTTACCATTGTAATATTTGTTGGGACCTTATGAAAGGGGTTGTATATTCTTTTTACAAACTGTATTTCTTTGCATATTTGTAATTGTATATCCTATGCATGGTTGTTGCTAGCACATGTGCACTTCAGTAAACCTGTTTTGGTTATCATGTCAAGCCAATGGTTAAGTTAAGTTATAGGGCTTATTAGTTCACTGGAGAAAGTTATGCCAGATTCTATAGTTTGTATGAGTTTATTGAAAAGATATGGGAAGGCCAATCGGTCTGACTTACTAATTGTGAAAAGTGTGTGTTAAGGGCAATAGGCTTCCAAAGGAGGATTGTTATTACACCCAGGTTAAAGCCTATAGGTGGTTATGTTGTTAAATAGAATCTCACAGATTACCATAGTAGGCACGGGTTTGGGTGTTGGTGACATACTCAAAAAAACCATGTCCATAGACGATTTGCAAACTCATAAGCCTTACTAGGCCCTTTTAAGAGGTATTTTATTACCACTACACTTGTGTTGCATTAACCTCATACCTTCTAAATATATTATTTATTGGACTCTTACGCACTCTTTACTAGCGGCCCCATTTTTTAGTTTTTTCTGGACAATCAAGCTAACGGAAACTTACTCGTTTCTTATGATGTATAAGACGTGCTGAGCGCCGGATTGGATTTATCACCGGCGTTTCGATTACCTTTCAATTTTGAGACCTCCGACAGATCCACATTTCTTTTTTCCTTCTACTTTGCAATTTGGGTACCCAGCCGGGTTGGAATTATCACCGGCTGTGGGCCTTCACCACGTCCATGCAACTTTTCTCAGCCCTGAAGAGTTGTGCGTTTACTTATGCAGCTGTAGCCTCCGATACCTATCCAAAACAGATAACAAAACAGCAGAAGGTAAAAAAAAAGTCAAATATTATAACACAGTTTTACCTTCGATCCTCCCCGCTACCCTCCCACTAAATTGATGTGCTGTCATTCACCCGGGGTGCGACAGCACTCTAGAACTGTGGCGCACATTAGAGCATCCCATCCAACTGTGGCATCCACCACCCCTCACACTAGGCGTCATCATTCAGGTCCTCCTCCTCCCTTTCAGTACCCCCATCTGCCTTCACCTTTGTAGGGGCCTCCTGAGGTGTTGATAATGGGTCCAGGGCTTTAAGTGGAAAAAAAAACCTGAGGGTGCTCTAAGTGGGGCGGGCAAACCTCAAAGGGGTGTGGCCTATCTAAGTAGGGGCGTGGTCTAATTAAAGATAACTAGTGTAGCAGTACCCCCTTCTCTGACAAGCCCTCAGCTCTAGGACTCCTCAGAGAACAACTGCAGTATACACAAACATAGGCATGACACAATATATTCCACCTAACCTCAATGCAGGTAGAATTGTGACACAGGTTGTCGAAGCACATTTACTTTAGTTCAGCCTGCCGTACACCTCAATTCACATCTACCACAACCCAGCTGGGCTTGTAAACACAGATTAGAGCACTCCCTACTTTACTCGCCATGCAGAATCAACATAAAAACTATGCTTATTTATTTGCATCAGTACTATTACATTATCATTCTTTTAAATTAATAACTTTTTATTGCATTTTTGTTTTCATCGTTATCAACAAATATTATTATTCGCGATGGTGATAATATTAATAATAGCAGTAGTAATGGAACAATAATTATAATAAGCAGGTTAGACAATATTTACTTCATAAAATCCGATATACTGCGTTCTTATGTGATCCGTACCACCGTTTCTCTTCCCCATAATCTCCTAATTGACAAAGCTCGATAATATATAGATATTTTGCCTCACACTTTTCGTTTTTCATAATAGTATAATTGAAGCTGCACTGTGACGTGAACCCGGAGGAGCCACAAGGGGCTGCTCGCTGCCTGCTTTCTCTCTCCCACAAGGCTGGCGCTGTGTGCCCTGTTGTTTCCCTGTCTTCTTGCAATTAGGGTCCATGGGAGGGGTCCCCTCCCTGGGCCTCTGAGGGATGGTGTCTGGAGGCTTAGGGGAGGTAGCCGCTTCCTTTTGTCCCAATTGCAAGGAGACCATTCAGAGACACTATGGGAGGCCCATTGTACATGATTTTAGCGCCCCCACAGTGTTAACTCTCAACCCACAAGCAATTCTTACACCCATCAGGCTGAAGGTGTGAGAATTGCTTGTGGGCTGAAAGTTAAAACTGTGGGAGCGCTAAAATCCTGTAAAATGGGCCTCCCACAGTGTCTCTGAATGGTTTCCTTCCAAGGGGTCACTTAAGTAAATTAGAGGGGCCTTGCACATTCACTTTTTGTCCCAGGGCCCTGCAAATCATAGAACCGGCTCTGCTCTCCCAAGTATAGGGGGGGGGGGGGGGGTCAATGAAGACGCACCGCACGTGCATGCTGCAGCCATATTGTGGATTCTGGAGAAAGCCATCATGATAAAGAGTTCGCACCAGCTAGCTAATTGCCACGTATATATTTAAAAACAACAAAAAAAAACGTCGACGTAGTCTTATTTTTGCACAGAAAATAGAGCCCGATAGAGACCCGTTTCGAGGCTCCCTGAAAATATCTGCCGGTGCTCAGACCCGGCCCACTTAAAGCCCTGAATGGGTTCTTTATGGGAGTTGGCTCGGTTTTTTTCTGTCCTCCTCTTGCCTTCTCCTTGTTTAAAATGTGAATCCTCTTTTACTTTTCCTGTCTGCGACTGTTTTTTTCTTTTCTGTCCTCCCTCTTTGACTATCCTCTTTCTGTTTCTACCATTTGACGCTGTTGACATTGTCTTTTCTTGCTTTTCAGGTACACTGTGTGTGTAAAGACTGCCCGTACGGATCAGCGCGACCCGGTAAATGATTCCCTTCTTTTATTAGACTGACTTAACTCACCTCACCTCTCCCTTCCCTCATTTTCTTCTGCCTGTGAAGAAGTTTATTTGGGGATATCGTGGCACTACCCTGATTTTTAACTTTTCAATGTTTCGTGGTAAATACAAAAGGCTGTAGACTGAAACATTTTGTTAGTCTTGCATTTTTGGTTTCATTCTGTGCCATCCATTCCAATTGAGCATGGTTGATATATAGTTGAAATTCTCAACCTTCTAAATATTATCAGAGAGACTCAATAGCCCACTTTCCAGAGAGGCACTCTTTTTAGGTTAAGCCTATGGCAGCGCACATGCGCTGCGTAGGAAATCGAACTCTTGGAATCACTTCAGCTTGTGTAGAAGCTCGTGCGTGTGGTGCTCACACGCGATTGGCCTTTGCGTCTGGCTTTAGTACGCAATTGGCCAAAGGCGTGTGGAGGTCCCAGCATCTTGTGAAATGTTTACTCCAAGAGCGTTTTGCTCTCTGGAGCCGCAGGGGCCATTTGTTTTTAATTAGCGTGCCTGCGCTTGTCTCCCACGCAGTGTCTCTACCCCATAGCACCGAACCATGCACCAAACGTACAGAGATCTGCGAGCGTGGGTTTTTCTTTTTGTGCCATGCTATTGGCCTTTGCGTGCGTGTTTTTCACAAAGGCAGCACACAATAGGCCAAAGGCGGGCACATTGGTCTGCCCATGGCCTATTGGTGTCTGTTACGCACAGCAGCAGCATGTTTCCAATTATCGCGCCCAGACACGGGCGCGATAATTGGAAACATATGCTGCTGCTCGCAACCGCGCGCGCACACCAGCAGCTCCCGCATCTCGTTTTTAATGCAGGCAAATTATCTATTTCATTTACAGAATGTGTCACTCTCGTTGACTCCGGACTCGGGCGTTGTCAGTCCAGACCAAATCTTGTTCCTTTAACAGGAAATCGTTTCGAACTTGGCTGAAGCTCGTCTTTCATTTGCGTGACGTTTTCTAGCACTGACGCGTCAAAGAAGATTGAAAACAGGTAGGAGTAGAACGACCAAATATGCGTTTCACTCTACAATGGTATAGCCTTCTTCTATTTTCGTTCTTAGCTTGCCTTTTTCTGTAGGAGCCGGAAAGTTCAACTACTGTCAGCAGTGTGCGCAAATTACTAATAAACAAAGGAGTGAAGGGAGGCAAAGCGAATGCATCGTAGTAATTAAAAGGATGTATTACAATTAGATGCAATGTGGTTTATTTTCGAAATGGCTCCGCTGACGGGCAGGCCATGCGGAGATTCTTAAAAACCACACTCGCTCACCCCTGCGCGTTGGTAGCGCCCGCTCAGTCTAGCATTGCTGTGCGACGCCGGTGATTACCCTTCCCTTTCCCTTTTGCAGTGCCAGCCGTAACAACTGCTGTGGAGAAGCAGCTCTCCCTTGCACCGCCGATTGCGTGAGTAGTGGAGGGCAGAGTGAACAGTGATATCCAGAGATCGGAGCAAAGCCTCGTTTTTAACCCTCTCCCTAGTCGTTGAACCCGAAAGATAGAAACCACGCAGTTCAGCTGACACGTGTCTGTTTAGTGCCCCTGCTCTCAAAATGATGTCCCAAGTCTTAATGTTGCATAAGAAGTGCATACAAGGTTGGACTGGGACACAAAATAGGCCATGGCACCAGAATTAAAGTGTTCCCAGGCCCTTTAGTGAACTAAGTGGCAAAAAAGCGGCTGTTATTTTTGACATTCAGGTGTTTTGCTAGGTATGAGAGATGGTATTCATTTGTTTATTTGAAAGGTTTTATTTGTGTTTGATCTATTGGCGTTGTAAATGACAATGCCTTTTATTTTATGTTTTGGTTTTTAAAACGTAAATGAAAGGCATTGTCATTTCCAATGCCAATAGCTTAAACAACTGCCAATAGCTTAAACTAGTTTACATGTACAGTAGCAAACCCAGAAGCGCGCTCATTTGTTTGCAGCAGCTGTGCGATTTCTAACAGAATGTTTGCTGTTATGACTTTCCTTTAATTAAAATCCAAAATGAGGATGATTTCCTACTTCGCATCTCTTTTAGGGGTTTCTTTATTGAGTTCATCTTCAAAATGTGTTGTGTGTAATTGGTGAGTCAATGCAAGTGTATGCGGTCGAGTGAGGACGTGTGGTGAGTGCTCTGCAAAACCAATCTCAAGCGATCCTTCTTGTTTAAGCGTAGTTTGTGCAGTTCCAGTATTTTTAGACACTTTTCAACAGCAAGTGATTTGTGTGGTGTGTTTAGTTTTGATTTTGTTAATGGGGTATTTTGAACTCTGTCCAACATGTCCGTGAAAGACCTAGAGGTTGATGAATGACCTATGGTTGGCAGTCTACGCGTGCCTATGTCACATTTTATATTTTTTCATTAACACTGTCATGAAATTTATGCTCGTGTGACAGGTTTTCACTGTTCTAATTGTCATTGTTTTAAATGCTGATGTAGGTACACACCCCATACCTAAAACATGGGCGCACTCTGTTAATGCACGGATTTGTTACTGCTGCAGACTACCTGGCCTGTCCAGGAACAGCGCGTTTATCTAAGTACAGCTCGAGACCTAAAAGTTACTAAAGTAGGATTACTGTGTAAACTAGAGCAGGGATGCGCAACGTAAAAGTTTAGTTGGAAAATTGTACTTCCATATGTAAAAGTTTAAAAGGCGCTTCTTTCAAAGGAGCTCCACTATGTATAAAAGAAATAAACGCCGTTGCTGTCAGAGGCCATAGACATTTATTTCCATCACTTTATTTAGCTTCTATGCACTGCTTCTTGATTCTTGCTCGATGTTTGAGGAGGCTAGAGGAGCCAGTCTCAACCCCCTCATTGGGGTTATTTGTTCAATCTGGGTAGGACCCTTCCTGTTGCACAAAGCACATTTCAAAGGCCCACAAGAGCTCTCCTTCTTTGTGAGTTAGAGGTCAGCTGTGCCTGGACTCCTGCAAAGTTCAAACAAGACTGCTGATTGAGACAACTTTTCCCCCCTCTTCTATCCCTCCACTATCCTTCTCAATCCAAATAACTGACTAACATATCCACCACTCAAATGACTTTCATATTTTACTAAACTAATTCTATTACAGGACCGGAGGTTTCGTATTATGCTTCTCTTTCTATTTATTGCCACAGCAGCCAATGAAAACTTGTATCGTGTAAATAAAACTACATTCCCCATGATGCACATGTTACATCACATCCTGTAATGCCCCTTAAGAGCCACCATCACCGGAACCCGTCCTCTTTCCTTGCTGCTCACACAGGCAGTTAAGTGTGCTTTACATTCTTTAACATCGATGATTGACTTATGTAGATTTTATTCTGAATCGGCTCGCGCCGCTTTTGATTTGCTTGTGCGCGATTATCGCACTTGTTGTATTTGCATTGCAATTGCCTTTTCATCTATTTGTGGGGCGCTTTCTGATTGAAAGCGCGAGCCTCGCATTGTCTCCTGACGGGCCGTGGCGCTCCCGCTGTCATCAGGCAAATGCATGCTCATGCCACTGTGTTCCCGACGCTGGGAACAGTGATTTGAATTTCCCGCTGAGCGGGACGGTGTTTAGCGCTCCGGGCGCTTTGTGTATTTAATCACCCTTTCCCTGGGCTATGGTACCGCCCCGCCTACGGCGGTGAGTTTCCTCTTTTCATATAAGCGCGGAGGCTTCCCTAATCAGCAGAGTGCGCTAGGAGCCTTCCACTTTCATTTTCTTTTAGGTCGCTACTGCCCGTTTTTTCTTTCGTTTCTGCTGATTTTTCACCGGCATTTCCACTGAGCATCATCCCTACGCCTGGCTGGCTGCAAAAACGATCTGGGCCTGGAGGGAGCACACCTCCTATGTACAATATTGCTCTTTGGCTCCACTACGCCCTGAAGGCTGCAAGAACTGTGCTACAGCTTATGCTGAGGGGCTAGGTACCTTTTATTATCTGTGCTGTGGGTTGGCTCCCCCCTTTAACTCCTCTCTGTCCTTGCCTTATGAGCAAGTATATTTACAAGTTTGGTTCCACAATGGAGAATTGGGTCCATTACGAAGTGGATGATACCTTATATGAGGAGGAAGTGGCAAACCCTTCCATAGAGGACAACCTTGTTGAGGCCCTGGACGCTTCTGTCCAGGAGTCGGTCAACAAGGCCCTGGAGAAAGCAGTTCCGGGAACTGTACAGCAGGCGCTAGCTACTGCCTTAAAACCCATAACAAAACAACTTGAAAAATTCGCGAAACGCCATGGTTTCACTGCCCCACCAGTCACTCCCACAGACGACCCCCAACCTAAGCCCTGGCCTCATTCTGCCTCATACTCTTCGCTTCCTCGCCCCGATGCTGCTAAAACTAAGGCTCCGGACACTGACACAGACCCCGATACTCCGGACTCTGACACCCCGGATGAGTCCCCTCTTAAGAAAAGAATAAAGAAATCGAAGAACGTGGAAACACCTCATGCCATTCCCACTCCATTTACTTCTAAACCCGCTGATATAGTTCACCCCAGGTCATCGGATTGGTTACCTGCCCCGGAGGTTGCTGCATATTTGCATGAAAATCTTCGCAAAAGCTTTGATAAAGAGTACCTCTTTATCAAAGCTTTTGCGAAGATTTTCAACGCTCTGAGTGTCCTCGACCAGATATCTCCGATAAGGTGGCCGAAACCCCAGATATAGATTCAAGTCTCTTGACCTTTCTACAGAAGTTTGCAAAAGACCCCAAGAAGGGTATCGACCGTGCCTGGCGTGGGTGCCAGGATAAGCTCTTGGATGTGGTCGGCCCTCTGGCAAAGATCCTGGAAATGGCCCTAGAAGCGCAGGAATCTGGGACTGCAGTAGATCCCCATGTCCTGGCAGGATGGACTCAACGAGCCATATGTCTCTTGGGTAATGCTAACTGTGCCATCTCCACTGAGCGACGCAAATCAATACTCATACGCATGGACTCCAATCTAACGGAATTGGCGGCGGCAGAACCTGGTCCCCTGGCGGACGGAAACCTTTTCGGGGACCGTTTCGTCAAAGACATAGCCAAGTATGTGGGCACCTTCACGACCTTGGATAAGGTGCATTCAGGCATTAAAAGGGTTTTTCAAGCTGGTGTTTTCAACAGGGCCGGACGAGGCCGAGGACGCTCGTTTGGCCGGCAGTTCTCACAAGGTCCTCAGAGAGGAGACTTCGGTCGAGGCAGGGGAGAGTGGGACTCCACCCGTGGAGGAACCTTTTACCCCACCAGGCAGAGCTTCAACAAAAGACGCTTCAACAGAGGATCTTAACGGGGAGGCTTCCAAAACCCTGAGTCTTCAGGTAAGTGCTCCGGACGTATTAGTACTACCTCTGGGGGGACGTACTCAGTTTTTCTATCACAATTGGGTTCAATTATCTCAGGATGCTTGGATATTACAGACTGTTCAGGGCTTCCAGCTTGATTTCTTCCAGACCCCTTATCAGGTCAGACAACCCAGACAGCTTTCTTTTTCCCAACTAGAGTACGATTTTATAGATTCAGAAATTGAAGGACTGCTGCAGAAACGTGCGATAGCGTCTTGCGACGAGGGCCCTCGCGGTTTCTGCAGCAATATTTTTCTGGTGCAGAAGAAAGGCGGAGTTTACAGGTTGGTACTCAATTTAAAAGATTTCAATCATTACATGACCTACAAACACTTCAAGATGGAGGGCATCCATCTTTTAGCGGATCTCCTGAAACAAGGGGACTGGCTGGTCCACCTGGACCTGAAGGACGCCTATCTGTCTATTCCCATATTTCCTCCCCATCGCAGATTCCTGCAATTTCAATGGCGGAACCGATGGTACGAATATTTGGTCCTTCCTTTCGGACTTTCCTCTGCACCGTGGTGCTTCACCAAGGTACTGAAACCAGTCATAGCTTATCTCAGGGAACAGGGAGTGCGCATGATAGTTTAGCTAGACGACATTCTCATCATGGCGCAGTCTCCAACTCTAGCAGTTCAGCAGTTGCACATGGCCATTGCTACCTTACAAAACCTGGGTTTCGTGATCAACGAGCCCAAGTCAGTTCTGTGTCCTACCCAGACGATAGATTTCCTGGGTTTTGTCATAAATTCTCAAACGGCTCAGTTGAGTCTTCCACGCTCCAAACTTCGGGATATCAAGAAGGAGCTGTGCTCCCTGTTATCCAAACAGATGGTCTCACTCCGAGTGATTGCCCGGATAGTGGGCCTGCTAGCGTCATCCATTCAGGCAATTTTTCCAGGGCCCCTACATTACCGGGCCCTTCAGAGGCTAAAGATACAACACTTGCAGACCTAGTACCTCTTTCCCAAGATGTAAGGGAGGAGATCCAGTGGTGGCTTGCACATGTGGAGGCATGGAACGGCAGAGCCATTTTCGGCTCTCTTCCCGAGGTCGTCATAGAGTCCGACGCCAGCCGTTGGGGCTGGGGAGCTCGCTGCAGAAATATTTCCACAGGAGGACGTTGGTCCCTGCGCGAGCTAGATCTTCACATCAATTGCCTAGAACTCCTGGCAGGGTCGTTTGCGATCAGGACTCTTTCACCCAAACGAGTCTCGTGTTGCATCCTATTGCAGATGGACAACATCTCAGCGGTTCAGTACATCAACAAACTGGGAGGCACGAGGTCCTCAATATTAGTAGAAATAGCGAAGGACTTTTGGCACCAGATAGTACAGTGGTTGCAGGCGATCTGGGGACAGTGCGAGGTCGACCTGTTTGCCTCCAGACTGAATCGTCAGATGACCACGTTTTTCAGCTAGAGGCCGGATCCGTTGGCTCTGGCGACGGATGCTTTTTCACAGGCTTGGACACCGAATCTGAATTATGCCTTTCCTCCCTTCCTTCTCATTTCCCGAGTGTTCACACAGGTTATGCGCCAGAAGGCGGAGGTGATTTTAGTGACTCCCCTGTGGAAGTCGCAACCTTGGTTCCCAATATTATTGGAGGCGAGTTGCGACTTCCCCAGGAGGATCCCATGGTCCTCAACGATGCTCCAGGGCCCTCATGGAGAGATGCACCCTGTTAGACTTGGGTGTCTCTAGTTGGCACAGGTATGCACTTGTGACAAATAGGGACCCTCTCCTCTAGTCAGGGTAAGTGGGTACACTCCTAAAATAACCCCTGCTCACCCCCTTGGTAGCTTGGTACAAGCAGACAGGCTTATCTCAGAGGCAGTGTGTAAAGCATTTGTGAACACATACAGTAACCAAGTGACAACACTATAGATGGACACCACACAGGTTTTATATGAAAATTAAGTATTCTTTATAAAGGTTTATCACAAGACCATTAAACGACAAAAACACACAATACTATTACTTTAGATGGTAGAATTTTAGCTTAGTTCTCTTAAGTTCTTAGATGCGACACGCAGGGCAACGAAAGTGTTGCAACGATGTTGATGTAATGACGTTTTTGGTGCAAAGAAATAAAGACGTGAAGATCTTCCAGATGCAGCACGCTTCTCCGATGTTGCGAAAAGACTCGACTCGATGCGTCAGCTACAGTGGCGACATCCCTTTACGCGATGCGATGACAGCGGCCTTGGTGGCGACACTCTTCTCTGACGTTGCGAGACGCTTCCGCTCAATGCGATGTTGCAGCGGCGACACCCCTTTACGCGATGCGAAGAAAGCAGCTCCGACGGCGGCACGCTTTTCCGTGGATGCGAGGCGTTTTTCTTGATGTGGTGCAATGTGGCAACTACGATGGCTGCGAGGGCGACATGCTTCTTCGATGTGAGACTCTTCTCTCGATGCGGTGTAATGCGTCGGATACGTTGGCTGCGATGGCGACACGCTTTTTCGGCGTTGCGAGTCACTTCCTGGATGATGCGAGACGCTTCCGCTCGATGCTGCAGCGGCGACACACTTTATGCGATGCGACAACAGCAGCTCAGACGGCGGCACGCTTCTCCTTCTTGAGTCGCACTTCAAGCTCCTTGCGACACGCAGTCCCTTAGAAGGCCCATCAACAGCAGCAGGCACTTCCAAAGAACTCTAGGGAGCTGGGGGTGAAGTCTGTTGTTCCTGAGACTTCAGTAGGAGGCAAGCTCCTTTCCAAGCCCTTGGAGATCCTTCACAAGTTGAGCAAAAGTACACACAAAGTTCCTTTCTCCTCTCTTTGGCAGTAGGCAACCCCTGCAGGACAATCCCCCAGTTTCAGGGATAGTCTCTCCTCAGTTTCTTCTTGGTTTCTCTCCTCAGCAGAGTTTCTTCTTGTTTCCCAAAGTGATCTAAATTCTTGGGATCAGGGTCCCAATACTTATACCCCAAAATCCTTTGTCCTCTGAGGGCAGAGGGGCCTTTGCCTTGTTCAAACCAGTTCTGGTCAGTCCTGGAGCACTTTGTTTACCTGAATCCTTCTTTCCTTTCAGAGTGCAGGGCAGAGACATCAGACGCACTACAGGAGGTGGAGCCCGCATTGTGGACGGAAGGCACAGCCCTATTCAGGTCCCAGGTGCTACTCCTCCCACCCATCTAGATGCAGATCTCTCTATTCACCACTGGGCCACCTCACCCTGTCTCCTGGAATTCCCTAGCCCTGTCACTCAAACTCCAGACAGGGAATACACAGCCTAGCAGAGGCAGGTTTGAATGGTTAGGCAAGAAAATACCTACTTTCTAAAAGTGTTACAACAAACAAATGATGGACGGAATGCTGACAATGCATACATTCTCCCCCAGTCAAGAGATCTGGGTTAAATCCATCGGTCCAGGGAAGACATGGCTTGGCAGTTCGGGCTGGACTGTTCCCATGAGGCACAGGGTCAAGCCTGATTTGCATATGGCCATGTCTAAACTGGGGTGGTGTAGTGGGCAAAAGAACGATGGATTTAACCCAGATCTCTTGACTGGGGGAGAATGTATGCATTGTCAGCATTCTGTCCATCATTTGTTTGTTGTAACGCTTTTCGCCCTAAGTGGGATGGGTATTCCCAGACGTGGGACCCGTGCTCACTACGCCACTGGAGTCAAGCTATCCTGGCTGATGGCGGCTGATAGCCAGAAACCGGTCCTAGGATGCTTGATTCCGGTCCAGGGAAGACATGGCTAGGCAGTTCGGGCTGGACTGTTCCCATGAGGCACAGGGTCAAGACTGATTTGCATATGGCCATGTCTAAACTGGGGTGGTGTAGTGGGCAAAAGAACGATGGATTTAACCCAGATCTCTTGACTGGGGGAGAATGTATGCATTGTCAGCATTCCGTCCATCATTTGTTTGTTGTAACGCTTTTCGCCCTAAGTGGGATGGGTATTCCCAGACGTGGGACCCGTGCTCAATACGCCACTGGAGTCAAGCTATCCTGGCTGATGACGGCTGATAATGCGGAACTCCAAATGGATTGTGGAACGTCGCACTCCTGGTTATGATAGGTAAATGCTGTTGAATTTATTTAGGGTGCCTGGTAAATGACCTCTTGAGCCAAGAGGCGAAAACTAGTACTTGTGAAAGCGTTGTCTCCCGTAGGAGTAACGACCTTTACTCAGCACTCCCTTTTATTTGTTAAGTTTCAAATAACGGTGATTCAATTGTTGTAATTTTCTTACATGATTTATTTTCAAATTCAAGTTCTTGATAATTTCATTGACATTCATACAATTTCCGACATGGTATTGTTCAACATGATTTATTTTCAAATTCAAGTTCTTGATAATTTCATTGACATTCATACAATTTCCGACATGGTATTGTTCAACATGAAATTCAAATTTCAATTTTCACTGTATTTCAGCCCTATGCATTTCGGGCGAACCCTTCTTCAGGGGACTTACATCTCTGTATCACAGGTGAACTGATGAAGAATAACTGGACGAATCAGTTATTCTTCATCAGTTCACCTGTGATACAGAGATGTAAGTCCCCTGAAGAAGGGTTCGCCCGAAATGCATAGGGCTGAAATACAGTGAAAATTGAAATTTGAATTTCATGTTGAACAATACCATGTCGGAAATTGTATGAATGTCAATGAAATTATCAAGAACTTGAATTTGAAAATAAATCATGTAAGAAAATTACAACAATTGAATCACCGTTATTTGAAACTTAACAAATAAAAGGGAGTGCTGAGTAAAGGTCGTTACTCCTACGGGAGACAACGCTTTCACAAGATGACGGCTGATAGCCAGAAACCGGTCCTAGGATGCTTGATTCCGGTCCAGGGAAGACATGGCTTGGCAGTTCGGGCTGGACTGTTCCAGTGAGGCGCAGGGTCAAGACTGATTTGCATATGGCCATGTCTAAACTGGGGTGGTGTAGTGGGCAAAAGAACGATGGATTTAACCCAGATCTCTTGACTGGGGGAGAATGTATGCATTGTCAGCATTCCGTCCATCATTTGTTTGTTGTAATACTTTCGAAAAGTGGCATTTTCAAACACAGAATGTTAAAACCAGCTTCACTAAAAGATGTATTTTATCATTCTGAGTTCAGGCATACTAAATTCGAATTTCTACCATGTTCCCTGAGTCAGTTAGGATTATAAAATGTAATGATCAAACTGCCCATTCTGGCCTATGGAGAACAGGTAGCCTTGCAATAGTGAAAAACGAAAATGGCTGTAATTCACTATTAGAAGATGCCACGCACACCAGGGCATGTCCTATCTTATCCTTACAATGCACCCTGTTCTTGGGCCTGCCATAGGGGTGTCTGATATGAAGAAAAAGGAAGGTTTAGGGACTGGCAAGTGGGTGCACTTGCCCAGTCAGCATGACAGTACCAGACTGCACACAGGCTCTGCAATGGCAGACCTTAGACACATTTTTACAGGCTGCTTCTGTGGGTGGCACAACCAGTGCTGCAAGCCCACCAGCAGCATTTGGATTTACAAACCCTGGGCACTTCTGGTGCACTGTACTAGGGTCTAATAAGTAAACCAAACCAACCAATCATGGAATCACAAATAATACATTAATTAAACATAGGGAGCACTTGCACTGTGGCACTGGACAGCAGCGGCACAGTGCCCTGAGCAACTAACACCAGCAAAAATACATGAGGCAACAGCAACAAAAATGGAAGGGAGACCCACGCGAAGGTGCCAGGTCAAACATACCCAATGGTAATATCGGGGCAGTTGTCCCTGATGGCCAGGAGACTTTCCGGCAACGTTGGCAAATGCCAGGATTTTCGGAACAAGCATCAGACTTTATCAACCAAGCTTGGGCCCCCTCCACTAGGAAGAGGTTTTCTTCAGCCTGGAAATGTTGGGTTCGTTGGTGCGTGGAACAACACGTGGATTTTGTGGGGCCAGACTTACCCTATGTTGTAAATTTTTTGTCCAAAAAGGCTTCTGAGGGTTTGGCATATCGTTCCATCAATAATTTCCGTTACGCCATTTCGGCGGGTCACTCTCAACTTGAGGGCAAATCAATAGGGACGCATCCATTAATTTGTAAACTCTTGAAAGGTATTAGAGTAGCTAATCCGCCCAAGCCAAAGTATTCTTCCTTGCGGGATGTCTCGCTAGTTCTTTCCTTATTCAATCAATGGCCCAGCAACGATATGTTGACAAGGAAACAACTCTCATCCAAATTGGCCATGCTGTTATGTCTGGCAGCCTGTAGACGCTCGTCGGACGTTAAAGCTCTAGATATTACAGGTAGAGTATTTACTCCTGAAGGAGTTTCTTTTAACATCACTTCCAGGACTAAAACTATGTCACGCAATGTGGACTATCATGCTTTTCCTGGTAATACCAAGCTCTGTGTGGTTCAATGTCTCAAGGCCTATGAAGAATGTACCAGGTCTATTCGGCCTGATGGTGTGGTGCAATTATTAATTGCTTTGCAGAAACCTTACAAGCCTGTCACTGCGGCTACTATAGCCAGATGGTTAAAATATGTTCTGCGGGAAGCAGGTATTAATACTCAAGTGTTTAGGGCACATTCTGTCCGAGGCGCCATTGCCTCTAAGACGTTCATGTTGGGTTCTACTGTTCAGGATATCGTGCATTCTGCAGATTGGTCTTCTGAGTCGACATTTAAACAGTTTAATTATAAACCGGTGGGTGATAAATCCTCTGTTGTTTTTAATCAGCGTTAAACTAGCATAATACGAAGCCACCGGTCCTGTAATAGAATAAAAAATTAGCTAGCATTCGCGCCAAGAATTTTCAATTCTAATAAGGACACGGAGGCGAGCATTATCCAACCCAGTTACATTACAGTATTGTAATTGTAGCCCACCCGTTTTGTATTTATAGTCTGGTTACGCAGAAGTTACGGGTTGTTCTATCCCTCATTCTTTCGGGGTCTGAGAAGAAGATGGATTAAGTGTAATCCTGGTTGAGACGACGTACTTCCCAGCTGGTTCTTCCACGTTGGAAGCTATTGTTTGGACTTCAGTTATATTGTTGGACTTTTACTGTTCGAAGCAAAGAAAGAGGACGTGTTCCGGTGATGGGGGTCTTATGGGGCATTACAGGATGTGATGTAACATGTGCATCCTGGGAAATGTAGTGTTCGAGGCATATGAGCTGCAGATCACACACTGGGATAGTAGATCGCTATCTGGTGTTGGGCTCGGATGCTTGCAGGTTGTTGTTGTCTTCAGAAGAAGTCTTTGTGGTCACGAGATAGGTGACTCCTCCCTTGGATGACAGTGTGCATGGGCATCAACTCCATCGTTCGATTGTTTTTTTCCGCCATTGGGTTCGGATGTAACTTTCCTGCTCCGGTTGGAAATCTCAATTCCAAGCTTTTTGAAGCACAAAACTTCCACAAAACATCGAAGCACCTTCATTCTCGACATCAATTTCATCGGCTCGATTCCAAACGTCGACGCGGGCCGCTGGGCCTATCCACGCCGTGAGGTCTACGGCTCATGGAAAGGACGCCTTTCAAAAAATGCCCCCAGTGTGGAGCAAAATTTCCGCACAGTGACCACCACAAAGTCTGCAACCTGTGCCTATCACCTGACCACGATGAGTCCAGCTGTCCAGCCTGCGCATCCTTTCGATCCAAAAAGACCATTCGAGATTGAAGAGCTCGAAGACACATCATGGCGCAGAGACCAGCTCCGGAACCAGAGGACATCTTTGATCAATGTCCCAGAAGAAGATCCCGAGGATCTCCAAATCATCTCCGAAGCAGACGACTCAGACGACCCCATCACTCCTGGGCAACTTGTGAGTACTACTGCCCCTGCCCCAACCCCTCCAAAACCAAAGGCATTGGTCAAGACTTCGCCTGCTGGCCCCAGTCGAGACCGAAAACATCCTTCAGAAGCCCGCCTCCGGGCTCGGCTCCGAAGAAACATAAGCCTTCCGGTAGCTCGGGACCGAGCAAACCACATATCATTGTTCAACCGGCACCTTCGGCACCGAAAACAAAAGACCACTCGGCACTGAAATCGGCTCCGACGCCTTCGGCCCCGAAAATAGATCAACCGGCACAGAAGGTTCCCAAGCCTAAAGATACAACTTCGGCTCCGAAACCATCATCGGCACCGATACCAACGGCTAAGTACTCTCATACACCTCCTAAAACCAAAAACTCCACCGATCAACCAAAACCTCGATCGGAACCAAAAAAATCGGCTCCAAAGACTGTTCCCGAGGGTCAAGAACTTTTTCATCCAGATCCCATCGACCCAAGGCAGAAAAAGATTTATATTAACCCAAAGACTGGACATGTCACCGCGGTGCCATGTAAAAAACGGAAGCTGAACACACCACCTGCCCCAGTTCCTATAAACAAGAAGGACTCTGCAACATCGCCTATGCCCCCTTCCTCTCCTATACTGCCTCTAACCCACCCCCTCTGCCTACACCACCCTTACCTATACCCTCTCCATCACATACACCACCTCCACAGGATGATGATGATGACCTAGGGGGTGGGGGTGACCCTAATGATCCGTTCACGGATCCAGATACCTCACCACTTGATGATTGGGCATTCCCTCTACCAAACATGCCTGACCCTCAGCCATATCCCTCCAAACCATCGCCTCCAGACGATCACCTGGGGATTGGCCAATTATTAAATAGAGCGGCACTTAACCACGGCGTCACAATGCACTCCGACGCAACAGAGGAAGACTTCCTATTAGGTACTTTTGAACAATCTCAAAAGTCTGTACAAATTTTGCCTATGATTAAAGGAGTCATAAAACACTCCGCCGAAGTATTTAAAGACCCCGTCCGTGCCAGGGTTCTTAACCCAAGGATAGAAAAGAAATATAGGCCTGCCCCTCAAGATCCTAATTACATCAACGGGCAGCTACCTTTGGATTCTTTGGTCGTTTCCAATGCCAGGAAACGCGCCAACTCCCAAACCACAGGAGATACACCACCCCCGACAAAGAATCCAAACTGTTAGAAGCCTCTGGCAAAAGAGTAGCAGCACAAGCCACTAATCAATGGCGTATTGCCAACACCCAAGCACTACTAGCACGCTATGACAGGGCCCACTACGACCAGTTAGAGAATCTATTACAACATCTGCTAGAGCAATATAAAACCCAGGCAAATGACCTTATCCAGGAGGGGAAACTTATTTCAAATGCATCAATTAAATGTGTGCTTGACGCCGCAGACACCGCTTCTAGAGCAATTAACACTAGTGTGCTCCTTAGACGACACGCCTGGCTACGCATTTCAGGCTTTAAGCCAGAGGTACAAAGCACCATACTTAGTCAGCCATTCAACCAGAAACAGCTATTTGGGCCAGCAGTAGACCCTGCACTTGAAAATATGAAGAAAGACACCGAGACTGCTAAGTCCATGGGAGCATTACAGTCTCCACAACCACGTGGCTCCTTTCGGCGCTCCTTCTACAGAGGAGCCTCCAAACATATGGGAGCGGACACCTCCTCTACATTCAAAGCCGCTACACGAACATCCCCCAGTAGAGGATATTTTAGAGGCAGATACAGAGGAAACAACAACAAGGGGCAAGGACGAGGTAATAACAAAACTCGTACCTCCCCTGCCACAAAACAGTGACTTTCCTCCACTCCTCCCAGACCATTCCACTCCAGTCGGGGGAAGACTAAAACAGTTCCTACCTGTCTGGAACTCCATCACAACAGACAACTGGGTAAGACAAATTATCCAGTATGGTTACTGCCTGGAACTCACAACTACCCCTCCACATATACCACCCAAACAGCGTTCCATGTCACCAGACCATCTTACGCTCCTCAAACAAGAGGTTCTCTCATTGCTCCAAAAACACGCAATAGAACCAGTTCCCTTAGAACATCAGGGTACAGGGGTATATTCACTCTACTTACTAATCCCCAAAAAGGACGGGACTCTAAGACCAATACTCGACCTCAGACCCCTAAATCTGTATATAAACTCAGATCATTTCCATATGATCACTCTTCAACAAGTGCTCCCACTACTGCAACAAGGCGACTTCCTTGCCACACTAGATCTCAAGGACGCCTACTTCCACATTCCCATACATCCTGCCCACAGGAAGTATCTAAGGTTTGTGGTGGACGGACAACACTACCAGTTTACAGTCCTTCCATTCGGGGTGACAACCGCGCCCAGAGTATTCACGAAATGTCTGGCAGGAGTAGCAGCACATCTCAGAAGACAACAAATTCATGTCTTCCCGTATCTAGACGACTGGCTAATAAAAGCCAAGTCATTCAACAAATGTGTTCTACACACTCACCAAACCATCCAAATCTTACACAACTTGGGATTCACAATTAATTATCCCAAATCTCATCTCCAACCCTCTCATATACATCAGTATCTAGGAGCCACCATAAACACCTCCACAGCCCTAGCATATCCCAGCCCAGCCAGGATAGCCAATATACAAGCTCTTATCACCAAATTTCAAACCCAACACTCTCTTGCAGCAAGAGTGTTGATGCAACTCATAGACATGATGGCGTCCTGCATCTTTATTGTGCCTTATGCAAGACTTCAAATGCGTCCCTTGCAAGAATGTCTAGCACGACAGTGGAACCAGGCTCACGGATAACTCACAGATCTGGTGTTGGTGGACAGCCGCACACATCGCTCTCTGAAATGGTGGAACATAACAAACCTGTCCAAAGGGCGGCCGTTCCTAGAGCCTCTTCCACAGATAGTGCTGACAACGGACGCATCACTCACAGGATGGGGAGCCCATCTCCTCGGACACACCACTCGGGGCAAATGGACCACTCAACAAAAAGTGCTCCATATCAGTTACCTGGAACTACTAGCAGTGTTCCTAGCGCTAAAATCATTCCAACTACATCTCCAGAACAAAACTGTCCTCATCCGGACAGACAACATGACAGCCATGTATTACATACAAAAACAGGGAGGCACACATTCTCTCCAGCTGTCCCAGCTCGCACAGAACATTTGGAGATGGGCCATTCCTCAGAACATATACCTACTTGCAGAACACCTTCCAGGGGTTCACATTCAGATTGACGATCTGTTAAGTCGACAAACACAATAGATCCACAAATGGAAACTACATCCTCAAGTCCTACTGCCCTTTTTCCAACAATGGGGCCAACCAGACATAGATCTGTTCGCCACACACAAACGCAAAATGCCCAACCTTCGCCGGCAGGTTTCCCCCTCCCGGAGTCAAAGGGCAATGCGATATGGATGAACTGGTCAGGCAGATTTGCATACGCTTTTCCGCCTTTCCCACTCATTCCATTAGTGGTACGCAAGCTCAGACAACAATCTCTCAAACTGATCCTAGTAGCTCCCACATGGGCACGCCAACTGTGGTTGACAACACTACTGGAACTCTCACTATTTCCACACCAAAAACTGTGTCTCTCCCCGTCCTTACTAACCCAGAACCATGGAGAAATCAGACACCCAGATCCAGGTCAACTGAATCTGGCGATCTGGCTCCTGAAGTCCTAGAGTTCGGTTACCTCAACCTGCCACCAGACTGCATGAACATTATAAAAGAGGCCAGAAGACCTACCACTAGAGCTTGCTATGCTGCAAATTGGAAAAGATTTGCCATTTACTGCACTAATAATCATATAAACCCACTGGATGCATCCATCCAGGACATCATTTGCTACTTACTACACTTGCAAAGATGTAATTTGGCATACTCATCCATACGTCTCCACCTAGCAGCATTAGCAGCCTACTTACAAAATCGACAACACTTGTCATTCTTTAGAGTGCCTGCGATCAAAGCCTTCATGGAAGGGCTTAAAAGGATTATTCCTCCCAGATTACCACCTTCTCCAGTGTGGAATCTAAACATTGTTCTTACCAGGCTCATGGGACCCCCATTTGAACCTCTGCACAAATGCGAACTACAGTTCCTCACATGGAAAGTGGCTTTCCTTATCGCTATCACATCCCTCAGAAGGGTAAGTGAAATCCAGGCTTTAACCATACAAGAACCATTCTTACAATTACACCGGAACAAAGTGGTTCTCAGGACAAATCCCAAATTCCTTCCAAAAGTCATATCTCCATTCCATCTTAACCAATCAGTAGAGTTACCAGTGTTCTTCCCAAACCCAGACGTTAAAAGAGCCCTTCTTTACTACATTGACAGACCCAAATCATCCCAAAGCTTTCTCTCCACCACATAAAGGCAACCCCATTTCCAAATCTGGGATAGCTAGGTGGATAGTTAAATGTATCCAAATATGCTACCATAAAGCTAAACGCACATTAACAGTTCCCCCTAGAGCGCATTCCACACGCAAAATAGTGGCTTCCATGGCATTCTTAGGAAACATTCCCTTAGAAGATATTTGTAAGGCAGCCACAGGGTCTACAACACACACCTTCACTAAACAATACTATGTTGACGTGCAAGCAAACCAACATGCTTCTGTGGGACAGGCTGTCCTTAAAACTTTATTTCAAACTGCTGCAAACGATACAGGTGACCACCGCTAGGGGAGATACTGCTATATAGTCTATCCTAGTGTGTGATCTGCAGCTGATATGCCTCGAACGGAATATGCTACTTACCAGTATGCATCTGTTCTTGGTATGTAGAGCTGCAGAGCCACACACGCCCACCCACCTCCCCGGGACCTGTATCTGTTCCAGCACTTTCATACTTCGACACCACACATGGACATCTCTCTCTTTTCTACAAACTCCATCATTTCCCATCATGGTGAAAAACAATCTAACGATGGAGTTGATGCCCATGCGCTCTGTCATCCAAGGGAGGAGTCCCCTATCTCGTGACCAGAAAGACTTCTTCCGAAGACAACAACAACCTGCAAGCATCCGAGACCAACACCAGATGGCGATCTACTATCCTAGTGTGTGGCTCTGCAGCTCTACATGCCAAGAACAGATGCATACTGGTAAGTAGCATATTCCTTTATTTACATGATACAAGTTTTTCATTGGCTGCTGTGAGTGGCAATAAATAGAAAGAGAAGCATAATCCTCGCCTCCGTGTCCTTAATAGAATAGAAAATTCTTGGTGCGAATGCTAGCTAATTTTTTATTCACCACTAATCCTTCATGGTTCCCAAGTATGCCTCGTCAGGGGTAGTGAGCGCCATGTAAATGCGATTACAATACAATGTAGTGCGCAGCTCAGTTTGTATTCCAGTGGTGCACGTCGTAGTTTATTATACTGGGTGGCACGCATCGCTGTTTGTATAGCATTCGTACGGTGTAGGTTTGTATTCCAGTGGCATGCATTGCTGTATGCCTGCTTCTTTTTACAGTCTGTATTTTGTGTTTTAGTGGCGCTACTGCGGTGCATTCTAGTCACACTTATATAGTGCTTCATGCTCCCGTTGAGGTGTTGAAGAGCATTTGTGGAGAGGTAACATTCTATTCTGTGAGTGTACTTTGGTGGAAGACTGCCAGTCTGTCGTGAGGCCTATATGAGTAGTACTTAGATGTAATCCGCGAGCAGCATGTTGTTGTCACTCCTCTGTGGTGTATGTTGGAAGTGGGTGAGACAGAATGCAGACGTTAGCGTGTGAATGTATAGAGAGTGCGTGAGTGCATGGTGGCCTACGTGGAAGTCACAAACCATGTCAAACTAAGCTCAGCCGAGCTCAAACCAGGCCCCAGCAAGCACGCTACTATACTTTGCATCAGTCGTCACATTATGTCTATACCCATGCATGTCACAAAACCCACCCACCAACTTTGAAGTGGTCTGTAGTCTACAGTGTTAGCCACATAGACTTTGGAACAGAGGTAAATCCGCTGAAAAAAAGAAAAGTGCCACTCTTGGGAGATGCTATTTTCCATCAGCTCCAGTCTATGTTCTGCAGCAAGAGAGGAACAGCCACAGGAGCAGGTTGCATAGATCCAGCAGGTTGCATATATCCAGCCATTATATGTGCCTAAGTCTAATGACTCAAAAGCATCCACTGCAGGGATCCGTCTCTGACCTTAAGGCCCTGGTGGATTCACTCAGTCTTTCATTCTTCTGAGGTTCATGACATGATTACCCAGGGATTTAAGTGGGATAAAAAAACTGGGGGGTCTCTCAAAGGGGCATGGCTGGTGAAATTAAGGGTGTGGCTTAAAGAACCCTAAGATACAAATCTGTGCTTAGCATAGTGTACTGCCCGACTGGTATTTTTCTACTTCTGTCATTGCATCCATCCGAGCCACCCCGAGACGCACCCACGGACCCTTCACCTGCCTGACCTGCCGCTTCACCGGCCTCCGACCCAACACCGCACCTGCTAAACCGAGCCCCAGCAACAAACACCTGATGTGCATCCTGCTCAACACCCGCTCCGTTCACAGGCATACCGTCGAACTCTGGAACCTCCTCGACTCGACAGCACCAGACATCGCCTTCCTGACGGAAACCTGGATGAACGCCTCCTCAGCGCCCGACGTCGCCATCGCTGTCCCAAAAGGCTACAAAATCACCAGGAAGGACCGCATCAACCAGACAGGAGGAGGCATCGCCATCATCCACAAGAACACCATCCGCATCACGACCAACTCCGATGACACCTTCACCCCCGCCGAACACCTCCACTTCCAGATACACACCGACCCCAAGACCAAGCTCAGAGGCACCCTCGTCTACAGACCACCGGGACCACGCACACAGTTCAGCGAAGACATCACAGACTTCGTTAGCCCGCACGCCATCAATTCCACCGACTACATCCTCCTGGGGGACCTCAACTTCCACCTGGAGGACAACAAGGCCCGCAACACCACTGCTCAGCTGGCCAACCTGGCCAACCTCGGACTCAAGCAACTGGTAACCACCCCCACCCACTACGCCGGCCACCCGCTTGACCCAGTCTTCTCATCCAGCAAATACGTCACCTTCAGCCACTCCACCAATCTCCAGTGGACTGACCACAGCTGCGTCCACTTCAGCTTCAGTAAAACGACGACCCACCACCACCCTCAACAAGCCCCCCGCAGGAGCTGGAACAAGATCACCAGCGACCAGCTCACCACCTTCCTCAGCCAGAACCCCCCCACCAGCTCAACGGACCCCAACGAAGCCGCCAACAACCTCACACAGTGGATCACTGTGAGAAGTTGGCCTGGTATATGATGCTCACTAGTTAAAGTGATCACCTTGTACCATGCCAAGCAACCCTTATGGTGTGGTTGTAAGTCAACCTTTTCGGACTAGCTGCCCTAGTGGTAGCGTAGGCTAAGCAGTCTTTGAGGCTAAACTCGTGAAGCGTGTTAAGCCAGCTGTTTTACCAAATGAAACCCCCTTTTATACCAATGAAAGGACACCACACAGATATATATTCAAAATATATATGTATTTATTTCTCAAAGTAACCCCTAGTCTCTTTATGAGCACAGGAGCACAAATCTTCAAACAAGATTACAGTAGAATACACAGAAGTTGCACTTTATATGGATAGGCCCTGGTGGCCGCTCAAACAATATACTAAAATAGTGGTATAAGTACCACGAACAGAAAAGGGAAAAGGCCTAGGGCCTCTAGAATCGCTGGGCCTACAAGGAGCTAACGTCAGTTAGTGACCAGGAGGTCCACGGGTGGCGTGTGCAGAGCAAATAGTCACACGCGTGCTCCCATAGGTTTCAATGGGTGCGTAAAAAGTACAAAGTTACTGCAAAGAGGGTCTTCCGGATGGACTAGGAACTCAAGATTTGGAACACAGGCACTAGAGATGTAATATTACACTTGGGCACAGGAGTGCCAGCTTTACCTCACCCACAGGAAGCGGGTGCATAGGCCTCGAAGTGCGTCGGGTTTCTTCTATCTGTTCCGTGGAGCCTGAAGACAAAGATGCTGCAGGCGGTCGGTCCGGGAGAGATGCAGTGGATCCAAGAGTGGATCGGAGATGTTGAAGACCTGTAAGCAGAGGGGACAGTGTTCACAGTCACTAGCCAGTGACCAGCGTGGCACCAGGTGGGTACCGGGCGATGTCGGGTGCAAACAGGAAGAAAGATGTAGCTTGTCTCTGCAGCCACGTGGTCCCTGGAGGTCGACGACGTCCAGGAGTCGGTTCACGAGCTGTCCCACGCAGGCTCTCGCTGTCGGCGGTGTCGGCGACTTGATTGAAGCAAACAAGCCTTGGCAAAAGCAATTGTTGTAGGAGATGAAATAAGCTGATGGTTCTGACCAGCAAGGTCAGAAGGACTGCTCCTTTGGAGGGGAGCAAGGGCCAGTCTGGAGCAACCAGACCAGCGGTGTATTTCGTAGAGTTCATCGCCAAGATGGCTACTAGCCAGCGGGCCAGCAACCGGTTAGGCGCGTCGAGTGGCAAAATGCAGAAGGGCCCCACGCAGATAGTGGAGATGCTGGAGGGCTCACCTTTGGTGCAGATGCTGCTCGGGTGTTGGGCTTCTCAGATCCCAAAGCACAACTTGGAGGGAGCCTCGGTTGTTGCACTTGTCAGCTTGTCGTAGTCGTTCCAAGATGGCTGGCTCCACGTGTCTCGGTGCCTCCACGGGTCTCCTCTTTTCAGGGACTGTGGATCGGGCGGTGAGAGGTCTGGAGGTCCAGGTCTTGTCAGTCTCTGGGCTCGGGCTCCGGCGGGAGGCGGCGGCAAAGCAGACGTTGACTCGCTGGATGGTGCTTGCGTTAGCAAGGTGGTCACTCCCTGACCACAGGGGAGATTTCCTTCAGTCTTCTGTGCGGCAGAATGTCGAAGTTTCCGTCTTCTTCTTAGTTTCAAGTTGATTCCAGGATGTCTGAAGTCTTAGGACACAGCTCCTACCTTTAAGCGGATTCTAGGGGCCGGACTACCTGCTAGGTCCCTCCCTATGGGTGGGACCAGGAAGGGGGGTGGTTACACCCCCAATCCTTTGTCCAGCTCGCCCCAGGCCCGGGACTGGTGTGCCCCAGGACCGGATTGAACTGGCATATGCACCGAGGCTTCTTGTGAGCCACAGGCATGTCTGGTTTCTTTCAAGCCCTACCTGACCAATACACAAAATCCTGTCTGGGGTGGTGCATGCACCTCCCCTGGCAGGAAACCCTTTGTCCACACCTCCCAAGCTGGAAGGACTCCCAGCAGCAGGAGGGCAGACTTGTGTCTGTGGTGGCAGCATCCATTTTGTGGAGCTGAGGCTATGTCTGATTTTACCCGGGTTTCAGGTACTGTACATGTCGTGTCCCTCTAGAAGGGTGGAATGCTAACCCCGTCGCCAGAATTGGCGAGGGGTTAGTATTCCAATTCGTATGACACCTTACTCGACATGTTTTGATAAAGCCAAACCAAAGATAGCATTTAACCGCAAGGTTCATAATGCACTTAAGAGTATATGGTATGACGATATCTGGAAACAGTAGAAGGAAGTTGTTCCGACCACTGCAGACAGGCTCAGCTCATGCCAGAGCACCATCTCACATGGAACCAAGCACTCTGCCTTCAGGATTGTTAAGGCCTGCCATAGGAGTGACTTATAGGTTACCAGGTGTCCCATTTAAGGTTAGGTATAGGTATACTACACCTAAGTAAGAGGTGGTTACACCAACTTACCCCAGCTGAGTGATCAGCCAGTTGTGTCAAATTTGTTAGGCCAAGCCTGGGGTGGCATAATACATGCTTCAGCCCCTGGCAGGCCTTAGATACACCAATGCCCTGGGTACCTAGTGTACACTGGTACAGGGGCTCACAGGGTGATCCAACCAATTGGGTATGCACCTAGGGTACATGGAGTCCATTTTAAAGAGAGAACAGCCAGGCTGAGATCCTGAATGGCAGGATCTCAGGCCAACTAAGTCGAAAAACCAGCTAGACACTAGGCAAAAATTTGGGGGTAACCATAGTCAGATATCCACCTTCCTACACAGAGCCACTAAATAATTGCTGAAATGCCCACCCCCAACACTTAAGCCATAACCCCATACGCTTATATCACTGTTGGTGTGCCAATATCTGCATTACATGTGCCAGAGTAGTATCATATTGTCCTTATTTGAGCATGCAATGTTCTCCAACCGCATGTAAAACTGTTTTCACATGTCCTTTGAAAGTCTCATATTAACGTGAAACTGTAACATGGAATTTACACATATCTCCTTGTGCACAGGAATTAGCCCACATATAAGCAATGAAGTTGCCTTAAAAACACAACACAAATTGTCTTTTATAAGAAATTACTTTCTTATAAGACAAACCAAGAAGTTTTTCCCTTGGAGTGTGAAACTCGAACCATGTGAGGCATGAAATTATTCACAAATTAGCAGTAAACCGCACCTCCCTTCAGAAAGACAATGGCGTTTCTACCATTGAGTTTCTACCCTGTCCACACTTTTCTTCAGGTAGAAGAGTGAGTTGCTTTGGCACTGTCTCCACACATCTGCTTGTGTTTGGATGGGTGTTGATCTCCTTTCCTGCATGAATGAAAGGTGTACCATTTTCTGCCACTAAACTGCACCTCGCAGTGAACAAGGCACAAAGGCAGATACTGTCACTCTTTCTCTGCTCTTCCATGTACCACACATCTCATAAAGAATGTGGTAGATAGCAAAGACATTGGTGTTGAAGGTGCCAGACACATTGGATAAGGAGCTAACTGGATCATGCCTGACGGGCGGGTTCTAGAGATTGCCTGCAGAAATAGATGCCTATGTGGGCTTGATGAGATACTCAATCTTTCACTTTATAATTGCATTAAGGGTGCAGTACCTGGCTAATAGAGGTCCCTTTACAACTCCACAAGGTGAAGCATTCCTAATAGATACATTGAGGACACAGGAAGGCTGGTTCAATGAAGTTTATTTCAGGAGAAAGATCACATCCACCAGCAAGCCAGCATCAGCCTTAACTGCCAATTTTCACATTCTCAACCTCAGAACCTCATGACCTACTTACAATTCTATTCATCACAACAAAGGCATGTCATGGAAGGTGGAATACCACACATCCCCCTTCTTCAACAAGCTAAAGAACAGAAATACACAAAGTATAAAATTTAACAAAAAATAAATTAAATAAAATCATTAAGATGTGCAGGTCGTCTAGTAACCCTAGATGAACGTCGTGCATTCTGTATTATTTTATCACCATCAATTACGGGATCAAAAGAGATGTGATCTTCATTGGGAGAATCATCATTAACCTTGCAGTCAAGGTTTCCTTTGACTGCTACAACTCTGTTTAAGTTCAAAATACGATGATCTTGTGTTTGTATCGCATTATTAAATACCTTAATAACCCTTATAGGTTTCATAAATTTAGATGATGAACTTCCTAGAAAATCAGGACCCTTTATCATCACCCAATCGCCAACCTTTACAATAGTCTTCTTAACAGCTTTCTTTGAATCAAAATATTTTTTCCTAAGCTTGGCTTTCTCTTCATCCTTCCTTTGCATCATTAGCCCATCACACACACTTTCTTTGCCTTTAGCCAATTCATATCTGTTAACCCAAGATGGATCCACCATTGTATTGGGCACTCTCCCTCTGAACAACAGAAAAGGCGTCTTTTCTGTAGTTGCATGTGGAGACAGTCTATATTCCTCTACCTTATTTACAACCTTTTTTTTCCAGTCTAATGATTAAGATTTAGCTAAGACAATAGTCTCCATAATACCTCTATTAAATCTCTCAATCATGCCATTAGCCTCGGGATGATACAGAGAACAAGTTTCATGTAAAATGCCTTTAGAAAGCAGAAAATCTTCCATTTCCTTGGAGATTAATTGCACCCCATTGTCTGTTAACAAAGATTCTGGAAAACCTTCCTCAGCAAATAGCTTATTCAAACATTGAATTACATTGTTAGTCAATTGTCGATAAAAAGAAAATCACAGGCCACCTTGAATACATGTCAATCACAACCAATATGTAAGATTGTGATTCCTTACTGTGAATCGGCCCAACAATATCCAAAGCAATATCCTGCCAAGGTTTATTTGGACGCTTTCTTAAAATCATCGGTTGCTCATGCGTACATTTAGATTTGTCACTTAAGATGCAAGTGATACAGTCTCTTATAACACGTTCAATCATCTTGTCCATCCCAGGCCACCAATATGACATGCGTAATCTCTCTGTACTCTTAGAGATACCAGAATGAGATGAGTGTACCAAGTCAATGAGTTCTTTCCTAAGACTACAGGACGGAATCAATTTAGTACCTCGAAATAATAGTCCTTTATCCACTGACAATTCATCACGTACTAACCAATACGGTTTATTGGACTCAGACCCATCTTTACTACTGACCCACTTCTTTTAAACAAGAGAAATCACCTCACACAAAATGGAATCACAAACTATTTCTTCCTCACACCACTTTTCCTCAGAAATAACGTCATGATCCACAACACAAACCCATTCTTCATCATCATCAAATTTATCTTCTTGTGAGCATTCAGAGGAAACAAGTCGGGACAATACATCAGCAACACCATTGTCAATCCCTGGTATATACTTGAGCTCAAAGCTGTACTCTTGTAAACCAATGATCCACTTAGAAATCCTACTTGAGTCCAAACCCTTTTTATTAAATATTTCTACTAATGGCTTGTGATCAGTATGTACTTCAAAATCAACCCCCACAGAAATTGGAAGGTGGAATACCACACAGGGGCACCTAGTAACATCTTTTAGTACTGCACCCTTTTTTGTGGATTTTATTTTATTCCTTATGCTACTGCTGGGATATTTTTTGTCAACAAAAAAATAAAACATTATCATTTGCAACGCCAATAGCTAAAAGTTTCACTAATGCGAGACCTATTGCATTGCAAATGCTTGTTTAACAATTGAATAATTCTGTTCCCAAAGAAAAATCTTTCTGTTGATATATAGCACTGGCCTTTCATTCCGATCTGAATCTCTTTGTGAAAGAACTGCCCTTATGCTAACCCCTGAGTTGTCTGTTTGCATTAAGAAAGGTTTTTCAAAGTTAGAGAAATTGTAATAGGGGTTCGGAGGCAATAATGGTTTTCAAAGTTTGGATGGCTTGGCGTACTTCAAGAGTAGAGATTTTTAAGAGTCTATTAGTATTTAAATTTTTATTCAAAAGATCAGTCGAGGGAAAGGCACAGTAATAAAAGAACGGGATGAACCTACGATAGTAACCTACTAAGCCTAGAAATACTCAAAGGACTTTCTTTGTTCTGGAAAATGGCACCTGATATATAGCATCCACTTTCTAATCTTTTCCTTATAGATATCCCAAATATTTTACTTGTCGACACCTAGTCGACTCTTCTTTGGATTCACTCTTAGCCCTCTTCGCTTAAAGTTCCCAACATTGCTAGTAAGTGACCTAAATGTTCAGACCAGCTAGAACAAAAATTAACAATGTTGTGTGTGTATATATATACTTTAAAAAAAAATAATTATTTATTGATTTTCACAAAAGAAAAAGAAACAAAACATACAATACAGGGAATGCGACAGAACGTCACCGTGGTTTGAAACAGCCATATTCATATTCAAAGTGCGAAAACACAAGCATTTGATCAAAGCAATCACAAAATACAGTACGAGCTACTCAATGTGAGCAGGGAGGCCACATCCGAGTTATTGCAGTTTGTATGCCTGTGTTGCTGGTCCTGACCAAAAAACCTGGAGGGCATCTCCCCCACACGCCATCTTTCCACCGCTAAACACATTAGGGGCTTACAGTTACCGAACTCAATCAGGGGGGTCCCTATGCCTCATGACGATGTCAGCGCCCACGACTGGAGCTGAATCAGTAGTTTTCGCCCGGGCTCAGTCTAGAAACGGCTCCCAGATGTCCCTGGGCCTAGATGCAGGCGGCATAAGTTCCCAGAACACCGACAATTGGGATTGGCCATATGTGACTTCTCTCAGCCATTCTTTGATAGTGGGTTTCCTGCGCTTCCCCCAACCAATAGCAATCTGTCGCTTTGCAAATAACAAAAGCAGTGCGTGTAGCCTACGCTTTTTAATGTGTGTGTATTTAACAAATCCCAACAGGCCCAGTACCGGAGACGGGGGCACCTGTACGTCCAGGATCTGGTTAATAATTTCGAAGACTTTTGTCCAGTATGCAGCAACGTCTGGACATGTCCAGGCCATGTGGAGAAACGAGGCAGCAGGCGCCCCACAGCGCCAACAACAGTCGTTATCTCTTAATCCCATCCTCTGTAAACCTATGGGCGTTCTATAATAACGGTGTAAAAATTTTAAATGAATTAGTTGAATTAGTTGAAGTTTGCAGTTGGGTGAGAGCTCCGTCATCTGGGCGCAGCAGTAGGCCCATTCAATATCAGACAGAGGAGTGGGTAATTCAGCGTCCCATTGAGGGCGAGCTCCAGAAGTCGCCGCAGGGGCGTCAGTTTGCATGTGTGTGTACAAGCGGGTGATCAATCTGCGTAGTCAACAGGTTTTCCATGGCATTTAAAATTGGCGGCTGGGATGGGAAGCTAGCGTGCAATTCACGACAAGCCGCTCGGAGTTTGTGGAACAAAAATATTTCTCCGAAAGGAACCCTTTCACCTTCCGTAGCCGTCGGGTAATCCCCAAATACCCCCCTGGGTATAGGTCTGCAAAGGTGTGGAGTTTCATCGCCTGCGCGATTTTTTTATTTATCTCGTCTCGTATGTTAGGCAGGAGCGGGTTCTGCGCAATTGGGATCGAGGGAGCGTACAGTATCGGTATCTTTGCTCTCCTTCGCAATCCCTCCCATGCCCATCTGAGAGTTTCGGTAGTATCCACCCCATCTAATGGGCGTTTGTGTTTTTGATATACCGCCACATGCAACAGCACCGGAGCGACCGCGGCCTCTTCGACTGCTACATGCGGCTGAAAAGGTGTCTGGTGGACCCAATACTGTAAAAATTGCGCCTACGCACAAAGCGCATATAACTTCATATCCGGGGCCCCAAGCCCATCCTGACTGGTCGGCAGTGTCAATAAGTCCCACGATACCCTAGCCTGCCCACCTGCCCACACCAACGAGAGCAGTAGCGACCGCAACGCATTGAGGAATGACTGAGTGAGTATGAGTGGCAGATTCACGAATAAATATAGGAACTTAGGCAGGATGACCATTTTGGTCCGTGCAATTCTGCCCGCCAGCGACAATGGGAGACCTTATTCCAATTGATAGTTAAACCTGACAGACCACCAAATTTGATGAATTCCCTCAGTACCACGTCTAGGTTACGCTCTGGCTCCGCAATGTACAGCGTGACATCGTCTGCGTAAAGCGATAGTAGCAGACTGCGGGCGCTAAATCCGATCCCCTTATCTGTGTGATGTTGTCTAATCCGCGCAGCTAGAGGTTCCATCGCTATGGCGAACAATAGTGGGGATAGTGGACACCCCTGTCGTGTACCGCGTGTGATTGGGAGGGGGTCTGAGATAATACCATTTACACGCACCCGGGCCAGCGGTCTAGTATACAGCAACTTTATCCACCGGAGAAACAGCGGGCCAAACCCCATCCTTTCCAGAATTTTAAATAAATACGGCCATTCGAGCGTGTCGAACGCCTTGGTGGCATCCAGAAAGGCTAACGCCGCCTGCACATCCGGATGGAGGTAGTGTATCACTGAAAATACCGTACGTAGGTTATGGGAGGTGGATCTGCCGGGAATGAAGCCCGACTGATCCGGCAGAGCAATCTTGGGAAGCATAGGCTGCAACCTATTGGCTATCAATTTAGCCAGAATTTTAACATCCACGTTTATAAGTGATAATGGCCTGTATGAGTCCAGCTCATTATCAGGTTTGCCCGGCTTCAGCAGAGTGATTATAATGGCTTCACGCATAGTTGGAGGCAGTATCCCTGTTTCGTGTGCTTCCTCAAAAACTGCCAGGAGTCTGGGAGCAAGTTCTTCTACGTATACTTTATAAAATGCTGCAGTCTGCCCATCCGAGCCCGGTGCCTTTTCCGGGGGCAGGCCCATGATGACGCTTTTTACATCTTCTATTGTAAATGGCAGGTGCATGTATTCCCGGTGTCTATCATCAAACCACGCCAGGGCCACGGAATCAAGAAATTCCTGCATGCCCTCCGGGCATTTCACTAGCCTAGCTTTATATAGCTGCGTGTAGAACGAGGAGAACGCCCCCAAGATGGCAGGGGAGCCTCTTATCTTGTTGCCATCTACGCTGGTTAGTTCGGGAATGAATGCCGCAGGCCGGCAAGCGTGCGTCCCGGTCTGTCCCCCTCGCCGTATCTGCGTGCTTCAGCGTATTTCCCTAAAAATTTTACTTCTCTATGAGCTTCTTCCTCGTATTCTAACAGCTTGCTTTTTAGGTCAGCAATTACGGCCTCGCCTCCACCACTCTGTCTGCGGGCCTCCAACTCTTTTATCTTAGACTCAATAGTGCCCAAAGTGGTTTGTATAGCCTTTAATAATCCTGCCTGTCTGGAGATACATTTCCCCCTGATAACCACCTTAAATGCCTCCCAGAGGACTGCCTTCGTGCCCACCGACCCGGCGTTCAGCGTAAAGTATTCAGATATATCTGTACGTATTTCTTCCCTGAACAAATCATCCAGGAGCGCCCTTGGGGGAAGCCTCCAGGTGAATTTACCCCTTGTAGTATTGGGAAGGGATAGCGTCAGAAGACAGGGAGAGTGGTCTGAGACTGTTCTCGCCAGGTGCCTGACCTCTACCACCCAGCCGGTCATTTCTCTTGATAACAACGAATAGTCTAGTCTAGACCAAGCACGGCGGTGTTCCGAGAAGCACGTACCCCCCCCTAAGCAATGGATTATGCAGTCGCCAAATGTCCACCATCTCGCCATCCTCTTGCAGGTTATTTAGGACCTTGCTAGCCGCAGTATGGTGCTGCCTGGCCGTGCCCTGTCTATCCAACTCCTCATGAAGTATGGCGTTGCAATCACCACCCCAAAGAGACGTGGTGCATCCCGTGGCCCTGACTTTAGCCCAAATTTCCTGGAAAAACTCTGGCGAATCTACATTTGGTCCATACAGTGCCACCAGAGCGAGCAACGTGCCTCCCAAATAACCCATGAGTATGATGTATCGCCCGTCAGTGTCAATGTAAACGTCACGTTCCCTCCAGTCCACCCCACGCTTTATAAGAACTACCACCCCTCTAGCGTAATTAGAGTATACTGAGGCGTATGAGGACCCCCACCTGTTATGTCTGAGCCTCGCAGACGTTGGGGTACTGAGAGGAGTCTCCTGCAGCATACATATGTCAATGTTGTGTCTTGCAAGATAGGCATGCACCACGCGGGACTTCCTACAGTCATTAAGGCCGCGTATGTTCCACGTCAAACAATTTATGGTAGTCTCGTGTAGTGTATGTCAGACAGATATGTTGCAGCAGAGCTTCCCTTTGTCAAATGAAGTGGTTCGCATTTATGTATATCGTACCCACCATGACGAGGCCACGCATCCCAAGACCAAACGAACTGAAACCCCACCCCCACCCAACCACCCACAACAACCCCCCAACTAGGTTGAAGCAAACCCCCCCCCCCCTCAAAAAACATACAATCAAAATCACGCGTGAAATTTCCCATGGGGTCGAAGGAGTGCCGGGCGGTAAACCCTGCCTTCGCAAGGCGGCCAAGATACTGCAATGGTTGGACTTGCAATATGCCCTTATTGGAACATTCCCATGGCTCAAATATTATTATTGCGGCCACCCTTAACTTGCGGTTACAATCAAAACAAACATCCCTTCTACAATCCACAATGCGAGCAGAGTGTGTGTGCGATGCTATAGCAGAGATACAAGCAGTGAATTCCGAATGATAGTCCAACAATGAGCTCCAATCGGACTACAATATTCAGGTTGGTAAGACCCCATTATCAAAAAACAGAACAAAGACAACGTTTCTCACACATCTCGGAGGCCTGCAGCAAATTCCCCCCCTACATGAACATTGCGCAAACAGTGCAGCCAAAGGAAAACTACCCCACATGGTTCAGTCATTGTCACTTAGCTGGTTTTCGGCAGCGCCACTGGGTCGGGGGCTAGATTTTTTTGGCTTCCCTCCCACATGCTTGGCAAACTTCAAGGCGGACTTGTTGTCAGTAAAAAGGTGAGTGGAGCCATCATGAGATACTTTCAGTTTGGCAGGGTAGAGCAAGGAGTAGGGGATCTGAGATTGCATGAGAATCCGCTTCGCCGGCAAGAATTGCCGCCCGGACCGCAGGCGTGAAATCCGGGTAAAAGGCCACTTGGTTCCCTTGGTACTGTATGGACCCCATTGTGCGAGCCTGGCGCAGTATAGCATCTCGATCCTGATAGTTTAAAATCCTTACCGGTATAGGACGCGGCGGCGCCCCCACCGGTGGCCGAGGCCCCAGGGTGCGGTGCGCCCTTTCTACTGCGAACTGAGGTGACAAGTGTGTCGCAAACAGGTCCCGCAACAAGTCAGAGATGTACACTTCCATTTTCGAGATTGCTGTGGTCTCCGGAACGCCCGTGACGCGCACGTTGTTTCGTCGTGATCTGGCTTCCAAATCTTCGTTCTTTGTCCTGATTATCCCCAATAGCCTGTCCATTTGCGACAGCTGGTCTTTTGTCTCTACCTGAAAATCGTGGAGATCCGACTGTTTATTCTCAAGGACGTCTAGTTGGTACTCATGTACTCCCACCTGCGTCTTCACCGATTCCATCTGGGATGTAAGGTTGTCCAGCTTTGCATCTATAGTGCGTAGGCTAGAGCGCATTTCTAGCATGAGGGATCTCATGTCTTCACCATGCTCTTCTTGCCTACCCTCCGTCGCGCCCCCTGATTTCCGCTGTTCAAAAGTTAGTCTGGGCTACTTTGCGTCCTGCTTGCCCATGTCTAAAAGTTACATAGGTGTCCCCAGGCCGCAATGCGCCCCCCGGGTCCCTCTCCCGCACCCCAGAACCCGCAATGCGTGCCAGGGCAGCTCCACCTTCCGTGAAACCCAACGAGCAGTAGGATCCGACTATCACAGCTGGCCTGCGATGTCCCTGTAGTTCCCCTCCACGCACTCCAGCAAGGAAGCACCCTCCGGCAGGCCCAGGGCGACGCTATTCACAGCAGATATTGCACAGATTTGAGCATGGAGCCGGAGTGGCCGTAGACCCTCCACGTGCTGCACCAGGAGCCCACCGTGTCACCCCCGATGAGGAGACAGTCCGACTGCCCCAACGGGTCTCCCCCTAGAGCCGGATCTCCACCTCTTGCAGTTTCCAGCAAGCCGCGACTCCGGGTCAGTGGCCACACGTCTCGTACCTCCGTCGCTGCAGCTCACCTCGGTTGTGCCGATCACCACATCCCCACCTCGGCCTGTCTGCCCAGCTCCGTCACAAAATGGCGGCCTCCGCCGCAGGGTCTCCTTCGCGCCCCGTCCCCGCTGCTCCAGCCACCGTACGTGCTGGGTTACTTAGTGGTGCTTCACGGCGGTAAATGCACAGTCCTCCGATGTATATCTGGGCCCGGCGTGTCTCCCTGCAGCACGTACGCGCTATCACCGCACATAGGCCCGGGTTCAGACCCCGACCTCTGTTACACGCGCCGGCCGCGTCAGGGCTCCACTGCGCACCACGTGCCTGCCGCTCACAACCTTACGGGACGAGAAATGTTGCTCCGCCGCATCAAATTGACAAGCGCTGTCACCGCTGCATGCCACGAGTGCTCCTACGTGCGGAATTTAGAAGAACAGCCAGTCCATAACCATATTTGCACGGATCAGTGGATGGTTTGTGTCTCGGCCGGCGGAGCTCTCTCAGGGAGCAGCCATTCCGCAGCCCGGCAAGCCACGCCCCCCGTATAAATATACTTAGCTGCATAAGCTTGATGGAATGATAAGATAGTGTGCATCATCCTTTAGAACATTGCTAGTGCCTCATGTAGTCCGAAAGGTAAGACTGTGAATCAATAGAATCCACCTATTGTGGAGAAGGCAGTCTTCTCCTTACTCTTTGAATCAAGGGGTACCTGCCAGTAACCCTTAGGCTTTCCCAGCTTTTCAATCATTTAATCTATTGTGTGGAGGGGGATATGTGTCAAACTTGGATATTTTGTTGCCTTGACAGAAGTCGATATAAAATGGAATGGTGCCCTCAAGTTTTAGCACCAACACTACCGAAGAATTCCATTCACTTTTTGAGGCATCGATAACTCAAAAATGTAACATAGATTTTACTTTCTCATCCATTGCATTTTGCTTAGATTCTGGTACTCTTTATGGTCTTGACCTTACTATCTTACCGGGTTCTGTGATTATAATATGTTTTATCACATTTGTTCTGAAGTGATGAAAAGATATTAGGATATTGTTGTAAGGCTTTTAAGAGTTCTTCCACTTTTTATTTATCTAAGTGTTCATCTATAAATCCTATCTTGGGTTCAAGCTGGAGGCAGACGCGTTTTAAATGTTAGGTGGGTTCTGGGCCTTTCCATTTTTTTAGTAGTTCACAATAGGTTTGTGATTCCTTGCAGGCACTATTTATTTCTACCTTATAAGTCATTGGGATAATCTGATGAATGATTTTAAATGGGTCCTTCCAGTGGCAAAACATTTTGCTTTCTGACATTGGTAAGAGCAAGAGGACTAAATCTCTAGGAAGGAAGGTCCTCATTTTAGCCTGTCTGTCTTACATAGATTTCTGTTCCTTTTGTCCTTCTTTTTTCTTTGTGCTATTTGGGACACAATCTCTCTGAGCCTACCCAATCTAGTTTGCAGTTGGGCATCAATTTTTAATAGGGGCTTTATGGTACCACTTTCATTCTCCCGTACGTCTCTAGCTGTTGATTTCTGCACCAAAGAGTAATTTAAATGGAGAGTGTCATGTGGTCTTTTGTTATTGATATTTTATATCAAATAATGCTAAAGGTAACATCTGCTCTCATACGCAGGTTTCTAAACCCAACAGTTTTTTGGTGTGGTTTTTAAAGTGGAGTAATATTGTTCCACCAACCCATCAGTTTGTGAATGATAGGCTGAAGTAACACTTTGCTTTATCCCTAGTCGTGAACATACCTGTGGCATTAGGCGTAAAACAAATGGTGTGCCTTCATCAGTTATAATCTCTTGTGGAAAACATACCCTTGAGAAGATATGAATCATAGCATTGAAAATTTGGGTGGTGGTGGGCTGTTCTAACTTCAGGGTATCGGGTTGCATAGTTTACTATGACCAGAACAAATAGATGCCCTCTTTTAGAGGGTAAAAAAGGGCCGATGATATCCATACCTACTCTTTTAAAAGATGAATCAATAATAGGACAGGGATGTAATGGGACCCTAAGGGGTTGGTGTAGGAAAGTGATCCTTTTTGCATGGTTACCCCCTAACCTTTTGCCTAGAACTGATGCCAATTTGACTAAAGTGTGTGCTGGGATCCTGCTAAACAGGCCCCAGCACTTGTGTTCTTTCCCAAAACTGTACCTTTGTATCCACCATTGGCACCACCTCTTACCCCCATGTAAGTCCCTTGTAAAAGGTACCACTGGTACCTAGGGCCTTGTGAGCATAGAGAGCCTCTGAGGGCTGCAGCATGTATTATACTACCCTCAGAGACTCCTCGCCTGACACATATGTGGGAGTGAGCATTTTCAGGGGCCCACCAGTGCAGGGGTTTGCCCTTCTTTGTCCTTTAGTCCTCAGACCAACAAAATAGAGATTGGCACAGAAGCTGTAATATCAAAACAATAGTTTATTATCACTCATGAGGGGGACTGCATTGACACAGAGCCCTCAGGCAATGTATGAGGCAGTACCTGGAGTTCAGAAACCATGGGTCTTTTATTCCCAGTTTGTAGCTGAGTAAGAATGAGAGCTCAAAAAGAGGCGGTACAAGTATACACACGAATAGCTATTCACATATAAGGACTAACAGAAAATACTTAGCCAACAAAGTAGGAGGGGTTACATAGTTGCTGACATCAGTTAAAATAGCCTGACAGTTACATTTAAGACAGATGCATTGTAGCAGCTGCAGACCTTTCTGAGCATGCGCAGTGCTCGGGCTCAGTGCTGAAGGAGTTCTCTATAGATTATGACTCAGGCGAAATAGAGAAGCAGGCAACAGTGAAGAGACGAGAAGCACATGGCCAGCACATGACTAACTAAAATGGCTGCCATAACCAAAATGGCTTCAGCTCATGCTAACAGCGATCTCTGTTGATTCCCACACATACACATTGCCACTGCAGCCTGTGTGTCAGAGTGAGGCACAGACCCAAAAGTCAACATGGTCCCCATCCCTGGGTACCATGCCTAACAAACATTTCCTGTGGCCTAAGTAAGTCACCCTACTAGCAGGGTGCACTATACCAGAGGTGCGGGCACAGTTGCATGAGCACTATGCCGCTACGGTGTCTGTGCCATTCACAGACCTTGTAAGTGCAGTGAAGCCATTTTTAGTGCATGGGCTTGGAGTTCGTCATCACGAACTCCACACCTCAATGATGGCTTCACTAAAGACTGAGAAGTTTGGTATCAAACTTCTCAGCCCATTAAACCCCTGATGCCAGCATCAGATTTAATGTAAAATGCACTCAGAGGGCATCTTAGAGAAGCACCCTGAAACACGACCAGCCCTGGTGTGGTTCCTGAATGGCTACCCACCATCTGCCACTACCAGGCATGTTTCTGGACCCCTGGGTAGGGAGCCCTCCAGTCTATGGGTCTGGAAACAAAGCACATCCTGGTCAGAAGAGTCCTGCCTCCTCCCCCAGGATGGGCAGGGTCGACGAAGAGGGAACTTCAAAAGCCTGCCACCTTTGTTAGCTATCCCCAGCCTTTTGCTGCTTTCAGCAACTGGCTCTCACTAGTTCTGACCCCTATTTGGGTGCAAGAACCATCGGGAAACCCTAGCCAGGAAGAGAAGTGTGCCCAACTTTGCCAACCCCACCAAATAGGAGGAGGAATGTGCCCTCCTCCCATTGGAGGGTGCCATTCTAAGGGTAGTAAACACTCCAAGGAAGGGACCCATTGGGCTGACTTGCACAGCCCTTTATCACCCCTAAATGTAGTATTTAGGGGCACCCCTGAACCTTACCTCTTCAGACTACGATGACCTACGAAGGACCAAAGAGTCATGCAGCAGTGTAAGGAGAAGATGACAATTGACTTGGCCTCAGCCCTACCAGCCTGTCTCTTCCTCCAGCGACCCTGCTCTGAAGAAACCTGTGTTACCTGCATCCAGCACCTCTCCAGAGCCTGGGTGACCATCAATAAAGACTCTTTTCTCCTGTGGGACACAGATGTCCCACAGAGAAACTCTACTACAAGGACTCTGGATCCTTACGGATCCGCGACCTCTACCCACTCTGCACCCGACGCCCCCGGGCTGAGTCCGAGTGAACCAATTCACCTGTGAAGTCATCCCAGCGATCCTGACCTCATCTGCACCATTGGATTACCTCTCCAAGATTTCCTCTCGACACCTGCAGCCTCAACCTGAAGGGTACTCCCGACCGTGGCCCGAGCTGGTGAAAGAAACCCGACGCCAACAGACACCCCTGCACCCAAAGTGTTGAACCTTCACTCACCTGAAGTCCAGGTTATTCAACTTGAGAGACGTGAAGAGAAATTACAACTCCCCTTTAGAATTTACTCCTGTTCTAACTGAATTTATAAAGACAGTGGAACAGAAGCAAAAGACTAAGGGAAGGGGAAATAGGGACAAAATAATAAATAGAAATTAACACTCGAAATTCTTGCTTCAGTAACAGGTGCTCTGGAATATATGGACTGTGTTTCTAATCATAAAATAGAAACAAGAAAATATAAGCTTAGGACTTAGACCTTGTATTTCTGTTATCTTGTAAACATAACATCAATAAGAAATGATACCTTTCTATTCTGGTCTTGTCTCCGCCAGAATATTATTCAACATGTTATAGCTGCTTTAATGCAATTACTTTCTGTAAAGAAATAAACACACTTGAATAACTGTTACCTATCACTTAATAACTAGAAAATTCATTTAAGATTCTTATTTTGAACTTACTGACTAAAAATTGCTTCATTTAGTTCAAGGGAGTCTTTTAAGAAATAATAATGTATTTCTTTTCTTTTACAGGTTCATCTAGTTGTAAAAAACATCCACTAGATGGCGTCCTATGCAAGGTAAGTGTTAATCGGTTGCTTAGAATGGTATTAATCCCATATGCTCGTGGCAAATCACCAACTCCTAGAAAGGTACAAGAAAGCAGTATTTCACTTATAATCTGAAAATCAACTGTCCTTGAGTTCTTAGAAAAAACGAGGTGCCAAATAGTCTTTCTTTTTCCAAAATAACATGTGCCAAAAACGTCTTATTCGTATTCAACTTTCCATGCCTTTTTGTACATTCTTGTAATGAGGTGAAAATACAATGTACTGTATTTCAAAGGTTATCCACGTTTAAATATGTACGAACTTACTTGTTCTATGCGTGCGCTTTATTAAAAGACCTTACTTTCTTTTTGCAGGACTCGAGCTTCTTTTGAAAGTGGACCAGAAAAGCCCCAAGCAAAGATTTCCTTGAAGACAGGGAAGAATTCTGGAGTCGGACCGGAAAGCCAACTGGAGCATCAGCGCTGCTATGGTTACCACTCTGCAATGCAAGGAGGGCTCAAAGAAAGAATGCTGGATCCAGGTGAAGAAGGATTGTCAAAGAGCGTAAGCGCTTGCTGCTGCTCGTTCGGGACTTAAATAGCTACCGGGAGGATGGGGTTTCTTGATTGTTTCAGAAGAAAATGTGCTGAAAACGTGCTGCTCACGTGTTGCAACTGTCTTTAATACCACGTGCAAGCTTAGTACTGAACTCTGTTGCACATGTTTGAAGTGTCTGAGACAACGTGTTCTAATTATGCAAGGAGCTCAAACACTGACAATTCCTACAAATAAGCATTGGCAATATACAGAGAATGGTACATACCTAACCCTGAAAACAAACAAACATTGACAAAATACAAAAAACAAACCAGCATTGACTGGGTACAAAAGGCATTTCTTTATAAAGTAAGAAAAGGAATTACATGAAACCAGATGTTCCTGATTCTAAGTAAGGTTGAACATGGTTCTTTGTACATACCCTAACACAAAGCCTTACGGCTTTGGTGTGCTCAACCGACAGTGTCCTGGCATCCCCCTACTATCCAACTTACCTCTCCAGTAGTGGGACGCCTTCTGCCAGCTTCCTGGAATGAGCCTGCAATATTTTTCCTCAACCATCCATTGAGTTCGATTGGGAACCCGAGGCCACTTTGCACACTGCACCCTGCCACCAGAGGGCAGCTGGTGGTGCGTTGTCTGTGCTCCTTTGTGCTCAACCTTGATGCCTAGGCCTTGGCCAGGAACCATCAGGTACCTACCTGCAACCGGGCTCTTTTGTGTTCTCCCTGTCTCCATTGCACTAAATGAGGCCTCCATCTCCCCTTGGACCTCTGCACTTGACCACACTCCCTGTACGTACCTGACCCTTGGCCTGTGTCAGTGCTACAAACTCGGAACACACCCACAAAACTGAGTACTTACCAGTAAGTCTCTAACCTTGTTTTCCTCCATAGGATTGCATTGAACTCTATTGCATTTCACTGTCTACTTGCTAACATTGCATTGAATTCTATAACTGTATTTTGTTACAGTTACAGAAGAAACTCATAACTGTACAAAGCATTATTATTATTATTTTTTTTAATATTTGTATTTGCATTTTAACCAACACAAACACAGCTGGCAAGTCACAAGTGATTATCCACATACCCAGGCGGCCCCGTACCCCCACCCACCACCCGTAGTGACAACATCATGATTATCAGTCCGACAATATCCAGCTTCCTTTCACAAGGCAGAATTCCATAGTACCCTTTTATTCTCCAACGCCTCCCCTCAGGCCTAGGGCCCACGGACCGTCCCCCATCAGCTTGGGACAAGGCCTTGCTCAGTACGACTCTCAGCGTGTCAATCTGGTCCCAGACCCCCATCAAGACCATGGTACCTTCTCCATTTTCCCCATACTCTGCGGAATTTCCGGGGACAGCCCCTCGCTTTGTAGGTGACCCTTTCCGCCGCCATATACAGGTCCATTCCCCTCCTCCATTCACCCAGTTGGGCAGGTATCGCCGCTCCCAACGCCCACGCCACGTCCCTTTTTGCCACCACGAGGACCAGCATTGCAAAGATCAGATGCGGGCGGCTCAAATCTACATCATTAGTTATCCCTAATAAAAAAAAATTGGTTCCATAGAGAGCGTGGCCTCCAACACCTTACTCAACTCACCCAGGATTTGTGTCCAATAAATGTGGATAATGGGGCAGTCCCAAATAACATGATAGAAGTCCCCCTGCGGGTGTCCACATCGAAGGCAACAGGAGTCACTGGCTCGACCCATGTGGTGTAGCCTAACCCTATCATAATATACCCTGTGCAGGATCTTATACTGAATGAGTCGTAGCCGGGATATAATCGCGACTTCCCTGTGGTGCAGTAGGGCTGCTTCCCAATCTGTTGTGTCCAGCTCGCCCAAGTCCTGTTCCCAGGTTTCTCTCAGTCTCCCCAATCTATCTGGTGTGTTATTATTCAGGGTCCTATATGTCAGGGATACTAACTTATTGGGTATCTGTTCTTGCAGCAGACGACCCTCCAATGGGGCATATTCTGGCAAGGGAGAGGAAAGCGCTACCTCAGCCCTCCATGCATGGCGCAGTTGAGCATATTTAAGGAACTGAGTGGGGCGTAGCACGTACTCCGTCGCCAGGGTCCCATAGGGCTTAAGATCCCCCTTCGCCGCCAGGTCCCCCAGTGTGGAGATTCCAATGTCATCCCAGCCTCCAAAACCCCTGAGTTTGTGGAGCTCCTTCAGCCAGGAACAGGTCCATATCGGCATCTGCTTTGTTGGTTTATGTGTCCACCCCATCATCTTTGTTGCCCTTTCCCAGACCTCTATGGTGAGCTGAGTGGCCAGGAGTAATTGTCTCTTTCCAGTGCCCCCATACAAATAGTGCAGAGTAGTGCGGCGTGCCATGGTGTTCCTTTCCAATCTATATGTAGGGTGATCAGCTGAGGCATGGAGCCACTCATTTATCGGCGCCAGGTGCTCAGCCCAGTAATATGCCTCCACGTCTGGTAAGGAGATCCCACCATTATATTGATTTCTCTGGAGCGTGCCAAGGGCTATCCGCGGCTGTTTTCCCAACCATAACAGAGAGCGCAATTCCGCATTTATCATCTTGAATGTCTGTCTGGGTAGGGGGAAGTATTCATTTTGTAGCGTGTACAAGAGACGAGGCAACGTAATAATTTTAAACATTGCGGCTCGACCCAGTATCGTGAGGGGAAGGGCCTTCCACCTAAGAACATCGTCCGAAAAATTTGCAATCACTCTCTGGATGTTTCTTTGGTAGGATATTTTCCTTCTGTAGTCAGGTAGATCCCCCAGGTACGTGAACCCCGTCTGCGTAACCTGGAGGGCTTCAGGGAAAGGGGGGCCACGTTTCTTCCTGTCGTGGGCTATACAGGATTGATATATGCCAGTTTATCGTTGTGAGAAGTTGGCCTGGTATATGCTGTTCACTAGTTCTAGTGACCACCTTGTACCATGCCAAGCAACCCTTATGGTGTGGTTGTAAGTCAACCTTTTTGGACTAGCTGCCCTAGTGGTAGCGTAGGCTAAGCAGTCTTTGAGGCTAAACTCGTGAAGCGTGTTAAGCAAGCTGTTTTACCAATAGTAACCCCCTTTTATACCAATGAAAGGACACCACACAGATATATATTCAAAATATATATGTATTTATTTCTCAAAGTAACCCCTAGTCTCTTTATGAGCACAGGAGCACAAATCGTCAAACAAGATTATCACAGAATACACAGAAGTTGCACTTTATATGGATAGGCCCTGGTGGCCACTCAAACCATATACTAAAATAGTGGTATAAGTACCACGAACAGAAAAGGGAAAAGGCCTAAGGCCTCTAGAATCGCTGGGCCTACAAGGAGCTAACGTCAGTTAGTGACCAGGAGGTCCACGGGTGGCGTGTGCAGAGCAAATAGTCACACGCGTGCTCCCATAGGTTTCAATGGGTGCGTAAAAAGTACAAAGTTACTGCAAAAGGAATCTTCCGGATGACCTAGGAACTTAAGATTTGGAACACAGGCACTAGAGATGTAATACTACACTTGGGCACAGGTGTGCCAGCTTTACCTCACCCACAGGAAGCGGGTGCATAGGCCTCGAAGTGCGTCGGGTTTCTTCTATCTGTTCCGTGGGGCCTGTAGACAAAAGTGCTGCAGGCGGTCGGTCGGGAAGAGATGCAGTGGATCCAAGAGTGGATCGGAGATGTTGAAGACCTGTAAGCAGAGGGGACAGTGTTCACAGTCACTAGCCAGTGACCAGCGTGGCACCAGGTGGGTACCAGGCGATGTCGGGTGCAAACAGGTGATGAGGGGTAGCTTGTCTCCGCAGCCACGTGGTCCCTGAAGGTCGACGACGTCCAGGAGTCGGCTCACGAGCTGTCCCACGCAGGCTCTCGCTGTCGGCGGTGTCGGCGACTTGATCGAAGCAAACAAGCCTTGGCAAAAGCAATTGCAGGAGGATTCGGAAATCAGCTGTTGGTTCTGACCAGCAAGGTCAGATGGATTGCTCCTTTGGAGGGGAGCAAGGGCCAGTCTGGAGCAACCAGACCAGCGGTATTTGTCGTAGATTTCGTCGCCAAGATGGCCACTAGCCAGCGGGCCAGCAACCGGTTAGGCGCGTCGAGTGGCAAAATGCAGAAGGGCCCCACGCAGATCGTGGAGATGCTGGAGGGCTCACCTTTGGTGCAGATGCTGCTCGAGGGTTGGGCTTCTCAGGACCCAAAGCACAACTTGGAGGGAGCCTCGGTTGTTGCACTTGTCAGCTTGTCGTAGTCGTTCCAAGATGGCTGGCTCCACGTGTCTCGGTGCCTCCACGGGTCTCCTCTTTTCAGGGACTGTGGATCGGGCGGTGAGAGGTCTGGAGGTCCAGGTCTTGTCAGTCTCTGGGCTCGGGCTCCGGCGGGAGGCGGCGGCAAAGCAGACGTTGATGCGCTGGATGGTGCTTGCGTTAGCAAGGTGGTCACTCCCTGACCACAGGGGAGATTTTCTTCAGTCTTCTGTGCAGCAGAATGTCGAAGTTCCCGTCTTCTTCTTAGTTTCAAGTTGATTCCAGGATGTCTGAAGTCTTAGGACACAGCTCCTACCTTTAAGCGGATTCTAGGGGCCGGACTACCTGCTAGGTCCCTCCCTATGGGTGGGACCAGGAAGGGGGGTGGTTACACCCCCAATCCTTTGTCCAGCTCGCCCCAGGCCCGGGACTGGTGTGCCCCAGGACCGGTTTGAACTGGCATATGCACCGAGGCTCCTTGTGAGCCACAGGCATGTCTGGTTTCTTTCAAGCCCTACCTGACCAATACACAAAATCCTGTCTGGGGTGGTGCATGCACCTCCCCTGGCAGGAAACCCTTTGTCCACACCTCCCAAGCTGGAAGGACTCCCAGCAGCAGGAGGGCAGACTTGTGTCTGTGGTGGCAGCATCCATTTTGTGGAGCTGAGGCTATGTCTGATTTTACCCGGGTTTCAGGTACTGTACATGTCGTGTCCCTCTAGAAGGGTGGAATGCTAACCCCGTCGCCAGAATTGGCGAGGGGTTAGTATTCCAATTCGTATGACACCTTACTCGACATGTTTTGATAAAGCCAAACCAAAGATAGCATTTAACCGCGAGGTTCATAATGCACTTAAGAGTATATGGTATGACGATATCTGGAAACAGTAGAAGGAAGTTGTTCCGACCACTGCAGACAGGCTCAGCTCATGCCAGAGCACCATCTCACATGGAACCAAGCACTCTGCCTTCAGGATTGTTAAGGCCTGCCATAGGAGTGACTTATAGGTTACCAGGTGTCCCATTTAAGGTTAGGTATAGGTATACTACACCTAAGTAAGAGGTGATTACACCAACTTACCCCAGCTGAGTGATCAGCCAGTTGTGTCAGATTGTTAGGCCAAGCCTGGGGTGGCATAATACATGCTTCAGCCCCTGGCAGGCCTTGGGTACACCAATGCCCTGGGTACCTAGTGTACACTGGTACAGGGGCTGACAGGGTGATCCACTTCCAATTGGTTATGCACCTAGGGTGCATAGTTTTAATTTAGTAGAGAGAACAGCAGGCTGGGGGTCTGATTGGCAGGCCCACAGCCTCAATATGTCAAAAACCAGTGAAGCAAAAAGCAAAAATTTGGGGTGACCATAGGATAGCAGACCCTACTCTCCTACACAACCCCCCCCCAAACGCTGGGACATTAAACTAGCCTTGACCAGTCTCGTCTTCATGTCCTAAGTGGAAGTACCTGGAGAGACCATCTGCATTCCCATGGTCAGTACCTGGCCGGTGCTCCACTGTAAAGTCCATCCCCTGTAGGGAAATGGACCACCTAAGCAGTTTGGGGTTTTCACCCTTCATCTGATTTAGCCACAAGAGGGGCTTATGGTCGGTCTGAATCTTGAAGTGAGTGCCAAACAAGTATGGCCTCAGCTTCTTCAGGGCCCACACCACAGCAAAGGCCTCCCTCTCAATAGCTGACCAATTCTTCTCTCTGGGGGTCAACCTTCTGCTAATAGAAGCAATGGGTTGGTCTTGACCATCTACATTAAGTTGTGACAGCACAGCTCCCACACCCAACTCAGAAGCATCTGTTTGGACAATAAACTCTTTGGAGTAGTCAGGACTTTTCAGGATAGGTGCAGAGCACATGGCCTCCTTCAGGTCATCAAATGCCTTTTGACAGCTTACTGTCCACTGAACCTTTTTGGGCATCTTCTTGGATGTCAGATCATTAAGAGGAGTCACAATGGACCCATAGTTCTTAACAAACTTCCTGTAATACCCAGTCAAGCCCAAGAAAGCTCGAACTTGAGTCTGGGTGGTTGGAGGGGACCAGTCCTTGATGGATTGTATCTTACTCTCCAGTGGTTGAACTTGGCCTCCACCTACAAGGTGGCCCAAATATACAACCTTACTCTGCCCTATCTGGCACTTAGTAGCCTTGATAGTGAGGCCTGCCCTTTGCAGAGCCTCAAGAGCCTTCTTCAGGTGGATCAGGTGATCCTCCCAGGTGGAACTAAAGACAGCAATGTCATCAAGATATGCTGCGCAAAAGTCATCCAACCCAGTAAGGACTTGGTTCACCAGCCTTTGGAAGGTGGCAGGTGCATTCTTCAGACCAAAGGGCATCACCACAAACTGATAATGCCCACCTGGGGTTGAGAATGCTGTTTTGGCCTTAGACTCCTCAGCTAACCTGATTTGCCAATAGCCAGCTGTCAAGTCAAATGTGCTCAAAAACTTTGCAGAAGCTAGTCTGTCTATGAGCTCATCTGCCCTTGGAATAGGGTGTGCATCTGTCCTGGTGACAGCATTGAGTCCTCTGTAGTCCACACAGAACCTCATCTCTCTCTTGCCATCTTTGGTGTGAGGTTTGGGGACCAGAACCACTGGGCTAGCCCAGGGGCTCTCTGAGGGTTCAATAACACCTAATTCCAGCATTTTATGTACCTCAGCCTTTATACAGTCCCTGACGTGGTCAGGTTGTCTGTAAAGTTTGTTCTTTACAGGCAGACTGTCACCAGTGTCCACAACATGGGTACACCAGTCAGTTTGACTAGGTATCAAGGAAAACATATGTGAAAATGATTGTAGAACCTGTCTACATTCAGTCTGCTGATGGGCAGTGAGGTTGCCTCCAAGGGTCACTCCTTCAACTGAGCCATCTTCAGGGTTCTGAGACAACAGGTCTGGGAGAGGGTCACTCTCTTCCTCCTGTCCCTCATCTGTAGCCATGAGCAAGCCCATGTCTGCCCTGTCAACATATGCTTTAAGCCTGTTAACATGGAGTACCCTGTGGGGACTCCTGGGAGTTCCTAGGTCGACCAAGTAGGTGACCTCTCCCTTCTTTTCCAGGATTGTATGGGGTCCAGACCATTTGTCTTGGAGTGCTGCTGGGGCCACTGGCTCCAACACCCATACCTTCTGTCCTGGCTGATACTCAACCAAGACAGCCTTTTGGTCATGCCAAGCTTTCTGTAAGGCCTGGCTTGCCTCAAGGTTTTTAGATGCCTTCTCCATATACTCAGCCATCCTGGAGCGGAGACCAAGTACATAGTCCACTATGTCTAGCTTAGGCTTTTTGAGAGGTAACTCCCATCCTTCCTTCACCAAACACAGTGGGCCTCTCACAGGGTGCCCAAACAACAATTCAAAGGGGCTGTAGCCAACTCCTTTTTGTGGGACCTCTCTGTAAGCAAACAGAAGGCAGGGTAGAAGGATATCCCATCTTCGCCTGAGCTTTTCAGGTAATCCTTTGATCATACCCTTTAGGGTCTTGTTGAATCTCTCAACAAGCCCATTGCATTGTGGGTGATAAGGGGTGGTGAACTTGTAGTTGACACCACATTCCTTCCACATAGCTGTCAAGTATCCTGACATAAAGTTGGTACCTCTGTCAGATACTACCTCCTTAGGAAACCCCACTCTGGAGAATACTCCCAGCAGGGCCCTGGCCACAACAGGAGCTGTAGTGGTCCTAAGGGGAATTGCCTCTGGATACCTGGTGGCATGATCCACTACCACCAGTATAAATCTGTGCCCAGATGCAGTGGGAGGATCCATGGGACCCACTATGTCTATTCCCACTCTTTCAAAGGGAACCCCCACCACAGGTAGTGGTATCAGGGGGGCCTTTGTTGTGCCACCTGATTTGCCACTGGCTTGGCAGGTAACACAGGAGCGACAAAACTCCTTTGTATCTTCATTCATATGAGGCCAGTGAAAGTGAGGGACAAGTCTGTCCCAGGTCTTGTTCTGGCCTAGGTGTCCTGCTAAAGGAATGTCATGGGCCAAGGTAAGAAGGAAGCCCCTAAATTGCAGAGGTATAACCAACCTCCTGGTTGCACCAGGCTTGGGGTCTCTAGCCTCTGAATAAAGGAGCCCTTCATCCCAATACACTTTATGGGTACCTTGAGCATTCCCAGCAGCCTCAGCAGCAGCCAGCTGTCTGAGGGGTTCAAGAGAGGGACAGGATAACTGAGCCTGCCTCAAGTCAGCCCTTGAAGGTCCCCCTGTCCCCAGAAACTCAACCTGATCAGGTTCAAGCTCTTCAGGGACAGTTCCTTCAGGGTCCTCTAGATCAGCTTCCTGGGAAGGCTGATCATCACTCTGAGGCAGGGGGGAAGGCACAGCCTTGACCCTCCTGTTCTTCTTCTTGGTAGGTGCTTGGTCCATTGTTCCAGGATCCAAGACCTGTGGTTCAGTGAGGCACTTTTTGGCCTGTGACCTGGTCACAGCAAGGACATGTGATGATATACCTAACATCTCTGCATGAGTCCTGTACTCCACTTCTGACCATAGAGAACTCTCTAGGTCATTGCCCAACAAACATTCTACTGGGAGGTCTGCACTAACCACAACCCTTTTGAGGCCAGTTACCCCTCCCCATGAGAAGTTAACAACTGCCACACTGTGTGAAGTAGTGGCATTGCTGGCATTGGTCACCAGGTAGTTCTCACCTGGTATGTACTGTCCAGGGTCCACAAAGCCTGGTGTCACCATAGTGACACTGGCACATGTGTCCCTGTAGGCTTGAGCCACTTTGTCATTAATTAAAGGAGTCTGTCTGTACTTGCCCAGGTTACTGGGGCTCACAGTCAGGGACAAATCAATGTCCCCATCACAGATCAAGACTGCCTGTGTAAGGGTTCTGTCTAAGTCAGAATCTCCTTCAGTTCCCATAGTGATTCCCACTACACCCTTTGTCTGGGGACCAACACTGCTAACAGTAGTACTGGGAGCAGGTGCCTTAGGGGCAACAGTGTTGGGGGCTCCACCCTTTTTGCAATCACTAGTCCAGTGAGTTGTATTTTTACAATGATTGCACCAGGGTTTCTTCTGACCTTCTTTCTTCTTCTTGGACTGTTGGGACCCACCCTCCTTAGCAGTAGTTTGGGGCCCTGTTGAAGACTTCTGGTCTTTAGGTTTCTGATCTCCACCCTTTTGGTCTGTTTTCTTCTGATCACCCCCTTGGCCCTGGTTCTGGTTCTTTTGCTTAACCCTGGTTCTGACCCATTTGTCTGCCTTCTTTCCCAATTCTTGGGGAGAGGTCAGATCAGAGTCAACCAAGTGTTGATGCAGTTGCTGGTTTTGACAGTTATTTAAAATCTGTTCTCTCATCATCAAATTATACAATCCTGTAAAATCAGATACCTTACTTCCCAGCAACCAACCCTCCAAAGCCTTAGTGGCACATTCAATGTATTCAGACCAGTCCTGAGTCTGTGTCTTTTGGGTGTCTCTGAACATTAACCTGTACTGCTCAGTGGTTAAGCCTAACCCATCAACTAGAACACTCTTCAGGACTCTGTAGTTTCTGACATCCTCTTCTCTAACAGTGAGGAGTCTGTCTCTGCCTCTTCCTTCAAAGGAGAGCCAGAGGATTGCTGCCCACTGATCTTCAGGAACCTGCTGTACTTTGCAGGCTCTCTCAAGAGCAGTTATCCACTTGTGGATGTCATCCCCACTTTTGTAGGGGGGCACAACCTTAGACAGGTTTCTATTATCGAAAACCCTATCTTTGTCCTTAGGGACAATGCTGCCACCAGTGGGTATAGACCCACTCTCTCTAGGTTGCCTAGCCTTGTTCAGTTTTTCTTCCATCAGGGCTACTTCTAGCTCCTGCTTCCTGATCCTCAGCTGGGCTTCCTGCATTCTGGCCTCATGTTCCCTCCTCTGAGGGGTGGTCATCCTTTTCCTGGAGTGACCTTGAGAGCCTCTAGAGCCATGGGAAGCATTGGAGTCACCTGAGCGATTCCTTTGCCTTCCAAGCCCTGTGTTAAGTCCACTGGGGAGATCCAGTGGGTTGAACCCACTGTCAGTCCCCAATAGCCTTGGTTTAGCTGGGCCAAGTATAATACTTGGCACTGGGCTAGTTCTCCCTTCATCCTCACTACTGTCAGTATCCTTTTCACTCTCATCCTCTGTGGTAGGCATCCCATCTAAGGGGTGACTATTGGAACTGGGTACCTCTGTAGTATCTTCAGAAGGGGGGCCTCCTGTTCCTGACCCTAAGGGGGCTAACTGGGAAGCTTTCTTGAGTGCTCTCTGATTCTCATCATTCTGTAAGAGCTCTCTGAGCTCAGCAGAGTTTGGGTTCTTGGGCTGTTTAAGGCCTCTAAGAGTTGCCAAATGCCTGAGCTCATTCTGATTAAGGGTAGCAAAGCTGGATGGTGCCCTCTGGGGGTCACTCTCAACAGAGATGGGTACAGTGGACCCCTCTGCCCCGGCCATTGCTCTTAAGTGTGGGTGGATGTGTTGCAATCTACCTACACTTGGGTTTACCTACTAAACCTATCTAGTAGTTGTAGTCAGGGTGTGCTACTCCCTTTGCTCTACAACAACTAAGTTCAGTAGAACTTAAGTATATCTAATCTTGTTTTATATGTACCTACAGGTACCTATGTGATCTTTCAATTGGTAACCAAGAGATTACAATGGTAAAACACAGCAAGCTCAAATCCAACCGCTGCTCACCAATGTGAGAAGTTGGCCTGGTATATGCTGTTCACTAGTTCTAGTGACCACCTTGTACCATGCCAAGCAACCCTTATGGTGTGGTTGTAAGTCAACCTTTTTGGACTAGCTGCCCTAGTGGTAGCGTAGGCTAAGCAGTCTTTGAGGCTAAACTCGTGAAGCGTGTTAAGCAAGCTGTTTTACCAATAGTAACCCCCTTTTATACCAATGAAAGGACACCACACAGATATATATTCAAAATATATATGTATTTATTTCTCAAAGTAACCCCTAGTCTCTTTATGAGCACAGGAGCACAAATCGTCAAACAAGATTATCACAGAATACACAGAAGTTGCACTTTATATGGATAGGCCCTGGTGGCCACTCAAACCATATACTAAAATAGTGGTATAAGTACCACGAACAGAAAAGGGAAAAGGCCTAAGGCCTCTAGAATCGCTGGGCCTACAAGGAGCTAACGTCAGTTAGTGACCAGGAGGTCCACGGGTGGCGTGTGCAGAGCAAATAGTCACACGCGTGCTCCCATAGGTTTCAATGGGTGCGTAAAAAGTACAAAGTTACTGCAAAAGGAATCTTCCGGATGACCTAGGAACTTAAGATTTGGAACACAGGCACTAGAGATGTAATACTACACTTGGGCACAGGTGTGCCAGCTTTACCTCACCCACAGGAAGCGGGTGCATAGGCCTCGAAGTGCGTCGGGTTTCTTCTATCTGTTCCGTGGGGCCTGTAGACAAAAGTGCTGCAGGCGGTCGGTCGGGAAGAGATGCAGTGGATCCAAGAGTGGATCGGAGATGTTGAAGACCTGTAAGCAGAGGGGACAGTGTTCACAGTCACTAGCCAGTGACCAGCGTGGCACCAGGTGGGTACCAGGCGATGTCGGGTGCAAACAGGTGATGAGGGGTAGCTTGTCTCCGCAGCCACGTGGTCCCTGAAGGTCGACGACGTCCAGGAGTCGGCTCACGAGCTGTCCCACGCAGGCTCTCGCTGTCGGCGGTGTCGGCGACTTGATCGAAGCAAACAAGCCTTGGCAAAAGCAATTGCAGGAGGATTCGGAAATCAGCTGTTGGTTCTGACCAGCAAGGTCAGATGGATTGCTCCTTTGGAGGGGAGCAAGGGCCAGTCTGGAGCAACCAGACCAGCGGTATTTGTCGTAGATTTCGTCGCCAAGATGGCCACTAGCCAGCGGGCCAGCAACCGGTTAGGCGCGTCGAGTGGCAAAATGCAGAAGGGCCCCACGCAGATCGTGGAGATGCTGGAGGGCTCACCTTTGGTGCAGATGCTGCTCGAGGGTTGGGCTTCTCAGGACCCAAAGCACAACTTGGAGGGAGCCTCGGTTGTTGCACTTGTCAGCTTGTCGTAGTCGTTCCAAGATGGCTGGCTCCACGTGTCTCGGTGCCTCCACGGGTCTCCTCTTTTCAGGGACTGTGGATCGGGCGGTGAGAGGTCTGGAGGTCCAGGTCTTGTCAGTCTCTGGGCTCGGGCTCCGGCGGGAGGCGGCGGCAAAGCAGACGTTGATGCGCTGGATGGTGCTTGCGTTAGCAAGGTGGTCACTCCCTGACCACAGGGGAGATTTTCTTCAGTCTTCTGTGCAGCAGAATGTCGAAGTTCCCGTCTTCTTCTTAGTTTCAAGTTGATTCCAGGATGTCTGAAGTCTTAGGACACAGCTCCTACCTTTAAGCGGATTCTAGGGGCCGGACTACCTGCTAGGTCCCTCCCTATGGGTGGGACCAGGAAGGGGGGTGGTTACACCCCCAATCCTTTGTCCAGCTCGCCCCAGGCCCGGGACTGGTGTGCCCCAGGACCGGTTTGAACTGGCATATGCACCGAGGCTCCTTGTGAGCCACAGGCATGTCTGGTTTCTTTCAAGCCCTACCTGACCAATACACAAAATCCTGTCTGGGGTGGTGCATGCACCTCCCCTGGCAGGAAACCCTTTGTCCACACCTCCCAAGCTGGAAGGACTCCCAGCAGCAGGAGGGCAGACTTGTGTCTGTGGTGGCAGCATCCATTTTGTGGAGCTGAGGCTATGTCTGATTTTACCCGGGTTTCAGGTACTGTACATGTCGTGTCCCTCTAGAAGGGTGGAATGCTAACCCCGTCGCCAGAATTGGCGAGGGGTTAGTATTCCAATTCGTATGACACCTTACTCGACATGTTTTGATAAAGCCAAACCAAAGATAGCATTTAACCGCGAGGTTCATAATGCACTTAAGAGTATATGGTATGACGATATCTGGAAACAGTAGAAGGAAGTTGTTCCGACCACTGCAGACAGGCTCAGCTCATGCCAGAGCACCATCTCACATGGAACCAAGCACTCTGCCTTCAGGATTGTTAAGGCCTGCCATAGGAGTGACTTATAGGTTACCAGGTGTCCCATTTAAGGTTAGGTATAGGTATACTACACCTAAGTAAGAGGTGATTACACCAACTTACCCCAGCTGAGTGATCAGCCAGTTGTGTCAGATTGTTAGGCCAAGCCTGGGGTGGCATAATACATGCTTCAGCCCCTGGCAGGCCTTGGGTACACCAATGCCCTGGGTACCTAGTGTACACTGGTACAGGGGCTGACAGGGTGATCCACTTCCAATTGGTTATGCACCTAGGGTGCATAGTTTTAATTTAGTAGAGAGAACAGCAGGCTGGGGGTCTGATTGGCAGGCCCACAGCCTCAATATGTCAAAAACCAGTGAAGCAAAAAGCAAAAATTTGGGGTGACCATAGGATAGCAGACCCTACTCTCCTACAATCGTGTACCCCGAGAAGGAACCATACCTGCCCAGGAGCCTAAACAGTGCGGGGACTGAAGCGGCCGGTTGGGCAACATACAGCAGAATATCATCTGCGCATAACAAGATTTTTTCTTCCTGCGTGTCAGTCTGCGATATTTGAAATCCCCGTATCTCCTCTGTCTGTCGGACCTCACAGGCCACTATTTCGATGGTGAGGGCAAATAGCAGTGGAGATAGAGGGCACCCCTGCCGGGTCCCCCTCTGTAGGAGAGTAGGGTCTGCTATCCTATGGTCACCCCAAATTTTTGCTTTTTGCTTCACTGGTTTTTGACATATTGAGGCTGTGGGCCTGCCAATCAGACCCCCAGCCTGCTGTTCTCTCTACTAAATTAAAACTATGCACCCTAGGTGCATAACCAATTGGAAGTGGATCACCCTGTCAGCCCCTGTACCAGTGTACACTAGGTACCCAGGGCATTGGTGTCCCCAAGGCCTGCCAGGGGCTGAAGCATGTATTATGCCACCCCAGGCTTGGCCTAACAATCTGACACAACTGGCTGATCACTCAGCTGGGGTAAGTTGGTGTAATTACCTCTTACTTAGGTGTAGTATACCTATACCTAACCTTAAATGGGACACCTGGTAACCTATAAGTCACTCCTATGGCAGGCTGTGAGAAGTTGGCCTGGTATATGCTGTTCACTAGTTCTAGTGACCACCTTGTACCATGCCAAGCAACCCTTATGGTGTGGTTGTAAGTCAACCTTTTCGGACTAGCTGCCCTAGTGGTAGCGTAGGCTAAGCAGTCTTTGAGGCTAAACTCGTGAAGCGTGTTAAGCAAGCTGTTTTACCAATAGTAACCCCCTTTTATACCAATGAAAGGACACCACACAGATATATATTCAAAATATATATGTATTTATTTCTCAAAGTAACCCCTAGTCTCTTTATGAGCACAGGAGCACAAATCGTCAAACAAGATTATCACAGAATACACAGAAGTTGCACTTTATATGGATAGGCCCTGGTGGCCACTCGAACCATATACTAAAATAGTGGTATAAGTACCACGAACAGAAAAGGGAAAAGGCCTAGGGCCTCTAGAATCGCTGGGCCTACAAGGAGCTAACGTCAGTTAGTGACCAGGAGGTCCACGGGTGGCGTGTGCAGAGCAAATAGTCACACGCGTGCTCCCATAGGTTTCAATGGGTGCGTAAAAAGTACAAAGTTACTGCAAAAGGAATCTTCCGGATGACCTAGGAACTTAAGATTTGGAACACAGGCACTAGAGATGTATTACTACACATGGGCACCGGAGTACCAGCTTTACCTCACCCACAGGAAGCGGGTGCATAGGCCTCAAAGTGCGTCGGGTTTCTTCTATCTGTTCCGTTGAGCCTGGGACAAAGATGCTGCAGGCGGTCGGTCGGGAAGGGATGCAGTGGATCCAAGAGTGGATCGGAGATGTTGAAGACCTGTAAGCAGAGGGGACAGTGTTCACAGTCACTAGCCAGTGACCAGCGTGGCACCAGGTGGGTACCAGGCGATGTCGGGTGCAAACAGGTGATGAGGGGTAGCTTGTCTCCGCAGCCACGTGGTCCCTGAAGGTCGACGACGTCCAGGAGTCGGCTCACGAGCTGTCCCACGCAGGCTCTCGCTGTCGGCGGTGTCGGCGACTTGATCGAAGCAAACAAGCCTTGGCAAAAGCAATTGCAGGAGGATTCGGAAATCAGCTGTTGGTTCTGACCAGCAAGGTCAGAGGGATTGCTCCTTTGGAGGGGAGCAAGGGCCAGTCTGGAGCAACCAGACCAGCGGTGTTTGTCGTAGATTTCGTCGCCAAGATGGCCACTAGCCAGCGGGCCAGCAACCGGTTAGGCGCGTCGAGTGGCAAAATGCAGAAGGGCCCCACGCAGATCGTGGAGATGCTGGAGGGCTCACCTTTGGTGCAGATGCTGCTCGAGGGTTGGGCTTCTCAGGACCCAAAGCACAACTTGGAGGGAGCCTCGGTTGTTGCACTGGTCAGCTTGTCGTAGTCGTTCCAAGATGGCTGGCTCCACGTGTCTCGGTGCCTCCACGGGTCTCCTCTTTGCAGGGACTGTGGATCGGGCGGTGAGAGGTCTGGAGGTCCAGGTCTTGTCAGTCTCTGGGCTCGGGCTCCGGCGGGAGGCGGCGGCAAAGCAGACGGTGATTCGCTGGATGGTGCTTGCGTTAGCAAGGTGGTCACTCCCTGACCACAGGGGAGATTTTCTTCAGTCTTCTGTGCAGCAGAATGTCGAAGTTCCCGTCTTCTTCTTAGTTTCAAGTTGATTCCAGGATGTCTGAAGTCTTAGGACACAGCTCCTACCTTTATTCGGATTCTAGGGGCCGGACTACCTGCTAGGTCCCTCCCTATGGGTGGGACCAGGAAGGGGGGTGGTTACACCCCCAATCCTTTGTCCAGCTCGCCCCAGGCCCGGGACTGGTGTGCCCCAGGACCGGTTTGAACTGGCATATGCACCGAGGCTCCTTGTGAGCCACAGGCATGTCTGGTTTCTTTCAAGCCCTACCTGACCAATACACAAAATCCTGTCTGGGGTGGTGCACGCACCTCCCCTGGCAGGAAACCCTTTGTCCACACCTCCCAAGCTGGAAGGACTCCCAGCAGCAGGAGGGCAGACTTGTGTCTGTGGTGGCAGCATCCATTTTGTGGAGCTGAGGCTATGTCTGATTTTACCCGGGTTTCAGGTACTGTACATGTCGTGTCCCTCTAGAAGGGTGGAATGCTAACCCCGTCGCCAGAATTGGCGAGGGGTTAGTATTCCAATTCGTATGACACCTTACTCGACATGTTTTGATAAAGCCAAACCAAAGATAGCATTTAACCGCGAGGTTCATAATGCACTTAAGAGTATATGGTATGACGATATCTGGAAACAGTAGAAGGAAGTTGTTCCGACCACTGCAGACAGGCTCAGCTCATGCCAGAGCACCATCTCACATGGAACCAAGCACTCTGCCTTCAGGATTGTTAAGGCCTGCCATAGGAGTGACTCATAGGTTACCAGGTGTCCCATTTAAGGTTAGGTATAGGTATACTACACCTAAGTAAGAGGTGATTACACCAACTTACCCCAGCTGAGTGATCAGCCAGTTGTGTCAGATTGTTAGGCCAAGCCTGGGGTGGCATAATACATGCTGCAGCCCCTGGCAGGCCTTGGGTACACCAATGCCCTGGGTACCTAGTGTACACTGGTACAGGGGCTGACAGGGTGATCCACTTCCAATTGGTTATGCACCTAGGGTGCATAGTTGTAATTTAGTAGAGAGAACAGCAGGCTGGGGGTCTGATTGGCAGGCCCACAGCCTCAATATGTCAAAAACCAGTGAAGCAAAAAGCAAAAATTTGGGGTGACCATAGGATAGCAGACCCTACTCTCCTACACAACCCCCCCCCCAAACGCTGGGACATTAAACTAGCCTTGACCAGTCTCGTCTTCATGTCCTAAGTGGAAGTACCTGGAGAGACCATCTGCATTCCCATGGTCAGTACCTGGCCGGTGCTCCACTGTAAAGTCCATCCCCTGTAGGGAAATGGACCACCTAAGCAGTTTGGGGTTTTCACCCTTCATCTGATTTAGCCACAAGAGGGGCTTATGGTCGGTCTGAATCTTGAAGTGAGTGCCAAACAAGTATGGCCTCAGCTTCTTCAGGGCCCACACCACAGCAAAGGCCTCCCTCTCAATAGCTGACCAATTCTTCTCTCTGGGGGTCAACCTTCTGCTAATAAAAGCAATGGGTTGGTCTTGACCATCTACATTAAGTTGTGACAGCACAGCTCCCACACCCAACTCAGAAGCATCTGTTTGGACAATAAACTCTTTGGAGTAGTCAGGACTTTTCAGGATAGGTGCAGAGCACATGGCCTCCTTCAGGTCATCAAATGCCTTTTGACAGCTTACTGTCCACTGAACCTTTTTGGGCATCTTCTTGGATGTCAGATCATTAAGAGGAGTCACAATGGACCCATAGTTCTTAACAAACTTCCTGTAATACCCAGTCAAGCCCAAGAAAGCTCGAACTTGAGTCTGGGTGGTTGGAGGGGACCAGTCCTTGATGGATTGTATCTTACTCTCCAGTGGTTGAACTTGGCCTCCACCCACAAGGTGGCCCAAATATACAACCTTACTCTGCCCTATCTGGCACTTAGTAGCCTTGATAGTGAGGCCTGCCCTCTGCAGGGCCTCAAGAGCCTTCTTCAGGTGGATCAGGTGATCCTCCCAGGTGGAGCTAAAGACAGCAATGTCATCCAGATATGCTGCACAAAAGTCATCCAACCCAGTAAGGACTTGGTTCACCAGCCTTTGGAAGGTGGCAGGTGCATTCTTCAGACCAAAGGGCATCACCACAAACTGATAATGCCCACCTGGGGTTGAGAATGCTGTTTTGGCCTTAGACTCCTCAGCTAATCTGATTTGCCAATAGCCAGCTGTTAAGTCAAATGTGCTCAAAAACTTTGCAGAAGCTAGTTTGTCTATGAGCTCATCTGCCCTTGGAATAGGGTGTGCATCTGTCCTGGTGACAGCATTGAGTCCTCTGTAATCCACACAGAACCTCATCTCTCTCTTGCCATCTTTGGTGTGAGGTTTGGGGACCAGAACCACTGGGCTAGCCCAGGGGCTCTCTGAGGGTTCAATGACACCTAATTCCAGCATTTTATGTACCTCAGCCTTTATACAGTCCCTGACGTGGTCAGGTTGTCTGTAAAGTTTGTTCTTTACAGGCAGACTGTCACCAGTGTCCACAACATGGGTACACCAGTCAGTTTGACTAGGTATCAAGGAAAACATATGTGAAAATGATTGTAGAACCTGTCTACATTCAGTCTGCTGATGGGCAGTGAGGTTGCCTCCAAGGGTCACTCCTTCAACTGAGCCATCTTCAGGGTTCTGAGACAACAGGTCTGGGAGAGGGTCACTCTCTTCCTCCTGTCCCTCATCTGTAGCCATGAGCAAGCCCATGTCTGCCCTGTCAACATATGCTTTAAGCCTGTTAACATGGAGTACCCTGTGGGGACTCCTGGGAGTTCCTAGGTCGACCAAGTAGGTGACCTCTCCCTTCTTTTCCAGGATTGTATGGGGTCCAGACCATTTGTCTTGGAGTGCTGCTGGGGCCACTGGCTCCAACACCCATACCTTCTGTCCTGGCTGAAACTCAACCAAGACAGCCTTTTGGTCATGCCAAGCTTTCTGTAAGGCCTGGCTTGACTCAAGGTTTTTGGATGCCTTCTCCATATACTCAGCCATCCTGGAGCGGAGACCAAGTACATAGTCCACTATGTCTAGCTTAGGCTTTTTGAGAGGTAACTCCCATCCTTCCTTCACCAAACACAGTGGGCCTCTCACAGGGTGCCCAAACAACAATTCAAAGGGGCTGTAGCCAACTCCTTTTTGTGGGACCTCTCTGTAAGCAAACAGAAGGCAGGGTAGAAGGATGTCCCATCTTCGCCTGAGCTTTTCAGGTAATCCTTTGATCATACCCTTTAGGGTCTTGTTGAATCTCTCAACAAGCCCATTGCATTGTGGGTGATAAGGGGTGGTGAACTTGTAGTTGACACCACATTCCTTCCACATAGCTGTCAAGTATCCTGACATAAAGTTGGTACCTCTGTCAGATACTACCTCCTTAGGAAACCCCACTCTGGAGAATACTCCCAGCAGGGCCCTGGCCACAACAGGAGCTGTAGTGGTCCTAAGGGGAATTGCCTCTGGGTACCTGGTGGCATGATCCACTACCACCAGTATAAATCTGTGCCCAGATGCAGTGGGAGGATCCATGGGACCCACTATGTCTATTCCCACTCTTTCAAAGGGAACCCCCACCACAGGTAGTGGTATCAGGGGGGCCTTTGTTGTGCCACCTGATTTGCCACTGGCTTGGCAGGTAACACAGGAGCGACAAAACTCCTTTGTATCTTCATTCATATGAGGCCAGTGAAAGTGAGGGACAAGTCTGTCCCAGGTCTTGTTCTGGCCTAGGTGTCCTGCTAAAGGAATGTCATGGGCCAAGGTAAGAAGGAAGCCCCTAAATTGCAGAGGTATAACCAACCTCCTGGTTGCACCAGGCTTGGGGTCTCTAGCCTCTGAATAAAGGAGCCCTTCATCCCAATACACTTTATGGGTACCTTGAGCATTCCCAGCAGCCTCAGCAGCAGCCAGCTGTCTGAGGGGTTCAAGAGAGGGACAGGATAACTGAGCCTGCCTCAAGTCAGCCCTTGAAGGTCCCCCTGTCCCCAGAAACTCAACCTGATCAGGTTCAAGCTCTTCAGGGACAGTTCCTTCAGGGTCCTCTAGATCAGCTTCCTGGGAAGGCTGATCATCACTCTGAGGCAGGGGGGAAGGCACAGCCTTGACCCTCCTGTTCTTCTTCTTGGTAGGTGCTTGGTCCATTGTTCCAGGATCCAAGACCTGTGGTTCAGTGAGGCACTTTTTGGCCTGTGACCTGGTCACAGCAAGGACATGTGATGATATCCCTAACATCTCTGCATGAGTCCTGTACTCCACTTCTGACCATAGAGAACTCTCTAGGTCATTGCCCAACAAACATTCTACTGGGAGGTCTGCACTAACCACAACCCTTTTGAGGCCAGTTACCCCTCCCCATGAGAAGTTAACAACTGCCACACTGTGTGAAGTAGTGGCATTGCTGGCATTGGTCACCAGGTAGTTCTCACCTGGTATGTACTGTCCAGGGTCCACAAAGCCTGGTGTCACCATAGTGACACTGGCACATGTGTCCCTGTAGGCTTGAGCCACTTTGTCATTAATTAAAGGAGTCTGTCTGTACTTGCCCAGGTTACTGGGGCTCACAGTCAGGGACAAATCAATGTCCCCATCACAGATCAAGACTGCCTGTGTAAGGGTTCTGTCTAAGTCAGAATCTCCTTCAGTTCCCATAGGGATTCCCACTACACCCTTTGTCTGGGGACCAACACTGCTAACAGTAGTACTGGGAGCAGGTGCCTTAGGGGCAACAGTGTTGGGGGCTCCACCCTTTTTGCAATCACTAGTCCAGTGAGTTGTATTTTTACAATGATTGCACCAGGGTTTCTTCTGACCTTCTTTCTTCTTCTTGGACTGTTGGGACCCACCCTCCTTAGCAGTAGTTTGGGGCCCTGTTGAAGACTTCTGGTCTTTAGGTTTCTGATCTCCACCCTTTTGGTCTGTTTTCTTCTGATCACCCCCTTGGCCCTGGTTCTGGTTCTTTTGCTTAACCCTGGTTCTGACCCATTTGTCTGCCTTCTTTCCCAATTCTTGGGGAGAGGTCAGATCAGAGTCAACCAAGTGTTGATGCAGTTGCTGGTTTTGACAGTTATTTAAAATCTGTTCTCTCATCATCAAATTATACAATCCTGTAAAATCAGATACCTTACTTCCCAGCAACCAACCCTCCAAAGCCTTAGTGGCACATTCAATGTATTCAGACCAGTCCTGAGTCTGTGTCTTTTGGGTGTCTCTGAACATTAACCTGTACTGCTCAGTGGTTAAGCCTAACCCATCAACTAGAACACTCTTCAGGACTCTGTAGTTTCTGACATCCTCTTCTCTAACAGTGAGGAGTCTGTCTCTGCCTCTTCCTTCAAAGGAGAGCCAGAGGATTGCTGCCCACTGATCTTCAGGAACCTGCTGTACTTTGCAGGCTCTCTCAAGAGCAGTTATCCACTTGTGGATGTCATCCCCACTTTTGTAGGGGGGCACAACCTTAGACAGGTTTCTATTGTCGAAAACCCTATCTTTGTCCTTAGGGACAATGCTGCCACCAGTGGGTATAGACCCACTCTCTTTATGCTGTCTAGCCTTGCTAAGTTTCTCTTCCATCAGGGCTACTTCTAGCTCCTGCTTCCTGATCCTCAGCTGGGCCTCTTGCATCTTGGCCTCATGTTCCCTCCTCTGAGGGGTGGTCATCCTTCTCCTGGAGTGACCTTGAGAGCCTCTAGAGCCATGGGAAGCATTGGAGTCACCTGAGCGATTCCTTTGCCTTCCAAGCCCTGTGTTAAGTCCACTGGGGAGATCCAGTGGGTTGAACCCACTGTCAGTCCCCAATAGCCTTGGTTTAGCTGGGCCAAGTATAATACTTGGCACTGGGCTAGTTCTCCCTTCATCCTCACTACTGTCAGTATCCTTTTCACTCTCATCCTCTGTGGTAGGCATCCCATCTAAGGGGTGACTATTGGGAAGGGGTACTTCAGTGGCATCTTTAGAAGGGGGGCCTCCTGTTCCTGTCCCTAAGGGGGCTAACTGGGAAGCTTTCTTGAGTGCTCTCTGATTCTCATCATTCTGTAAGAGCTCTCTGAGCTCAGCAGAGTTTGGGTTCTTGGGCTGTTTAAGGCCTCTAAGAGTTGCCAAATGCCTGAGCTCATTCTGATTAAGGGTAGCAAAGCTGGATGGTGCCCTCTGGGGGTCACTCTCAACAGAGATGGGTACAGTGGACCCCTCTGCCCCGGCCATTGCTCTTAAGTGTGGGTGGATGTGTTGCAATCTACCTACACTTGGGTTTACCTACTAAACCTATCTAGTAGTTGTAGTCAGGGTGTGCTACTCCCTTTGCTCTACAACAACTAAGTTCAGTAGAACTTAAGTATATCTAATCTTGTTTTATATGTACCTACAGGTACCTATGTGATCTTTCAATTGGTAACCAAGAGATTACAATGGTAAAACACAGCAAGCTCAAATCCCATCGCTGCCACCAATGTGAGAAGTTGGCCTGGTATATGCTGTTCACTAGTTCTAGTGACCACCTTGTACCATGCCAAGCAACCCTTATGGTGTGGTTGTAAGTCAACCTTTTCGGACTAGCTGCCCTAGTGGTAGCGTAGGCTAAGCAGTCTTTGAGGCTAAACTCGTGAAGCGTGTTAAGCAAGCTGTTTTACCAATAGTAACCCCCTTTTATACCAATGAAAGGACACCACACAGATATATATTCAAAATATATATGTATTTATTTCTCAAAGTAACCCCTAGTCTCTTTATGAGCACAGGAGCACAAATCGTCAAACAAGATTATCACAGAATACACAGAAGTTGCACTTTATATGGATAGGCCCTGGTGGCCACTCGAACCATATACTAAAATAGTGGTATAAGTACCACGAACAGAAAAGGGAAAAGGCCTAGGGCCTCTAGAATCGCTGGGCCTACAAGGAGCTAACGTCAGTTAGTGACCAGGAGGTCCACGGGTGGCGTGTGCAGAGCAAATAGTCACACGCGTGCTCCCATAGGTTTCAATGGGTGCGTAAAAAGTACAAAGTTACTGCAAAAGGAATCTTCCGGATGACCTAGGAACTTAAGATTTGGAACACAGGCACTAGAGATGTATTACTACACATGGGCACCGGAGTACCAGCTTTACCTCACCCACAGGAAGCGGGTGCATAGGCCTCAAAGTGCGTCGGGTTTCTTCTATCTGTTCCGTTGAGCCTGGGACAAAGATGCTGCAGGCGGTCGGTCGGGAAGGGATGCAGTGGATCCAAGAGTGGATCGGAGATGTTGAAGACCTGTAAGCAGAGGGGACAGTGTTCACAGTCACTAGCCAGTGACCAGCGTGGCACCAGGTGGGTACCAGGCGATGTCGGGTGCAAACAGGTGATGAGGGGTAGCTTGTCTCCGCAGCCACGTGGTCCCTGAAGGTCGACGACGTCCAGGAGTCGGCTCACGAGCTGTCCCACGCAGGCTCTCGCTGTCGGCGGTGTCGGCGACTTGATCGAAGCAAACAAGCCTTGGCAAAAGCAATTGCAGGAGGATTCGGAAATCAGCTGTTGGTTCTGACCAGCAAGGTCAGAGGGATTGCTCCTTTGGAGGGGAGCAAGGGCCAGTCTGGAGCAACCAGACCAGCGGTGTTTGTCGTAGATTTCGTCGCCAAGATGGCCACTAGCCAGCGGGCCAGCAACCGGTTAGGCGCGTCGAGTGGCAAAATGCAGAAGGGCCCCACGCAGATCGTGGAGATGCTGGAGGGCTCACCTTTGGTGCAGATGCTGCTCGAGGGTTGGGCTTCTCAGGACCCAAAGCACAACTTGGAGGGAGCCTCGGTTGTTGCACTGGTCAGCTTGTCGTAGTCGTTCCAAGATGGCTGGCTCCACGTGTCTCGGTGCCTCCACGGGTCTCCTCTTTGCAGGGACTGTGGATCGGGCGGTGAGAGGTCTGGAGGTCCAGGTCTTGTCAGTCTCTGGGCTCGGGCTCCGGCGGGAGGCGGCGGCAAAGCAGACGGTGATTCGCTGGATGGTGCTTGCGTTAGCAAGGTGGTCACTCCCTGACCACAGGGGAGATTTTCTTCAGTCTTCTGTGCAGCAGAATGTCGAAGTTCCCGTCTTCTTCTTAGTTTCAAGTTGATTCCAGGATGTCTGAAGTCTTAGGACACAGCTCCTACCTTTATTCGGATTCTAGGGGCCGGACTACCTGCTAGGTCCCTCCCTATGGGTGGGACCAGGAAGGGGGGTGGTTACACCCCCAATCCTTTGTCCAGCTCGCCCCAGGCCCGGGACTGGTGTGCCCCAGGACCGGTTTGAACTGGCATATGCACCGAGGCTCCTTGTGAGCCACAGGCATGTCTGGTTTCTTTCAAGCCCTACCTGACCAATACACAAAATCCTGTCTGGGGTGGTGCACGCACCTCCCCTGGCAGGAAACCCTTTGTCCACACCTCCCAAGCTGGAAGGACTCCCAGCAGCAGGAGGGCAGACTTGTGTCTGTGGTGGCAGCATCCATTTTGTGGAGCTGAGGCTATGTCTGATTTTACCCGGGTTTCAGGTACTGTACATGTCGTGTCCCTCTAGAAGGGTGGAATGCTAACCCCGTCGCCAGAATTGGCGAGGGGTTAGTATTCCAATTCGTATGACACCTTACTCGACATGTTTTGATAAAGCCAAACCAAAGATAGCATTTAACCGCGAGGTTCATAATGCACTTAAGAGTATATGGTATGACGATATCTGGAAACAGTAGAAGGAAGTTGTTCCGACCACTGCAGACAGGCTCAGCTCATGCCAGAGCACCATCTCACATGGAACCAAGCACTCTGCCTTCAGGATTGTTAAGGCCTGCCATAGGAGTGACTCATAGGTTACCAGGTGTCCCATTTAAGGTTAGGTATAGGTATACTACACCTAAGTAAGAGGTGATTACACCAACTTACCCCAGCTGAGTGATCAGCCAGTTGTGTCAGATTGTTAGGCCAAGCCTGGGGTGGCATAATACATGCTGCAGCCCCTGGCAGGCCTTGGGTACACCAATGCCCTGGGTACCTAGTGTACACTGGTACAGGGGCTGACAGGGTGATCCACTTCCAATTGGTTATGCACCTAGGGTGCATAGTTGTAATTTAGTAGAGAGAACAGCAGGCTGGGGGTCTGATTGGCAGGCCCACAGCCTCAATATGTCAAAAACCAGTGAAGCAAAAAGCAAAAATTTGGGGTGACCATAGGATAGCAGACCCTACTCTCCTACACAGGCCTTAACAATCCTGAAGGCAGAGTGCTTGGTTCCATGTGAGATGGTGCTCTGGCATGAGCTGAGCCTGTCTGCAGTGGTCGGAACAACTTCCTTCTACTGTTTCCAGATATCGTCATACCATATACTCTTAAGTGCATTATGAACCTCGCGGTTAAATGCTATCTTTGGTTTGGCTTTATCAAAACATGTCGAGTAAGGTGTCCTACGAATTGGAATACTAACCCCTCGCCAATTCTGGCGACGGGGTTAGCATTCCACCCTTCTAGAGGGACACGACATGTACAGTACCTGAAACCCGGGTAAAATCAGACATAGCCTCAGCTCCACAAAATGGATGCTGCCACCACAGACACAAGTCTGCCCTCCTGCTGCTGGGAGTCCTTCCAGCTTGGGAGGTGTGGACAAAGGGTTTCCTGCCAGGGGAGGTGCATGCACCACCCCAGACAGGATTTTGTGTATTGGTCAGGTAGGGCTTGAAAGAAACCAGACATGCCTGTGGCTCACAAGGAGCCTCGGTGCATATGCCAGTTCAAACCGGTCCTGGGGCACACCAGTCCCGGGCCTGGGGCGAGCTGGACAAAGGATTGGGGGTGTAACCACCCCCCTTCCTGGTCCCACCCATAGGGAGGGACCTAGCAGGTAGTCCGGCCCCTAGAATCCGCTTAAAGGTAGGAGCTGTGTCCTAAGACTTCAGACATCCTGGAATCAACTTGAAACTAAGAAGAAGACGGGAACTTCGACATTCTGCTGCACAGAAGACTGAAGGAAATCTCCCCTGTGGTCAGGGAGTGACCACCTTGCTAACGCAAGCACCATCCAGCGAATCAACATCTGCTTTGCCGCCGCCTCCCGCCGGAGCCCGAGCCCAGAGACTGACAAGACCTGGACCTCCAGACCTCTCACCGCCTGATCCACAGTCCCTGAAAAGAAGAGACCCGTGGAGGCACCGAGACACGTGGAGCCAGCCATCTTGAAACGACCACGACAAGCCTCCAAGTTGTGCTTTGGGATCTGAGAAGCCCAACCCTCGAGCAGCATCTGCACCAAAGGTGAGCCCTCCAGCATCTCCACGATCTGCGTGGGGCCCTTCTGCATTTTGCCACTCGACGCGCCTAACCGGTTGCTGGCCCGCTGGCTAGTAGCCATCTTGGCGACGAACGTTACGAAATACACCGCTGGTCTGGTTGCTCCAGACTGGCCCTTGCTCCCCTCCAAAGGAGCAGTCCTTCGAGCAGTCCTTCTGACCTTGCTGGTCAGAACCATCAGCTTATTTCATCTCCTACAACAATTGCTTTTGCCAAGGCTTGTTTGCTTCGATCAAGTCGCCGACACCGCCGACAGCGAGAGCCTGCGTGGGACAGCTCGTGAACCGACTCCTGGACGTCGTCGACCTCCAGGGACCACGTGGCTGCAGAGACAAGCTACACCTTTCTTCCTGTTTGCACCCGACATTGCCTGGTACCCACCTGGTGCCACGCTGGTCACTGGCTAGTGACTGTGAACACTGTCCCCTCTGCTTACAGGTCTTCAACATCTCCGATCCACTCTTGGATCCACTGCATCTCTCCCGGACCGACCGCCTGCAGCATCTTTGTCTTCAAGCTCCACGGAACAGATAGAAGAAACCCGACGCACTTCGAGGCCTATGCACCCGCTTCCTGTGGGTGAGGTAAAGCTGGCACACCTGTGCCCAAGTGTAGTATTACATCTCTAGTGCCTGTGTTCCAAATCTTGAGTTCCTAGTCCATCCGGAAGATCCTTTTTGCAGTAACTTTGTACTTTTTACGCACCCATTGAACCTATGGGAGCACGCGTGTGACTATTTGCTCTGCACACGCCACCCGTGGACCTCCTGGTCACTAACTGAAGTTAGCTCCTTGTAGGCCCAGCGATTCTAGAGGCCCTAGGCCTTTTCCCTTTTCTGTTCGTGGTACTTATACCACTATTTTAGTATATGGTTTGAGCGGCCACCAGGGCCTATCCATATAAAGTGCAACTTCTGTGTATTCTACTGTAATCTTGTTTGACGATTTGTGCTCCTGTGCTCATAAAGAGACTAGGGGTTACTTTGAGAAATAAATACATATATATTTTGAATATATATCTGTGTGGTGTCCTTTCATTGGTATAAAAGGGGGTTACATTTGGTAAAACAGCTGGCTTAACACGCTTCACGAGTTTAGCCTCAAAGACTGCTTAGCCTACGCTACCACTAGGGCAGCTAGTCCGAAAAGGTTGACTTACAACCACACCATAAGGGTTGCTTGGCATGGTACAAGGTGATCACTTTAACTAGTGAGCATCATATACCAGGCCAACTTCTCACATTGGTGAGCAGCGGTTGGATTTGAGCTTGCTGTGTTTTACCATTGTAATCTCTTGATTACCAATTGAAAGATCACATAGGTACCTGTAGGTACATATAAAACAAGATTAGATATACATAAGTTCTACTGAACTTAGTTGTTGTAGAGCAAAGGGAGTAGCACACCCTGACTACAACTACTAGATAGGTTTAGTAGGTAAACCCAAGTGTAGGTAGATTGCAACACATCCACCCACACTTAAGAGCAATGGCTGGGGCAGAGGGGTCCACTGTACCCATCTCTGTTGAGAGTGACCCACAGAGGGCACCATCCATCTTTGCTACCCTTAATCAGAATGAGCTCAGGAATTTGGCAACTCTTAGAGGCCTTAAACAGCCCAAGAACCCTACCTCTGCTGAGCTCAGAGAACTCTTGCAAAATGATGAGAATCAGAGAGAGCTCAAGAAAGCTTCCCAGTTAGCCCCCTTAGGGTCAGGAACAGGAGGCCCCCCTTCTGAAGATGCTACAGAGGTACCCAGTTCCAATAGTCACCCCTAGATGGCAATAATACCACAGAGGATGAGAGTGATAAAGGTGCTGATACAGAAAGTAGTGATGATGAAGGGAGAACTAGCCCAGTGCCAAGTGTTATACTTGGCCCAGCTAAACTAAGGCTATTGGGGACTGACAGTGGGTTTACCCCATTGGATCTCCCCAGTGGACTTAACACAGGGCTTGGGAGGCAAAGGAATCGCTCAGGTGACTCCAATGCTTCTCATGGCTCTAGAGGCTCTCAAGGTCACTCCAGGAAAAGGATGACCACCCCTCAGAGGAGGGAACATGAGGCCAGAATGCAGGAAGCCCAGCTGAGGATCAGGAAGCAGGAGCTAGAAGTAGCCCTGATGGAAGAAAAACTGAACAAGGCTAGGCAACCTAGAGAGAGTGGGTCTATACCCACTGGTGGCAGCATTGTCCCTAAGGACAAAGATAGGGTCTTGATAATAGGAACCTGTCTAAGGTTGTGCCCCCCTACAAAAGTGGGGATGACATCCACAAATGAATAACTGCTCTTGAGAGAGCCTGCAAAGTACAGCAGGTTCCTGAAGACCAGTGGGCAGCAATCCTCTGGCTCTCCTTTGAAGGAAGAGGCAGAGACAGACTCCTCACTGTTAGAGAAGAGGATGTCAGAAATTACAGAGTCCTGAAGAGTGTTCTGGTTGATGGGTTAGGCTTAACCACTGAACAGTACAGGTTAATGTTCAGAGACACCCAAAAGACACAGACTCAGGACTGGTCTGAATATGTTGAATGTGCCACTAAGGCTTTGGACGGTTGGTTGCTGGGAAGTAAGGTATCTGATTTTACAGGATTGTATAATTTGATGATGAGAGAACAGATTTTAAATAACTGTCAAAACCAGCAACTGCATCAACACTTGGTTGACTCTGATCTGACCTCTCCCCAAGAATTGGGAAAGAAGGCAGACAAATGGGTCAGAACCAGGGTTAAGCAAAAGAACCAGAACCAGGGCCAAGGGGGTGATCAGAAGAAAACAGACCAAAAGGGTGGAGATCAGAAATCTAAAGACCAGAAGTCTTCAACAGGGCCCCAAACTACTGCTAAGGAGGGTGGGTCCCAACAACCAACTAAGGGAAAGAAGAAAGAAGGTCAAAAGAAACTCTGGTGCAATCATTGCAAGAACACAACTCACTGGACCAGTGATTGTAAGAAGGGTGGAGCCCCCAACACTGTTGCCCCTAAGGCACCTGCTCCCAGTACTACTGTTAGCAGTGTTGGTCCCCAGACAAAGGGTGTAGTGGGAATCACTATGGGAACTGAAGGAGATTCTGACTTAGACAGAACCCTGACACAGGCAGTCTTGATCTGTGATGGGGACATTGATTTGTCCCTGACTGTGAGCCCCAGTAACCTGGGCAAGTACAGACAGACTCCTTTAATAAATGAAAAAGTGGCTCAAGCCTACAGGGACACATGTGCCAGTGTCACTATGGTGACACCAGGCTTTGTGGACCCTGGACAGTACATACCAGGTGAGAATTACCTGGTGACCAATGCCAGCAATGCCACTACTTCACATAGTGTGGCAGTTGTTAACTTCTCATGGGGAGGGGTAACTGGCCTGAAAAGGGTTGTGGTTAGTGCAGACCTCCCAGTAGAATGTTTGTTGGGCAATGACCTAGAGAGTTCTCTATGGTCAGAAGTGGAGTACAGGACTCATGCAGAGATGTTAGGTATATCATCACATGTCCTTGCTGTGACCAGGTCACAGGCCAAAAAGTGCCTCACTGAACCTCAGGTCTTGGATCCTGGAACAATGGACCAAGCACCTACCAAGAAAAAGAACAGGAGGGTCAAGGCTGTGCCTTCCCCCCTGCCTCAGAGTGATGATCAGCCTTCCCAGGAAGCTGATCTAGAGGACCCTGAAGGAACTGTCCCTGAAGAGCTTGAACCTGATCAGGTTGAGTTTCTGGGGACAGGGGGACCTTCAAGGGCTGACTTGAGGCAGGCTCAGTTATCCTGTCCCTCTCTTGAACCCCTCAGACAGCTGGCTGCTGCTGAGGCTGCTGGGAATGCTCAAGGTACCCATAAAGTGTATTGGGATGAAGGGCTCCTTTATTCAGAGGCTAGAGACCCCAAGCCTGGTGCTACCAGGAGGTTGGTTATACCTCTGCAATTTAGGGGCTTCCTTCTTACCTTGGCCCATGATATTCCTTTAGCAGGACACTTAGGCCAGAACAAGACTTGGGACAGGCTTGTCCCTCACTTTCACTGGCCTCATATGAATGAAGATACAAAGGAGTTTTGTCGCTCCTGTGTGACCTGCCAAGCCAGTGGCAAATCAGGTGGCACAACAAAGGCCCCCCTAATACCACTACCGGTGGTGGTGGTCCCCTTTGAAAGAGTGGGAATAGACATAGTGGGTCCCATGGATCCTCGCACTGCATCTGGGCACAGATTTATACTGGTGGTAGTGGATCATGCCACCAGGTATCCAGAGGCAACTCCCCTTAGGACCACTACAGCACCTGTTGTGGCCAGGGCCCTGCTGGGAGTATTCTCCAGGGGTTTCCTAAGGAGGTAGTATCTGACAGAGGTACCAACTTTATGTCAGGATACTTGACAGCTATGTGGAAGGAATGTGGTGTCAACTACAAGTTCACCACCCCTTATCACCCACAATGCAATGGGCTTGTTGAGAGATTCAACAAGACCCTAAAGGGTATGATCAAAGGATTACCTGAAAAGCTCAGGCGAAGATGGGACATCCTTCTACCCTGCCTTCTGTTTGCTTACAGAGAGGTCCCACAAAAAGGAGTTGGCTACAGCCCCTTTGAATTGTTGTTTGGGCACCCTGTAAGAGGCCCACTGTGTTTAGTGAAGGAAGGATGGGAGTTACCTCTCAAAAAGCCTAAGCAAGACATAGTGGACTATGTACTTGGTCTCCGCTCCAGGATGGCTGAGTATATGGAGAAGGCATCCAAAAACCTTGAGGCAAGCCAGGCCTTATAGAAAGCTTGGCATGACCAAAAGGCTGTCTTGGTTGAGTTTCAGCCAGGACAGAAGGTATGGGTGTTGGAGCCAGTGGCCCCAGCAGCACTCCAAGATAAATGGTCTGGACCCCATACAATCCTGGAAAAGAAGGGAGAGGTCACCTACTTGGTAGACCTAGGAACTCCCAGGAGTCCCCACAGGGTATTCCATGTTAACAGGCTTAAAGCATATGTTGACAGGGCAGACATGGGCTTGCTCATGGCTACAGATGAGGGACAGGAGGAAGAGAGTGACCCTCTCCCAGACCTGTTGTCTCAGAACCCTGAAGATGGCTCAGTTGAAGGAGTGACCCTCGGAGGCAACCTCACTGCCCATCAGCAGACTGAATGTAGACAGGTTCTACAATCATTTTCACATATGTTTTCCTTGATACCTAGTCAAACTGACTGGTGTACCCATGTGGTGGACACTGGTGACAGTCTGCCTGTAAAGAACAAGCTTTACAGACAACCTGACCACGTCAGGGACTGTATAAAGGCTGAGGTACATAAAATGCTGGAATTAGGTGTCATTGAACCCTCAGAGCCCCTGGGCTAGCCCAGTGGTTCTGGTCCCCAAACCTCACACCAAAGATGGCAAGAGAGAGATGAGGTTCTGTGTGGATTACAGAGGACTCAATGCTGTCACCAGGACAGATGCACACCCTATTCCAAGGGCAGATGAGCTCATAGACAAACTAGCTTCTGCAAAGTTTTTGAGCACATTTGACTTAACAGCTGGCTATTGGCAAATCAGATTAGCTGAGGAGTCTAAGGTCAAAACAGCATTCTCAACCCCAGGTGGGCACTACCAGTTTGTGGTGATGCCCTTTGGTCTGAAGAATGCACCTGCCACCTTCCAAAGGCTGGTGAACCAAGTCCTTACTGGGTTGGATGACTTTTGCGCAGCATATCTGGATGACATTGCTGTCTTTAGCTCCACCTGGGAGGATCACCTGATCCACCTGAAGAAGGCTCTTGAGGCTCTGCAAAGGGCAGGCCTCACTATCAAGGCTACTAAGTGCCAGATAGGGCAGAGTAAGGTTGTATATTTGGGCCACCTTGTAGGTGGAGGCCAAGTTCAACCACTGGAGAGTAAGATACAATCCATCAAGGATTGGTCCCCTCCAACCACCCAGACTCAAGTTCGAGCTTTCTTGGGCTTGACTGGGTACTACAGGAAGTTTGTTAAGAACTATGGGTCCATTGTGACTCCTCTTAATGATCTGACATCCAAGAAGATGCCCAAAAAGGTTCAGTGGACAGTAAGCTGTCAAAAGGCATTTGATGACCTGAAGGAGGCCATGTGCTCTGCACCTATCCTGAAAAGTCCTGACTACTCCAAAGAGTTTATTGTCCAAACAGATGCTTCTGAGTTGGGTGTGGGAGCTGTGCTGTCACAACTTAATGTAGATGGTCAAGACCAACCCATTGCTTTTATTAGCAGAAGGTTGACCCCCAGAGAGAAGAATTGGTCAGCTATTGAGAGGGAGGCCTTTGCTGTGGTGTGGGCCCTGAAGAAGCTGAGGCCATACTTGTTTGGCACTCACTTCAAGATTCAGACCGACCATAAGCCCCTCTTGTGGCTAAATCAGATGAAGGGTGAAAACCCCAAACTGCTTAGGTGGTCCATTTCCCTACAGGGGATGGACTTTACAGTGGAGCACCGGCCAGGTACTGACCATGGGAATGCAGATGGTCTCTCCAGGTACTTCCACTTAGGACATGAAGACGAGACTGGTCAAGGCTAGTTTAATGTCCCAGCGTTTGGGGGGGGGGTTGTGTAGGAGAGTAGGGTCTGCTATCCTATTGTCACCCCAAATTTTTGCTTTTTGCTTCACTTGTTTTTGACATATTGAGGCTGTGGGCCTGCCAATCAGACCCCAGCCTGCTGTTCTCTCTACTAAATTAAAACTATGCACCCTAGGTGCATAACCAATTGGAAGTGGATCACCCTGTCAGCCCCTGTACCAGTGTACACTAGGTACCCAGGGCATTGGTGTCCCCAAGGCCTGCCAGGGGCTGAAGCATGTATTATGCCACCCCAGGCTTGGCCTAACATTCTGACACAACTGGCTGATCACTCAGCTGGGGTAAGTTGGTGTAATCACCTCTTACTTAGGTGTAGTATACCTATACCTAACCTTAAATGGGACACCTGGTAACCTATAAGTCACTCCTATGGCAGGCCTTAACAATCCTGAAGGCAGAGTGCTTGGTTCCATGTGAGATGGTGCTCTGGCATGAGCTGAGCCTGTCTGCAGTGGTCGGAACAACTTCCTTCTACTGTTTCCAGATATCGTCATACCATATACTCTTAAGTGCATTATGAACCTCGCGGTTAAATGCTATCTTTGGTTTGGCTTTATCAAAACATGTCGAGTAAGGTGTCATACGAATTGGAATACTAACCCCTCGCCAATTCTGGCGACGGGGTTAGCATTCCACCCTTCTAGAGGGACACGACATGTACAGTACCTGAAACCCGGGTAAAATCAGACATAGCCTCAGCTCCACAAAATGGATGCTGCCACCACAGACACAAGTCTGCCCTCCTGCTGCTGGGAGTCCTTCCAGCTTGGGAGGTGTGGACAAAGGGTTTCCTGCCAGGGGAGGTGCATGCACCACCCCAGACAGGATTTTGTGTATTGGTCAGGTAGGGCTTGAAAGAAACCAGACATGCCTGTGGCTCACAAGGAGCCTCTGTGCATATGCCAGTTCAAACCGGTCCTGGGGCACACCAGTCCCGGGCCTGGGGCGAGCTGGACAAAGGATTGGGGGTGTAACCACCCCTCTTCCTGGTCCCACCCATAGGGAGGGACCTAGCAGGTAGTCCGGCCCCTAGAATCCGCTTAAAGGTAGGAGCTGTGTCCTAAGACTTCAGACATCCTGGAATCAACTTGAAACTAAGAAGAAGACGGGAACTTCGACATTCTGCTGCACAGAAGACTGAAGGAAATCTCCCCTGTGGTCAGGGAGTGACCACCTTGCTAACGCAAGCACCATCCAGCGAATCAACGTCTGCTTTGCCGCCGCCTCCCGCCGGAGCCCGAGCCCAGAGACTGACAAGACCTGGACCTCCAGACCTCTCACCGCCCGATCCACAGTCCCTGAAAAGAAGAGACCCGTGGAGGCACCGAGACACGTGGAGCCAGCCATCTTGAAACGACCACGACAAGCTGACAAGTGCAACAACCGAGGCTCCCTTAAAGTTGTGCTTTGGGATCTGAGAAGCCCAACCCTCGAGCAGCATCTGCACCAAAGGTGAGCCCTCCAGCATCTCCACGATCTGCGTGGGGCCCTTCTGCATTTTGCCACTCGACGCGCCTAACCGGTTGCTGGCCCGCTGGCTAGTAGCCATCTTGGCGACGAACGTTACGAAATACACCGCTGGTCTGGTTGCTCCAGACTGGCCCTTGCTCCCCTCCAAAGGAGCAGTCCTTCTGACCTTGCTGGTCAGAACCATCAGCTTATTTCATCTCCTACAACAATTGCTTTTGCCAAGGCTTGTTTGCTTCGATCAAGTCGCCGACACCGCCGACAGCGAAAGCCTGCGTGGGACAGCTCGTGAACCGACTCCTGGACGTCGTCGACCTCCAGGGACCACGTGGCTGCAGAGGCAAGCTACACCTTTCTTCCTGTTTGCACCCGACATTGCCTGGTACCCACCTGGTGCCACGCTGGTCACTGGCTAGTGACTGTGAACACTGTCCCCTCTGCTTACATGTCTTCAGCATCTCCGATCCACTCTTGGATCCACTGCATCTCTCCCGGACCGACCGCCTGCAGCATCTTTGTCTTCAAGCTCCACGGAACAGATAGAAGAAACCCGACGCACTTCGAGGCCTATGCACCCGCTTCCTGTGGGTGAGGTAAAGCTGGCACACCTGTGCCCAAGTGTAGTATTACATCTCTAGTGCCTGTGTTCCAAATCTTGAGTTCCTTGTCCATCCGGAAGATCCTTTTTGCAGTAACTTTGTACTTTTTACGCACCCATTGAAACCTATGGGAGCACGCGTGTGACTATTTGCTCTGCACACGCCACCCGTGGACCTCCTGGTCACTAACTGAAGTTAGCTCCTTGTAGGCCCAGCGATTCTAGAGGCCCTAGGCCTTTTCCCTTTTCTGTTCGTGGTACTTATACCACTATTTTAGTATATGGTTTGAGCGGCCACCAGGGCCTATCCATATAAAGTGCAACTTCGATTTGTGCTCCTGTGCTCATAAAGAGACTAGGGGTTACTTTGAGAAATAAATACATATATATTTTGAATATATATCTGTGTGGTGTCCTTTCATTGGTATAAAAGGGGGTTACATTTGGTAAAACAGCTGGCTTAACACGCTTCACAAGTTTAGCCTCAAAGACTGCTTAGCCTACGCTACCACTAGGGCAGCTAGTCCGAAAAGGTTGACTTACAACCACACCATAAGGGTTGCTTGGCATGGTACAAGGTGATCACTTTAACTAGTGAGCATCATATACCAGGCCAACTTCTCACACCCTCCTAATAGGAAAGTCCACAGATATGATCCCGTTCACCTTAACCCGGCCTCTGGGGTCTGCATATAGAAGTCTCAACCATTTCCTGAAGTTGGGGCCGACACCAAACTTGATCAGCGCTGCCTCCAGAAAGGGCCAGTGTACAGCGTCAAACGCTTTTTCAGCATCCAGGGAGAGGAACATATGTGGGTCCTCCCGTCCCTTCACCTCCATGAGCCAATTGTGGGTTCGTCGTAAATTTTGCCTAGTTGCCCTGTCTGGTAGGAATCCCGTCTGGTCCTGATGCACCAGAACTGAAATCACCTGGCGCAGTCGGAGGGCCAAGATCGTCGCCAATAGCTTAGTCTCCACATTCAGGAGAGAGATTGGTCGATAAGACGCACATTCCTCCGGGGTCCTGCCTTGTTTATATATGGGTATGAAAAATTATCAAAGGGAGGGAGTGAAGAGGTAATTGGATAGAACCTACCTCCTATACGATTATGTTATAAACAAAAGTGGTTCTACCCTATCTAAAATGTGAAAATTGATAATATTTATTTATTTTTAAATTTTAAGTGATGGTAAGTAAGGTGAAAATGAGTGATCCATGAGGTGTCATGGAAAGCACTATGTGTTTTTAAAATACCCCTCACACACTATGAATCCCATAGTGTCATGCTTCATCATGGGGGTCTTCCCGTCCCTCTACGGGGCGGGGCGTGCTACTACCTACGAATACGTGGGAGCACTGTTGTTATGAATAGATAGGCTATGTGTAGTGAAGGGATGTGAGTGTTAGGGTTTGGTGTAGGATATAAAAATTAAAAGGACCCTGGCTAGTAGAAAAAACAATTTTATTCGGTTCTCTAGCTGGGAGCGTTAAAAATGGGGAAGAGTGTAGGAAGGGTCACAAATTTGTGGCTGCCTACTGGGTCAACATGTTTCGTAAGCAGTCCCCACTGCTTTACTCATCAGGACCGACAATTAGTAATCCCTATTGCACTCAATATAGAATTAGTAATATGGTTTGTATGCCTATTATTCTGATACACCAGACCTTTAGAAGTTTAGTAGATCTGTGAACAAGGGTACAATAACCCCAGTGATTTAAGACCAAATTGGTATCTGTAAGAAAAAAGGGGGAAGGAAAACAACAATACAAACGATTTTATCGCTGTTAGATTCACACATCACCATACTTTTGGTTTATCTAATTAGAATTCTTTTTGTTTTCGTGATATATTTTTCTCAATATACATTTTTCATTCTATATCAGCGTGGGTTGGGTATTCTTGTACCCTCTACCCATGTTTTTTTTTGAGAAATGGAAAAGAAAATGTAGTTAGACAAAAGACAAACTGTACATATATTTGCGACAAAATTTACGACAAAAATAGAGGTCAGGAGACGACACAAAACACTGATGTTCTTGATGTAGTATAATAATCAATCATCTGTGGCTTTTAAAAGAATTGCTCCCGTTAATCAATTGCCCAAAGCCATTTGCTGTGTAAACTCACTATGTACATACATTACATAGGCGGGGTCGCCCACAATCGCTAACTATGTAAATTCACTATGTACATACTTTAATTAGGCGTAATGTTCAAGCTTCATGAGCACACACTGGAGGGGAGGGTGCCTGGTTTAGTCACTGCGGGGTAATAAACATTGCATTAGTTAATGAAAAAGGGCCGCCGAAAGTCGGCAAGCTAGCAGTCACCCTGACCTGATTTAAGACTTGGCCAAGTCTCAACTTACGATTTTCAGGATCATTCCTCGCTTCCATGTACCTCCGTGTTGCTCCGTGATGTCAACACGGAAGTGTATATCGAAGCTTTTATCGGGAGGGAACAGGCGGGAAAAGCTTAAAGTAGAACTAGAGCGTAAAAGGCTCCAAAAAATGGCCGCCCGGAATGGGCTACTGGAGGACTAAATAAATCGCTTCCTGGTTTGTAAAGGAATAGAAATGAAAGTTTATGAACACATCGTTTTTTGGAAAAAGGGGGTTGTCCAAACAATGAGCGGTGTCTTTTCAGAAAAAATATATATAATAAAGATAATAAAAAAACGATAAAAGAAAGGCAGGTTGGTACAGAGTTGTGAAGTAGAATCACCAGTTTTTGCCACTAGAACGTGAAAGACTTGAAAAATGGCCGCCCAAAGCGGGTCAATGAAGTAGTCGATATATCACTTCCTGGTTTTCACAGCGGATTTGCGATGAACATTGATACACGATCGTTCTGAATTGTCTAATTGGATCTAAGTTCAAGAATGTAAATAGTGGCATTTCACTTATCGTTTTCCTCCTGAGATTTCTACACGCGTGAAGAAAACGATTGTAAACACATCATATTGATTATGGGTTTTTGTCCAAAAATGAGCGATATCTTGTTATTTGTCAAGAATACATGTGAAAAAAATAAGAATAAAGTGTAAAGACAAGTCGCGTGATCGAGTGGGCGATTGTCATCAATTAGCCAGCTAGAACATGAAGGGCTTAAAAAAGTAGCTGTCCCGGATCAATCTGTAGAGTATTGCATATTTCATTTCCTCGTTTTCCACAGATGGTGCAAAAAACATTTGGAAAACGGTCATTGTAATAAGTAAAACGTTATGGGAAATGTGAGTGAAAAAATAATAAATAAATAAATAATAGGTTCCGAAATGCCACATATTTCTTTTCTGGTTTCTCATAGATGGTGGGAAAACTGCATATGGAAAACGATCATATTAAAAGTAATGGACCAAAATGAGTGAAAAAAATTGAAAAATTAATAAATACTGGAAATTTCAAAAGGGAAGCATTAGTTCCATAGCTCAGAAAGGAGATTCTTAATGTAGTTATAACTGACTCCATGGAATATCGTCATTCAGGCCTGTGATATTAGTCTTTAGGCGGTGTACCCATCTTTGTTCCTTTTCAAAGAGATATTTTTCATTTGGTACTTGTTCGATGACTGTCCATGATATGTCTTCTGGTGTGTGGGCAAGATCAATGAAGTGTGCTGCCATTTTTGTAGCACCTCTTTTGCACCTGATGTTACTTTTATGTTCTCCAATTCTTGTTTTTACGCATCGCGTTGTCATCCCTATGTATTCTAGTTGACAGGGACATGTGATCAAATACACAACATTGTTGCTGTTACAGGTGGTGAATTTTCTCTGCTCCCATTTAGTGCCATCAAGGAAGGTAATACTTGTACTCTTGCTGGTAAGTGAACAGACTTTGCATCTTCCACATGGATGGTGTCCTTGAATTTTAGCCATAGCTGTTGATTGGCCTGTAGGTTCATTATGGCTTGGTCTTGTGTGGACAAGCATATTGCGAATACTTTTCCCTCTTCTGTGTGAAAAAATCGGTTTCGGGAGGTTAAGTCCTCCACTATTCAGGATACGCCAATGCTTGTTCACAATTTTGGTAACTTTGTTGGAATTAGTGTTATATGTGGTGATACAGGATGGTCGATTTTCATTGAGTTGGGGTGTAGCAGGTTCAAGGAGGCTCTCTCTGCAATTGTTGCGCGCTCTTTTGTATGCTTGGTCTATGATCCGTTTCGGGTACTGTCTTTTTGCAAGTTTGGCTTTGAGATCTTCCGATTGGATTTTGAAATCATCGACTTCTGTACAATTACGTCTTAAACGCAAGAATTGTCCATAAGGAAGATTGTCTCGCAGATGTTTAGGGTGAAAACTCTGATATAGTAAAAGACAATTTTTTGCTGTGGTTTTGAAGTGTGTCGTAGTCAACAGTCTCCCATCTTTAGGTGATATATTCAAGTCAAGAAAAATCAATTCCTTGTTAGAAATTGTGCTTGTAAAATTTAGAAATTCATCTTGGTAGTTAAGCCAAGAAATGAATCGATTAGCGGTATCTTCATCGTCGTCCCAGATGATCAGTATGTCATCTATGTATCTTTTCCAGATACTAATGTGGTTATGAAAAGGGTTGTTGGGATGTAGAATCTTTGTTGTTTCCAGATGATGCACATAGAGACCAGCTATACTGGGAGCGAAGGTGCTCCCCATGCTGGTCCCGTGCTTCTGAAGATAGATGGTATCATTGTACTTAAAGAAGTTCTCTCTCAGTGCTAGATTGCAGCATTCCATGATGATGTTTCTGGGTGTTTGATACTCCCAATCAGTATCAAAGAGGACTTCCTCAATGATGTTTAGAGTCTCTATATGCGGTAGACTGGTCATACAGACTTTCAACATCACAACTTATTAGCAGTTGGTGTTCGGGTTCAAAAGGAAGATCTTCTAGTAGCATAAGAACGTCTTTGGTGTCTCTCAGGTACGTTGATGTTTTTTGAACCATGGGTCTCAAATATGCATCTGCGAATTTGGAAACTGGTTCTAGGATGGATCCTATACCAGATACGATGGGACGACCTGGAGGATCTTTTAGTTTTTTATGTATTTTGGGAAGAGTATATAGAAAAGGTGTTCTGGGCGACTCTTGAATCAGGAAGTCTCCTTCTTTTTTCGTTATCCATCTATGAGCGAGTGCTTCTTCTACCATGCTCATAATTTTTATTTTAACCCTTTCTGTTGGATCATGATCCAGGATTTTATAATTTCTAGGGTCTTGAAGTAGACGTTTACATTCATTGTCATACTGATCTTTAGATTGTATAACTATGGCCCCTCCTTTGTCAGCTTCGGGCGGCTATTTTTCAAGTCTTTCACGTTCTAGTGGCAAAAACTGGTGATTCTACTTCGCAACTCTGTACCAACCTGCCTTTCTTTTATCGTTTTTTTATTATCTTTATTATATATATTTTTTCTGAAAAGACACCGCTCATTGTTTGGACAACCCCCTTTTTCCAAAAAACGATGTGTTCATAAACTTTCATTTCTATTCCTTTACAAACCAGGAAGCGATTTATTTAGTCCTCCAGTAGCCCATTCCGGGCGGCCATTTTTTGGAGCCTTTTACGCTCTAATTCTACTTGAAGCTTTTCCCGCCTGTTCCCTCCCGATAAAAGCTTCGATATACACTTCCGTGTTGACATCCACGGAGCAACACGGAGGTACATGGAAGCGAGGAATGATCCTGAAAATCGTAAGTTGAGACTTGGCCAAGTCTTTAAATCAGGTCAGGGTGACTGCTAGCTTGCCGTCTTTCGGCGGCCCTTTTTCATTAACTAATGCAATGTTTATTACCCCGCAGTGACTAAACCAGGCACCCTCCCCTCCAGTGTGTGCTCATGAAGCTTGAACATTACGCCTAATTAAAGTATGTACATAGTGAATTTACATAGTTAACGATTGTGGGCGACCCCGCCTATGTAATGTATGTACATAGTGAGTTTACACAGCAAACGGCTTTGGGCAATTGATTAACGGGAGCAATTCTTTTAAAAGCCACAGATGATTATTATACTATATCAAGAACATCAGTGTTTTGTGTCGTCTCCTGACCTCTATTTTTGTCGTAAATTTTGTCGCAAATATATGTACAGTTTGTCTTTTGTCTAACTACCTTTTCTTTTCCATTTCTCAAAAAAAAACATGGGTAGAGGGTACAAGAATACCCAACCCACGCTGATATAGAATGAAAAATATATATTGAGAAAAATATATCACGAAAACAAAATGAATTCTAATTAGATAAACCAAAAGTATGGTGATGTGTGAATCTAACAGCGATTAACTCGTTTGTATTGTTGTTTTCCTTCCCCCTTTTTTCTTACAGATACCAATTTGGTCTTAAATCACTGGGGTTATTGTACCCTTGTTCACAGATCTACTAAACTTCTAAAGGTCTGGTGTATCAGAATAATAGGCATACAAACCATATTACTAATTCTATATTGAGTGCATTAGGGATTACTAATTGTCGGTCCTGATGAGTAAAGCAGTGGGGACTGCTTACGAAACATGTTGACCCAGTAGGCAGCCACAAATTTGTGACCCTTCCTACACTCTTCCCCATTTTTAACGCTCCCAGCTAGAGAACCGAATAAAATTGTTTTTTCTACTAGCCAGGGTCCTTTTAATTTTTATATCCTACACCAAACCCTAACACTCACATCCCTTCACTACACATAGCCTATCTATTCATAACAACAGTGCTCCCACGTATTCGTAGGTAGTAGCACGCCCCGCCCCGTAGAGGGACGGGAAGACCCCCATGATGAAGCATGACACTATGGGATTCATAGTGTGTGAGGGGTATTTTAAAAACACATAGTGCTTTCCATGACACCTCATGGATCACTCATTTTCACCTTACTTACCATCACTTAAAATTTAGAAATAAATAAATATTATCAATTTTCACATTTTAGATGGGGTAGAACCACTTTTGTTTATAATATATATGGGTATGATCATGGCCATCCGCAGGTCACATCCTGAAACAGTGCTAGCAGGTGGGCCGTCAACAAATTGGCTCCCTTTTTAAAAAATTCAGCTGGGAGTTCATTTGGACCTGGGGACTTCCCCGGACGGAGTCTGGTTATTGCCTCTCTAATTTCAGCGGCCGATATGTCAGTTTCAAGGGACTCCCTGTCCTCGTCCGTTAACATCGAGGTTTGAATAGTAGTCGGGTAGGCCATAATCTCGTCTGCCTCACCCAATTCCCTGGCTTTGGAGAATTCCCTGAAGTAGGAAGCAAAGGTCTGAACTATCTGGGTGTCTCCCCTCTGCAGCTGTCCCTGCCCATCGACCATGCCCTCCATCCACCTGGCATCCCTTTCCTTACGGCTTAGCCATGCTAGCAGCTTTCTGGACTGGTCCCCAATGTCATATAACCTGTGTAGGGTCGCTAGTGCCTGTGCTTTGGCTTCGTCTGTTGCTAGTGTTTTAATACTGCTGTTGGGTATCAGTCAGGCGCTGGAGCACCTGTGGGTCCCTGTCAGACAGGTATTGCTGCTCTAGTTCTAATATTTGGGTTTCCAGAGAGGTAAGCTCCTCTTGCGCTTTCCGCTTCCCCCATGAAATTTGATTTTGGGCCCTGTTCGGGAGCACTGTTTTGTAGGCCTCCCACACTACAACTCCCGACTGCACCGATCTCACATTTTCTGCAAAGTACACTTTCGTGTCAGCCCGAAGGCCCTGCAGTAGCTCATTAGTTTGCAGATCCCATGCCGTCAGTCTTCAGCCCCCATCGCTGGCCCTAGGCCGCCAACCCAACCGAACCAAGAGGGGCGAGCGATCCGAAATCCCCATTGCCGGGTACTTGGCTTCATCCTCAGCCCCAAGTGCGTGCCGGGGGAGGAAGACATAGTCCAGTCTCGAGTGTACTTTATGTGCCCCTGAGTAATATGAGTAACACCTGGTATCCAGGTGCAGTGTCAGCACGGTTCCCTGATCGGTCCATAGGGTTGGACATGATGTCATTGAAGTCACCTCCTATGATATGTAACGTATCTGGTGTCTAAGAGAATATCGGCCAGTCTGGAGAGGGTCCTGGCCTGGAGTTTCGGGGGCGAGTAGATCGAGGCTATTGTGACCCTCCGTCGCCCCCATGTTCCTGATACTCCTACATACGTCCCCTGGGGGTCTGTCCAGGACCGATTTAACCGTAAAGGAAGGGGATTTTTTAATAAAGATAGCTACTCCCCGTGAGCCCGCTGTGTAACCCGCATGTGCCAATACTTTGTAGGCTCCTCTTGCAAGAAACCAACATTTCGTTCCTTTCAGGTGGGTCTCCTGGAGGAGGGCTATATCGGGGTGTACCCGTTTAATATGTGCCGTTACCAACCCTCTTTTAATTTTTCCCCCATTCCATGTGTGAACCTTGTAGGGGCCAGTTGCCAGTCCATCCTCAAGGGGTCTACGGTCAGTCAGGGAGGCCATGGAGTAGTGTGGTTCGAGTGTATCTGTCGGGGGGCGGATAGTGAGCGCGCCTACCAGTGTGGTACTGCGATCAGTGTGCCAGCTAAACATAGAATAACATGTGGAACAAAACCTACACAACCTTGAAACAAATGCAACCCCCCTCCCCTCCCACCCCACCTCCCCCTCGCCTCATCCCCGGCAAGACGTTGGGGTGTGGACTTTCGGGCAGGCGGAGGTCTGTTGCCCTCCCTCGCCCAACTTACACCACAAGTTCCTAACTCCTGCAGCAGTCCCAAAACCTTCAAAACAAAGTCAAAAAGAGGTGAGACTAGAGACGGAGGACAGAACTCCACTGGGACCGCAGGGAATGCAGCTACCAGGTTATCCCCAGTCCTCTGCAGATGTCGATATGGAAAGAAAAGGAGAGAAGAATAAGGAAGAAGGCGAGTAAAGAAGGAGAGAAAAGAGAGAAGAAAATAAGAGGTAATGCATGTCCAGCGTGCATGCTCCAGCACAGTAGGTCAAACCACGGCCAACCCTGCAGGCCCATGTTCACGAGTTGGAATCCGGGGGGTCACTCTGGGATGTCCCGGCCTCTGCCAATGTTTCTTGTTCCATCGCCAATATTTCAACCGCCAAGGAGTGCATTGAGGGGCCCACCACCTCCTACCCGTCGGAGGAAGAGTGTCCGTCTTCATTTCCTGTTTCATTTTCAATGTCATTGTCAGTCTGAGGCCCTCCAAGGGGAAGGAGTGTGCGGGCGCCCGCCAAGACCCGGGAGTCAAGTGATCCACCGCTTCGTCGTCTGCGTCTGCCCGTGCCCTTCGGGGCGTACGGGGTGGTCTCTAGGGTGCGGTCCTTTCGTAGCTGCCGGAGTCTCAATGATCGCTGAGAGTCCATGGGCCGATTGCCAGCTCTGCCCGAGGGCGCCGTGTCTGTGTTTCCAGTGGCCCGGGGTGGGGGGGGCACTCCTCCAGCCAGTGCCAGGCCTCCTCCGGCGTCTGGAAGAAGTGGGATTTACCCAGAAACAGGACTTTCTGTTTGGCGGGGAAAAGCAACATATATTGTATCTTGCGTTCTTGTAATTTGGCTTTCACTGAGTCAAAGGTGTGTCTCTGCTTCTGTACCTCCCTACTATAGTCTGGGAAAATCATTATGCGAGTATTTTCATGTCGTATTTCCCCTAGCTTTCTGGCTTCCCTAAGTATCATGTCCTTGTCCAGGAAATTCTGAAAGCACGCTATCACGGGCCTAGGCTGCGCTTCCACAAGGGGTCGGCCATCAGTGCCCTGTTGGCCCTTTCTATGACGAAACAAGAGGAGAATTTGTCCGCTGGGAAGGTGCTTTGTAACCAAGTGTGTAGAAATTCCGCATGTTTGTCCCTTCCATTCCTTCTCTAAAACCCACGAAGCGGAGGTTTTTGCGTCTTGCTCTGGTTTCCGCATCGTCCACCCTCCACAGCAAGTCTTTATGTGAGGACTGGAGCTCCTTCATACCTTTGTGGAGGTCTTGTACTGAGTTTTCCATCTCACCCAATTGCGTCTCCGTTTCCGTGACCCTTGCAGCTAGATTCCTGAGGTTCTGGCGTAGGAGCGCCACCTCTGCCCCCACCGCGCCAATCGGACACTCTAGCGCCGTCCTGGATGCCTGGATCGCCTGGAGGAGGGTATCCTTATCCGAGTGGGTGCCCGGGCGCTCCTCCTGGTGGGGCGATTACCTTTGCATACTGGTCCATCTTGCCCTGTCGAGGTGGTTTCGGGTCCCTGTCCTTTCCCATGGTGAGGTGGCTCGGTCTGGGGTCAGTCACGTCATCCCTGGGGCCTGTGGACGTGGTCAGGCCGGGGGGTGGGGGCACACAGGACTGGTGCCTCCTCTCCTCGCCCGAGCCGCACCTCTCAGACCCGGAGGGGGAGGGGGCTCCGCATATGGGCCCGCGATGTCCCGTCAGCCGTGCCCCCAGGGGTAGCGCTTCGCCCTGGCCGCTCCAGATGGTGTTCGGAGGGGGCCGACTCTCCGCGGCAGCCTCCTCTCAGCTCCTTAATTCCCAGTCCTGGCACTCAGGTCTGCTCCTCTGCCCCTCAGCTCCTCCGCGGCGCCATCTTAGGCCGCTTCTCCGCGGCCGAGCGAGTCAGTATACCGGTCCTCAGGGCTCGTCCAGAGGATCGTGCCCCCCGTTTCCTCAACGTCGGATGTCAGCCAAGCATGTCCTCGGGCATTAAAAGTGGTCTCCGAGTCTGCGGGCGCCGGAATCAACGTCGGATTAGGCTTTCAGCCGGAGCTCGGCGAAAGCAGGTCCTACTCGGCCATGCTGCTGGCCACGCCCCGTTTCTGTACAAAGCATTATTGATTTTCTATTGCAAAGCATTCTTGATACTTAGAAAATATTGCTCTTACCTGCCTTAAGTGATCTTTAAGATAAATACAAAGTATAACCTTTTATACAACAATTAGTCTGGATTCAGTCTTTGAGTGTGTGACATAATTTCTTGCCCGAGTGTGTACAATAAATGCTTAACACAGCCTCTGATAAGCCTAACTGCTCGACCACAAACAGAGCTGTTATTATTATCTACATTACCCTCGGCTGTACCTCTGGGGATCCACTAGATTCTGTGCACACTATACCTTACTTTGGTACAATATATACAGAGCCAGCTTCCCTCATGGTGGATCAGCGGTGGGGTCTACGACTTTGCATTGGTTGGACTAACCTAGTCAACACCTGATCACATGACACGAATCCAAAAATTGACTTTAGTACAACTCATTTTTTAACTGTCTATTTTTAGAAGTCTTATTAGAGTCTAGGTTACGTCCCTTTAGCATTTTTTCAGACATTTAAAAACTCACTTTAGTTAGGGGAAAGTAGTTAGAAGTTCTAACCTCTTTAAAAAGTACCCACCTGTTAGTGTGATAATTGCTGATTTAAACATTGAGAGTGAGGAGCTCGATCTCACTGCCTATGCTCATCTATAAATGAGTGAACTTAAGTCTCTATGTAGACTTAAGAATATTAACATGTGTCTCGCCACTCTAAGAAAAATATCCCGGAGGTCTTGGCAGTGTATGCTAAAGACCACCTCTCTTAGCAGGGAGATGAGAACTCAGAGGAGGAAATTGAGGATGGAGAGGAGGTGGACTCCCAACCTCCTCCACTAGATAGGGAGGAAAGGTACACTGTGCCCCTGACCCCAAGAATAATTGTCAGAGGACTTAGGCCCCTTACAGGTGGAGTAGGTTCTACTGAATTCATCGAGGAAAGCCTCAATGAAGAGTACTCTTTCATAGCAAGGTTGACCAAAAGAATAGCTCTAGAATCCAAACTCTTGCATACAGAAAAACAAAGAGCAGAATTGGGTCTAGCACCTATAAATGGTGGCAGCACTTTAATAAACAGAAAAGAGCAAGGATCCTTTGATCCCAAAATTCCCAAAGGGATTGTCCCTTAATTTGAGGAGGGGGATGATATCACAAAAGGGATCACAGCCTGTGAGAGGGCCTGTGGCATGAGAAAAGTGAAGAAGCCGTGTAGCAGTGTGCGACCAATCTGGTTTAACTTTATATTCAGGCTCCCTTGAGCCGGTGGAGTCGACGGACTCATGGTTACGCACCTGCGCGCTACGAGAGGTACTAGACCTGATAACGTTTTTAGCAGCTTACACAGCAACCCCACACTTTTTCCTACTCCCTGCTGACGAGAGGCAACTACCTCGAAACACGTGTCCAGGGATGGCACACGCCACGCATACTTGCATTCACACTCGAGCATAGGTGTATCCGCCGACGCTGACCTTCAGGGACCATTTTCATTGGGGGAACACGCCTGGTAGGTGTAGCAGTGTGCGACCAATCTGGTTTAACTTTATATTCAGGCTCCCTTGAGCCGGTGGAGTCGACGGACTCATGGTTACGCACCTGCGCGCTACGAGAGGTACTAGACCTGATAACGTTTTTAGCAGCTTACACAGCAACCCCACACTTTTTCCTACTCCCTACTGACGAGAGGCAACTACCTCGAAACACGTGTCCAGGGATGGCACACGCCACGCATACTTGCATTCACACTCGAGCATAGGTGTATCCGCCGACGCTGACCTTCAGGGACCATTTTCATTGGGGGAACACGCCTGGTAGGTGTAGCAGTGTGCGACCAATCTGGTTTAACTTTATATTCAGGCTCCCTTGAGCCGGTGGAGTCGACGGACTCATGGTTACGCACCTGCGCGCTACGAGAGGTACTAGACCTGATAACGTTTTTAGCAGCTTACACAGCAACCCCACACTTTTTCCTACTCCCTGCTGACGAGAGGCAACTACCTCGAAACACGTGTCCAGGGATGGCACACGCCACGCATACTTGCATTCACACTCGAGCATAGGTGTATCCGCCGACGCTGACCTTCAGGGACCATTTTCATTGGGGGAACACGCCTGGTAGGTGTAGCAGTGTGCGACCAATCTGGTTTAAGAATGAAACCTTGTGTCAGCTACTGCCCTGGGGGACAGGGGGTGGGGAGGAGGGGAAATGGGAAGAGACAAGAGAAGAGAGGGTGATTTGCATTTCTACCTTCTTCAGACGTGCTGGTGACTCCGCATGCACTCTGTACGATAGTTCCTTATTAAATGTGTCTTGAGGATTGTGCCAGCAACACCAACACTAAGTGTAAAGAAAAGGACACAAGATAATTATGATTCTGTAATATGAGTTGTCATGACAAAATAATAACCTTTTACAAGTTTCTTATTCTTCTATGATTAATTCTGATTCCCTCATACACTTTTTTTGTATTCCCTATCTATCCTTTATGGTGTATATGCATACAGGTACATAAGTTTAGATAATCCTTACTCTTAAGGTATCTCTCACTTCAAACTCTTCTCTCGTGGATTGCCCTTAACCCCTTCGCTGCCAGGCCTTTTCCCCTCCTGTGCCACGCCCTTTTTTGGCTATTTGGGGTAGTGCGCGCTGAGGCCCCTGTAACTTTTTGACCACATAAGGTATCCACGCCAAATTTGCGTCCTTTTCTTCCAACACCATGGGGATTCTAAAGGTACTCAGGGTTTGTGGATTCTCCTAGAGGGGGTCACAGAAATGAGCCAAAATACAGCAACATTTTGTTTTTTTTCGGAAAAATTGGAAAAATGGGCTGCAAATAAAAGCATCTGGGTTTTTCCCTGCAAATGTTATCAAAAAGGTTTGTGGGGTTGAAATCACCATTTTCCCAGCTTTTCGGGGATACCAGACTTTTGTCAGAAACCCAACATTTTTTACACAGTTTTGGCATTTTTCTGGGACATAGCCTAATTTAGCTATTTATTGTGCTTTTGACCTCCTTCCAGTTAATGGCAGAAATGGGTACAAAAGCAATAATGGATCCTGGAAAGCTATACATTTTCGAGAAGAAGACAAAATTCTGAATTCACCAAGGGGTCATTTGTGTAGATCCATCAAGGTTTTTTTTATAGAAACTAACAGTTAAATATAGGATAAATTGAAAATTAGTTGAAAAAAAAACAGCCTTTTGTGTCAACGTTTTCACCTGTAACTTCTTCTAATTATGACAGCTCTTTGAAAGCAATATACCATTACATCCGCTGGACATTACTGGTTGTGGGGATATATAGGACTTGTAGGTTCACCAAGAACCCGACGAACCCAGAGCCAAAAACTGAGCAGCAACTTGCAATGGTTTTTTATTATGTACCGGGTATATAGTAATTATTCTGTAAAAATGTGTACATGGAAAAATCGGTATGAAAGACACCTATGTATTTCTGAAATGGGAACAAAATATAGAGTTTAGAAACAGTAGATATTTGCACATTTCTGAAATTGGGAGTACTCATACTAGCATGAGAATTATCAATCACTTTTTTTTTAGAATGACTTCGTTTTTACACAATATCTTTCATTTGGAAGGCAGAAATGCATCGAAAGTCAATAGATAATAACAGTTCCTTTACAAACCTGAATTACCCTAAGTCTCCCGATAAAAATGGTACCTCACTTGTGTGGGTAGGCATAGTGCCCGCGACAGGAAACGGCGCAAAACGCAACGTGGTCACAACTCAATATCGCAGTGAAAATGTACCCTTTTTTGGCAAAGTGCCTAGCTCTAGTTTGTGAACCCTAGCTCTGCGGGCACCTTGGGAAACCTAGCAAACCTATACATTTTTTAAAACTAGACACCCAGGGGAATCCAGGATGGGGTGACTTGACTGCCTCCCACCAGGGTTTGTTACCCAGAATCCCTTGCAAACCTAAAAAATTTACAAAAAAACCCCACATTTTCCCCACATTTCTGTGGTGGAAAGTTCCGGAATCTGCGTGGATCCACAAATTTCCACCCACCCCGCGTTCCCCCAAGTCTTACGAGAAAAACGGTACCTCACTTGTGTGGGTCGGCCTAGTGCCCGCGACAGGAAACGGCGCAAAACGCAACGTGGTCACACCTCAATTTCGCAGTGAAAAATGACCCTTTTTTGGCAAAATGTCTAGCTGGAGTTTTTGAACCCTAGCTCTGCGGGCACCTTGGGAAACCTAGCAAACCTATACATTTTTGAAAACTAGACACCCGTGTGCTTCCAGGGAGGCATGGCTTGCGTGGATCCCCCAACGTTTCCTTACCCAGAATGCCCTGCAAACCTCAAATTTAGCTGGAAAAAATCACCTTTTTCACACATTTTTGTGTGGGAAAGTTGAGGCATCACCGGGCTGACACAAATTTCCTACCACCCAGCGTTCCCCCGGGTCTCCCGATAAAAACGGTGCCTCACTCGTGTGGGAGGCCCAAGTACCCGTGACAGGCAAGGCCCCAAAACGTAATGAGGCGCACTACGTTTAGGACCCTTGCCTATTGAGGCGCACTACGTTTTGGACCCTTGCCTGTCGTGGGTACTTGGGCCTCCCACACGAGTGATGCACCGTTTTTATCGGGAGACCCGGGGGAACGCTGGGTGGTAGGAAATTTGTGTCAGCCCGGTGATGCCTCAACTTTCCCACACAAAAATGTGTGAAAAAGGTGATTTTTTTTCAGCTACATTTGAGGTTTGCAGGGCATTCTGGGTAAGGAAACGTTAGGGGATCCACGCAAGCCATACCTCCCTGGAATCCCCCGGGTGTCTAGTTTTCAGAAATGTGTGGGTTTGGTAGGTTCCCCTAGGTGGCCGCCGAGCACGGGGCAAAAAACCCAGGTGACCCCCCTTGCAAAACCAGGTAGTTTTGAGGTAGGCAATTTTCATGTCGCCTCAATACGTTTTGGGGCCTTGCCTGTCGCGGGTACTTGGGCCTCCCACACGAGTGAGGCACCGTTTTTATCGGGAGACCCGGGGGAACGCTGGGTGGTAGGAAATTTGTGTCAGCCCGGTGATGCCTCAACTTTCCCACACAAAAATGTGTGAAAAAGGTGATTTTTTTCCAGCTACATTTCTGGTTTGCAGGGCATTCTGGGTAAGGAAACGTTAGGGGATCCACGCAAGCCATACCTCCCTGGAATCCCCCGGGTGTCTAGTTTTCAGAAATGTGTGGGTTTGGTAGGTTCCCCTAGGTGGCCGCCGAGCACGGGGCAAAAAACCCAGGTGACCCCCCTTGCAAAACCAGGTAGTTTTGAGGTAGGCAATTTTCATGTCGCCTCAATACGTTTTGGGGCCTTGCCTGTCGCGGGTACTTGGGCCTCCCACACGAGTGAGGCACCGTTTTTATCGGGAGACCCGGGGGAACGCTGGGTGGTAGGAAATTTGTGTCAGCCCGGTGATGCCTCAACTTTCCCACACAAAAATGTGTGAAAAAGGTGATTTTTTTTTCAGCTAAATTTGAGGTTTGCAGGGCATTCTGGGTAAGGAAACGTTGGGGGATCCACGCAAGCCATACCTCCCTGGAATCCCCCGGGTGTCTAGTTTTCAGAAATGTGTGGGTTTGGTAGGTTTCACTAGGTGGCCGCCAAGCCCGGGGCCAACCCCCTTTGCAAAACCAGGTTGTTTTGTGATCGGTAATTTTGATGTCTCCTCAATAGGTTTTGGGCCCTTGCCTGACGCGGGCACTAGGCCTACCCACGCAAGTGAGGTACCATTTTTCTCTGAAGACTTTTGGGAATGCAGGGTGGGTGGAATTTTGTGGACCCACGCAGATTCCAGAACTTTCCGACAAAGAAATGTGAGGAAAATGTGTTATTTTGAACACATTTTTTGGTTTGCAATGGATTCTGGGTAACAGAACCTGGTGAGAGCCAGTGAAGTCACCCCATCCAGGATTCCCCTCGGTGTCTAGTTTTAAAGAATGTACAGGTTTGCTAGGTTTGCCTACGTGCCAACTGCGCTAGGGCCCAAAATCCACAGGTATGCACATTGCTAAAAAAAAATCGGAGCCCAGTGGGCTTTCTGCCGCCCTGGGGGGGAATCGGGGAAGGGGGTTTCATCCTGATATGCCCCTAAAGGGGCAGAAAGACTGTGGCTATTTTTTGTGGGGGTGGGGGCATTGGTATGACCACTTTGGGCAGCCCCCACCCCCACGCATAGAAAAAGCCTGCATACTCGCTGGCGCCTACTGGGCTTTCTGCCCCCCCAGGGGGCAGATCAGGGGCCACTGCCACCATCTGCCCTCCCGAGGGGGGCAGAAAGACTGGAATTTCTCTGGGGGTGGGGTGGGGTATTGTCAATGCCCATTTTGGGGAACCCCTACACTAATGAAACAAAAAAATCCATGGTTTCTAGTGGGCATTCTGCGCCCCCAGGGGGGGCCAGATTGGGGGCTACAGCTCCCATCTGCCTCCTGGGGGGCAGAAAGACTGTCATTTTTGTGGGGGGGGAGTGGGGGCATTGGCGTGCCCGTTTCGGGCAGCCCACACCCTAAAAACAATTGCGCAAAAAAAAAAATCCTGGTGTTTATTGGGCTTTCTGCCCCCCCCCGAATGGGAAGGTTAGGGGCCAATGCCCCATCTGCCCCCCCGGGGGGGGGCAGAAAGAAAGACTGTGATAATTGGGGGGTGGGGTGGGGGCATGGGCCTGCCCGTTTTGGGCAGCCCCCACCCCTATTTTCTATTTTTTTTTATAATTCCCTGGTGTCTAGTGGTCTCTTTGCCCCCCCCCCTGGGGGGGGCAGATTGGGGGCCAATGCCCCATCTGCCCCCCCAGGGGGGCAGAAAGGCTGTAATGGTGGCAGGTGGGTGGGGGGCATTGGCGTGCCCGTTTCGGGCAGCCCCCACCCTAAAAAAAAAAACCAGAAAACAAATCCCTGGTGTATAGTGGGCTTTCTGCCCCCCCGAAGGGGCATATTAGGGGCCAATGCCCCATCTGCCCCCCGGGGGGGCAGAAAGACTGTGATAATTGAGGGGTGGGGTGGGGGCATTGGCGTGCCTGTTGCGGGCAGCCCCCACCCTATAAAAAAAGTAAAAACGAATCCCTGGTAGTTAGTGGGCTTTCTGCCCCCCCAAAGGGGCAGATTAGGGGCCAATGCCCCATCTGCCCCCCGGGGGGGGGGGGAGGGCAGAAAGACTGTAGTAATTGGGGGGTGGGGGCATGGGCCTGCCAGTTTTGGGCAGCCCCCACCCCTATTTTTATGGATAAAAAAATTCCCTGGGGTCTAGTGGGCTTCTTGCCCCCCGGTGGGGCAGATTGGGGGCTAATGCCCCCATCTGCCCCCCAGGGGGGGCAAAAAGACTAAATTGTGTCAAATTTACATGGGGGGAGCAAAGGCCCTTGCCCAAGGGGCCGCTCCCCCTCCCTGGTGTCTAGTGGGTGGATCCCTGCTTGGGGATCGCCCTCCTGTGGCGATCCCCAATCAGGGATCCACTGGGAAGGGGTACCATTGGAAAGGGGAGATTCTCCCCTTTCCAACGATACCTCTCCCGTCTTTCTACGTGCTCAGGGGGCTGAGATAGCCCCCTGAGCACGTAGAAAGTGAAACTGAAATGAGCCTCTTGGCTCATTTGTTTCACTGTAATGACGTGCGCGCCGATCGTCATTACAGTGAAAGGGGGGGGGCAGCTCCCGATGCTATTTTGGCAGAAAGGGAATCCCTCTGGTGCCCGCACCAGAGGGATTCCCTAGGGTATGCCTCATGACGAGCTGGACTCGTTATGGGCACAGCGCGACTGTGCTCCATGACGAGTCCAGCTCGTCATGGGTATACAAGGGGTTAATGTTCCTCTCCCGAGACGAAGTTCAACACCATCAGTTGTAATTAAAATCAAAACTGGTGGTATAGGCACAAACAACAAGTTTATTTTCCAGAAAAAATTGTAATAATGATAATAATCATCATAAGTGTCCAGTTCCTGTGTTGTCCTGTACTGTTAAGCACAGCCCGTTTTCTCAAACTAGAAAATATTTCTTTAATTATTCGAGGAGAGAATGCACTAACCTTGTGTCTTATTCAGTATCAACGTTCTTCTGTTTTCTTTCTTTCTTTTCCTTGTTAGAGTTAAATATCAGCTGGAGAGTGTTTAGGGAATTTTCCCACACAGCTGATCAAATAAACAGTTTCTGTAAGAATTGCTCCGATGCAATGTGCTTAAATCAAATGTCCCTGAAGACCGAATAGAACTGCCAGCGGCAGGGCAATGAAACAGCAGTTCTAGGAGAAGTCGATCTTTGGATGACTAGTAAATGGGTCTGGTTGCAAGGGCTAGGCTCCAGATAGTGACCAGAAAGAATAACTCTTCTTGTGGAGACGAAGGAAAGCTAAGCATCGGCTTGATTCAGCAACGTCCTTTTAAGGTTGTCAGTTCATGTGCTTGTGGGGGTGTGAATTGGCACAAGTGTTTGCAGTGATGCAAATTGGTACATGTGCTCCACGTGTTTGTATAATTGAAGCAGCAGTCACAAGCCGTGACAGTCCTTATTCGCATTACAGTTTTCAAAAACGAGCATAATTAATGTGCGCATGTGGATAATTAAAGGGAACTCAAATTGCCAAATGCTTAGACCATTTAAGTACAGAAAATACCAGATGAAGAACAGGAAAGGTTACAAAAGAAAGTCTAATGACAAAACAAACAGTTCTCCCAAAGCCTACAGAGGCACAAACATCTCTAGGGATGGTGAACATAAAAGGTTGTGAAACATAAGATGCCTCTAACACTGAGGGTCTAGGTTCCATGAGGTGTGGACATGACTGGTGACCCTACCTGCAGTAGCACAAATGATACAGGGCTTGATATCAGAACCTGAGGAGATGTCAGTGGCTCCCACAGGACCTATTGGGAGAAGGGACTCCTGTATACTGAGGCTACAGACCCCACACCTGGTACCACTAAGAGAGTGGTAGTGCCTCAAATGTACAGAGAGTTCTTGCTTACCTTGGGCCATGACATCCCCCTAGCTGGGCACCCGGGCCAGACCAAGACCTCGGAAAGGCTGGTCAGCCATCTTTATTTGCCCCAGATGTCCCAGAAAGTGAAGGAGTTTGCCAGATCCTGTGTCACCTGACAAGCCAGCCCCCTTAATTCCACTACCAGTGTTTGGGGTTCCCTTTGAGAGGGTTGGTATGGACATAGTGCATCCACTTGAACCACCCACAGCCTCAGAAAACCAATATATACTGGTAGTAGTGGATCATGCTACCAGGTATCCTGAAACAATTTCCCTTAGGTCTACTATAGCTCCTGCAGTAGCCAAAGCCCTCATTGGTATGGCCCCCATAAGGAGGTGGTTTCTGACAGAGGTGCCTACTTCATGTCAGCTTACCTAAAACACATGTGGAATGAGTGTGGAGTGAACTACAAATCCACTACACCTTATCACCCACAAATCAGTGGTTTTGTTGAAAGGTCCAACAAGACATTGAAAGGCATGATCATGGGGCTCCCTGAAAAAACTCAAAAGGTTATGGGATGTCTTCCTTCCATGCCTGATTTTTGCTTACAGGGAAGTGTCTCAGAAGGGAGTAGGGTTTTTCCCTTTGAACTTCTGTTTGGCCATCCTGTAAGGGGACCACCTTCTCTTGTAAAAGAAGGCTCGAAGAAATCTTTCCATGAGCCTAAACAAGATGTGGTGGACTATGTACTAGGCCTTTGCTCCTGAAAGCCATCCAAAAATCTAGAGGCCAGCCAACAACTCCAGAAGCTGTGGTATGACCAGAAAGCTGCACTGGTGGAGTTCTAACCAGGGCAAAAGGTGTGGGTTTTAGAGCCTGTGGCACAAAGGGCTCTCCAAGACAAATAGAGTGGACCTTACCCCATCTTAGAAAAGAAAAGTGAGGTTACCTACTTGGTAAACATGGGCACTTGCAGGACCCCCAAGAGGGTGAATCATGTTAATTGCCTGAAACATTTCTGTGACATGGCTGATGTAACCATGCTGATGGTTACTGATGAGGATCAGGAGACAGAGAATGAATCTCTCCCTGACCTCCTCTCTAACTGCCTCAAAGATGGAGTTATCTACTCAGATACCCTCTTTGACCAACAGTAGGCTGACTACAGGCAGGTAATGCAGCAGTATGTTGAGCTCTTCTCCTTATCCCCTGGTCACGTGGACACTTGAGACAGCTTTCCTCTCAAAACAAAGATCTATCAACAGTCTGGCCAAGTTAAAGAGAGCATCAAGGCTGAGGTAAGTAAAATACTGCAGTTTTAAAAAATATATATCTTTATTAATTTTCAGCGAGAACTTACAAAGTCTTCAGACAAGATGGGAGCACATATAAAGTACATGAACATAGCAGTATGAAAAAAACATACTATAAGAGAGTCATGAACATTAATTCGATTTCAGAGCTGCATCCATTACTGTACCATGATACCCATATCTCAATTGTTCAACCAACTGTTGTGACAGTTTTTGCAACACACATCTAAAACATTCTAAACAACTAGCAAAGAAAGACCTATTATAGTGTGCCTATTTCGTGTGTATTGTAAACAATGTATAGACAGCATAAACAAATAACTGTCAGGTCTTTGGTCTACATGTTTCGGCTTATGGACAAGGAAGTCCAAGCTCTCGTCAGGACCATGTAAACGCTACTGCAAAAAAGTGAATGAAAAAATAAATGAAAAGAAAATATATCGTATAAATTGATTTCATGGTTGGTACCCAATACAACCTGATAGGGTCCTGTATGTCACGTTGGAACAGTTACAAGCATTGTCTGATAATAGAACTCCGAATAATTGTGGGTACGCACCTCGCCTCACCTGGCATCCGCTCAGGAATTGAGGTACCGCTCTATCCGTCGGTACCCCGCTTCCAGCTCTGGTGTTATGCTGTCTATACATTGTTTTTAAGTTGGCACCAAGATAGCGCCAGAATAAAACATATAGTGTCTTGGTAGTCATTTTTAACATCACATTTTTGTTTTACTACACTTTTCGTACTGCAACCATCACCCTACCGTTTGTAACAATTTGGCACGGATGCCTGGGACAACCAGGGTACCATCACAATCACCATGGTGGCTGGTACTCTTGGGAATGTCCTCAGTTCCCAAATGATGATTAACCACCTTCGGTGGGTGATGGGAACTCAAACCTCATTGGAGGTTTCACACAATTGCCTTGGTTACCTCTGACTTTTTCTGTTCTACCAGTGTTTGTACTGATTCTGAACCCTAGACCCACAGTATCTTTTGAGTATTGTAATTTGACTTGGGGATTTTATACTGTGCAGGTCTCTAAACACATCCCTTGGACCCTCCTTTGTATAGTAATTTTGTTTGTCTATGCATAAATATGCCCTGAATTTGTTGCTTGTTTGGGGGGGGGGGGGGAGAGAAAGGGAGTCCAGGGGAGGATGGCCAGAGAGGGGAGGAGGCTACTGTCAAGCGGGAGAGCATCATTCCATGGTATATAACCCCCCCAAGTTGGCCAGAGCAGTTGGTCGGCCCTAGGATACAGGTAGACTAGGTTGGACACGTGTTAGTTTCAACTCATTTACAGTGAGATATGCCTTCCAGTCGGGAGGTTTGGGGGTAATTGGATGGCCCGGCACATTGCCACAGGCTATATCGAGTTCAGCCACCAGGGCCCTACGGAGATAGGTGAGCCATGATTGGATGGAGGGGGCCAAGTGCAATTTCCAGGACATGGCTAGTCTCTGTTTGGCTACCACCAGTGTTTGGTCCAGGAATTTGGTGAGGGTTTCATGCTTTATAGTGTGTGTTATGATGCCCAGCAGGAAGTGTGAGCTGTGCGGTGCAATTATTGTGCCCGTGGCCTCCGTGAGTGTGTCTGCCACTGTGGTCCAGTATAGTGAAAGTTGGGAACAGTCCCACACCATATGGATAAACATTGTCTCTGTGTGTTGACATCAGGGCAGATGCCAGTCTGTGAGGGGTAAAATATGTATGGTGGAGGTAAGTAAATTGTGTATTCTTGAGCCTAGTATTCGTTGAGATGACCTTCGGGACCCCGAGGCATTGCTCCCACTGTTTGTCAGTCAGTGTTGTTGAGAGTACAGTGTCCTAGTAAAATCCTGAGCTCTGTCAAAAGTGTTGTGTTATCTAGTCTCAGGAAGTTATATAGCATAGTGATAGCCCTTATGCCTGCACCATGAGAGAGTAAAGTTTGAAGTACTCTCTATGTCTTTAGTTCGTAGTGTGTTCTGCCCCATACTCTGTGCATTTGGTGTGTGAGAGATGCATATAGTAAAAAGGAGCCTGGAGATATCCCATAATCGTTCACCAGGTTTTTGAACGTACAGAGGATCGGGTTGGAGAACAGGTTCCCCAAGTGGTGACACCAGCCCTTGTCCATTCCGCTGCTTCTGGGCTAGGGGCCAATGTAGTGCAGCCTGGAAGCACCTAGAGAGCTAATTCAGGGGCATAGGGAGGAAGAGAGTGTTTCTTGGTGAAATAACGGCACCAGCAAAAACGGGCCATAGTCATTAAAATGTTCCCCACTCTTCTTGGGATTACGGTCTCATACCCCATTAGCCATTCCAGTACAGTGCGGCGCTGCCCAATCGCCCAGGGTCCCAGTTCCGTAGTGTTGTGGCCAGCCAGCCAGCGCCTTTGCCATTAAAGTTGTGTGGCTGCATAAAATTGTTCATAATTGGGGGCTCCCAATTCCCCTTCTGATAGTGGGGCATAGCACTTGGCGAGGGAAACCCGTGTCCTATTCTTCCCCCATATGAGGGATAGTAGTACTGACCTGAGATCGCGGAACAGTTTCTGGGGCAGGAAGAAGTGGAGGGCGACAAAGAACTAAAGCAGTCTGGGCAACAGTAGCATTTCAGATATAGCTATACGTCCCATGGGGGAGAGCGGCAACTCTGTCCAAAACGGTAGGGAAATTCGGGCTCTGGCTTGTACCCTACCCCGGTTACCATCTTTTAAGTCCGTCGTCGAGTGGTATACATGAACTCCCAAGTATTTAAAGGTGTCACAGAACCAGGGGAGCGGAGTGCGTGGTAAATTAGCCTTCTGCTCGAGGCTCGGAGGTGTCATAGGGAATAAAAGAGACGGGTCCCAGTTCACCTTTAGTCCAGATTTTCGACCAAAGCGGTCCAGCAGCGTTAAGGCAGGCAGAACAGTTATGTCTCAGCGCAAAAAAAATCAACACATCATCGGCATATAGCGAGACTACGTGCCATTAATTGTACGCCTTTACTCCCTAGTCGGTTGCGTGTAGGCGTAACGCACAGGCTAGGGCCTCCTTAGTCAGTGCAAAAATGATCGGCGATAGGGGGCACCACTGTCGGGTGCATCGTCCAAAGTCAAACCGGTCCAAAATTATGTGGCCTGTCCTAACACGCACCGTTGGTGAATTGTACAGTAGGGAGATCCACTTTAAACATCGGGGACCTATTCCGAAAGCAGTTAGGACAGCATTGATATATCCCCAACCCAAGGTGTCGAATGCCTTCTCAATATCTAAAGAAGTGTCATATGTCCCGTGCAGGCCCATTGTCATTTTCATTATGTTAGCATGAGCACGTTGCATACTGTCCTCTGCGTACGTTACTATACAAACTAATTTTGCTTTGTGCCACACTGTACTTTCACACAGAACCTGCTGTTGTTTTTGCATTCTGTTCTTTCCTGGGATTTAGTCTGAACACCATAGACCAGGCCAAACAACAATGTCCCTTGTTATTCTGTTCTGGTCCAGCCCTAGCACCTAGACAAAACACATAAATGCTGCTGTTGTTTAGGAACACATACGTTTGTCATATAGGTATGCATGAATAGGTAACCCAGACTTGGAGAGGCACCTTTCCAGGAAAGAGATTGTGACTGCACCTGAGATGTAGAACTTTCATTTGTGCATGCTACGTTACAGGGTCTGCTGCCAAACCCAGAGATCTTCTAATATATAATCCTTTTGCTTCTGTAGAATGGGAGGGAGGTTAAGCTATCCTGACTTATACAAAGACATCTCCTTTTACGATTTATGGATTACTTACTATGCTGATCGTATTTGTGTCAGGAATTTTCTTACTTATTGCGGCATGAATACTGCATATTAGAGTACGATAGTTAAAGTAAACATTTTAGGGGGTGTGTGGCCAGCAGCCGATGAATATGGGCGCCGCCAAAGAGAGCTCCAAACCTCCAGAGGCTTCCTCAAATATCCGAGCACTTATCCAGACCTGGAACCACCTGCAAATGGCGGTGGAAATATCGGAGCCTCCAAGGATTAACTCGAGCTGCCCGAATGCGAAAGGTGCGGCCTCGGAGTCGCGCTGCGACCGCGGCCTTTATTAATACTTGTATCCATCAGACATCGCCAACATCGGGCGCTCTACGGTGCGCTTAGGCGGAACGTGCTGCGACCTAATCCCGGAGTCCCGACTTTAGCCCTGAGGTGAGGCCTCACCCTCACGGTGGGCAATGCAGAGACAGCACGCCAATCGTATCTCCCGGGGACCGGAGCCGGGTAAATCTAGAGGCGCTTGTGCTCGGACAAGAGCGCCAAAGCGGAAAACAGTGGCCTCTGCATGGTAGGTCCTGCTACCAACTGACTACGCCTAACACTGCAACGAAGGCACTGATGGTGACGGAGACCCCCTATCAAGCAGCTGGGGCGGGTTGCGGGGCCCGATATGGGGAGTGACTGGTAAATACGAAGCTTGTTAGCTGGGTGCCAAAACCCGCCTGCAGCCTCCATTACAGCCTAGCGGGGCAGTATCCTCAGCCGGGAGCCTGCCCGGCAGCACAGAATCGCCAACTCTGGGGTTCTGGCACCCGGAGACATACCACACAACCGTTCCTCACGGGGACCCAGTGACTCCGTCAGCACTCCCCACAGTGCCTGTAGGCCCAGCTGAGAAAGTGCACCCGTCTACATTGATGGTACACTGCCCAGGAAGATACAGTGGTGAAAGGCCCCCACACTATGGACCGTGCAGCCTCCCCTGTGGTGACACCAACGCCATAGGTAGTGGGTAGGAAACCCGACAGGCCGTGTGTAACAAGGTGTTGCACTGACTGGCGGCGGTGAGTACTAGCAGCTAGCTATCAACTACCAAATATCATCGCTACGAGATAAGGCACAATGGGAGGCCGTGGCCAATGCGCGACCAATAAAAACAAACTCGAGAAATACGCATACTCTAAACCTACTCAAGATCCGCAGGATCAAACCACTGGCGAAGCGATGGACAAGGGGCACACGGCAGGAAAAGAAATCACGTCTCAGGACATGATGACTACGCTGAACAAAGTACACACGTCTTTGGGGTCCCACATAGACACCGTCGCTACTGAACTTTCATTAATCTGCGCAGACTTTAGAAAACACAGCTTGTGAGTGACAGAAGTGGAAACAACAGCAACTAATCTGTGTGTAGACACTACCTCCCTGAAAACACACATGCAACATCTGGAATTGGAAAATAAATCCATGGCAGCGAAACTGGACAATTATTAAGGTCGCTACCATCGCAATAACGTCCGAATTGTGGGAGTGCCCGAGGGAACGGGAGGCCCCGCAGTGGACCTCTTCGTAGAAGATCTGATAAAGAATCACCTGCAACCCAGACGCCAACTATTTCTCGGTCGAACTGGCCCATCGTGTCCCGAGGGCAGGCTCAGGCCGGGCGCGCCCCCTCGGCCCATACTGGCCCGCATTTTTTACTTTCGTGACCTGACTTAATTCTCCAGACAGCAAGATCTGCCCTTCCGGTACGCTATCAACAAAGCACACTATCCTTTTTCCCGGACTACACGGCTCCAGTAGCCAAACAACGACGGAGCTTTACTACCATAAAGCAAGAACTCCAGAACCGTGAACTTAAATACTCGATGATGATCTCCGCGAAGTTGAGAGTGGAGGCTGACGGGAAGACATGGTTCTTCACAACTCCGGAGCAGGCACAGGACTGGCTTGAAGGATGGTGTCAGGTCTCGCATCGTGGAAAACCAGGATGAAACTCCAACCAAAATGCGACGAGACCGACCTCTTCAGAACTGGAGGAAACAGCTGTGACTGAGGTCCAGGACAAGGAGAACTGAATAGAACCATGTTTTTTCCTTCCTCAAAGGCTAACAGGCAGTGACCCATTTCACAGTGGTGACACATCACCAGATAAAGGACTACAAAACTACTCTCTTGACTCCTACAAAAGCCGAGGTCATGGTAGCCGGCGACGGAATGCACACGGACACTCACTGCAATTGTGATACCTCCAGAAAAAGGTCATCAGCAAATTATATAAACTGCTTAGTATGAACCTGTGGTATTCAGGCCTCTTGCACTAACATCCTATACAATCCTAAGATGGTATATGTGTTTACGAGGTGGTCCTGGTGGGACCAACGAAGGAGCTCTCTCTCCCTACAAAGGTACTGGGTAATGGCAAATAGGCACTCTGCAAAGTTGGGGTGGCGGGTAGTTTTTAAACCGTCATGCAGGGAGGCAGGGAGGGGGGAGGGAATGAGGGTTAATTCTGTAAGTTCTTGTTTAATTGTTTTTTTGTTTCGACTCGATTCGTGGTACATCTTGAGTCCACTTATACAGATCCTATATTTCCGTACAAAAGTCTAGAGATCATCGCATACATCTTTAGCACCATCCATGACACTGCCCCCTTACCCAACCACTTCTGCGCCAGTGCGTACACAACACCTGCCTCTAATATCCTGGAACATAAATGGTCTCCGGGATAAGCTGAAGAGGCGACTAGTCCTGCAATACCTAAAACGCAAAGCACCAGCAATAGTCCTGCTACAAGAGACCCACCTAACCAGGGACAACTTGCAAGGCACTTGATAGATGGGGCTTCAGATTAGCGGTCCATTCTGAGTTCACCTTGGGCTCACGAGGGGTAGGGATTTTTTTTTTTTTTTTTTTGAAAACCTTTATTGACATTTCAAGCAATTACACATATGGGCCTACAACCCCCGGGGCCGGCCGCTAAACAATCAGAATAACAGAAAGCAGGTCTATCACAATCAGTACCTCGGGGAGCAAAATCTCGACACTAGCATACTCCCAGTCTCTGAACAGCCCAGGTAGGAGACCAGGATAATAAAGGTTTACATTTTATAATAGAAAAGGATGGAAGGATCAGGTGCCAAACAGTTTCCCAGCAGCGAAAAATGGCAGGCAGAACGATGAACGTAAACAATACACAGCAGTCTATCTAAGCAATGGCGCTGAAACAGTAAGTTCAGGATGTGGAGGAATGACACGGCCATTTGCGCCTGCAACCCCCTGCCCCAAGACCCAGGAAACTCCACGGAAATTATGGCACTCCGGAAACAGCAGTGATTAACAACAAAGGAGTACTACCATGCTGATCCCAGAAAAAGACAAAGAAGAATAAGAGAAGAAAAGGAGGCCATAGAAAAAGGAGGTGAAAGACTAAAGGATACCCCCCCCAACCCCCCACCCTGCACCTCTGCAGAGGAGTACGGCCCCCCCCCCAGCAGTGTGCCTGTCGCCCCGGAACCAGACCCGAAATATAGAAGAACAGAGAAAAGAAGTGGGAAAGGAGCCCCCACCAGACGGGGGGGTAGAGAGAGTATTAATAAACTGGAGGAGGGCCTGCAAAACACGCCCCCGGTTTCTCCCTCCCGCACCACACGGTTTCCCATAAAGCATACAATAAAGAACACAAAATCGACCCTGTCAAAGAGGAGTAAGGAGGATTACGCACTTGGTACACTAACAATTATGCCATGAGAGCACACAACTCCCGAGCCCGCCCGCCTAGTAGGTGACCACCTCGGAAGGGTCAGCATCATCCTTGGCCACTCTTTGCAAACCCACCCATGCATACCCCTCGTCCCAGTGCCATGTCCAATGTTACCAGGAAGAGAAGTGTCCAATAAAACTCAGGAAGCGACACACACAGGTAGGGTAGAGGGCTCTGAAGATCGACACAGTCAGCTCTAGGGAGGATCGTCTTTCCCGATGCCGAGCCAGGATTTACACTGCACACCAGGCCCAGGAAGGCGGAATCAGCCAGGGCGGGCGACCGTTGCTTGGACGTTGCCTGGGTCGTCGGAGACCGCGCACGGGACAAGGCCACCACCCCCCGCTCAGATCCGAAACCTCCGGAACAGACCAAATCCACAGCCAGCTGATCGCACGTTGATATACTGTCCGGAGAGTCCAGGTGTGCACTATTCACAGGGGCGGCCACGACACTGTCCCCCCGTGCGCGGCGTGAGAAGTCCCAGTGTACCTGGGGATAGGCAGGCGGCAACTGTTCCGACGCTGATGTCACTCCATCGAGCTTGCTCCCCAACACCCAGGCTCCGTGAATCAGGGTGGAGTGAAGGGCACCGAGAGCCTCGAGAAGGTCACCATACCCCAGTACAGCTCCCGGCGCTCGCTCCGCTACGCTCCTCAGAGTCACACCCTCCCAATCCTGCTGCAACCCAGTGTACAGGATGGTGGACTCTGACATACCAAAATGGCCGCTGGGTAGGTCCATCCCAGATCGGGACCGGGGCTCAGACACAAGCGCCTCGGGTTCCATGGCACCGGTAACTGGGTTCCGAGGGCAGGCAAGCAATGTGTCCGGTGTGTGGTCACGGGCCACAGTCGTCCCCACCACGGACCAGCGCCCGCGAAAATCCGGGAGCAGCCCGCAAGAATCGGGAAAAGTTACGGGCGGCGTCCGGGCAGCTCACCGGCGAAGGCTGAAGCAATCACCGAAGAGTCCTGTAGTTGCCACCTCAGGCACGCACTCGTTCAGCTACGCTTAGTGGTAGGAGCGACCACGGCGAAGCGCAGTCCGACATTCGCACCACTCCGGCAGTCCGACCCCACCCAGTCACCAAAGGCCGTTGTTGTTGCACTGCCGCCCGGCCACGGCGTTCACTCGAGATCCTGGCTCCGGGGCTGCACAGGCCGCAAACTTCAGACGGACATTTCTCCGACGGTACCGCTGCCAGAAACTTCGGGGTCACACGGCCGGTTGCCGCTCGCGTTCACCAACACGGGTAGATAGCGCAGGCTAAGGATCTCGTGCAGGATATCTGTGCAGGGTGCGGAGGTTCACGGAGCCGGGAGCCTACGCTGCCGTCCCGGTCGCCATCTTGGCTCCTCCCCCAGGGGTAGGGATTTTAATAAAAAAAACAATACCCGATTATTAAACACACGTACACAGACGACCAGGACCAATTTGCTGCAATATCCAGTCAATGGGAAGGGCGCGTGGTCAACATAGTGACCGTCTATATCCCCCCTCCACTTCACTCGCTGGCATTCCCAGGTTGGGAAGTTCGCAGACGTGATGCACATGCCAAGGGGCATTTCGGACCTGAAAGGAATCAAAACCCTAATTTAGATTTAGGACCTAATTACTCAGTTTTATCTGTCATGTGCCCACACACTGTGAAATATTATGTAAAGACAGAAAAACAGTATAATGCTGTTTAAACGTGCATGTTAAAGTTGCACAATTGTTCTGGAAATAACCTACAGCCTGCTTTAAAAAAAAAAAAAAAAGGTCTCAATGCGGTTTGGTTTAAGTGTTTTTTCCTCTTCATTGTATTCGAGCTGAGAACATCCTGCCTAAGATATGTAACAGGAAATTCAGAGCAGCAAGAATTTTTGTCCATTGTCGTCTGTTAGTTTGGCATGAGAAGTCACAAACAACAGGAAAGAGCTGTTCTTTAAATAAATGTATGTAATCTGGGTGGGACATAACGGAAAAGCAGGAAGCTTTTTCTATTGTGAACACTGTATTAAAAATGGATGTAGGCCAAAATTAGTATTATAAGAAGTAGATCCAAAGTGTATGTTAGTTGAGACTGACTTGTGCTTCGCTCATAGCACATCACTCTCCCAGCTGAATTAGCCTGGCATGTACAATAAACCTTTTTGTACTCCCTTTTGTTGCAGATGTGGTGATTAAATGATTTGCACTGCTTAAAGGATTTTTGCCTGACAGACCATTCCCCTATTTATGTTATATACACGTGGCATACATCAACACCGCGTCGAATATTCCCTATATACCCGGGGTATCTCAAAAACCCTAAGATCTGGGAGGGACAGACTGACACCACCAAACATTATTTCAGTGAGAACATGCCCTCGGTCTCCTTCCCACTTATTTTGTGGGAAGCATATAAAACTGTTCTTCGCAGACAGGCGATCTCACTCATAACAGGCCACAAACGAGAAAAGGCTCAGACAGTAGAGACACTCTAACAGGAGGTGAGTGACCTAGAGAGGCTCCATGGGCAGGACCCCTCAGTATAAAGACCACCTATATGAGAAAGCGAAGGCGCGATTGTCCACTACTCTGCATACGATCTATGAAGTTGGAGACAAAGCGGGCAAGCTTCTTGCCTGGCTGGACAAGCGGGACAGGGCATATATGTGGATCACGGAACTCCAAATCCCTACGAGAGAAGTTACAACAAACCCCCAAGCAATAACAGACCCCTTAGCGCTTCACTATGAGCAAGTATACACTCCAGCAATTAAAATTGCACAAGATGAAGTGGAGCCATTCCTCCGTGATATCCAGCTCCCCAAGCTCTCAGAGGAGGAGTCTCACTTGCTAAAGGCGGAGCTCTCCACGGAAGAAATATCGATAGCGATCGGAAATATACAATCGCGAAAGGCCCTAGGTCCGAATGGTATCCCTATAGAGTGGTATAAACTAAGTGCCACTACAATTACGCCCTACCTTTTAGACATGTATAAGGCCAGTTTGGAAAGGGGAGAACTCCCACGAGACCAAAGAACAGCAACAATAGTGGCCATCTATGTATTCGTTAAGCCGGCTCAGGAATGTGCCTCATATCGGCACATATCCTTGATCAATGCGGAGGCCAAAATATTATAGCCTTACACCGCACTTATCCACATTAATACACCCGGATCAGTCAGGGTTCATGCCAGGCAGAAACACGGCCCTAAATCTAAGACGCCTCCATAACGTACTGGGACGCAAACACACCATACAAGAAGAAGCCATTATATTATCCCTCGTCGGAAGAATGGCTTTCGACACGGTCGAATGGACCTTCCTTATTGCTGTCCTCACACGGATGGGGTTAGGACCAAAATTCTGCTCCTGGGTTAGATTACTATACACAAATCCCCTTGCCCATGTGGTGGCCAATGGGCATAAGTCCAAAGAGTTTCCCCTGAACCGAGGTACAAGACAGGGCTGCCCGTTGACACTGCTTCTTTTCGCCCTCGTACTGGAGCCCTTGGTGGCCTGGATACGGCAAGATCCAATCATTCGCGGGCTCCGTTGGACTGAGGGATGGGAAGATCGTATATCCCTATACGCAGATGAGAGGGCCTGCGATATTTTTGCGCCAGTAAAATCTTTCACACCCAGAAGGGCTATGCCCTCGGCGCCGTGGTTCTCAGATTCTCTGCAGACAGCCACAACGGACTGTAAGAAATTGGAGAGACAATGGCGGAATGGGTACTGTCCAACTAAGAAAGATAGATATAAAAGGAGCCTCTCTATTTATAAAAACCTAATAATTGAAGCAAAAAAAACTTATTTCACGGAGCAAATAGAGAGGGCAAGCTCATCCTCCAGAGAGTTGTTTAAGACCATAACCAAACTTACGATTCCAGCTGAACCTATCCCAGCGACTAGTGCTGATCTGTGTGAGGCCTTAGCCACCTTTTTTCAGAATAAAGTGGCGGGGATTTTCTCCTCCTTTGCCGAAGTTTATGGAGAGGTGGAAGTTGCAGCACGAATGGCGAAAGCCGGGTCAGTTTGGTCGCAGGATAGATTAAGGGGCTTTAGCCCGCTACAATCGGAGGAGGTTACTGGTCTTTTGTTGGCTGTCCTTAAAAGTTGCCCAGAAGTGATTGCTACCACGCTTACCCCACTGTTATTGAGTCAGGTATTTATCCTAGGAGGTGGAAAGTTGCTTCTATCCTACCTTTAATTAAAAAAACCCACTCTTGAAAAAAGTGACCCAAATAGCTATAGACCAATTTCGCGGCTCCCTCTGCCGGCGAAATTATTCGAGAAGGCCATAAACAGGCAACTTAACTTCTTCTTAGAGAGAACTAAGGCCCTTGATCTCACGCAGTTTGGGTTTCGGGCAGGACATAGCACGGAACTGGCCCTGATTAAGGCGACGGAGGAGATTAGAGTGGCGGTGGATCAGGGGGGTGAGGCGGTCCTGATTCTGTTGGAGCTGTCGGCGGAGTTCGACACGGTGCATCATGGAGTAATGATGGACCGGTTGGCAAAGGCAGGGGTGGAAGGCACGGCCTGGAGCCTCCTGAAGTCTTTTCTGGCCGATAGAACCCAGACTGTTGAGTTGGGTGCTGAGGTGTCCAAACCCTTTGCCCTTCCGTGCGGGGTTCCGCAGGGGTCTTCCCTGAGCCCCACTCTTTTTAACATTTATGTTAGTCCGCTGGGAGCCTTGATTAGATCTTATGGCCTCCAACTTACCTCGTATGCAGATGACACGCAAATCGTGCTATCAATACAAAGAGAGTCCCAAGTGGATATGATAACGAGGTGTCATGATTGCCTTAAAGATATCGCGAGTTGGATGGCCGCAAACTGCCTCAAACTAAATGCCGGTAAGACTGAGGTCATGATATTTGGAAATAATCCAAATATCTGGTCGCCAGCTATGTGGCCCGAGGCTCTAGGGAAGCAGCCAGTGCCTACCCCAAAAGCTAGGAATCTGGGTGTGATTATTGACCAGAAACTGGACTTTGGAGGATAGGTCAGTGGAGTGGTTTCTTCGTGTTTTCACATCAGGATACTGAGGAAAGTAAAAACATTTCTTCCTACGGATGGTTTCCGGTTAGCAGTCTCAGCTTTGATCCTGTCGCGTCTAGACTACTGTAATAGTCTGTACCTCAATCTGAAAAAAAAACATCTGTACAGATTGCAGATGGTACAAAACACGGCAGTGAGACTGCTGACAGGCTCTCCTAAGTATGTTTCAGTTCGAGAAGGAATAAGGAAACTCCACTGGCTACCGATACACAGACGCTCTCAATTTAAGGCCCTGTGTACGGTTTTTAAGGCATTGAAAGGCATTGGCCCAGAGTTTCTGAGGGATTGTTTCAGGAGGTATGTGCCAGGGAGGGCACTGCGCTCTGCGGAGAACAATCTAGTGGTTGTTCCCAGGATTAAAAAGGCCAGCTGGGGAGGAAAGATGTTTTCCTATGGCGCGGCCACCGCATGGAATTGCATTCCAGCACATATTAGGAAAGCGGAGGAACTTCTGTCCTTCAGGAGGGGGCTGAAGACCTGGCTGTTCAGGGATTAGACCCTCGTTCTACAGGTATGCTCAGCATTACAGCGCCAGGACACCCTAGGGTATTAGTGCGCTTTATAAGCTCCTAAATAAATAAATAAATGTACTTCTCTATATGGCCTCCCCTAAACGCTCCCTATCTAGAATATTGGATATATGTGGCTCCTATGGGAGACACTCAGGAAACACGATTAATTGGAATAAATCCGTATTGTATATTCTGAGAGGGCCACCACCAAGGCTGTCCGCCGGCTGTGACGTAACGATAGCAGATAATAGCTTCAAATACTTAGGAATCCATGTCACCCCTGACCCGGAGGTCTTCATGACTCTGAATCTTCAAGCTCCCCTGAAACGGCTCCAATGAGTCACCAAACACTGGCAATCGCTGCCATTAACGCGACTAGGAAAAGCGGCACTTTTTAAAATGATGGCGCTCCCTAGGATTGTTCACGCCCTCCAAGATACACCGTTCTTGGTCACTCAGTCCTACTACCGAGCCATAGAGGCAGAAGTCACCAAACTACTCTGGAATAACAAACCAGCTCGCATAGCTATGTCGAAACCTATTCAGATCTTGGTATGATGGTGGCATCACACTCCCGAGTATACAGACGTACTATTGGGCGTCCCAATTGATAATGTTTGCATGTCCCTCACACAGACCTGGCCTATAGACTTGATAGATTGGAACTGGGAGGGGGAGGGATGTACTGGGCACTATATAATAAAACCCAGGCCCTGTTAGGCCTAACAAAACACACACTTCAGGTGTGGAACACAGTACTCAAAAGGTTGGGCTAGGACAACAAAATCGCGCAAGCAACACCCCTGGGAAACGGGAAGGCTAGGTAAGCTATATGAGAGTATAGGATTCAAGCACTGGGACAACATAGGGAAATCAGAAGTGGGATGTCTTTGGGACCAAGGAAGGGAGATCCCCTTCACGCAACTCCAAGACCAATATGAAATGGCTCCCACAGAACGATCTCGCTATCATCAGATCAAACACGCCCTAGAGGTGCCAATCCCCCCTGACACTAGTCTCCCTGAGGCCTCACCACTGGAAGATAGATTGTTGACAGAATACATGGACACGAAAGCCGTATCCATGACATATCATAAAATCATTAATAATCAACCCAATCCTATGCAAAAGCTTCGAGATAAATGGCAAGAGGAGGTGGGTGACCTAGATGATACCGATTGGCAGGAGGCCTTAGCATCCCCTAGAGGTTGCACCAAAAAATGGGAGTGCCTGTGGGGCGGATGGAACATCTATAGGGGGGTATATCTAAAATGCCAGTAATAAACCGTGAAATAGAAAACAGTTAGGAGGATCTGGTTACCACCTTATATACTTTTGTGGACTCCATAAAATGAAACATGCTGTGTAAAATAGCGATGATGTAAGATTACATGATTTGCACCATATAAATACCTCCTGATCTATATGTAAATTGATGCTACGTCTGTACCATTTAATGTTAATAAATAAAAAAAGTTTAACAACAAAAATAAACATTTTAAACTTTTCTCGTATCTCTGTCAGAACTTATTTTGGACTAGTATGAGTGTGCAAGTGTGAGGGTGTGTCCTGTCACCGCAATTCCTGAGAGGGTCTGGAGTGTTGTTTTCCCGGTGTGTCTAATCCGGGGCTCCTCAGTGAGTCAATAGGAGGGCAAGAGAGACACTATAAGCTAGTCGGTCCGGGGCTCATGGGTACTCAGTTGGTGGGATGATTCAGTCCCTGCCTACTAAGGTTCTATGATCCCAAGCATAGTTCTGTGACTCTGGAGAATACCTGAAAAATGGTGCTGCCAACGTTTGGTCTGGTTCTTATTCACGGGACCCCTGAGTAGCACTTGTGCTTGTCCACAATACCCTCACACCGTTTCCCGGAGACGCCCGTGATGGTAGGTGTAGGAAGGTGGATATCTGACTATGGTTACCCCCAAATTTTTGCCTAGTGTCTAGCTGGTTTTTCGACTTAGTTGGCCTGAGATCCTGCCATTCAGGATCTCAGCCTGGCTGTTCTCTCTTTAAAATGGACTCCATGTACCCTAGGTACATACCCAATTGGTTGGATCACCCTGTGAGCCCCTGTACCAGTGTACACTAGGTACCCAGGGCATTGGTGTACCCAAGGCCTGCCAGGGGCTGAAGCATGTATTATGCCACCCCAGGCTTGGCCTAACAATCTGACACAACTGGCTGATCACTCAGCTGGGGTAAGTTGGTGTAATCACCTCTTACTTAGGTGTAGTATACCTATACCTAACCTTAAATGGGACACCTGGTAACCTATAAGTCACTCCTATGGCAGGCCTTAACAATCCTAAAGGCAGAGTGCTTGGTTCCATGTGAGATGGTGCTCTGGCATGAGCTGAGCCTGTCTGCAGTGGTCGGAACAACTTCCTTCTACTGTTTCCAGATATCGTCATACCATATACTCTTAAGTGCATTATGAACCTCGCGGTTAAATGCTATCTTTGGTTTGGCTTTATCAAAACATGTCGAGTAAGGTGTCATACGAATTGGAATACTAACCCCTCGCCAATTCTGGCGACGGGGTTAGCATTCCACCCTTCTAGAGGGACACGACATGTACAGTACCTGAAACCCGGGTAAAATCAGACATAGCCTCAGCTCCACAAAATGGATGCTGCCACCACAGACACAAGTCTGCCCTCCTGCTGCTGGGAGTCCTTCCAGCTTGGGAGGTGTGGACAAAGGGTTTCCTGCCAGGGGAGGTGCATGCACCACCCCAGACAGGATTTTGTGTATTGGTCAGGTAGGGCTTGAAAGAAACCAGACATGCCTGTGGCTCACAAGGAGCCTCGGTGCATATGCCAGTTCAAACCGGTCCTGGGGCACACCAGTCCCGGGCCTGGGGCGAGCTGGACAAAGGATTGGGGGTGTAACCACCCCCCTTCCTGGTCCCACCCATAGGGAGGGACCTAGCAGGTAGTCCGGCCCCTAGAATCCGCTTAAAGGTAGGAGCTGTGTCCTAAGACTTCAGACATCCTGGAATCAACTTGAAACTAAGAAGAAGACGGGAACTTCGACATTCTGCTGCACAGAAGACTGAAGGAAATCTCCCCTGTGGTCAGGGAGTGACCACCTTGCTAACGCAAGCACCATCCAGCGAGTCAACGTTTGCTTTGCCGCCGCCTCCCGCCGGAGCCCGAGCCCAGAGACTGACAAGACCTGGACCTCCAGACCTCTCACCGCCCGATCCACAGTCCCTGAAAAGAGGAGACCCGTGGAGGCACCGAGACACGTGGAGCCAGCCATCTTGAAACGACCACGACAAGCTGACAAGTGCAACAACCGAGGCTCCCTCCAAGTTGTGCTTTGGGATCTGAGAAGCCCAACCCTCGAGCAGCATCTGCACCAAAGGTGAGCCCTCCAGCATCTCCACGATCTGCGTGGGGCCCTTCTGCATTTTGCCACTCGACGCGCCTAACCGGTTGCTGGCCCGCTGGCTAGTAGCCATCTTGGCGACGAACTTTACAAAATACACCGCTGGTCTGGTTGCTCCAGACTGGCCCTTGCTCCCCTCCAAAGGAGCAGTCCGTCTGACCTTGCTGGTCAGAACCATCAGCTTATTGCATCTCCTACAACAATTGCTTTTGCCAAGGCTTGTTTGCTTCGATCAAGTCGCCGACACCGCCGACAGCGAGAGCCTGCGTGGGACAGCTCGTGAACCGACTCCTGGACGTCGTCGACCTCCAAGGACCACGTGGCTGCAGAGACAAGCTACACCTTTCTTCCTGTTTGCACCCGACATTGCCTGGTACCCACCTGGTGCCACGCTGGTCACTGGCTAGTGACTGTGAACACTGTCCCCTCTGCTTACAGGTCTTCAACATCTCCGATCCACTCTTGGATCCACCGCATCTCTCCCGGACCGACCGCCTGCAGCATCTTTGTCCACAGGCTCCACGGAACAGATAGAAGAAACCCGACGCACTTCGAGGCCTATGCACCCGCTTCCTGTGGGTGAGGTAAAGCTGGCACTCCTGTGCCCAAGTGTAGTATTACATCTCTAGTGTCTGTGTTCCAAATCTTGAGTTCCTAGTCCATCCGGAAGATCCTTTTTGCAGTAACTTTGTACTTTTTACGCACCCATTGAAACCTATGGGAGCACGCGTGTGACTATTTGCTCTGCACACGCCACCCGTGGACCTCCTGGTCACTAACTGAAGTTAGCTCCTTGTAGGCCCAGCGATTCTAGAGGCCCTAGGCCTTTTCCCTTTTCTGTTCGTGGTACTTATACCACTATTTTAGTATATGGTTCGAGCGGCCACCAGGGCCTATCCATATAAAGTGCAACTTCTGTGTATTCTACTGTAATCTTGTTTGACGATTTGTGCTCCTGTGCTCATAAAGAGACTAGGGGTTACTTTGAGAAATAAATACATATATATTTTGAATATATATCTGTGTGGTGTCCTTTCATTGGTATAAAAGGGGGTTGCATTTGGTAAAACAGCTGGCTTAACACGCTTCACGAGTTTAGCCTCAAAGACTGCTTAGCCTACGCTACCACTAGGGCAGCTAGTCCGAAAAGGTTGACTTACAACCACACCATAACGGTTGCTTGGCATGGTACAAGGTGATCACTTTAACTAGTGAACATCATATACCAGGCCAACTTCTCACAGTAGGGCTTTGCCTCCTCATTTTTTTAGGGATCACCTATTGCTGTAGGTTTTTTCAAGCTTGAATTTTGAAAGGTTTTTGACATGTGTTAGTGCTACAGTTTGCATCCCTTTGTTTGTCTTTATGGCTCAACCGGTTGAGATTCCGGTTTATTGGCGTGCAGCAGTTACTGAACATTTGTTGCAGGATAGAGTCTCCAATGTGGGGTCTCCCTCTTGTTTTTATTGTCGAGGCAGATCCTGCATATAATTTTGAAGTCTTTTACTTCTGGGTTATGTTTTCTGCTGTGGATGCGAATGATTCCTTTCATGCCTATACTTCTGCCGCTGTTCCGGAAGCTTATCCCCCATATGCAGTTGTCAAAGTTCCTCTTATGGCTTAGGAGCACTAGAATGGCGCCCTCACCCATCCTATTGCTACTGTTCGAATGGGCCCCTTAAGTATTGACGGAGCCACTTGGCCTGTGTAATTATCATAACGCGAATTTGGTGGAGGTACGTTTGTTGTATGCTCAGGTGATTCTCCTTTATAGACGCCTGATCCAATAAGTTGCCTGTGCCATTCTCGCTGGTGCGCCTGGAGGTGCGCCACCAATGCCTGCTGCGCACGGTGGGGTCTTGTTATTAGTCCCATTATCATTAATTCGGTGATGGGCAAGCGTCCCCAGAACCGTGAGAACTTTCTTTTTTGGATTGCACAGAAAATTGATAAGCTTGATGTAGTTTTCCTGCTCACAGGTCCTGTTGAGAAACATAGGATCCTTACTATGTGCTTGCCTAGTGAGCTGATTCCCCCCTTGGCCAACTGGAACACCTGGGGCACGGTGTTTGCCTCATTGTATACACTTTGTTATGGAACCCCCTCGATAAGCGTTCTCCCGAGCATTCTAAAACAAGTACAGAACGAACATGGGGCAGGTCCTGCCCTGGATTTAGGGATGAAATTGAGAGTTATTTTTCCAGTAGTCTCCGAAATGATTCTTTCTAATATGAAAGGTGAAGCAGCGTCCTTAATAGTTCGTCAGCGCCTTTCGGCGGTGGCTGACATTGACCGGGAATGTGAGTTGCCGATTATCATTGCTGATGTTTATACGTCCTTAGGTTGCAATAACTTGGGGGTTTGATCTTCTAATCAGTCTCAAGGTAAGCCCCCTCCTGAGATGGAGGTTTGTCTTGTCTTTCTTAAAAAGACATTAGATACATCTAAGCAGCAGCAGAAGCCTACGTCTCGGGGTGGGTCACCACCCGCGGACACCATTTCTGAATGTAGATCTTGTCAAGTCTTCTAGGCTAGTCCTGTCATGTACACCCCTTTTTTACATACATTGTCCCATCCATGAACAGGTATCATTTTACCTAGTAGCTTACTCCTGTCTCTTCGACACTAGGCTCTTAGTATTCTATCATAATCCCTGTACCTAACGTACATAAACATGTCCCCAGCCATGGCATAATTATTCTGTATAAGAGTCACCACTTTTTTTCATCCTTGGCCAACAGCCGCTGTGCACAATCAAATTTGTTTGGAAAAACATTTGATTGTTTTCAAAACATATATAATTGCTTTCAAAACATATCTAGAAGAAACCCTGGAGTGACCACTCTAGTATATAAGACCCTTATTTCCCCCCGCAAATTAGAGGAGAATTCCTTCCAAGCTGAGCCTGGCTCCTGCATGCTGAATCTTCGACACGCAGTGGTCTGGCAACCCTTGCGGGGTGTCATCCTCGAAGCCGAGATAGTGTCATTTATTCTCTACCATCAGTTGATGGGGATGGTTCTTCCCTAGGGGTTTCTTGGCTACATACATACATATAGGCATATTCATGCTACACATACAGATCTAGGCTAGGTACATTTAGGCAAATTACTTAGGGTGCGCATTTTAGGAATATGCAAGTGCTACTGGTTTTATCTGAATTGCTTATGATCATCTTATTAGCACTATTGTAGAAATGTATCTACTATTTACTATATTGGTACTTGCAATCACCTGTCTTCTAATGTACCGTCCTCCCCAGTCTTCGCCTCAGTTCTTGCCGGCTTTCCAAGACCTGCTGGCCAACATGGTGGTCAACTATGCATCGGTATTGGTTCTAGGGGATTTCAATTACTGGCCCTCGGACCCTTCTGAGTGCTCAGCTTCGAAAGAATTCACTGAGTTTCTCACATCCTTAAATTTTATGTCACACATCTCTGTCCCCACTCACTCTCATGGTCACATACTCGACCAGGTCTGGTCCCTCAATCTTCCAGTCTCCCCAGTGACTGTTTCCCCCTGTCCTTGGTCCGACCATGCCCTTATTTCCTTTTCCATCTCTCCCAATCCGGTACCCAAAGTCCTCCACGCCAAAAATACCTGGGCGCGGAATTGGAACAGAGTTGACTTTCCCACTCTGACGTCCCACCTTCTGAATTCTATCCCGTCCCTCTCTGGTTTGCCGTCCTACTCTCAAGCCAAGTCCATTAACACCTGGTTGGCTAGAGGCTGTGACTCAGTGGCTCCCCTGCGTCGCATCTCCGTTCGGCGACCTAAGGAGTCTAATAGGTGGTTTAATGACCACCTAAAAGAACTAAAACTGTCCGTTCGACAGGCAGAAAGACACTGGAGGAAAAATTATTGTCCCTCACTTAAAACCCTCTATCTGACATCACTCGCCGACTACAAGACCGCAATCCTTGCCGCTAAAACCTTTTACTTCTCTACCAAAATAATGTCTGCTGAAAACAAACCTAGGGAGATCTTCGGCATAGTGCAGGACCTGGCCTACTCTGATAGGGCTTCACCTCAAATCCCCCCATCCCAGCCTCTATGCAACCAACTAAACACCTACTTCCTTGACAAGATCGCCACCATCAAGGCCAACATCCCCCCCCCCTCGTCTGCCTTTGTTGATCCTTCCCCCCCTACTATTCAAAACCTTCTCACCTCCATCCCTCCCCTCACCGAAGAGGTATTTCTGGAGATCCTCCCCAAAGTAAAATCAGGTTCTCCGGCAGACGTCTGTCCGGCGCGAACCCTCCAACAAATCTACTCCTCTTGTCCTGAACCTCCCATTGCCTTTCTTAACAACTCCCTAGCACAGGGAGTAGTGACCCCTACGCTCAAATCAGCCACCATAGTGTCTATTCTAAAGAAGTCCGGCGCTGACCCCTCCATCTCAGCCAACTACCGCCCCATTTCCCTGCTGCCCTACCTGGGCAAGGTGCTGGAGCGCTATGTCACCGCGGTATTCAGCACCCACGTAGAGGCCAATGGGGGACTGGCTTCCCGCCAGGCTGGCTTCCGACCTAGGCACTCGACTGAATCAGTCGTGGTATCAGTACTGGACAACCTCAGGAAGGGCATGGATCACAACAAACACCAGGCGCTGGTACTCCTCGATCTCCCCGCCGCATTTGACACGGTAGACCATACCATCTTACTGTCCCGTGTCAAGGCGGCCGGTATTGAGGGATCAGCCCTGGTGTGGCTCTCCTCCTTCCTGAGGGACCGCACCCAGGCGGTCCGGCTAGGAGATTTCACAACCACCCCACTCCCCGTCACCTGTGGTGTCCCCCAGTGTTCTTCTTTGTCCCCCCTACTATTTAATCTTTATATTTTTCCCCTCATCTTCGCTCTCCAGCAGCTGGAGGTCACCGTGTATAATTACGCAGATGACCTCCAGCTCATATTTGATCTATCCTCCTCTCCTCTTTCTGTCTCCAGCTTCCACCACACCATTACATTCATCAGGGACTGGATGAATCACAACCATCTCAAGTTAAACCCGGACAAAACCGAGTTGGTTCTTACCGGAGGTTCTTCCAGTCCCTGGAACTCTCTCTTCTGGCCCCCTACTCTTGGTCCCGCCCCCACTCCTTCTACCACGGTCAAAACACTGGGGGTTAAAATGAATAACCAGCTCACCCTTCACTCTCATATCAGCTCGGTGGTTTCCTCCTGCTTCCTCACCCTCCGAACTATCCGCACTGTCGCTCGTTTCTTCTCCCCCCAGGCACTCAAAATGATTATGGCCGCTCTAGTGATATCACGACTGGATTATGCCAATGCTCTCTACAATGGCATACCAGCATACAGTCTAAGGAGGCTACAATTGGTCCAAAACCAAGCTGCCCGGCTGGTCTTTGGCCTCCCACGCTATCATCACTCCACACCACTCCTCAGGGAGCTCCATTGGCTCCCCGTTAAGAAACGCTCTCTGTTCAAAACCGCCTGCATGGTTTTCCAGGCTCGTCAAGGCACCGCCCCCGCCTTCATTTCCTCATTAATAAATGAATACGTTCCCTCCAGAGCACTCCGTTCCTCCACCAAATCCCTCCTTCAAATTCCACGTTTCAGGCGTAAAAAGTGGGGTGGGTCCAATTTTTCCACCCTGGCCCCCACGTTCTGGAACTCCCTCCCGGACCATCTACGCGCGGCCACCCATTATGTATCCTTCCGCAAGGAACTAAAAACGTTTCTTTTTAAACAGGCATTCCCTGTGTAATCCTCCCTTCCCGGCTCTACCACCGGTTCTCACCTTTGCCTCTGTAGCCAATACCCTCCACTAGCGCCAAGAAACCGTTCGGTGCACGTTGCGCTTTATAAATGTTTTTAAATTAAATTAAAATTTTGCAATCTCTTTTGTATGCTTCTGTCTCCTGATTGTCACAGCAAATATGTTTTACACAAGACTGACGCTTGAGCAATAAATACTTATTGAAAACATCCTAATCCCCATCTTGTGTATTTCGTGAGAATAAGCAAGCATGAGTGACTGAGCGAAAAGTACTGTACTGTTTTCCACGATTCCTGAGGGATCAGGGTTGTCATGTCCAGTGGTTGCCAGAAACTACCTACACCACTGTAGAATACAGGGGAGTGGCACTGTAGAGCTAGTTGGTCTAACGGCTGACATATTCTGTGGGGTTGTCCGGCACCGGTTGGACACCAAGCCCTCAGTTTAGGTCATACAAAACGCACAGGTCCTGGGGATTCCTAGGAACTACACGACATGGCACCACCAACGTTGGTTTGGTTCTTTTATTCACAGTGAAAATCTAAGTAGTTAAGTCGTGCTTTCTCAGAAAGCCCTACTCACACTTTTTCAGAGACGTCTGAAGTGGGAAGGGAAATCTGCATCAGCTGAGCAGATATACTCTCTGTATTGGCCAAAGGTTTAACAAGCTTGTAAGGGTAATAGGTTCACACATTGTGCAAAATCATTAGATACTAGAACTTTTTTCTTCTCCTGAGAATGACTGAGTCCACGAATGGTGGTTCAGGCACAGGGAAGAAGAATTTGCAAATGCTCTTAACATTACAGAGAACTGCAGACATGCAGTAACTATAAAGTTGTTAGAACACGGCGTACTAGCAACAGGTGGCCGTGTTACCTTCGTGATTGAGGCACAAGAGGTGTTCGGATGAGAGGTATTCCTTTCTTGGGTTCAATTCCCACCTGCAGATCCAGTGACTAAATTGTTTCACACATACATTGTAGTTGAACCACCGGAAGAATACATTTCATACGAAGACATTGAAGTCCCACTTAAATCAGTGATGGGAACAATACCTTCAAAACGGGAGTGAATTCCATTTTGGATAGCACAAAAAACTGCATAGCTGGAAGCAGTATTTCCCCATACTGGTCGGCAGGAAAAACCTAGAATGCTAACTATTTGCTTGCCAATGGAGATGGTTACCTCGATTGAAGATTGGGGAACAATCTTTGCTGCGGTATACATCAGAATACACAGTACCCCTTCCATTGCAGTCATTCCAGAGGTATTGAAACAGAATACAGAATGAGTATGGGGCAGGACCTGCCCTTGACTTGGGAACGAAACTGATGGGTAACTTTGCCCAAGTCTAAGCAATCAGGCTGAGCAACATAAAAGGGGAGGCAGCTATACACCACTGCCCAAGGGAAATGGCTCCTATAAATAAGGAGCGGGAATTACCAAACATTTTCGAAGAAACCTATGCTGCATTAGGTAGAGATAGTTTTGGAGCCGAACCAGGGAAGCCACTAATGGCGTGTAGTCTCAAGAAGGATAACTCAAAGCAAGCACCCACTTCTTCTAAAAAGAAATGGGAAAATAAAAAGTCTAAAAATAACAATTCAGAAAATAATTCACGATCAAGGGTTGGGTCTCCCCAAAGGGAGTTCTCTGAGAAAAGGTATAACCTTAGGAATCGTGATAACATTCGGAAACCTGACAGGTATCAGGACACTGATACACGTTCTTTTTGTTCCTTTCTGGGTCCATCAAAAAACTCAGAGAGGGACGGGCGATCAGAACAAAAGCAGGAAGCTCGACCGAAAACAAAAAGGGAAACGCATCAAAATTCAGATTTTATTTACAAACAGGAAGAGGAAACTAAAGCAAAACCTCAATTCAAAAAGAAGAAAGTAGCTGGCTTGAAAATTAGACATGCCCAGGTTACTGAGGACTCTGCTTCTGAATGGGGAATGGGCTCTGACGATGCTAGACAGCGTGGCAGAAGTAAAAATAGCTCACCAGAACCTTAAGGATTTTCTGGTGACAGCAGTATTAAATAAACATATCATGGTGAAAACACCTGATATGAGAGTTAGTGTCCCACATCGATTACACAAAATTACACTCCAAATAGAGGGGGGACATCTCAATAAAGGTTAAAGGTCTCTTTCGGGAGAACTTAACATATGGATATGACCTACTGCTAGCAGAAAAAGATTGGCCCTCTGAGTTTTTCATGGATTGCCCAAGAGGGGAAATCATCATTTTGCCTGCTTTCTCTGACCTCGTTCCAGAATTTTTTTAAACATTCATATGCGCAGGAGTGGGCGCTAGCTCCAGCATTATCCTGCAACCATGTAAGGTGGAACGTGGAGTCTACCCACCACGAAATCCCATCAAAATCTACACCAAACCCACAGAGACAGTACCCTATTAAAAACGATGCAAAAAGACAGGTCAAAGAAATCTTAGACCAAATTGAAGATCAAGGTGTAATTGAGACTTACACCTCCCTGATGAATAATCTTTGTTTCCCGTGAGCTAAACGCAGATCCACGGTCAGGATGTATCGTGCCAATTGCATATGTCCCGATGAAGACTCACAAATCCTTTATAACCGTTTGAGCTTCAGCCGAGTGCTGAGGCCAAATCCAAAGAAATCTAGAGCATGAATCCACTGCCACCAATATGTACTTGTAAGCCCCGTCTGAATTTAAGGGGCTGAAGTGATCCAAATAGACACATGCGAGAGGTCCGTCTGAAATGAGTAATGGGGTTTGTGGTGGCAGTGCTACGGTGCAACCTTTCATCTGCTGGCAGATGTCCCACTTTAAGACATAAGCATTTGTTTGTTTAGACAACTTGGCTACCAGAATCGCTGCATCGGTAATTAAATTGTAGCAGTGACTTCTGCGTGTGCTGAGCCCAATCCCTTGTTTGCAGCTAGCATTAAACCTAATCTGCGATCCATGTTTGGTATAACTCAGTTCCCCACTCCTGGAATTTGAGAATACAGTGTGTTTTGCGCATCTAATTTATAGGAATATTTGAGTGGAAAGCCTTTCAGAGCCGTTCTTTGAGGCGTTGACCGCTATCAGTATGTCTCCATCTATCCTCGTGCTAGAACGAGTGATTGCAGAAACAGCACCAGTTCGCACTGTCGCCTTGGCGGCTTCATCAGCCAGTGAATTCCCTTTAACCTGTACACCAACACGCTGATGACTCTAGGTATGAATAACTTGAGCCTGTGGCAGGCATGCTTTCAGCTTTGCCACTTGCTCCCATAACAATTTATGTTTAATTATGCAACCCTTGCAATCTCTAAACCCATACTGGCACCAGTAATGAAGATATTCATTATAAGACTGCACACAGTAAAACGAATCACACACTATCAGTGTGGGGAATTCCCGATCCGTATATTGTAGTGCTTGTATCAGGGCTTTCAGCTCTGCCAGCTGTGTGATACAATCTCCTAGAGATTGTGTAGTTGTATTACTGGGATGGAACTTCCTGTCTCGCATATGTCCCTTCACTATAGCACATGCTGCGCTATACTGTTGTTTACTTCCAATGGCAGGCTGAGCAGAACCATCTGTGTAAATGATGTACTCAAATTTTTCTAGAGGCAAGTTTTCATACGGGAGAGGGTATTCTTGTTTGTACTGCAGGAACGCTTGCGTTTTCAATGTAGAATCGTATTATAATCTACATCTGTTGCAGTGAGAGAATTAGCCCATTGTATGCTCACTTTGGTAACCGCTTCTAAAGTCGATACCTGGGTTACAGCAATAATGCGTTTCCACTGTGCTAGTGCTCTTTCTCTCACTACAGCAGTCTGTACTGCTGTCAGTATTTTTTCTGTTGCTGCAAATCGCATTTCAGCATTTGTGTATAGGTGCGATTTGTATGCAATTGGGGCTGTCTCACCTTCATTGAAAGTGATGTATGTATATCCTGAAAAACCCGGGACTACTCGGATCACAGCCTGAACTGAACAGAGAGTATCTGTGTTTTGCTGTGCCCACTGATGTGGTGTGAAATCAGGTGTGATTAAGTCACAGAAAGTTCTTACTCTTTCTGCGTAATCCAGAGAGTATGTCCTGCCAAAATTTCAAAATCCTAAAATTGATTGCAAACTCTTCAGTCTTTGGAGGCTGAAGCAGCGCATACTTTTATAAAAAGTTGGCTGGCATGCTCTTCCCTTCACTTGAGAGCTCATACCCCAAAAATAGTACATTGAGATGGGGACTTTTTTGATTTCTTGAAATTAAATTTGTAGCCCAAGTTGGCGAACCCCACAATGATGTTGTTCACCCTGCTCAACTAATTCATTGTACGTCAGATAGGTGTCATCTATATAGGACACCGCCTCCTCTTCGCATGTTTGTTATAATTCTAACAATCTTGCCAAGAATAGCCCTGGGCTGTTCTTATACCCCTGGAGCAAAAGACAAACATTAAGCTGAGTGCCGAGGGCAGAAAATGTTGTCAAATATCTGCTGTATGAAGCTACATTTTGGCAGAAGAATCCATTTGAGATATCTAATGTCGTTTTGTATTTCTTCCGTACAATGTTATTCATTGATGCGTCACTAAGTGCGTTTTGAACTGCAAATGTTTGTGTGCATGTGTTTAAATGTCAGTAATCTAAAACTAGACATTATGAGTTGTCAGGTTTCATTACGGGCTTTCAAGGAAGCCATGGAAAGTATGGGCATGGCTTTGCGGTACTCCTCCCCCTACCATCCAGGGAAAGATTCGGTAGTGGAGAGGAAGAAACGGGACCTACTGCAATCCTTAACAGCAAGTGTATTAGGTGTGGGCAGTAGTTTGGTCGATCACCTATTTGGGGTCCAGAGGGCACTAAACAACATGCCAAGAAAATCCTTGGGAGGACGTACCCCCTATGAGATCCTGTTTGGGACATGAATGTGGGTACCTGACCTCGAATGTGCCAGCACAGTGACAGATGTAAAACCATTTGAACTGAATGATCGTTTGGATGTTTTACAGGAACTCAATGAATTCCGGGCATTACAAAGCAATGTCCAAGTAAAATGCACTGCCACTGGGGAAGTGAAACCGGTTCCGGCAAGACCTGCCTGGGTCCTGAAAATTGGAGACCTGGTCAGAGAAAAGATCGTGGACAAGAAAGAGTTTGGTTACAGTTTTATTTCTCGGTGCACTCAAATTCACCAAATAATTCCAAACTATACTTGGTTCGTTATGTGCTACTAGAGCCGTTGCACTTTGTCAGGCAGTGCCCTAATTATACAAAACTACGTGGGTCAAGCGAACCAGTTCCCTGGATGTGTGCACTTTATCCTGAAACAATGTTTCTTCACTTCGTTCAATTGTTTTCAAACAAAAAATCCAATACATTGATCGTTGTTATTACTCCATGAATTTATTCAAACATCGATTAATTTAGTAAGTCATTCACTCATGATTCCATCATTTTTTAACAGAATGAAATGCTTTTCACAATACCCAATGCATTTCGGGTCGCGTCTCGACCCTTCATCAGGGGTCTACAAGAGAAATACAAGAAACACCAGATCAAATTTCACGTTATACGATCATTGTCATGTAATGTTCATCAGTGTTTTTTCAATAGCACCAAACAGTTCATAGTTGTGAATAAGACTCATTAATAAAACAAAGGTATATGTGTAGCTACCAAAAATTAACTCCTGGGCAGCTTAAACCAACCAATTTAATCAGTTGAATGCTGTCGATAAAATGCATCTACCTGCCTTAAATGTGAGGTTTTTAACGGACTGTCTACAGCACTGCTCTAAGAACCACCCGAGTGTTCCCCCTAATAAACGTAACATCACGTACTTATAAACGTGACCGGCAGTGCTCGTGGGACGTAGCACGATGTTGCTTCAGTGTTTGCCGATTTCTAAAACAAAAAAAAAACACAGGATGCAAAAAGTTATACTTCCTCATTGTGTTATCGCGAGATGACGGAAACCACCTCTCACGTGACCTAACTGGTCAATCAACTCTCGATACCAAAAAACCTTTGTGTGTGCGTAACACTGTAGTCACAAGGCTCTGTCCTCATTATGTTGTTCATCGCGAGATGACGATGTTCTCCTCTCTCACGTGACGTGACTATCCAATCCTCCCTTAGCGCCAAACACTCCCTCTGTACATGGTACACTACAGTCACAGACTATTGCCTGACAGTATCGTTGTGTTCTTGTAAGCGTCAGCACATGCTCATGCGATATATACCGAAGTGTTAAAACTCTATCCTATCGACCTCATTATGTTGTATCTAAGACACAAACGCGTTATCCCGCAGCTTTCACAAAAGTGCCTAAAACCTGATTAAAAAGCGCTGCTGTGATCGTAATACACATTAATTCATTAGTACATTTTCATGCCCTTTTATAATACACTATACACATATCCTCCAATAAAATTATTTTTCAGAAAGAAATCAAGTGGGGCTGCAGGTTACAAGAAATGCCAGAAAACATGATTAGGAATTAATACATCCATTTTCATATTACAGAAAACAAGATAGCTACTTCATCAACTTCGATGATTTTTCTTCAGATACAAGTGAACCTGAGCAAACGCCACCCATTTCTAAAAAAGAAAAATTCTGACAATTCTATCTCTGGCTGAGAAAGACTTACTTTGCGTCCCCTTGGTTGCATCTTTGGTTTGCATTGGGAATCCTGTGCCTATTAATTTGGATTGGCATAGTAACTGTCTTTTTGTACTACTGAATGGACATTACTTCAACAACTCTCTGCAGTACAACCTGTGAACTTGGTCTTGAAACCACATACGTCATCACATCGTGTTCCAGTACTTGATGGTATAGTTTGGGATAGGGTTTGATATGATGTATTTGGTCCTATTTGAAAATTCCCCATGTATTTAAAATTTCATTGAATGATTTCATTACCCCGAGTACACTCTCTGATGATTGGGAGATTGAGACTATAAATACTATGCTCTCAGATTTAGAACTATCTGCTGCATTTTCTTACATGGAATTGTATGAAGACACACCTGAATTCGACAGTATGTGTTGTTACCAGCATTATGGTCATCACGCTTTGCACAAAGCAAGGATTCCACGCACTGTAAACACTTACCATCAATGAGAACATTGCCCGACACCGCGAAAAGTAGTTCTGCCACATTCGCACAGAAATTTGCATACTTTTCAGGGTTCAATACAGCAGGCGCAATGTCATACTATTATACACTAGTACAGACTAATGCAACTGTGAAGAAAATGATGCTGACAAACACCAAACTTATATATTCAGCACCCTTTATCTCCCAACTGTCTATACAAGGTTTTGAGTATTAGAGGGACACGATAGTCACAAAATCCATCTGGGGGACGAAAGATTGGCAGGTTCAGGGTAGTGAGGCTTTATATAGAGCTTGCCTCATTCCAATACAGATAATATTCCTGATCAGAACAGTGCAACAGACTACCTGCTAAGGGTTTGCGAAAATAAAGACCTGAAAACACCACGCATTCCCTTGCCCATACCTAATGAAGGTATATCACATGATACACTGATTAGTGAGGAGGTACTGGGTACAATGATGCAGAATGGTACATACAATTCACCAGCTCCCAATTGGAAGGGTTGGTTAGTTTGGCCCATCAACACAAATAGGTGTCAATCAAGATTCAAGGGTACCACCAGAGGGTTTAGTATCCATGGGCCAGAACCGCGCTATGTACACACAGACGACCGAGGGGTAGTGACTTCTAATAGTGTTGGGAAGTTGTGCCTGGAATGACTAAAAACCTCAACACTATTACCGGTGAAAAAACACTTGTCGCTTCTATCAGACAATATGGATCTTGGGGATTCCTTGCTAGGTCCCAAGAAATTGCATAAAAAACGCTTCTTGTATGCCGCCACAGTGAACTGTGGAAATTCTCCCAACAGGATGCTGATGAGAGATTACGTGAGATTGATAGAATTAACCTAGAAATGGCATTGGCTGTGGTAGACAACGGTATAACCACACTTTCTTTACGTATTTATTCACTGAGCAATATTTTGTCCTCAGCAATGGACATAATGGAACAAGATATTTCTATTCTACAACATGGGCAATCTCAATTGCGCTCCATTTTGCTTTTAAGCTGGACGCTCCATTCACTGAGTTCTGGCAACATGCCATGGCGATACATTAACAGCACAAATTTGTTTTCGGCTTATAATCTGACCGACAGACAATTGACCATGGCACACAGAGATGCAAAGTACACCATGCTGCTCATTGAAACATTTTAGAAGTTACCTTTTACAGTACCAGAGTCACCATCTATGGAATGGTTAATTCATGGCTATGTCACACTGCCCATCACGACATTCCAGTTCCAATAATTCCTTAGATACATCCAAGCAGGCAGGTATGAAGCGTTGGGTGAAGGGTTCATACAGGAAACTTGGGAATTACCATACAGATATAGACGTAAGGAGGTCTCTCTTCACGGAGCGTGTAATGCTTCGAAAGCAAACTTATCTTGCTACTTCAAAGGCTCTCCGGCTGTAGTGATTCATCCAGTTTTCGAGTTGCTCTCGAATGGGAGTTATTTAATGCTGAATGATCAAAGGCTGTTGTGCGATGGTACCAGGCATTGCATATCTAGTCACAGTAAACTTCAGGGTTGTTTGTTGTAAGCAAGTATTGTTTCCCCCGGCTCGCACAGTTATGGAGGCACCACTGTGGCCTTCATTGAATGTTTCCAGTATAAGGTTTGATTCGCTGAGCAGACTGAAAGCCATGTTGTTTTAACAATATGCGGCCTTAACTTCAGCCCAAAAGACTTTTGATCTCCAGGTTGCAAGGTCTTCAGCAGAGATACAGGCCCTGGTCCGTACGAACTTCCCGATTCATTTCGGAGAAATGTTTCATCGTATCTTTAACATGTCTGACACGAGTGGGATGGTACACTTATTTAAGCGTCTTGGATCAGGTCTCTTAACCACCTTTCAGACCATCTTCAGAGTAATTCCAGCTTTCACACACACTGTACTTGAAAGCATTTTTGGAGCGCTTCCTTTGGTTCTGCTATCGGTAGCAGGCATCCTGATTTTAATCCTATTGATTCGTAATGGATGTCTCAGTCCCTCAAGAGATGGAGAGAACACCGCTGGAACGACGTTGTCGTGAGCGTATGGTGTTCTACCTGGGTACGCCTTGGCTTCGAGAGCTGAGTGAGCATTGGTTCCTGTCTTTCAGACTGGTCTGGCTAGACTGTTTCCTGCCTGTATTATGTTGCCTCTTCTGCGGATTTGGCTACGTGTTGGACCTGTGTCTGACACTTCCATCGGTTGCACCACTGGACATAGACGTGCTTCTGGAGCCCTTGCAGGCCCACGTGCACAGTTGTCCACAGCATATTCCCATGTTGATGACGGCATTCTTGGAGCCTCCACGGGATGTTTCAGCTCCTGTTGGAAGGGAAATCGGCTCTTCTCCTGAGATACAGGCATTGGTTCCAGGCGTACAGGCATCTAATTCTTCTACGGCGGCTGCTGTGGGAACTAGAGATGACCATATTTGCTCACTCAACATCATATTGGAAGTACTGGAGGGATTGCCACTTGCGGATGCAATATTCAGCGATGTTGAGTCTTCGGCACAGGATTCATAAACAATCTGGCCTTTCCTGTGCTGGGAACTATTCACCATTTTAAAACCTCTACAAAATGTAATTTTGTAACTGACTTTGTTTTATTTTTCTTATTCTCTGCTCTAACTGAGCATAATGGCTTTCAAGGTGCTCAGTGTAATAATAACCACATATACAAGTTTAGAGGACCTTTTGATAGCTTTTAGGGAAAATGGCTTTATTTTATGAACATTATTTCAGGCTTTCAAAGTGCTTTTAGTATTTAATTTCTAATGATTTTTATACCTTTTAATGGCCTTAGCTTTATCATTATCTAGCTGACCCTGTTGACCTTTTGATGAGGAGTGGGCGTCACGTCTTTTAGGCTTGTCCTGTCATGTATACCCCTTTTTTACAAACATTGTCCCATCCACACAACAATAACGGTTTTGAACAGGTGACCTTTTACCTAGTAGCTTGCTCCTGTCTCTTCGACACCAGGCTCTTAGGATTCTATCATAATCCCTGTACCTGACATACATAAACATGTCCCCTGGCACGGCATAATTATTCTGTATAAGGGTCACCACTTTTTTTCACCCTTGGCCAACAGCCTGCTGTGCATGATCGCATTTTTAAAACATTCATGATTGTTTTCAAAACATATTGATTCTGGAAGAAACCCTGAAGTGACCGCTCTAGTATACAAGACCCTTATTTCACCCTGCAAATTAGAGGAGAATTCATTCCAAACTGACCCTGGGTCCTGCATGTTGAATCTTTTACACGCAGTGGTCTGGCATCCCTTGAGGGGCGTCATCCTTGAAGCTGAGACAGAGTCCTTCGTTCTCTACCATCAGGTGAGAGGGATGGTTCTTCCCTAGGGGTTTCTTGACTACATACATACATATACGCATACACATGCTTCACATACAGATCTAGGTCTAGGTACATTTAAGCAAATTACTTAGGGCACGCATTTTAGGAATATGCAAGTGCTACTGTTTTTATCTGAACTGCTTATGTTAATCTTTTTAGCACTATGGTAGAAATGAATCTACTATTTACTATATTGGTACTTGCAATCTCTTTTGTATGCTTCTGTCTTCTGATTGTTGCAGCAAATATGTTTTACACAAGACTTACGCTTGAGCAATAAATACTTATTGAAAACATCCTAATCGCCATCTTGTGTATTTCCGAAGAATAAGCAAGCACGAGTAACTGAGCGAAAAGTACTGTACTATTTTCCACGATCCCTGAGGGATCAGGGTTGTCCTGTTCAGTGGTTGCCAGAAACTACCTACACCACTGTAGCATACAGGGCAGTGGTAGTGGCACTGTAGAACTAGCTGGTCTAATGGCTGACATATTCTGTCCGGTAGCGGCTTGGACACCAAGCCCTCAGTTTAGGTCATCCAAAACACGCAGGTCCTGGGGATTCCTAGGAACTACACGACAATATGATTTACGTGATCGCTCTAAAATTAAAACTCCTGAGAGTTTTCAGGTTCTTGATCCTTGTTCTCCCCGTTTCTTTCAGGAATCGTCTGATCAACAGTACAACCGAGGAGGGCGGCAAGATCGCAGACTGGGTGAGTTCTCGCAACCCAAGCGGGACCCGCAGTGCTCTTTTGACATAAAAGTTAAGAGACTGGAACCATCCCCATATAGAGCCGCATTCCAGAAGAAGAAAGTTGCCACTTTGACAGCATAGTATGCCCCAGACGGTGAAAACCCTCTTCCTGGAGTTGGGCATTGACTCTCCTCGACAGAGCGTCCGAAGTTACCGGAGTGCGCCAGACACTCTGCCAGTTTCTGGAGGCGAAAGCAACTGACATCTTTGTAACTGTTCGCGGACACCCACATAGCTCCACCTGTTACTTTACCATGTAAACATTCAGATTAAAGGTGACATTAGACGCACCATAAATGCTATTTTTTGGGACAACTTGACGTCTTCTTATGACATTTTATTAGCGGAGGTCGATTGGCCTCCCCCGTTTGTTCTTGCATGTCCTCGAGCGAGGATATGATTACACCTTCCTTTTCGTTATACGTCACTGATGAGACAAAACATGCTTATGATTTGGAGTGGGCTCTTGCTTTGACCCCAGCCTCATACTGCAACCAGGCGGGTTGGTATCAGGACTCTCCTTCACATGTTGTGCCCATACATTCTACTCCTCAGCCACAACCTCAATATCTGATTAAGCATGATGCTAAAGCGTCCGTCAAAGAAATTCTTACTCAATTACAATATCAGGGTGTGATTGAATCCTGTGTCTCTGCCACAAATAATCATCTTTTTCCTATCTTGAAACCGGATGGTTCTTATCACATAGTTTTGGATTATAGACATTTGAACAGTCATTCTTGGACTTTTGCGGTGCAAAACATGCATAGTACAGCTTTAATAAACAATATAGGGCCAGATGTAGGTAATTCCGAAATACCGAGTCCTTAATAGCGAATTTTACAGATTTGCTATTAAAAAGTCGGTATTTCCGATGTAGGTAATAAAATCGCTAAGAAGTACCGAATCGGTAAAAATCTGTAATATTTAGCGATTACCTACAAATCGAAAAAAAAAAAAATACTGATTTCCCCATTACTGAATCGGTATCACCGATTCCTTAATACAGATTCGGTAATTAGCGAATCGGTATTTTAAAAAAATCGGATAATGTTGAATCAGACAATCCTGTGCTTCCTCATTACCTCAACCAGGAAGTGGCCACACCCATGCACCTGCACTGATCCTGAAGCTGTGGGAGAGGCAGGGAGCACAGCAAACAACCCAGGAGCAACTCTTCCATGTTTTTGCTGACATCACAGCCAAGATATGGACAAACAGGAGAGGGAAAAGGAGGCAGCTGAACGCAAGAGGAAACACAAATTTAGTGAGAGGGAGCTGGAGGTCCTTATTGAGGAGGTTACTAAGGACCATGACAAACTGTTTGGAAAGAACTCCCTGCACATGCCTGAATCTCAGAAGAGGCAGATATGGCTGGTCATCCAGGAAAGGATTAATGCCATCGGAGTAACCCAGCGCTCCATTGAAGAACTTAAAAAACGCTGGTATGACCTCAGGAAGCGTGCAAAGGAGAGGCTGGCAGAGAGAAGGAAGCAAGCCAACCAGACAGGTGGAGGGAGAAACACAGCACCTACACCAACTGCACTGGATCTCCTGGTGGAGTCCACCCTCCAGCCGGAGAGTGTGAGTGGAATTGGGGATGCAGACAGCTCAGCCAGAGCTGGCAACAGGCAAGGTAGGATGCATGCACAGCATGCTGTGCCCCCCACTCCCTAATCCCAATACCCAATCCCCAAATCCCCAATGAGGCAGTATGACTCCCACTCCAGTACATGTTTTACTACAAACCTGGAATGCATTATGGGAGATGTAGTCAGAAGTAACACATCATAAGTCAGTCCACTGAACCCAAAGGCATGCGAAACACATCAGCAATTAGCAAGCAGAGGACAGTCAGTTTGATTGGCAGTATTGAAATTTATTATTACGCAAATGCTGCCAGACAAGTGAGCAAATGTACATTCTGTCACCACAGGCGAGCCATTGTGCAGGGCTGCAGCAGGGATCACGGGAAAGGCACTCAGGAGAGAGAACACAGGAGGAGGTCTTGTCGCCTGCAGAACACACCACCACCACCATTTCCAGCTTCACCAGCGCCACCATCACCGCCACCACCACCGCCACCACCACCGAGAGCCAGGAGGCATACTGTGGCGAGCCTCCAACAAATGGAGGTGCCCGAGGATGCAAGCATGGAAGGCCAACTGTCCACGGTGGCAGAGGATGCCAACAGTGTAGGCACACAGTCCCCCACCGAGCGTGCCCACACAGGTGCCAGACGCCGCAGAGCAAGGGCAGCCAGTCCAGTTTCACAGGGCGAGGAACAAAGTGTATTTGACCGTCTTGAGGGGAACATGCTCAAGGTGCAGCGCCTGCAAGGCAAAGCAATAAGATCAGTCCAACGTCAGATGGTACACATGAATAGACACATGCTGCAAATCGAGAAGGGCATCAGCAGCATGAACAATACTGTGGCTGAGGGCATGAGGGACAGGCAAAATGGATGAGGACCGTTTGGCGAGGCGCAGGGAGAGGCAGAAACTTGACAACTACACTAAGGCGGTGAACCGCCTCTCCAATGCCACCTCTCTGCTATGCAGGCGCTCGGTGGCCATGCAGGAGGAGATGGCCCACTGCAGCCGTGACGTGGCAAGGGGGCTGGTCACAATGACCAGTGCATTGAAAGTGCTACAGACAAACCAGATAGCCACTACAGGTGATGGGGGGGATAGTGAAGAGGCTACTAGCCGCTGTAGCATCACGCCCCCTATAACCGAGTCCAGGAGGCGCAGCGAACGGCACAGCGCTGCCACAGGACAGACTGCCAGTGAGGACAGTGTGCCCAGGGAACACAGCAGTGCTGCACGTGGGCGCAGGAAGTAATGCCGGCCATCACATGGTATAGCGAAATGGGTGATGTAACCCATTTCGCCTTTGTAATCTGCATTGCATATTGGCCTGGCATGTTAAGCCCTTCATGTTGTGGTGGTGTGCTACGCTAATAAAACACCGTCACACAATTACGGTAACTGGCTGTGTCTCCTTACATACTTAGAAATAGTTGCGTGTGATCTCAGCCCGTCTGTCTCTCCCATCTGGTGCTGCTGCCACACCTGCTGCGCTGTGCTCTGGCTGTGGACAATCCTCACCCTCGTCCTCGGAGTCAGTTAGTTCCACTGCTTTTCCTTTCTTTGTGGCAAGGTTATGCAGCATGGCACATGTTGCTATTATTTTACAGCAGATGATGGAACGGTACTGACGTGCACCTCCACTTTTGTGGAGGCAGCGGAACCTGCTTTTTAAGAGTCCAAATGTGCGCTCCACAACGTTGCACATAGTTCTATGTGCCACATTGCATCTTCTCTCACTTGGGGTGGATGGGTTGAGGTATGGAGTCAGGATAAATGCCCGCACGGCATATGCGCTATCACCTGGGTGAGAAAGGAAGTGCCATTAATAACAGTCACCAACACATTCATCCAAGGTATTCATCAGGGTGTGTCACATTGATTTACCTAGCAGGTATCCTTCTCCAAATTCGCCCCCAGCCAGACGTGTGTAGATCCCACTGTTCCTGAATATGTAGGAGTCATGGGTACTCCCTGGAAATTTGGCTAGTATGTCAGTGATGATGTGGTCCGCATCGCATATTACCTGCACGTTGATGTAATGTGTAGATTTGCGGTTCCGGTATATGTACTCTGTAGCTGCAGGTGGGCAGATTGGTATGTGTGTCCCATCAATGCACCCTATTACATGTGGGAACTGTGCCTTTTGGTAAAAATCCATCTTTGTTTTCTGCAGTTCCGCCTGTGTGCTGGGGAAGCATATGTAGTGATGCATTCTTTGCATCATGGCATCCAGGAAAGTGTTGAAGAAACGGGACAGGCAAGTCTGCCACAGCTATCACCCCCTGGTAACAGCCTGATGCAAGTAGGTGCAGGCTACAGAGCACCTGAACATGTGTTGGTATAGCGTGCACCCTTGGTGTCTGATGCTCCAGGAGTGGGTGCCGGTCCCGTATCAGGTCTAGGATGGTTTGGGGGTCTAGTCTGTACCTCTCATGGATTTCAGCCTCAGTCAGTTGGAACAGTGTAACACGCAGTCTGTACACGTGCTCCTCCCGTCTCCAGATCCTCAGTCCTGCTGTTTGCATACGTAGCCGCATTGCAATGACGTGTGTTCACACTGTTGCATTTCGGGGCTGTTTAAATGCGGTGCACCTGATTACCACCTGCTTTGAGTCAGTGATAAATAGCGACTCCTAAATATCGAAAAATGGAAAAATCTGTATTACCGAGTTTTGGTACATCGATTTGCGATGTTTTTAAGGATTTCTTATTTAGCGAATCGGTATTTGGGGGTTTCGGTGTCTGCTAATCGCAAATTAAGGAATCGGTAACTGGTTTTCCTTATTTTTACCGATTCCTTATTTGCGATGGCGTTTGGTGTTACCTAAATTGTACATGGCTAAATACCGGTCGGTAACGCAGAAATTCACAGATTTTTTGCGTTACTGACCGGTATTTAGCCACCTACATCTGGCCCATAGTGCGTAAAAAGTTCAAAACTACACTTGATATTTCAAATTGATTTTTCAGTCATAATCTGGCTCCTGTGAGTCAGGATTTGTCTGCGTTCAACATCCTAAGCTCGCAAAGGCGATACGTGAGACTTCCCATGGGGTATAAGAATAGCCCTGGGGTTTTTGCGTCATGTATAGTGTCTCTTTTGCATGATATTGATCCTGACGCTTTCTCTTATGTCGATGACCTATACCTTACTGATGATGAATTAAATCACCATCTTGCAAGAGTGGATCACAGTGTTACGCGATTCGCTGCTCTGGGCTACAAATTAAATTTAGCAAAATCACATATTGTATTTCTGGCCATTCTTTTTCTTGGTTATGAATGAACTAATGAAGGTTGTGGTTTAGCTCCCCATTTCTTGGAGAAGTGTGCAACCTCCATCTGCCCTTAAAAAGTTGCAGTCTCTGCTAGGATTTTAAAATTTTGTCAGGACTTACATTCCTGACTATGCTCAGAGTATCAAGCCGCTTTATGCCTTGATGCACCCATCCTTTTCTGCTTCTTCCTGGCTTCCTGAACATACCTCAGTGCTTTACAGTCAGATTGCAACGCAATACTTACAGACTAGGTTAAATATTACCAGTGTGGTCATCCGGATTGTGCCTAGTGCAATCGGCTTCACTTATGTGACATTCAATGAGGGTGACACTGTTATAATTGCTTATAAGTCACATCTGTATACTCCTACGGAATTGCCGTTTTATTCTACGGAAAATATTTTAACTGCTGTTCAAATGGCTATTCAGAAAGAACGCCCTCTTGCTCAAGGTAAACGCATTTTGTTGTTTCTCCCATGCCCTCGCTTAGAGAAGGACACAAAAGCCAGTGTTCCTAATTCTAAAGCTCTGCATCCTCATTGGATTCAATGGGCAGCGTCTTTGACATCGGCTGATGTCAACTTTGTATTTGATCCTTCCTTGCAAACGCAAGAGTTTCTTCAGTATGAACATGTTCACCCTCTACCTTCAGTACTTCCCCTTGACCTGTACAAATGTGTTATTTATACTGACAGTTCAGCTCAACCGGCTGTTGGCTCTAAACAAGCTTACTCCGCAGATGGAGCTATTATGTTAGGTTCAGTGAATGGCATAGTTTTTCACTCTTACTTTGTTCATAACCAGTCCTTTGGGGACTGCACAGCCCAGCTGGTCGAATTGATGGCTCTCCTTTTAGCTCTCAAGTATGCTGATCCTGAATTACTGTAGGAAGGTGGATATCTGACTATGGTTACCCCCAAATTTTTGCCTAGTGTCTAGCTGGTTTTTCGACTTAGTTGGCCTGAGATCCTGCCATTCAGGATCTCAGCCTGGCTGTTCTCTCTTTAAAATGGACTCCATGTACCCTAGGTACATACCCAATTGGTTGGATCACCCTGTCAGCCCCTGTACCAGTGTACACTAGGTACCCAGGGCATTGGTGTACCCAAGGCCTGCCAGGGGCTGCAGCATGTATTATGCCACCCCAGGCTTGGCCTAACAATCTGACACAACTGGCTGATCACTCAGCTGGGGTAAGTTGGTGTAATCACCTCTTACTTAGGTGTAGTATACCTATACCTAACCTTAAATGGGACACCTGGTAACCTATAAGTCACTCCTATGGCAGGCCTTAACAATCCTGAAGGCAGAGTGCTTGGTTCCATGTGAGATGGTGCTCTGGCATGAGCTGAGCCTGTCTGCAGTGGTCGGAACAACTTCCTTCTACTGTTTCCAGATATCGTCATACCATATACTCTTAAGTGCATTATGAACCTCGCGGTTAAATGCTATCTTTGGTTTGGCTTTATCAAAACATGTCGAGTAAGGTGTCATACGAATTGGAATACTAACCCCTCGCCAATTCTGGCGACGGGGTTAGCATTCCACCCTTCTAGAGGGACACGACATGTACAGTACCTGAAACCCGGGTAAAATCAGACATAGCCTCAGCTCCACAAAATGGATGCTGCCACCACAGACACAAGTCTGCCCTCCTGCTGCTGGGAGTCCTTCCAGCTTGGGAGGTGTGGACAAAGGGTTTCCTGCCAGGGGAGGTGCGTGCACCACCCCAGACAGGATTTTGTGTATTGGTCAGGTAGGGCTTGAAAGAAACCAGACATGCCTGTGGCTCACAAGGAGCCTTGGTGCATATGCCAGTTCAAACCGGTCCTGGGGCACACCAGTCCCGGGCCTGGGGCGAGCTGGACAAAGGATTGGGGGTGTAACCACCCCCCTTCCTGGTCCCACCCATAGGGAGGGACCTAGCAGGTAGTCCGGCCCCTAGAATCCGCTTAAAGGTAGGAGCTGTGTCCTAAGACTTCAGACATCCTGGAATCAACTTGAAACTAAGAAGAAGACGGGAACTTCGACATTCTGCTGCACAGAAGACTGAAGAAAATCTCCCCTGTGGTCAGGGAGTGACCACCTTGCTAACGCAAGCACCATCCAGCGAATCACCGTCTGCTTTGCCGCCGCCTCCCGCCGGAGCCCGAGCCCAGAGACTGACAAGACCTGGACCTCCAGACCTCTCACCGCCCGATCCACAGTCCCTGAAAAGAGGAGACCCGTGGAGGCACCGAGACACGTGGAGCCAGCCATCTTGGAACGACTACGACAAGCTGACAAGTGCAACAACCGAGGCTCCCTCCAAGTTGTGCTTTGGGTCCTGAGAAGCCCAACCCTCGAGCAGCATCTGCACCAAAGGTGAGCCCTCCAGCATCTCCACGATCTGCGTGGGGCCCTTCTGCATTTTGCCACTCGACGCGCCTAACCGGTTGCTGGCCCGCTGGCTAGTGGCCATCTTGGCAACGAAATCTACGACAAACAACGCTGGTCTGGTTGCTCCAGACTGGCCCTTGCTCCCCTCCGAAGGAGCAATCCCTCTGACCTTGCTGGTCAGAACCAACAGCTGATTTCCGAATCCTTCTACAATTGCTTTTGCCAAGGCTTGTTTGCTTCGATCAAGTCGCCGACACCGCCGACAGCGAGAGCCTGCATGGGACAGCTCGTGAGCCGACTCCTGGACGTCGTCGACCTTCAGGGACCACGTGGCTGCGGAGACAAGCTACCCCTCATCACCTGTTTGCACCCGACATCGCCTGGTACCCACCTGGTGCCACGCTGGTCACTGGCTAGTGACTGTGAACACTGTCCCCTCTGCTTACAGGTCTTCAACATCTCCGATCCACTCTTGGATCCACTGCATCTCTCCCGGACCGACCGCCTGCAGCATCTTTGTCTTCAAGCTCCACGGAACAGATAGAAGAAACCCGACGCACTTCGAGGCCTATGCACCTGCTTCCTGTGGGTGAGGTAAAGCTGGCACACCTGTGCCCAAGTGTAGTATTACATCTCTAGTGCCTGTGTTCCAAATCTTGAGTTCCTAGTCCATCCGGAAGATCCTCTTTGCAGTAACTTTGTACTTTTTACGCACCCATTGAAACCTATGGGAGCACGCGTGTGACTATTTGCTCTGCACACGCCACCCGTGGACCTCCTGGTCACTAACTGACGTTAGCTCCTTGTAGGCCCAGCGATTCTAGAGGCCCTAGGCCTTTTCCCTTTTCTGTTCGTGGTACTTATACCACTATTTTAGTATATGGTTCGAGTGGCCACCAGGGCCTATCCATATAAAGTGCAACTTCTGTGTATTCTGTGATAATCTTGTTTGACGATTTGTGCTCCTGTGCTCATAAAGAGACTAGGGGTTACTTTGAGAAATAAATACATATATATTTTGAATATATATCTGTGTGGTGTCCTTTCATTGGTATAAAAGGGGGTTACATTTGGTAAAACAGCTAGCTTAACACGCTTCACGAGTTTAGCCTCAAAGACTGCTTAGCCTACGCTACCACTAGGGCAGCTAGTCCGAAAAGGTTGACTTACAACCACACCATAAGGGTTGCTTGGCATGGTACAAGGTGATCACTTTAACTAGTGAGCATCATATACCAGGCCAACTTCTCACAATTACCCACCTTAATTGTGTGTGATTCTTTCTATTGTTTATAGTCTTTCAATTACAATTTGTTCTTTTAGAAACAAAAGGATTTTCGGGATTCTAAAGGTAGCACGATAAAGTATTAAATGGTTTGGGTTTGAGTGGTCGCTCTTAAAGAACACTTGCCACTTACACATGTTGTGTCATAAACGTGCGGGAGCACATGCTGTTGGCAATACAATGGCTTATGAAGTAGCCAAACCTGCAGTAGCCACAGTTAAAGTAGCAGAGGTTACACGATCCATGACTAAAGTCGATAATGGCATCTTGGCGGCCATCGCCGCAACTCCGGATGGTAGTCCCTTTCCGCTGGATTTCCCTTTTCAATATACTTATCAGTTAACTACTGACAAAGTTCCTTTTGTGCCCATTCCTGGGGTTAGAGATCATCTGATTCCTAACCTTGATCACAGATGCTCTTTTATTTATTTATTTATTTTATTTATAGGTTTTATATAGCGCCTGAATCACCCCCGAAGGGGTATCTCTCCGATTCAGACTGTGCTGCTGGACAGGCTGGCGGGCATTATTAGAATAGAGCAGTCTTAAGAATCTTTCTGAATCGGAGATAGTCAGGACATTGTCTCAGATGGGGAGCTGGTTCCAATAAAGGGGAGCGAGGTAGGAAAAGGCTTTCTCACCCAACCTTGATTTCCTGACCCGTGGGAGCAAGAGAAGCGATTTGGTTCCTGACCGAAGGGTCCTAGAAGGGACATGATGATTAATCCGCTTGCGCACTGGAAGCCAATGAAGCTGTTGAAGGAGAGGGAGGGAGGCAGTTTTCGGGGGGGGCATTCAAGACCAGGCTCGCTGCGGTGTTTTGAACCCCCTGCAATCTGCTTGGCGAGGACTCATTAGCTGAGACCAGGAGAGCATTCCAGTAGTCTAGGCGGCTTACTACCATTGTCTGAATGAGGGTTTTGTGTGTGGAATCTGGGAGAAAAGGAAAAACTTGCTGTAATAAATCCAACACGTAGAAGCAGGAGCCAGCAGTATAACCAGCATGCTCATTCATGGTCAAGGCCCGATCTAGGCAATTCCCAGGTTTTTAACAAGGTCGTTAGGGGTGGTGGGGGGGGGTGCCAAGGGCTGCCAGCCACTACTCTGGTGTCCACAGCACAGGTGCCTCACCGAAAAGCATAATCTCGGTCTTCCCTGCATTGAGTTGGAGAAGATTGCTTCTCATCCAATTTGATATGGCTATCATTCCCGAAGGGAAGGTAGACTGAACAAAGGGGGCAGATTTATTAAATGAGAAGAGGAGCTGAGTGTCGTCAGCATATGAAATAGGTGTAAAGCCACAGGTCCTGAGGAGGTTAGCCAAGGGGGCAACACGGATGTTGAACAAGGTAGGGCTCAAACATGAGCCCTGGGGTACTCCCTTGGTCAGTTCCATCGTCTTTGACCAAAAAGGACCTGAAATGAAATGAAATGAAAAGTGTATTTATAAAGCGCGATTGCTGCCCGAAGGCGTCCAAGCGCTACTTGAAGAGTGGAATGAGGGTCAGCCGGGACATTTCGGGAATTAATTTTGGAGAGTGAAAAGAAAGGTCTTTAGGTGTTTACGGAATGAAGAGAGGTTGGAGTTGGACCTGAGTTGAGGGGGTAAACGGTTCCACTGCTTGGCGACACTATATGAAAACATTCTGCCGCCAGCCCGCGCTCTCCTAACCCTAGGTACTGTTGCTAAAAAAGCATGGCTGGAGCGGAGATGCTTTGGAGGATGGTAGTGAGTCATAAGGTTCCGGCAGATTGCCGGGCCTGTGTCCCAGAAGGCCTGATGGGCAATGCACAGTGCCTTAAAAGAGATTCTCTGGCGGACCGGGAGCCAGTGTAGTTTCCTCAGTCCGGGTTTCACTGATGTTTTCCGTGGGAGTTGCAGTAGTGTACGGGCAGCACAATTTTGCACAGTCTGTAATTTGCGGAGGGTATAGTCAGGGGCACCTAGGTATAGGGAGTTACTAAAGTTAAGTCGGGATTGTATCAAACCCTGAACGGCGACCTGCCTGGCCTCCCTGGATAGTAATGGGAGCACTTTCCTAAGCATCCTAAGTAGGCCAAAACAGGTTGCAGACAGTTTTGTGGCCTGGGTGTTGAATGTTAGGGCCTTATCCAGCCAAATGCCCAGACTTTTTATATTGTCCTTGGGTACCGGCGGAGTACCAAGGCAGGAGGGCCAGAGAGGGTCAAAGGATGTGGGGGAGGCAGGCCCCAAAAACATCAGCTCCGTTTTATCCCCATTGAGTTTGAGGAAGGATCTTGTCATCCACACTTTCACAGCCTCCAGGCAATCCCTTAGTCCTCTATGCATGGGGCTACTGTTCTCCTGTGCCAGGGATACTACTAGCTGAGTATCGTCCGCATAGGAAACAATTTTAATGCCAAATGGGCGGACGATCTCAGCCAGTGGTCGCATGTAGACATTAAACAGTGCAGGGCTAAGCGATGAGCCCTGCGGGACCCCGCAGCTGAGAGATTTACTGGTGGAGACAGTGTCTCCCTCAAAAACCCGGAAAGATCGGTTGCTTAGGAAGGATCTGAACCAGCATAGAGCCTTGCCCGAGATTCCTATTTCAGAGAGACGGCCGAGAAGCACGTCATGACTAACCGTGTCGAAAGCTGCGCTCAGATCAAGGAGGATCACTGCCACTGATCCTCCCTGATCCATCATCCTCCTGTCTTCTTCGGTTACTGCCAATAAGGCAGTCTCCGTCCCATGTTTTGGTCAGAAGCCAGTTTGGGTGATATCTAGCAGCTGGTTTGACTCCAGGAAAGCCATAAGGTGGAAATTGATGTGCTTCTCCAAGATCTTGCCTATCCAAGGGAGCAGGGAGATGGGACGATAATTACTAAAATCGCCAGGGTCCAGATTGTTTTTTTTTAACAAGGCACGGACCATGGCCTGCTTCCAAGGTGCTGGGACTATGCCGGCAGTGAGAGACGCATTGAGGAGGTCCTTGATGGTGGGAAGGACCGTCTGGATGACTGACACCATGGCCTTAGGAGGGGCAGGGTCACAGGGAGATCCAGATTTCACCTGCCGTGCTAGTGACTCGACGGCGTCCTGCTCCAACATGGGGAAACATTCCAGGGTAACCATAGGTTGGGTAGGAAGTTCCGCACAGCAGGGCAATGTTTGAGGAGCCCGATGAGAGTCGGCAGAGAAGGAGGAATATATATTGAGAATTTTTTGATGGAAAAACACTGCCAAGTTGTTACAATGCATAAGTGTATTATCCGGTAGTGTGGGTGGCTGAGGAGGTTTGATGAGGCTCTTTACTACTTGAAAAATTTCCTTAGATTTAGATTTGGCCTGTAGGATTTGCGTGGAAAAATAGGTAGCTTGAGCGAGTTTAACCTCATTTTTATAGGCTCTAATTGCCTTTCTATACAGTATTTTATCACTTGAAGGAAAGTCGAGTCGCCATCGTCTCTCAATTTTCCTACAATCCCTCTTTTTTATCCTGAGTTCCTCCGAGAACCAAGGGGCAGATTTTTGCAGTCGTTTGGTTGTGATTTTTTGAGGGGGGAGGATGGTCTCAAGGGAATGAGAGATCCATTCTTCATACTCCAGATTGGCTGCGTTAAGATCCATATTTAGGGAGGGGCGTGAGCTGGCAAGGCTTTTGGACCAGGATACTGCGGAAAGTTTTGACCAGTTTCTAAAATTCTTTTCACGGTGAGTTACCCGGGGAGAGGTATAAGTAGACCAAAGAAGAGGGACGAGCAGGTGAACTGTCCATGGCAGAGCAATGGGGGGTCCAGCCTTAAGGTCAGAGCAGTTGCTGAACACAGGGTCCAGCAAATGGCCCTTAACATGAGTGGCGGAATCAACCAGTTGCTCCAATTGAAGAGCCGCTAGGTCATTCACTAGCTCACTGGCGATGTGATCATGGGGGGTATCGAAATGAAAATTAAGGTCGACCAGCATTGTGTAGTTAGAAAATGTAGTGACATCTTCGGCTAGACTCGAGGGCAAGACCTTGTGGAACTGTCTCGAGGGGCCTGGGGGTCTATAGACCAGGGTGCCTGAAAAGCAGGTATTGGGGGGAAAAGTTGATACTGAACGCAAGGCTTTCACAGTCGGGGATGATGCTGGCCATGCTTCTACAGGGATATTGTTCCTTATATACAATTGCCAGACCACCTCCTCTCCCACCCGATCGATCCCTACGTAGAATCTGAAAGCCCAAAGGTAAGGCAGATACGATATCTGGGTCAGAGTCTGGCGTCAGCCAGGTTTCAGTTAGAAAGGTTACATCCGGTCTATATTCCTCCAACAACAGCCTAATTTCAGTCTTATGCTTCGGTAGAGATCTACAGTTTAGGAGCAACAGATTGAAGTCTTGTTTGATGGAGGGAGACAGAGTAATGTGAAACACATGTTTACATAGAGGGCAGACCTCCGGGAGATCTAGAACCTGAAAAGAGTGCAGGCAATCTGGATTCCTAGTGGCGCGTAACTTTAATAGATCATCAGCGCTATAAGACTTAATTTGGTAAGACCGGGGGACAGGGGGTATGGCCCCTGGTCCCGAACGGTCGCGGACGGGCGCAGACGGGCTTGCCTTTAGCGTGCCTTAGGCGCGCTGGTGGCGCGCCCGCTGCGCTCGCCCACTGCGCGCTCGCGCTGCCATGCAGACTTATAGTCCTGCTCAGCCAATAGGCTAGAACGTTATCCGCACTCCTACCCCACCCAAGAAGTCCGCCACAGTCACCGCGCCAGTCCTCCCACGCCGCAACTAGCCGAAGCGGCGAGGATCCGGACGGCGGTGTTTTGGCAAAGGACACAGTGCAACGAGCAAGATTAGCAGCCCAGAAAATGCAGGTAAGACAAAAGTGCACAATTTTAAACAGTGGAATAAAAAAGGTATTTTAAAATGTTAGCTAAATCTCCCGGCTTCCGCCTCAGGAGAAACTTCAAGTCTGCGCGCTGCCATGCAGACTTGTAGTCCTGCTCAGCCAATAGGCTAGAACGTTATCCGCACTCCTACCCCACCCAAGATGTCCGCCACAGTCACCGCGCCAGTCCTCCCACGCCGCAACTAGCCGAAGTGGCGAGGATCCGGACGGCGGTGTTTTGGCAAAGGACACAGTGCAACGAGCAAGATTAGCAGCCCAGAAAATGCAGGTAAGACAAAAGTGCACAATTTTAAACAGTGGAATAAAAAATGTATTTTAAAATGTTAGCTAAATCTCCCGGCTTCCGCCTCAGGAGAAACTGACCTAAATTGATGGTCTGAGAACAGGAGGAAAGGAAGCTCATCATCCACTGAAGAGCAGGTCCTCTGAGTCCAATCTCCTCCAATCTCCTGAGCAAGATCTGGTGGGAGACCGTGTCGAACGCAGCAGAGAGGTCCTACAGCACGAGAATCGTTGAATGGCAGCTGTCTAAGGTCATCCTAATATTATCCATGACCTCCAACAGGGCAGACTCCGTGCTATATTTGGGCCTGAAACCAGATTGAGAGGAATCCAAACCACCAGTAGATTTGACATGGTCTGACAGATGTATTAATGTATTTTTCCAATACTTTGCTCAGGAGAGGTAGTAAAGAAATGGACGGAGATTGTAAAGATCTTCCATGGGGACCTTGGTGTTCTTACGGATAGGGATGACCTGTGCCGTCTTCCATTCCAGAGGAAGAGAACCCTCTCATAGAGAGGTTGAAAAGCATGCCTATGGGCGAGGACAATTGATTAGAAAGGGAGGCAATGACTTTAGCTGGAATTATGTCAAGGGGTGAGCCAGATTTTACTGTGCGTAGTAAGGCTTCCACATCTTCGGAGGTCATAGGGGGAAAGCTCTCCAGCAGCTGTGTTTTTGCGGATGCCAGCGGGTCACAAGACCTGGCATCTGGTTGCTGGCTCCCTGAGGGAGAGATCTTATCATAAATAAGCTAAATTTTCTGAGTGAAATACTGAGCAATAGCATCGTAGACAGCTTGGGAGGGGGCCTCAAGATTGACACAGACCTTGGGACTGGTGAAGGACTTGAGAATCTGGATTAGGGTTTTAGTAGCATTCTCTGCCCGGGCTAGCTGTAAAGCAATAAAGGCTTTCCGCGCAGCCTTTATATTTTTATGGTAGTTGAGGAGGGCTGTCTTAAATCTGTCTTTGTCCCTCTCCAAATGAGATCTACCCAATCGTCTCTCCAGATTTTTACACTGCCGTTTTTCGGCACAGAGCTCAGGAGAGAACCAGGCTGTCTGAGGGCGCCTAACTGAGTTGGGAAATGGTTTTAGAGGCGCAATCAGATCAATGGCACTTTTAATAGTGAAATTATACCGGGCTAAGCCATCCTCAGTGTTGGAAGGTTCAGCTTTCCAAGGTGCCGAAAAAGCAGCCTGGAAAAGGTCCGGGGAGATTTTATGCCATTGTCTGCGGACACTATGAGAGGCAGAGGGGGGGTGCAACAGCCTCCCTATGACCCCGGATATGGAATTCAATTGATGCGTGATCTGACCATATCAACGGCGGGGGGGGGGTTCACACGTAATACTGGGTGAGTTGGTAAAAATAATGTCTACATGTGTGACCGGCTGTGTGTCTCAGGCCGTAGTTGAGCTTAGCTAAGCCTAAGAGAGCAAGGTCTGCTAATAGCATCGACGCATCGGGGTTGGCAGTGCACTCACTGTGTACATTAAAATCACCCAACAATAAGAAGTTATTGGTCGAGATTACGTGGGGAGCTATTATTTCTGTGAGCTGGAGTGAGAAGTCTACCAAAGGGCCTGGGGGCTGATAAACTAAGGTACCCTTCCAGCTAAGTTGTGAGAGGAAGTCAATGCGGAAGACTTTAATACAGTCTTTGTGAATAATAGCTAATCTGCCCCCACCTTTGTCTGTCTATCCATTCGTGATATCCTGTAGCCATCAGGCAGAGCTAATGTGATGGCAGGGGTGAAGTTAGGCTTGAGCCATGTTTTGGTCAAGAAACCCAAGTCTGGGTTCTCGGAAGTGAGGAGATCCCACACCTCCGTTGCATGTTTAGGTAGGGATCTAACATTACCTAATACACCTTTCCAACCATGGTTGGAGCTGTTAGGCGACCTCCCGGGTTCTGAGATGGATGAAGTATCGTCCTTGGGGGGGAGGGGTATAGGGGCGATTGTTTTGGGGGCAACGCCCAGAGACACCATGTATTTGTACAATTTTGGTTATGTTACATTGGTACCGGCAGGATAAACATGAAAAAGGACCTTCTGGTGTTGGCAGAGTCCGAGCTGCGTCCCAAGCGTGATACAAGCAGAGGGGCGGTAAGTCTTTCTTCAGGTCAAGTAGATCCCTGCTAGAGTAAGGTAAAATAGGAGTCGGGCCTTGATCAGGAAAAAAAAGGGCAGGGTTTGTGGCTCCTGGCGACGCCAGGGCGTGGACGGGTGCAGACGGGTTTGACTTTGGCGCGCCCGCTGTGCGCTTCTGCTGTGCGCGCCCGCTGCGCGTCTTGCAGAACATCCGGTTTTGAAGAGTGGGTTGAGGCCACTAGACCGCCAACCTCCCTCAGGCCGGAGGTTGCCCTAGTCTCCCTCCACGCAAATGGCACATAACCCGCGGTGGACCGGGGAGAGGCAACCAAGAGGTAAAGGAAGGGCAAGAGCTATTTAAAAATACCAGACAATACAAATGTGCAAATACAGGCAATGTTAAAATGAGTTTAAAAGCAGCAATGCGTCTGAGGAAGGAGTGAACATCAGCCTTACTAGCTGCTCATGAAGGAATTGCTTCTGCATACCCGGGAGAGGCCGCCACTGTTTCTCTTTTACAGCAACGCTAATGGTTGCGCGGTTTATACCAACAGACTTGTAGATATGTTCTTTCTTGCGATGTGTGTCAGCAAATTAAGAGTTCTACTGTGTCACGTCTACCTCAAACACACCTTTTTATTTCTAATCAGCCGTTTGGCTGCATTTATTTTGATCATTGCGGTCCTCTTATGTTTGACAATGCTTTCAAATATATTTTGGTTGCAGTGAATTCTTGCACAAGGTTCCTCTGGGTCTGTCCACTGCGCTTGGCTGATGCATGCACTGTTATAAAAGATTTGCATGTCTGTGTCGGGACATATGCCTGTGGCTCTTTCCATTCAGACCTGGGTCCGGCTTTTTCCTCTAAAGCATACCACGATTCGATGACGTCGATGGGAGTGTGCACTTCTCGTCTCCATATAAGCCAGAGAGCAATTCTGTTGTGGAGCGGATGAGCCGCGACTTACAGCAATCTTTAACAGCAAAGGTATTAGGTATGGGCCATAGCTGGTTAACTCATCTTTATGGGGTTCAACGTGCTCTTAATAACTTCTCAAGAAGATCTCTGGGTGGCCGGACCCCGTACTAAATGCTCTTTGGCATCAGGATGTTTGTTCCAGACGTTGATGGTCTAGGCGTTGTGGCGGCTGCCGCAACCTTTGACGTAGATAACCACTATGCTGTCTTACAGGATCTACTAAAGTGTTGTGACGCTCTGAAAAAACCCCCTATGTCTTTGACTCAGCCATCTGACGCAACTGCTCTGATTCCTGTTTCTGGCTGGCTTACTAAAGTTGGAGATCTGGTTCATGAAAAGGTGGTGGTCAAGAAAGAATTCGGACCCTCCTAATGGGCTCCTGTTCCAGTGCTTGGTCTTCAGAGTCCCCGAGCTGTGACTTTACCTCCACTACCGGGATACAAAGAAAATCACTTGGTTTCCATTGAAGATGTAAAATGAAACCATTTGGCCAATACTCAATGGTATGCCTCGGGGTATCCCAAGACAGAATATTCCTTTCCAGACTGTGAGCTCCATTATTTCTGATTCTCCATGGCTACCGGAGGTTGATATTGAGTCTTCATTTGACCTGGTACCTGTTTTACCTTCTTGATACTCTACCATGGAAATCGTTTATTCTAATCCACCCCTTGAGGCCCCTTTGGGGGTGCAAGCTTCAAGTCTACATCCAGAATCCCAGCCTTTGTTATTCCAGCTGAGTTCTTCTGGTTACTATATCGATCAAGATAATTTTTCTTCCGACAGTTCTTCGTTGTCCTCTGTTTTAACCCCACCACCAGCATGGATTTGTGTTTTTATCTTCTGGTTAATACGCACTTTTTTGGTTCCACCTTTGATATAAGTCTGTATAGCGTTTTCCATTGTATTTCTGTTCATGTGGATTGGATTTGTGCTAGTTTTTTTCTTTTGATTAATGGCCATTACCTACCAGAACGTTCTTCTGCAGAACTGGTCAATGGGGCTTTGGCCCCACATTCCTCCTCACATAAAATTAAACGAGACCAGTCCCTTGTTAAAGTTTAGGCGGTCCCAGTCACTGATGGAATTGTATGGGACAAAGTACCATTCGATGTATTCGGTCCGACAGAGACCGTGCAGATACCATATGTATTCCGTGTTTCCATGGGTGATCTAATTGTGCCTGGGTTGCATTCAGATGATTGGTATGTTGATGCTGTGAATTCTATGTTTTCCGAATTGCAATATTATGCTGTCTTTGATACTGAGGATTTATATTTAAATTCTGCTAACTATGCTGATTTTTTCTGTTAACCACTTTATAGACATCATTTTTTACATAGGGCTAATGGATAGCGTCCCCAAAATAATTATACTCAATGGGACCATAGCCCAACTCCATCTCAGGGTAGTTCTAATATACAAAAGAAGAAATACACTTATTTTCCGGGTTATAACCTATCTGACCCGGTAGCATAATATTTTAAATTGGTTCCCACTCTTTTGAAGAAATATATGCTTACTCAGACCAAGTTAATATATGCATCCCTTTCTATAGACAACTTAGCCCTAAAAGGATATGAATATTGGAAATAAAATATTGATTTGAAATCAGTATGGGGCACTAAGTCATGGCAATCCCAGGGAACATAATCTCTATTTCGTGCATGTCTGATATCTGCACAAATTATCTTTCTTAATGACATGGTCCAACAGACTACTTGTCTAGGGTTGGCTAAGATGAAAGAATTGAATACTCTAATTATTCCATCCTTGGCCCTTTTTGATAATTGGCAATCTTATACAAATTATACTGTAGATCAACTAAATAGTATGATAAGAAATGGCACATTTAATTCTTCTATGATAGCTCCGACTGGATGGGCACTATGACCATCAGACACAAATGTTTGTCATTCTCGTTTTGTGAACACTACTTCTGGATTCAAATTAAATAGGCCTGATCCACGTTATCCACAGACACTGCATTCCAATACTGTTACTACTTATTTCGTAGGTAAACTATGTCAATAATGGCTAGACCATTCCATGTTGACTGCCGTGAAACAACATCTTTCTCTCCTGTCGGATGACATAAACTTATCAGATTTCCTTTTGGGTCCAAAAGCCCTTAGTTCGAAACGATTTATTTATGCTGCATATGATGAATTTTGGAAATTGTCGCAAATGGAGGCTGCAGTACACCTACACCAAATTGATCAGGATAATTTAGATAAAATGCATGCTGTTGTTGACAATAGTATTAATACATTATCATCTCGTATTTTTACTGTTATGATCTCCAATGTACCCCAATTTAGGCCTAGGTAGCTGCATGACCTTTTATCTACATTTGTCCTACCTTGCTCTACATAACGTTTCCGGCACTGACCTTTTATCTAGTTTGTGAAGAATACATTTTGTGTGGTTTTCTTTGAAAACTGGCCTAATTTATTATGCATGAGGATTCTTAGTATCATATACTAATCCCCTGTTTAGGACATGCACAGCAGGATTAATAACTTCTGTATAACTCTGTACAAAAGTCACCGCTATCGCCATCCTTGGACAACAGGCCCACAGTACCATTACGCATCTAGGTAGAACCCCTGAGGGTACCTTTCGGGTATAAAAGAACCACATCTTTACTAGGCAACCAGAGGGGAAGCTTCCATGCTGACACAAGATGCTGAGATTCCTGCATGCAAAAACTCCTTCCCGCAATATTCTGACATCCCTTGCTGGGTGTCCAACTCAAGACCAAGACGGGGTCCTTCATTCTCTCCCATCAGGTAATGAGGTTGACTCTTTCCTAGGTGATTCTTGGCTTTACACCCACATACATTCTAGGTACACTTGGGTACATTCAGATAGGGTCCGCATAGTAGGAGTACGCATGATTACACCATGTATCTATATGCCTGCATATATTCACTGTTTTAGCACCATGGTAGAATTCTACCTTTTTATTTACTCTGTTGGTGCTCATAATCTTATATATCTGTTTCTGAATAATGAATGTCTCAGCAAACATGTGTTATACTAGAATGACGCTGGTTCAATAAATGCTTATTGAAAACGTCCCCATCGTTTTTCTGTGTATCTCTCTGAGACCAAGTGAGCACGAGTGACTGAGCGAAAAGTAGTGCACTGTTTCCACGATCCCTGAAGGATCAAGGGTTGTCATGTTCGATAGTTGCCAGAAACTATTCACACCTTGGTAAGGTTAAGGGGCTTATAGTGGCACTGTGAGCTAGCTGGTCTAAAGGCCAACATATCCTGTGGTGGTGTATGGAATCAGTCTGGACACCAATCCCTTAGTTTATGTAATCTAAATGCGCAGATCCTGTATAGATTTATAGGAACTACATGACATGGCGCTCAACGTGGGACGCCATGTTGTGTATTATTTCTTCCGCACAATGTTATTTATTAATGTGACACTGTGTGCATTTTGTACTGCAAATGATTTTGTGCATGTGTTCAAACACCTGTAGTTTAAAACTAGATGGTATGAATTGTCGGGTTTCATTACGGGAAACAATCAAACAATCAAGACATTTGTAAAGCGCGCTACTCACCCGTGAGGGTCTCAGGGCGCTGGGGGGGGTGCTGCTACTGCTCGAACAGCCAGGTCTTGTGTAGCCTCCTGAAGGTTAGTAGGTCTTCGGTCTGCCGTAGGAGGATGGGGAGGGTGTTCCAGGACTTGGCAGCGAGGTGGGAGAACGATCTGTGCCGGTGGTCGCTCTTCGGATGCGGGGTCGGTGGCGAGGGCGAGGTCGGTGGAGCAGAGCTGGCGGTTCGGGGTGTAGAAGGTGAGTCGTATGTTGAGGTATGCTGGTCCGGTGTTGTGAAGTGCCTTGTGTGCGTGGGTGAGGAGCTTGAAACAAAGGGTTAATCATGGAGGAGGTGCAATTCTCAATCACACCTTGGTATTCAAGTTGATCTCCCTGACCTGTTTCGTTGTGTCATGTTTAATTAGGTTCTACCGCTGTGGTGTAGGATAACTGGGATTTCATGGTGACATGACTCAGCATCCCACCCTACATGATTGCGGTTCAATGCAGGAGCTATCGCTACCGCCCATTCCTGCGCATATGTGTGTTTTAGTGATTCTGGAACGAGGTTGGAGAAAGCCGGTAAAATTACCTCTTCCCCCTTTGGGCAATCCATGATGAACTCAGGCGGCCAATCTCTTTCAGCCAAAAGGATATTGTATCCAAAAGTCAGGTTCTCCCAAAAGAGACACCTCACTTTTCTGGGTATGTCCCCCTCCATTTGGAGCGTAATTTTGTATAACTGACGTGGGATACTTACCCTTGTATCAGGTGTTTCCACCGTGATATGTTCATTCAACGCTGCTGTCACCAGAAATTCCATCAGGTTCTGGCGATCTATTGTTACTTCTGCTGTGCTGTCTAGCATCATCAAAGTCCATTCCCCGTTCAGTAGTTGAGTCCTCAGTTGCCTGGCCAATTCTTATTTTAAGGCCAGCTACCACCTTCTTTTTAAATTGAGGTTTAGATTTTGGTTTATCTTCTGGTTTGATATTGTAGCCTGAAGCGTGATGTGTGTCTCTTGGCTTGACTCGTTCTTCTGAGCTACGTTCTGACCGTTTTTGTATGAACCCTGAAAGGAACAAGAGGAACGTGTATCAGTATCCTGATACCTGTCAGTTTTTTTTTATATTGTCACACTTTCGAAGGTTACATTTTCTGTCAGAGTGCTCCAGTTGAGGAGACCCACCCCGTTATTGTGATGTATTCTGCATATTTTTTGATTGTTTGTTGTCCCATTGCTTTTTAGAAGAATCGGGTGCTTGTTTTTAGTTGTCCATTTCAGGATTACTCGTTAATTGTGGTTTCACAGGTCTAGCGCCCAAGTTATCGCTACCAAGCGAACCATAGCTATCTTCGATAATTTAGGTCATTCTCGCTCTTGTTGTGCAGGAGTGCATTCCTTCGGGCGTTGGCTTATAGCCACCGCTGCTACCTCCCCTTTTATGTTAGCTAACATAATTGTGGATACCTGGGCAAAACGGCATATCAATTTCATCCCTAAGTCCCAGGCAGGTCATGCCCCGTACTCGTTCTGTATTTGTTTCAAAACTTCTGGTATGACTGATGTTGAGGGGGTACCATGAGTCCTGGTATAAATGACAGCGAAAACTGTACTCCAAGTGGTATAATCCTCTATTGGGGGAGCTATCCCCATTGGCAAGAAAATTGTCAGTATTCTGTGTTTTTCTTGCTAACTTGAGTGGGATAACTCTGCCTCAAGCTGTGCTATTTTCTGTTACATCCAGAAAAGCATTTGCTCACGTTTAGTGGGCATTCTTTGCATAATCGCATTCAGCATGTGTGGGGTGATTTTTGTTGCAGTCCCTTGTAGTTGACCAGGTTGAGCAACCCTTGTAGGTTAAATTGTAAGTGTTCGCATAACGAACTGTGTAAGATTTCTGTATAGTTTTATAACTTCTTTGTAAAGTGCTGGCAATGTATCAATCTCTGGATGCGGTGTGTAAGCAGCTTGGACCAGCCAAATTGCTCCATCTCTGCTGAGCGGACAAGTTTCACTTTTTCTGTGGTATGGGGGAGAGCAACTTTAAACCAATTTATATGCTCTTGGTAAGTTAACGGGACTTTTATGTCCTCGTATGGAGAGTATTCATCTGGTATTTCATCTGGAATGTACCTATGAAATACATGTGCGTGTGCATCTGCAGGTGGGAATTTAATCCAAGAATAGAACACCACTGTCCTGTATGCCTCGTGTGCCTCAATCACGAAGGTTTCGGTCCCACTTAATGATGAGAGACCATAATCTGTTAATTGAATAGCAAGTGCATTTCTTCAATTTTCTGTAATGTGTAGAGCACCTTCCTACTCAATTTCCTCCCCTCTAGCATTATTCGTACCACACAACAATACTTTAGATAACATTGTATCATCTGTGATTGATATTGTACAGAATGAAGTGTCTACCTTGTATCATGGTCAGAATCAGCTTACATCAATTATGCAATTTGGCTGGACACTGCAAACACTTAAGAATGGACGCGTTCCTTGGCATTGACTAAATTGTAGCGCATTATTCCTCCCATTTAATTTCAAGCATAAACAACAGTCCATGGCTATGAAAGACACTAGTTATACTATGTTACATATAGAGAAACTTAAATAACTTTACTTCACTGTAACGGAAACTCATTCTGCAGCATGGTTAATACGCTGTGTTTTCTCGTTGCCCATCTCGATGTTTCAGTTCACTGCATGCATGAAACACTTCCCATTAGGTAGATATGAACCTGTTGGGAACAGCTATATATAGGAGTTATGGTCCCTGCCCTGTACATATCATTGTCAGCGAGCTGAGACTGAAGTGTTTCTTACAAGGGAAGGGTGTCACTCCACTGCCTGTCATTCCCTTGTGTATCAACAAGTAAAGATTCACAATGCCTGCAATGTTTCTGCCCCCAATCTGGCTTGTTATTTAAAAGGAACTCCTATTCCCACAATGATTCCCACTCTCGCACTGCTTTTGAATGGCAGTTTTCTCTTAAACACTAACACAGGGGGAGGGACGAGGAGCTAGTTTAAGAAAATGAAGGCAGGTCCTGTACCAATGCTCCTAAGATAGTCAGTGTAAACATAAAAAGGCCACAGTTCCTAAAGGGGTAAGGATAAATGCTCAACAATCTGGTTGTGAGGCATAAGAAATTGTCTCCAACGGGTAGTTGAGTGTGCTAATTGCATAATTGAAGGTAACGCGTTACCTTCCGAACGTTAGGTCTGTGGACGCCTCTTTAAAGGAGAACTGCTTTCTCCCGGCTTCCAGACGTAACGCTGATGCGGCTGGTCCATTACTAGGAGAGGGTTCGGCTATACTGTGAACATGGACAGTACGGTTCTCGGGCGTAGTGACTTCCTCTTTATTCAGAATCTAGCTGACGTGGTAGTATAGGGCTTTCCCTGACTCCCAATTTTTACCCTTCATTCTTCCACACACGGTCCTGAAGAAGCGCACTAGGATCCATTGGGGACCGCCAGGTTGCGCGAAACATGTTGACCACCATAGACCCCTAACACATCACACACCCCCACACGGTTTGAGAGCCGGCGGGACAATACCTATCCCTCCTCTCTATTTTAGTTTAAAGGAGAGTCTCCAAACCAAGTTTTAATTTACCTTAAGGACCTTTTATTAAAACATTTCTGAGGTACCAAGAGGTAATTTTATCATCACTCACTTACACTACTTTGGCCCACACACCCACATGCACAAATACGGTACCTCCTTCAAAAGATCTCCGACAAAGAGCCCTCTTGTAGGGTCCGTGAGGGACAGCAGCGCCACCCCCACGAGGAGCACCGCCCTATGATGATGCTTTACACTTGTATGAGTGTGTGAGGGCACATAACAAAAAGGAGGTACACTCCCACCTCTAGCACACTCAACTACCCATTGGAGACAATTTCTTATGCCTCACAACCATAACCAGATTGTTGAGCATTTATTCTTTCCCCTTTAGGAACTGTGACCTTTTTGTGTTTACACTGGCAGTTATCTCTACCTTAATAATCAGGACTGTTGCGACCTGCGGGCGGGAATCCCATAAGTGGTGTCTGTTTCCCAGTTAGTTACTTGTTGCAGCAACATCTTGTTTCCCCCTCCACATGGGAGCATAGATAGTTTGTTGTGGCCTTCCATTCCAACTCTGAAAACAAATTTCAATAAGCTAAGCCAACTACAAGCATTATTGTTTCAACAAGAAGTGGCTCTCCCTTCGGCACGTAAGACCTTCGAGATGCAGGTGGCGAGAACATCTAGTGAAATACAGTAATTGTTGGACACAAATCTCCCCCTTCATTTCGGGGAATTGATACATCAAATATTTAATGTGCCTGGTACCGCAGGCCTGGCACACTTTTTTAAAATTGTGGGCTCAAGCCTTGTGAAATCATTTTTGGAGCAATCCCAGCTTTTATACATTCTATTTATCCAGCGTATTCGGTGAGTTCCCGCTGATGCTCGTCTTAATTTGTGGCATCATCGTGTTGTTCCTTCTATTCTGCAATGGCTGCTCCATTTGTGGTCCTGCTCGGACAGGCATTGCGGCAAATATACAGTGAGCGAAGGCTGCAACTTTTTGGAGTGGTGCCTTTAGATGCTCTGGATGCCGATTTTTGACTAACCTTCCGCTATGCCTATTTCACCTGTGGGCAAACCTGTGTTTCATTGCATCCAGTGCCCCTTTCAATGGACAGTGGCCATCTGCCTGGCTACACCACCTCACTCTGCCCTGGATTTCTAACTGTTGATGGGTCCACTAGTAGCCCATAACCAGGACTGTTCCTTGGGTATGCGGCTTGTGTACAACCCGCTGTTATGGCCGGTGGCCGAAGGTGATCCCTGTGCAACTGCGCAACTTCTTCTGGATCTCAGTTTCATCGAAATAACCATAGGCTGCCCTTTCATGGTCTTGTTAACTACTGGATGCGAAGATCACATTTGTTCCTTTGAGCTGCTCAACTTGATGGCTAACATTTCTAATATGAAAGGTTTGTATTTCTTATTGGAATCGTTGTCTTTTCACTTGGCATCCTACATCCTGGATCATGGCAATACACTGTAATTGGATATATTTTTCACTGAAAACTTTTTTTTCTCCAATTTGGCCATAGTCCCTATAGAAGACACTGACTATGAACTGTTTTGAATGCTTTGGTTCTGCTTATCACCTGATTTCGGTCAGCATTTTGCTTCTACTACACTGACCAAGGGGAGGGTGTCATATGTCATGTATATGCCCATTGCCATTTCCCTATTTTAGCACGAGCACATTGCAGACTGTCCTCTGCTTTGGGCACGTTACTATACAAACATATTTTGCTTTGTGCCACACTGTTCTTTCACACAGAACCTGCTGTTGTTTTCGCATTCTGTTCTTTCCTGGGATTTAGTCTGAACACTGTAGACCAAGTCAAACCACAATGTCCCTTGTTGTTCTGTTCTGGTCAGGCCCTAGCACCTAGACAAAACACAAAAATGCAGCTGTTTGGGAACACGCCCGTTTGTCATATAGGTGTGCATGAATAGGTAACACACACTTAGAGAGGGATCTTTCCAGGGAAGAGATCATGATATCCCCTGAGATGTAGAACTTTCATCTGTGCATGCTAAGGTATGGGGTCTGCTGCCAATACCCAGAGATCTTCTGATATATAATCATTTTGCTTCTTTAGAAGGGGAGGGAGGTTAGGCTATCCTGTCTTATAGAATGACAGCTCCTTTTATGATTTATGGATTACTTACTATGCTGACCATATTTGTATTAGGCCTTTTCTTACTTGCATTACTGCATATTAGAGCCGGATAGTTAAAATAAACATTTGAAACTTTTCTCGTGTCTGTCTCAGAACTTATTGTGGACTAGTAGAAGTGCGAGAGCGAAAGGTTGTGTCCTGTAACCGCGATTCCTGAGAGGGTCGGGAGTGTTGTGTTCTGGGGTGTCTAAACACTTGTTCCTCAGTGAGTGAGTAGGAAGGCAAGTGAGAGATTATAGCTAGTCGGTCCTGGGCTCATGGGTACTCAGTTGGTGGGATGACTCAGTCCCTGCCTACTAAGTTTCTATGATCCCAAGCATAGTTCTGTGACTCTGCAGAATCCCTGCAACAGAAGCTATCCAGGCCAGGCTGCCCGTTGTGCTTGCCCACTCCAGCAGTAGAAAGAGTCTGCGCAAGTTGAGGCAAGTGTTTCTGCCAGGTATGAATCCGTTACTTCAGTTAGTCTATTGGCTAGGACTCTACCAATGATTTTGTAATCAGAATTCAAGAGGGACAATGGGCAATAGGAACTTAGTTGTAATAGGTCTCTACCTGGTTTGCAGTACCACAAGTACAGCCTCTCGGAGTGAGGGTGACAGTATCCCTTTCTTGTAGGCATGTACACTCAGTGTAAGTGAGGAGCAGGCTGTATTTGGAATGTCGCGTAAAATTTTAATGGCCATCCGTTGCCTCCGGGGGTCTTACCTCTCACCAGCTGCTGGAGGCATCTACTATTTCACTCTCAACTATTGGGGATTCTAGCGCCGTGAAGTGCGGTCCCGGGATTCGAGGGAGCGCTATGCTCTCAAGAAAGAGGTGTATCTCTGTTGTGTCATTCCCTGGGGGTGATTTATATAAGGAGGCATAGTATAAGCGAAAGTTTGTGTTAATTTCATCCTGAGAATTTAAAAGGTGTTCTTTCGTATTGTGTATGGAGTGATCGGGTTTCTAGGCGAATCGGACCTAAGGAGCTACGCCAACAATTGACCGGCCTTGTCACCCTCTGGATGTCTTCTAGCCAGATATTCCCTGTGGTCAAGTGCACCCAGTTGGTCCAGCGAAGTTTTATGTTTCAGTCGAGCTTGGGCCCAATGGGCCGCAGCTAGTGGCATGGTGCGGAGTGACTTCTCAGATTGATGAATCTCCAATTCCAGGGCACCCAGCTCTTTGCGGAGGGTCATGTGAGTACGAAATACCTCCTTTATCATGTGCCCGTGTAGAACAGCCTTGAGCAAGTCCCTTTCTATCCCCACTCCAGATGCAGTGCCTTCATTGTCCCGAAAGAAAGCTGTGATGGAATCCGAGAGGGAGGAACGGAGTAGGGCATCACGGAGCGCCTCTAGTGGTAAGTAGCAAGTGGGAATTTTATGTTTGGCTTTCCCCCACGACAGTTGTACCTGTAGAGGGCAGTGGTCTGATAATATGCGACTGAGATATTCCGCTCGGTATACCTTAGTGATAGCATCTTGTTATCCTTGATTATAGATCAATTCTAGTGTGTAGGTTGTGTAGCCCTGAGTACTTCCTATCAGAAGGGTTCTAGCCACGCCATGCTTCATGCGTTTGAGATTGGTAGCCTAGTCTGTAGGTGTTGTGCAAGAAAAATTGAGTGGGCACCTGGAAGTGGGGAGTGGGAGCGATCCATATCCAAGTCAGGGGTACAATTAAAATCACCACGCCAGTAAGTCATTGCCATTGGGCGCGGAGCAGCGCCGGTGTCAGTGTTTGCAAAAATGAGGGCTGGCAAGTGTATGGTGCATATAATGAAATTAATTATATCGGACGTCCGTCCAACAGCCCCTCCAGTAACACTTAGCGGCCCTCAGGTTCCACGCGAGTGTGTAAAACTTCCAATGGTTTCCCAGGGGCTACCCAGATCAGCGCCCCATAGCATAACCAGAGTATGTGATCCTCACCAATGTTCCCCCTCCACCATCTGCGCATTGAGTTCAACAACGTGTTGTTAGGTGGGTCTCCTGCAGGAGCGCAATAGATATCTTACGTCTCCACAGGTATTAGTCCACTAAGGAGCGTTTGGTGTACCCCACCAGGCCTGGGACATTCCAGGTCAGCAACAGTGTAGGAGCTACCTGTGAATCTGTTGGTATGGCCATGAGTGTGTAAACAACAGCAATACCTCTAACCATATCATCATACTCGCCCTCCCTCTTCATGCACCATCCACCCACACAGCGTACAAAGTGCTCCCCAGGATGAGCCCATTAATTACTCATTTGCATTGAGAACAAAGAAAACTAACCAATAACGATACCCAACACCCATTCCCTGGCCAGTTCGCCAATGGGCGGCTGACCATTAGGACTTATATGCAATAAGGACGAATCAAAATCGAACAGTGTCTGTATCAGGGATACAGTGTGGGTGGGGGGTAAAGCAAGCCCGGCGACCGTATAATGCCCCCATGCATTAGAACACTACGTACAGCCAGGCATTAAGATATATTGTTAGGAAGATTCCGCCTCCCCCGCCTAGTAGTACACATGAACACTGCAACGGACCACCTCCAAACCTATTTGAAGTACATCAAATTAGTTCTTCAGATGTTTGCAGGGTATCGATAGGGCCCAGCCCAGCACCACCGCAACTTGCGATTCAGTCATTGACGGTGTGTCCTTCCTTGGGTTCACCGCCTCCGAGGCCGAAGGAGAATGTGATGCGGCATGTCTCTCCAGGTCTCTTACCGCCCAGGCTCTCTCCCTCACTGCTTGCTGCATTCCTATTATACAAGGCGGGAGAGAGAAGCAGAGATTCATTCAGCTTCTATGAAATTATAGTCATAATCAAAAGGGAATGAATCACGTGTCTTAATATTCCAGGGTCATGGAGTCTTACACGAAGACCTTCATTCACACTTGCTCAGGGTGCGGTATATGTTGATTCTCCGCTCTTCCAGTTAGGTGAATTGCATCATCATTGGGTCTTTATGACCTGAGGTTCCAGTTTACTAGGCAATCTACAATCCTTCACCTGGAGGGAGACCATCTGGTTTACGACAGTCGTGAGTAAATGGTGGATAGCGCAGTGAAAAAGTGGATTTAAAATTACCTCCATTCCTGTGTTTAGAATTTTATTGGGCAGGAAAGGGATAACGTTAAAAAGTTAGAAATGGTGCTTTGGTGGATATGTTATTGGTCCACAGCACCTGGTGTTAAAACGTGATTGGTAGACATTTTTCGGCCCTATATTGCCCTTCCGGGTCAAGGGGCCTTCTTCAGGACCGGTGTGGGAGCGACTTATTGGGTCGCTAATGATGAGTAACTAAATTCACTTATCCCTCTTCATCAGTGAGCTCGATCACTCACACTCTGACGTGGATATTATAGGTGCAGACTTTGCCAATAACTGAGGAAGGCAGAAAAACAGCAAGAAAACATAATACATGTTAATTATATGAAGACATGCATTCTGTCTAGCCCAATGTTGTGCTGTTACTGTAAAGATAGGTGAAATACTCATCAATTGGGAATGTGTATTCTGCCAATCTCTCTAGTACTTTTGTTAAATTTTTCTAATGGTGTTGTTCTATGTATGTTGTCAGTGTTTATTACATATAATGTTCTAGTTGGCCTTGGTTAGAGTTAGACTGTGCCAAACTATTATGAATAAATAAAAACAATTAAATAATATTGAGATGTGATTCATCACTCTGTCTAGGTGGAAATAGAGCTTCCAACCCTAGTTTCACGCCACCGAGCCGCTGCTTGCACCATGACCTGTGGGCACCACACTGCCTCGCTTCACACCATCGCCCTGGTATCCCTTACGACGACGCGACTCTGGCACCAGTGCCGCTGCCTGCACCATGACCTTTGGACACCCCTCGTGGAGAACACGGAGTGCTGGAGCTGGTAGTACAAAATTTTGTATACCCCCCCCCCCCCATTCTGCATGTTTATATTAATCTGAATAATCAATTAATTGTAATATTATTAATTTGTTTGAAGTGATAACTCACCAACTATATTAACAAGAGAATTACACGTGGGAATTGCACTTTGCATGGCTATATTAATTGTGAATTAACTTGTGTACGCGTATTAATAGTAGAAAATTAGAATATTACATGTTATATGTTGCTTTAAGTGATGTATTTGTGATTTGTGCTTTATTCAGTGAGTATAAACCGCTCTGAGTGTTGCTTCTGCTAGATAAATACACACACATATGGGTATTAGCAAGGGGATAACATTTTATTAGTCATTTCTATCTTTTAATTACGTTTTTGTGTTTCTTTTGCTTAAGTTGACCATTTCGGCCTATACAAGATGGCTGAATGAGATGTTAAACGTGACTGCCCTGACAACACGAGGTTCTGGGTCACCGCCAGCAACAGTGGCCTGGACCTGACCCCGGGAGAACATGTACCCTCCAAGGACGCTCCGGGAACCCATCCAAGAGCAAGGACAATGCTTGATTTAAAAACCGGAAACAGCAAGTGCGATGACCTAATTTTGCGGACTATGTGAGAACTTCACCTCACAACCCCAAATTGACCAATCCGGACTCTCTAAACCCCGATCTTGATACATTTTGATATTATTTTCATTATAAAAGTAGGTAGGGAATTGAACTAAAAAACGCTCTTCTTTGACAAACTCGATTTCCTGACGTTATGCTGACGGAGAGGACGGTGACACTGCTGGACAGCTGTTATCCTGAATCTTTGAAAGACTGAATTGCGGCCTAACTTTGCTGAATAAATTCTTCTTTGACTGATTGACTTAGAGGATGACTTTAGCCAGAATAGGTAAATATGATGCTCTGAAATGCTAATGATGATTTCTAACTTTCTTGCAATATAATTTAGATAAAGAATATTTGATAAATTGACAAATGTGTTGTCGATTATTTGAATAAGAGAAATGTGGTAAGGAAGTAATGTATAGATAGACAAGCATTATTCATTAAAACCAAGTATAACAACTAAATGATCCATCTCCTTATGAGAGGGATATCTTAGAAGTCTGAGGTCAATGTGTTTAAGGGTAAGGTAAAGGTATTACTCTCATGTCAGCGTTGAGAAACGTATTTTCCCTCAGAAAATAGGTCAACTGAGTGTAAGTATATTGGTGTTATGGGCCCCACCAATGAATGTATTTGAGTGAATTGGATGCCGAGGTAGTTGGTCTGTGCCGAAGGGGGAATTTGACGTTTTGCGCTGCATCACTTTTCTGGTTGCAAGACAATGGTTTTTATTGTTTTGGTTTGGTGATTGTTGCTTGTAAATAGCTTATTGATTATTGGTTATTGATTTATGTACTAACACTCTATGTTGAGTCATGCTGAGTTTTATGTTGTTTGCACGACTTCTGGGTTGTAGGAAGTCGGAAGTTTGTAACGGTTCCGTAGTAGAGCAGAAGTAAGCGCTGTTCTCGGGAAAGACGGAATTGTTGTTATCCTGTAGGTACACAGGAGAAAACGTGTAACTATTGCAGTTGCACGACGCATTGTCTGGGTTCGATTCGGTGATATCGCCGTGTGTTGCCATTAGAGATATTTTCTGTGCGAGAGAAGTGTGTATGATAGCGAAGGTTACCTGTGAAATTCTGGTCTTGGGTACCAGGGATCCAACTGGCATTCCGATAACGCTTATCACTGGAAAGGTAATAGGTACTCACTGAGCTTGTTAGAAGGACAAAGGAGAGGTAAAGCGCTGCTTTGTTAACGTATGTCATAATTCTGTAGTAGAACAGACTATTTGCTGTTCTTGGGAAAGATAGGATTCTGCGTGAATGTACTACATTTTCTAGTGTGAAAGTGCGTGAACGAAATAGCATTTGGGTTAATTGCAAAACTCTGGGTTTTTCTCAGGAGCATTGGGTCTCCAACTATGTGTCTTAAATACTAGAGAAACAGTTAGCTAATGCTTGTTAGAAGGGTGAAGTAGAGGGATGTGCTACTTTATCAACGGAAGTAACGATTCCGTAGTAGGGCAGAGGTAAGCGCTGCTCTCGGGAAAGACGGAATTCTCGTGAGAAAGGTCTATTGCTATTCTTTGGTTAGCGAAGCGGACAATGGAGACGTTTTTATGTTGTTACTAACAGGATTGTAGCAATTGAAACACAAACTTACAGCGGATTTTTTAAAGGAGGGGTAGACAGAAGCAGGAGCTGCCGCAGCGGCTGCTGACGTCAGAACGACCGCGCTGGGATTGGACAGTCGGTCAGAACTGTAAAACGCTCCGGATTGGTGCATTAGTCTGCGCCGTGCTAGGAGTGGAGAAATACAGGGTGACGTAAAACGCTCCCTATTGGTGCGTTAGTGTGAGTCGCGCTGGGATTTGAGGATTGTGACAGTAATGTAGACGCTCCGGATTGGTGCGTTAGTGTGAGTTGCGCTGCGATTGGACAGAGTAGCGGTACAGTTGTGGGGAGAAACTAGTGAGACACAAAAAGAAAGGAAAATGTATTACGATCCACCAGAAAAAGAGAAAAAGTCATGGTTTGGTAAAATTAAGAAGTGGTTTAAGAAGGACAAACCGAGGGAAGGACAGTTACTTCCTCCACCGAAACCCTCTGCATCCTTAATGATTGCGAACTATGGATATCACACTTATTTGATTAGACAACTGGGTTAAGTATACAGAGAAGGACGGAGTGTTGACTTTTCCAGAACATGGTTCATTTAATTTGGCCGTTTTGAGAAATTTGAGAGAGAAAATGATTAATTTAGAATCGAGACCTAGACCGACTCAATTTGAGGCTTTCACGGAGTGGGAAGACGAAATGCATGAACGAGAAAGACAGAGAAATGGTAGAGGATATAGGTACTTGTTTGGCAGATCGTACAGACATGAGACGCATGATGATCGAATGAGAAGGTGGCGGAATGCGAGTATGACTGAGGGTTTGTTTCCCGTAAGAACTGCAGGAGAGAATGAAGGACGAAAGTGTGTAGAAAAGAGGCATAATGTGGAGACGAAAGGGTATGGAGTGAATGAGTCCGAGGATGATGTTCTTGATGATATGTTCTATAAGAATCCACCACCATACCGATCAGAACCAGAAATATTAACTCCGAGTGCCCCAATGAAAGAAACAGTACGAATCATAAAATCGGAACCAGAGTTCCAATATTTGGGAAGAAACAATCCTATTGGAGAGGCAGAAAAGAAGTCTGGAGGAAAATTGGATGGAGAAAATTCAGCCGAATTAGCCAAAACAACCCTAGAATTAACGGAGAAAATAAGAGAATTGACTAAGAATCTGGAAGCGGTAACTGTACCAGTAACGATAGGTCCAGTAATGCCTATTTTTGACAAACAGAAAGACAGCGAACATTGTTTGACAGTCCCTTTTAAAAGTAATAAACTGGTTGAACAACCAAGAGTGAGTCAGAGTGAGAATCCACGGAGACAGACTGAGTATGCTTGAACCGAATTTTTCAAACAACCCGTTTGTAGGCCAGAACTGTGCAGAGAAACGTATGACAATGATAGAGACTATGTCAGAAACACAAAAATATTTTGGACAAGGAAATGTAGAGAAGCCAGTAGGACCGTCTACAGAGGAGTTGTTGAGTGAATGTTTGAGAAGCTTGCAAAAGAAAGACAAAGAATCTCAGGCAATAGATGTAGCAAAATTCAGAATGGTACTGGAAGAATTAATAGTAGGAACTATCCCGACAGAGAAGTTAAAAACGTACCAAGATGAGGAATTGTTATTTCTGTGCAAAAGCGTAACATGGAGAGCGAAAAGTCTTCATGAAAGATTAGAAGAAGTGGCAAATGAGATGGGTATTGATATTGAAAAGGTAAAAGCCTTACAGAAACCCTATCGAGTAGATTTCACAGAAAAAGACATTGTAAACATGAATACCACAGGACGAATAGGTCAGATTAAGGATTTCATTATTTTGTTGAGAAAATGGGGAGATGTGGACAAATGGAAGAGCAGATGGTATCGTAAGCGAGACGAAGTTTCAGACAAAACGTTTTCAGCCTATCCTATGAGAGAAACAGAGAAGGTTGTGACAGAATACCCTATGAGAGAGATTCCAGGAGGAGGATATGTGCATGTCCCATGGACTAGACAGGATATTTTGTCATTTACGAATGACTTCCCTCGACTGCGTGAAAAGCCCGTCGAGTGGTATAGACAGGTGGACAGATTTGTGAAATTATCCAAAGTATTGTGGATTGATTTGAATAGCCTGTTTGACATAATTGTACCAGAAGATCTATGGACAGAATGTAAAATAGTAATAGATTGGCCAACACAGGAATACCCAAGGGAGCCAAATAGACAGGAGCTCCAGACCCTGAGGTAATGAAGAAATACAAACAGGTTATGTCATTCTTGAAGAACAAAGTACCCCCTAAGGAGACAGATTGGGTGAAAATTGACAGAAAACATCAAGAAAGCAAAGAATCAGTACATGCCTATTATGAGAGGTTAATTTTAGCCTTTAAACAATTCAGTGGAGATGAAAATTTGAGTGACAAGAATTTGAGTCATTTTGTATACAGGATTGTATATGGTCTTCGTCCAGAAATTAGTGAAATGATCAAACAGCATACAGTAGATTGGCAAAACAAAAAAATAGACGATGTATTGAGACATGCTAAGTATTTCAGTGATGAAATTGAAGCAAAACAGCGAAAACTAAAAGAGAAGGCAATGTGGGCACAGGTAAAAGTAGCAGAGCGACAGGAAGCACAATTAGTGGAACAAGCTGGGTCAAAACCAAGATTTAATCCTGGGAAAAATAAAGGGAATATTGAGGAAGCTAAAAAGAAATTTCCGTGTCATAATTGCGGTAGGATAGGGCATTGGAAATCCGAGTGTAAGAATCCACCAAGTACTAATGATGAAAATTCAACCTTGAATCCACAGGTGCAGAATGATGTGAGTGGTCAACAGCAACGACAACAGCAGGGTGTAACACAACAGAATCAGGTGCCAAAACCACCTTTTCCACAGAACAAAAATTGCCAGAAGTATAGTAAGGAGAATGGATTCTACAACGAAGAACAGGTAAATAAGCCGCAACGCGCTAGCGCTGCTTCGCAGTATTGGCTGCAACGCGATTAAAGTGATTCAGAAGAGGGTTATTGACGGTGCCGAAGGGAGGAAGAAGAGTGCGTACTTGGCACAACTCTAGAAGTAGACCAGACAGGCCCATTTATAGATGGAAAAGTTAATAATGAAAATATTACTTTCCTAGTTGATACTGGTGCTACTCGATCAACTGTTAGATCAGCTGATGTTAAGAATCTTCCTTTCTCGAATGAAACGATCCAAGTAGTTGAGGTCTCCAACAGACAGATTAAAACTTACCTTACAGAACCAGTGAAAGTTAGTATAGGGAAATTTTCTGAAATGCACAGATTCGTAGTGTGTGACACTAGTCCTGTGAACTTGTTAGGTAGAGATTTATTGTGCAAGTTGAATTGCACTATATTTTGTACTCCAGATGGAATAGCCTTTGAAACGCCAGATGATGATGTGTTGTATAAAATGACATTGGCAAACAGAGAGAAAGAGGTTACAGGAACATATGCTGTATTCAACCCTGACGAACTACCAAAAGAATTGAAACAATCAGTAAAAGCAGAAGTTTGGGACTTCACAGGAGAAGATGTAGGATTGATGAGGAATGTAGATCCAGTAAAGATAACTGTTAAAGAAGGAGTATGTTATCCAAATGTCCCACAATATAAATTGACCCCTGAAATTCACCGATAATGGGACTGAAAAAGCCTAGTGGGAAGTTCAGAATAGTGCAAGATCTGAGAAAGATGAACAAAATTGTTGTACCATGTTGTCCCATTGTACCGAATCCATCTGTGATTTTATATCAGATTCCTCATGACGCAGAATGGTACACAGTGATTGATTTGTGCCATGCTTTCTTTTCCATCCCATTGCACCATGACAGTCAGCACATTTTTGCATTTCGTTTCGGCAAGCGTATTTTGGCGTGGTGCCGAATTCCACAGGGGTATACAGAAAGCCCCGCAATATTCAATCAGCTATTCAAAAAGTCTTTGGAGAGTCTAGAAATGCCTGAAAATTCAGTACTAGTCCAGTATATCGATGACCTACTTGTGGCATCGAAAACTTGTGAAGCTTGTGAGGTAGACACTGTAGCTTTGCTAAATCATTTGGCAGATGGAGGACTAAAAGTGTCACCATCAAAATTACAATTTTGTAAGAGAGAAGTCCAATATTTGGGACAAAGCATTGAGAAAGGACACAGGTAAATAATCATAGATAGAATCAGGATCATAAAAAGAATGAGTCCACCAATGACCCAAAGAGAAGTGAGAATGTTTCTGGGAATGGTTGGATATTGTCGTCAATGGATAGGCAATTTCTCACTGATTGCAAAACCTTTGGTATGACTGACAAGAAGTAATGAGAGATCCAATTGATTTGAACAAAGAGGAGTTGGCAGCATTCAAGAAGTTAAGAGAAGGATTGTGTGATGCGCCAGCGTTGGGTATGCCTGACTACGATAAGGAGTTCGAGTTGTATTGCAGTGAGAGAAATGGATGTGCACTCTCTGTTCTAGTACAGAAGCATGGAAAACTGAGGAAACCAATTGCATATTTTTCATCCATGTTGGACCCAGTAGCTGTAGCCCTTCCTGGGTGTCTGAAAGCAGTAGCTGCTACATGTCGAAGTTTGGAACAGAGTGAAGGAATTGTGATGGGATACCCTGTGAAAGTGTTTGTGCCTCATGATGTGGCGAATCTTTTAACAAGGAGTCGTACTCCGTATATGACGCACAGCCGACTGACTAAGTATGAAAAGGTCATTTTGGGCGCAACAAATGTGAGCCTTGTGAGATGCGTGAATGTGAATCCTTCAACATTGTTGCCTGATGTAGAGCATGTGGAGGTAAGAGATGAAGCAGATCATGATTGTTAGGATGTACTTGATTTTCGTACAAAACCAAGGCCTGACATAAAAGATGACCCTTTACCAGAAAGTGATTATGTCATGTTTGTTGATGGATCCTGTTTGAGAACAGATGATGGAGTGCTAAGTTCAGCATATGCAGTATGTACAGTTGCAGCAGTGATGGAAGCATCCTATTTGAGTAAGGTCGGCCCAAGTAGCTGAACTTATCGCCATGACCAGAGCATGTAAGATTGGTAAAAGTGTGAGAGTGACTGTGATAACTGATAGCCAGTATGGCTACGGGGTGGTCAATGATTTCGGCCAAATTTGGCTGCAAAGAGGTTTCCTGACCTCAAGTGGGACTCCTATTAAGAATGCTGAAGTGACTGTGGGTTGCCTTGTGGACTTGCTTTTTTTTTTGTTTTTATTTATATAAAAATGAAACCGTCATGTGGGGTCCGGAAGGTGTGGCTGCCAACGCTTTTTTCAACTCCTGTGAATTCCCTTGTGCCGCAGCGTGCGTTCTATTGTCTGTATTACATGCTCCTTCTGTTTGCTAGCGGCCGGCCTAAAGGTTGTAGGCCCATCTTTGTATATTTTTTGGATTCTGTAATAAACGGTTTCAAAAAAAAAAAAAAAAAGAATGCTGAAGTGGTTGGAAAGTTGCTTGAGGCAATAGAGCTGCCCAGGCAATTGGCTGTGGTAAAATGTGCTGCTCATAGTCGCAGTGGTGATTATATTGCCACTGGAAATAAATTTGCCAATGACATGGCACAGTATTGTGCACGAAATCAGAATTCAATCAATCGGGCAAAGTAAAAAGAATTGGTTTCTTGTTTCCCAGTGTTTACTAACACTGTGGGAACATGGGATGAGGTAAGACAATTGCAGGAAGAGGCAGGAGAGGAAGAAGTAAAACAGTGGGTAAAAGCAGGATGTGCACCAAGAGAGAAAGATCATGTGTGGGTCTATCGAGATGGAAGACCAGTTATGCCTGATAGCATGATGTCTGCCATGGCACGAATGTATCATGGACAGGGACATATAGGGAGAGCCATGATTAGGTCTTTTAAACAGACTTGGTATAATGCCAAGTTTAGGCTTGTGGCGGAAAGTATTTGTCAAAGAGGTCTAATTTGTCTAATTTGTCAGCAGTACAATCCAGGAAGAAAAACTGTGGTGAGTCTAGGAACAATAGGCCGAGAGGGAGGACCTGTCACCAGAATGCAAGTAGATTTCACTGAGATGCCTCCTTGTAACAGGTTGAGGTATGTTTTGGCAATGGTATGCCTATTCTCCAGGTGGGTAGAAGCGTTCCCAACGAGAAGAAATGATGGAATGACGGTGGCAAAATTATTGTTGAGGGAATTTATACCTAGGTTGTTTGGGTTCCCAATAACAATTGAATCAGACAGAGGAGGGAATTTTCATAATGAGATCATAAAATTGATTTTTGAAGCATTGAATGTACGACACAAACTGCATTTGCCTACCGACCAGAGGCTTCTGGTGTAGTAGAACAAATGAATGGTACTATCAAAAACAGAATAGGGAAAATGTGTTTAGCCACAGGTATGAAATGGCCCGATGTCTTGCCTCTAGTACTCATGACTATAGATCAATACCAGACAGAACTACTGGTTTGAGTCCTCATGAAATCCTCATGGGACGCGCAATGAGACATGTATTTATACCAGTCAACAAACTGATGACAATATCTGATGACATGGTATTGGAATACTGTATTAGCCTGGCTGACGCAGTTCATTCTGTGTTTCATCAGGTTGGAGCGGATGCCACCACTCTTGAAAAGAAGCCAGCTCATGGTCTGAGCCCAGGGGACTGGGTAAGGATAAAAGTCCACAGAAGAAGAAACTGTTTGGTTTCCAGGTGGGGAAAATCAAGGCAAGTCATCTTGACTACAACAGCTGTGAAGTGTGCTGGATTGAAGAACTGGATCCATGCAAGTCATACTTTGAGAATTCCAAATCCAGTGGATTGTAAAGAGAAAGAGTATTTGGATGAATCAGAATCCAGTACTGAGTCAGATGATGGAGAGCCAAACGATAAGGAAGGAGAAAACTCTGAAAGTGGGGAGACAGAGCCAAGGTTAACTTTGGTCCCCAGAAGTAACTCCCTGAGGAAAAGATTGCAGATTTCTGAATCCAGTTCAGACTCAGAGACAGAACAAAGAGCCCATTCATCCAAGAAAGAACAAAGAAAAGGACAGTGGAGAGACAATAAAGAAAATCTGTGAGAAGGAAGTGCCAGATGAAAAATTTAGAGAAATTCCACCTGAAACAACACCTTTAGATGGACAGGTGCCAGATACAGAGAGAGAGAGGGAAAGATTATTGCGGAAGACCCCCGTGGAGGTGTAGGGAACTCCAACATCCAGTTAGAAGCAGGGACAAGTAGTCAGCAGGAAGATTGCGTGACGGAGATTCGAGGAGGGACAGAAGTAGGGAAAACAAAAGAGGTGGAAAAAGAACTCGTTGAAGGTAAAAAGCAAGTTGAAACAGAATCTGAGAAAAGCGAAGATAAAATACCAGAAGGCTGAGTTCTGAGAAAGAGAGCTTGGAGAACTGAAAAGAATGATAAAGGGAGTAAACTGAAAAGAGCGGCCAAAGACAAGGCGTGGCCAAACAAAATAAAGAGACTAAGGTATCGGCTGACACGTGTACATTCGCCAAGAGCTGAACAGGTGAATGAAGTAACGAGTCAGGAAAAATCGAAAGAAGAAGAACAGACAGTAGTCAAAGAAAACAAAAGAACAAGAAAACCTAACCAGAAGTATAAATCACCGGAATGGACATATGTGGCCCTGCCTGAAGTGAAGGAAGAGGCGGATAGCCAAGGAAATCCAGAGGTGGTTGTACCGGAAGTGGTTGAGGAAGACGAAGAATCGGAAATCCTGAGAGTTATCTTGTCCGATATTGGAGAAGAAGTGGATGTTCAGGACAACCTGTATGTTGAAAACGAAGGGAATGTGAAAGGTCATGAGATGCCAAACTGAATGAGACAAGAAAATTACTGATGGAAAAAACAATAAAATACTGAAAAAGACAAAAACTGGTAGAACCACGTAGGTGCTTAGAAGCCTTGGGTTAGGAACTAGTTGTGAAGTAGAAGAGGCTAAGTCAAAAGACACGCCTCATTTTAGATAGATGGCAAACATAGAAAGTAGCAAAAGTAGATGTACCTTCCTTAGAAGATGGTGCAAAATGTGTTGTTGTTGTACAGGATTATTAATGCTTCTTTGGAGTATTCTTGCTCTACTAATTTCATTTAAAGTTACTGTTGATACATTAGAAGGACATAGTGATAACATAACTAATATAGGGAAAGTTCAAAAGGTAGTTCCAACTAGAATAGATAAAAACTATTTACATAAAGACAGGTCAATAACAGATTTTTCTAACAATGTGTTTTCAAAATTGTTGTATGAATATGTAAAAACAATGGACGCAAGGGATTGCTACGTATGTATGCAATTACCTGCATCTGTATCTGAAGGAGTGACTTATCACCTTCCTGTAACATATGGAATAACATGTAGTATAATAGCTAGTTTATTTTATCAAACAGGTAAATTAGAGTATTATTTCTCAGATGTAGATACTATATTTTCACAAGTACCCGCAATTAACAAACTAAACAAGGTAAAACCTGCAAAGGTATTAGGTGAATTTTTCTTAGAGACAAATGAACTAACCTTAGAATATATATTTAGAAATAACTTGACTTGCAGTTTAAAAAAAGAGGAGAAGACATTTTTGGATATGGTTGAAGAAAGGAGATTGAAAATGCAAAGGAAAGTTTCAGAAGGGAAAGTGGAGAAAACGGTTTGGGATGTAGAAACGGAGAAACATTTAAGAGGAGAGACGAGTCCAACTATGGCTTTAGATTGGCCTCAGAAAGGGAAATTGTGTATAAGAAGGAATCAGACGGCGTATGACAATTTTCTAGGGAATAGTGAGTGCCATGATACATACCGAATCATGGGAGGATGGGGATTTAAAGGTGGAAGAGATCCAGTTTTTCCAGGACTGTACTTCATTTGTGGGAACAGGGCATATTATTGCTTGCCAGACCATTGGTATGGCACATGTTATGTTGGCCTGGTTTTTCCAAAGATTTTTCACATGGATAGAGGAGAAGATGGTGTACATAGTTTAGGTAGTTATTTAGCACGTAGTAAGAGAGAATCTTGGACTGAAATTGTGGGTGACATTTTTGGAGCACTGATACCCGCAGTGGGAATAACTCTGAATGCAAACAAAATTAGAAAACTTTCAACAGTAGTGGATCGCTTGTCAATAAGCACCGCTGGAGGATTCTTATTGGTAAATACTGAAATGGTTGCCATGCGTGCTATGGTAATGCAAAATCGACTTGCCCTTGATATTCTATTGGCAAAAGAGGGTGGAGTCTGTGGAATGCTGAACGTTCAACATTGTTGTACTTACATTCCTGACAAAAGTAGAGATTTGAAAATTTATATAAAGAATATTACAGAATTGCATGACAAAATTGTACCACTGGAGGTTGAAGGTGTTTGGGAGAAGATTGGTAAGAAAATATCAGCTATTAAAGACTTTGTAGTAAAACTAGGTACTACATTTATAGGTAAGATATTATTTCCATTAACATGTGTGATTTCCTTAATATTAATAATTAGACTAGGTTGTATTTGTTGTAGAAAGAATAAAAACCAGAAAAGAATAAAAAAAAAAAACTTAAGGAGAAGGGATAAGAAACAAGAAAGAGAATTTGAAGAAATAGAACTAGAAGAGTTAATAAATAGCATGTATAAAACAGCAAAAAGAGAAGAAACAGGGGAAACTGAAATATGAATGAAACAAGAAATCAATTCGAAATTTCCGTAAAAGGGATACAATTTTTTTTAATTAGTGTGGTGATAAAATCACCAAAGGGGGGATTGCTGGAGCGGGTAGTACAACTTTTTGTATACCCCCCCATTCTGCATGTTTATATTAATCTGAATATTCAATTAATTGTAATATTGTTAATTTGTTTGAAGTGATAACTCACCAACTATATTAACAAGAGAATTACACGTGGGAATTGCACTTTGCATGGCTATATTAATTGTGAATTAACTTGTGTACGCATATTAATAGTAGAAAATTAGAATATTACATGTTATATGTTGCTTTAAGTGATGTATTTGTGATTTGTTCTTTATTCAGTGAGTATAAACCGCTCTGAGTGTTGCTTCTGCTAGATAAATACACACACATATGGGTATTAGCAAGGGGATAACATTTTATTAGTCATTTCTATCTTTTAATTACGTTTTTGTGTTTCTTTTGCTTAAGTTGACCATTTCGGCCTATACAAGATGGCTGAATGAGACGTTAAACTTGACTGCCCTGACAACACGAGGTTCTGGGTGAAGTGCACAGGCGTCACCGCCAGCAACAGTGGCCTGGACCTGACCCCGGAAGAACATGTACCCTCCAAGGACGCTCCGGGAACCCATCCAAGAGAAAGGACAATGCTTGATTTAAAAACCGGAACCAGCAAGTGCGATGACCTCATTTTGTCTATGTGAGAACTTCACCTCACAACCCCAAATTGACCAATCCGGACTCTCTAAACCCCGATCTTGATACATTTGGATATTATTTTCATTATAAAAAAAGGTAGGGAATTGAACTAAAAAACGCTCTTCTTTGACAAACTCAATTTCCTGACGTTATGCTGACAGAGAGGACGGTGACACTGCTGGACAGCTGTTATCCTGAATCTTTGAAAGACTGAATTGCGGCCTAACTTTGCTGAATAAATTCTTCTTTGACTGATTGACTTAGAGGACGACTTTAGCCAGAATAGGTAAATATGATGCTCTGAAATGCTAATGATGATTTCTAACTTTCTTGCGATATAATTTAGATAAAGAATATTTGATTAATTGACAAATGTGTTGTCAGTTATTTGAATAAGAGAAATGTGGTAAGGAAGTAATGTATAGATAGACGAGCATTATTCATTAAAACCAAGTATAACAACTAAATGATCCATCTCCTTATGAGAGGGATATCTTAGAAGTCTGAGGGCAATGTGTTTAAGGGTAAGGTAAAGGTATTACTCTCATGTCAGCGTTGAGAAACGTATTTTCCCTCCAAAAACAGGTCAACTGAGTGTAAGTATATTGGTGTTATGGGCCCCACCAATGAATGTATTTGAGTGAATTGGATGCCGAGGTAGTTGGTCTGTGCCGAAGGGGGAATTTGACGTTCTGCGCTGCATCAGTTCACGGAGCACCGTCCGATTTTGCACCGCAGCCCTGGTCTCACTTATGACAACGCTCCAAGCTGACATTGATGCAGCTGCTGCAACCATAATTTGGGGGCACGATTCATAAGTTACACGACGCAACGCACCGCCCCGTTCCACACCGCACCCATGGCCCACCGACGCCAGAGCCATCGACTCCAGATTGTCAACCGACGCCGCTGCCTGCACCGTGACCTGTGGGCCCTGCACACTGCATTGCCCCGTCTCACACCACAGCCTTGGGTCTACTGACAACAGTGCTTCAGCAACGATGCTGCCGCTGCTTTCACCGTTACCTGTCAGCACCGCAAGAAGCACCATCCCTATTCCCACCACAGCCCTGGTCTCACCGATGCCACTGGATGACTGCCATCGAGCCACAGCCTGCACCGCGACCTGAGGGCACCACATATCACACCGCTCTACTTCACACCTGTTAGACCTGGCACCATTGGCGTGGGTCTCCCTTCCATTTTTCGCTGTTGTCTCCTCTGTTTTTACTGGTAATAGATGCTTTGGGCGCTGTGCCACTGCCATTCAGTGCCACAGCGCGAATGCTCCCTGTGTTAAGATGACATGTGAATTGGTATATCCATGATTGGCTTATTTGGTTTGCCTGTTAGTCCCTAGTAGCGTGGCCTGTGTGTGCCCAGGGCTGGTAAACCAAATGCTGCTGGTGGGCCTGCAGCGCTGGTTTGCGCCACCCACAGAAGCAGCTTGTAGACCTGCCACTGCAGTATCTGTGTGCAGTCTAGAATTGCCATCTTGGCTGTGAAGTGCACCCACTTCCCAGCCCCTGAACCTTCCCTTGTCATCATGTAAGCCACCCCTATGGTAGGGTGCATTGTATGTGTAAGGTAGGACATGTTCTGATGCGTTGTCGAGCAGGGCTCGGATGTCATCAGTGGCCCTCATCGCAGCCACTGATGACATCCGAGCCCTGCTCGACAACGGTGAAACAGCGGCACTCATCCTCCTAGACCTCTCCGCTGCATTCGACACTGTATGCCACCGCACCCTAGTCCAACGCCTCAACGACACCGGCATCCAAGGGAAGGCCCTGGACTGGATCACTTCATACCTCTACGGAAGGACACAGAGAGTACGCCTCCCGCCGTTCCGCTCAGAGGCCACCACAGTCATCTGCGGGGTCCCGCAAGGCTCATCGCTCAGCCCCACTCTCTTCAACATCTACATGAAACCCCTCGCTGCCATCGCTCGCAATCACAACCTGAACATCATCTCCTACGCCGATGACACTCAGCTGATCCTCTCCCTCACCAAAGACCCCGACACCGCCAAGGCGAACCTCCACGAAGGGATGAAAGACGTCGCCGATTGGATGAACAACAGCCGCCTTAAGCTGAACACGGACAAGACGGAAGTCCTCATCCTGGGACAATCGCCCGCCGCATGGGACGACTCCTGGTGGCCGCCAGCCCTAGGCACCGCACCCAAGCCAACAGACCACGCACGCAACTTGGGCATCATCCTGGACTCTTCCCTATCGATGACCAGACAAGTCAACGCAGTCTCCTCATCTTGCTTCCACACACTCCGCATGCTCCGCAAGATCTTCCAATGGATTCCGACAGAGACAAGGAAGACGGTCACCCAGGCCCTCATCACCAGCAGACTGGACTATGGAAACACCCTCTACGCCGGAACCACAGCCAAGCTTCAGAAGAAACTCCAGCGCATCCAGAACGCCTCCGCCCGAATCATCCTGGACGTCCCCCGACGCAGCCACATCTCGAGCCACCTGAGAGACCTACACTGGCTCCCTGTCAACAAGAGGATCACGTTCAGACTCCTCACCCACAAATCCCTCCACGACCAGGGCCCAAGGTACCTCAACGACCGACTGACCTTCTACGCGCCCACCCGCCAGCTACGTTCAACGAACCTCGCCCTCGCCGTCGTGCCGCGCATTCGGAAAGCCACCGCCGGAGGAAGATCCTTCTCCTACCTTGCGGCCAAGACATGGAACTCCCTGCCCACCCACCTGCGGCTGACCCAGGACCACCTCGCCTTCAGGAAACAGCTCAAGACCTGGCTGTTCGAGCAGTAGCAGACCCCCTTCCCCAAGCGCCTTGAGACCCTTCTGGGTGAGTAGTGCGCGATACAAATGACATGATTGATTGATTGATTGTAGCATGTCCTGGTAGTGAATTACACCCAATTTCGTTTTTCACTACTGTAAGGCTACCTGTTATCCATAGGCCAGACTGGGAGGTTTGGCTATTACATTCTATAGTCCTAACTGACCCACAGAACATGGTAGAAAAACGAATTTAGTATGCCTGAGCTCAGAATATTAAAATACATCTTTTAGTGAAGTTTATTTTTATATTCTGTGTTTGAAAATACCACTTTTCGAAAGTAGGTATTTTCTTGCCTAACCCTTCCAGTGTGCTCTGCTGTTATGTGTAATGGCTGTCTGGTTTTGGATGGACAGGGCAGGCTGAGTCAGACCTGGGTTGAATAGAGAGATCTGCATTGGAGTATGGGGAGGGGTAGCTCCTGGACCTGAATAGGGCTGTGCCTGGCAAGGTGAATGCTGGCTCCACCTCCCACTGTGCGTCTGATGGCAGAGCCCCTCTTTCTGAAAGGAAGGATGCAGTCTGGTAAACAAAGTGCTCCAGGGCTGGGCAGAATTGGTTCTGGCTGGGGTCAGTGACTTGTAGCTTCTGAGAACAAAGACTTTTGGGGGATAAATATCTGTGCTGAAACCCCTACAATTTGTATTGATCCTGGACAACAAGAAGAAACTCTGTCCGTGTAACTGAAGGAATCTGCAGGAGAGGACTGTCCTTGTGCTTGTGTGCTGCTACTTGGACTGGCCTGAAGTGGTTACTACTGGACTTGGAAGAAGAGGAAAAGGACTTTGAAGGAACTTTTATTTTTGCTACAGCAATCACCCAAGAGCTAGCAGAGAGCTAGCCTCCTGCTGGAGTCTCAGGCACATCAGACTCCACCACCAGCCTCCTGTTTCTTCCCAGCGAGGATTTCTATCTGCAGGTGAGGCTCCTGTGAGTTCCAGGGCCTCTAGTTCTACTGTGGAGAAGAGAGTGCTGAAAATCATCGCTAACGCCCGTTAGCAAGCTGCCGCAGCTGAAGAACGTAAGGAGAATCAGCGCGCTGCTGCCGCTGAGTGCTCGCTACCCGAGATCATCGCATCACACGTTTGCGGGCTGCCAAATTCTAGCTAACCCGAAGATTATCGCATCGCATGTTTGCGGGCATCCAAGTGCTCGCTAACCAAAGATCATCGCATCGAGTTCATCGCTTCACGAAATCGCAGCGCGGTCGCCGAGCGTTCGCCATTTTCATCGCTTCGCATCACATCAGGATCGTAGCTCCCTCGCGGGGCGCCATTTCTTTTCATCGCAACAAGATTGCACACGCAACAGGCTCGGCGCATCATCCTCCCTTCGCGGCAAGCATTTCAACGCATCGCCGGCTTAGCGTGGAGAAGTTTGTCGCTTTGTCCTGCACACAGATCAGCGCATCATCTTCCATTGCGGCAAGGATTCAACCATCGCTGGTCACGCGTGAGGAAAATCATCGCTACAACTCCTTAGCGACATTTTGGTTGCTTTGCTACAGAATCCAGGTAGTTTGTGAGTAAAAGGGTCGCCGAGACCACTGCCTTGAACCAAACTCCTCTTTGCACACTATTTTAGCAGCATTTTAAGAGTAACCCTATTTTCCTAGTATTGTGGATTTTTACTGTTATTGGTCTTGTATTAAGTCTATATATAAAGATACTTATTTTGTTATAACTACTTGTGTGGTGTCCCTTTGTAGTGTTCTTCACTATGCTACTGTGTATGGTCATAAATGCTTCACACACTGCCTCTGAGATCAGCCTAGCTGCTCGTGCTACATTACCACAGGGTTGAGCAGGGGTTATCAAAGGGTGTAGCCCGCTTACTCTGACTTAGGAAGAAGGGTCCCTACTTGGACAGTGGCCAGCCATTGCCAACTAGAGACCCCCTTTTCTAACAACACCTCAGCCCTGATGCCTGCCGACACTGGTGCTCCTGACTTCAAACTCAGGGAGTTCGACCTGCAACACGTGTGACTTCAGGGGCCTAACGACACCTGCACCGACTCCCAGAACCGACACCGCTCTTCCGAAGCCCACCGCAAGGTCCGACGCTATGCATCTCCAAAGGTACGGTCGGCCAGAACTGTTGGATTTGCTTGCTCATTACGCCGTGATAGCCTCGGACGGAGCTATCGGCTTCAAGAATTTTTTTTTATAGTCTATTTTTGCTTAATTGGTATTTGAATCTTTGTATGTTGGATTTTTATCATTTTGGTCTTGTTTTACACAAATAAATATTGGATATTTTTCTAAAACTGGTGTTGTCCTTTTGTAGCGTTTTCAGTGTATTGCAGTTTGCTATGTGCAAATGCTTTACACATTGCCTCTAAGATAAGCCTGACTGCTTGTGCCATGCTACCAAGGGGGTGAGCAGGGGTTATTTTAGACGTGTAATCTCCTTATCATCCTGACTAGAGTGGTGAATTCTGCTGGGCTTAGGTACTACCCTAGCCAGCCAGAAAACCCATTTCTAACAGTCTCTTTTCCATTCTTCTTCTTTTCTTATCCATTCCTCAGCTGCCTCTCTCATAGTCCCTTCTAGAGCGTTCTGCCTCTCTCACGGTGTGCTGCAATTAATTTATAAGTCTGTCTCTTCAGTCCGGTTCTGGACCGTCCTGAGGCATTGTATGAGTGGGGTCTGAAGTTGCCTCATTTCCCAGTGATTTCTGTCTCTCCTCTTTAGGTACAACTCTAACATAATATTGGTACACTACAGCTGGCAAAATGAGGAAAAGACCATAAGGCGGGGGTTTCTCTGGGGACTTTGTTATTGCCTTTTCAGGTGCTGTTGATTTCACATTTGTTTTTGTATCACAGAATACCCGCCATCATCACAGGGTGGCTTCCCTTGTCTTTATTTTATACTTAGAGCGAATGTAAGTCAATGTATGTTCAGTTATGTCTTTGTTGGCTGTCCTTTCCTTTGGTCATGGCTGAGTGTGGCCCTTGGTACCTTTGTACCCTTGTTTATAGTACTTTTGTGTCCTCTTCTTGTCTGAGGGGAAGGTTTTTGTCATGTGTTCCAGAGGGGTCTCCATGGTCCCCTGCGGATGTGTGTGTGTGTGTTTCCTATGTGTAATGGAAGTACCACTTTCTCCCACTCGTCTTGTGTCCCTTTTGGGCTTGTCTCCTTTACTATCATGTTTGTCTTTTATGACTATCAGTAACCTATGGCAGTGGTGAACACATATTGATCTTATTCAGTGTTACCTGCCTTCACATATATCATCATGAGACCAAATCAGTGAACATCAACCATACTTATCGCTAGTCTGTGTAACACTTCTTCCATGGCTATATATTGAGCGGGTGAATTTGATGAGGGGGGGGGGGTCTAAGGGGATTTTTGCCTGATGCAATACATGTTACAATATTATTGTGAATATAAATGACTATTTGCAGTGCTCGAAGATGCGATCTCCCTTTCATGTTTTAAACACCAGAATTGTAAATGTCTTCGCGAAATGCATCAAGGATGACATCTAATATGATGGGGGACTCTGTTATTATATGAATCCCAGGGGTATTACATGGACATGGGAGTTCTCCATGGGCCAAATAATCTGTTTTACTCATGGAGAATTATTCTTAATCTTTAGACTTATCTTGGGATGTTTTATTTTGATTCCCTGCGTTTTTATCGGAGATATTTCCCCACTTCCAGGACACTTTATGTATGTACTGTTTGTATTGGAATACCAAAAATATCGCAAAGATCTCGCTGCCTTTCTTCCTTGCTTATACCAGACTGTATGACAACCGGCGGGGAATACTGCCACTTCTCTATGATTTCCCCTTGTGATTATGAAATTGTGTACTCTTTATGTCCTCCTCCTTATTCATGGAGGAATATCTACTTGGAACTAATGTGCCTTTTGGGTTCACAACCAAGGGTCTGGTAGTGCTTAGGGCAAAGTCAATCTGATACCAACGATCGAGCTGTCCCCTTTCCTAACTTCAGACACTTCAACTGATGCCTCATCCTCGATTGCTCTTCCTTAAAGACGCCTTCCTGGTATCTTAAATCTGAAATGTGGGCGCCAGGTGTATGACTTATTCAGAGTAAGGCTTGCCAGCACTGATCAAATTACCATCCCTTTATCACGTCAGACTTCACAGACTTGTTACCCACTCCCATCTCACTACTTCTACACTAGCCCTCCAGATCTCGCCGAGATATCTGTGGGCACTCCCTGAAGTAATATGCCTTCCAAGAGCTTTACCCTGGATAATACACTGCTGCCTGTTAGACCACTCTCCGAAGAAATGACTCTTCCCGGAGCTTTCCCCTGGGTAATGCACTACTGCCTATTATTCTTCCCTTCTATTTCAACGGTGAATTCACACCATCTAGTCTTCTGGTGTATACCAGTAATAACCACATTTAATTTCTCTAAACATATCATTGCATCCTTACTAAAGGACAAAGGAAAACTCCATACATCATGCATGCATTTCCTCATCGCTCCATACTTTGATTGCCAAAGAATCATGCAATTGAAATTTTAAGTTACAAAGTACGACTTCTCCTCCCAACTTTTGACATTGACCCGGGAATGTTACCTGCCTGTTTGAATAGGCAGGCTTTAGTGTAACACTTGGTGTCTGCTTACCTTATGTATCTGTGTAGTAATCTGTTCAATTCAGGACATGCAGCATCTCCCCTGGGCCGAAGTCTGGGAAGTCGAGGTGGGTGGACTCCTGGCTGGCGAGGCCAAATGTTGCCACAGAAAGAAAGAGACGACATGACTTATGTTGGTAATATAGTACAGAGATTATCAAATATGCATGGGAGGTCAGTCAGCTCTGTGGAACTGGAGACGTAACAGGCAGTTTCTTATATAGTCTAAAAACCCCAATACATTTAATTAGGATATCAAATCAAGTGCTTGCTCAAGCACATCTTTATCTCTCATTATTTCAGCAAAAGGCAACACTTTCTGCAAAAACATCTAACCACACATTTATGGAATGCAACTCAAGTCCACGTGTTACTGATATATTTTCATGCTCCCTGCACTTCCGGTTGTCTTTATCATTCTTTGAAGCCTAGCAACGCCTTTCCTCCCTACGTATCTACTGTTCTGCAAGGCCTAACCTCCCACTTATCTTGTTCCTCTGTGTCTACTTCATCTGCATATTTTCTCAGAGACGTGTCCTTGCAATGCGTGTCTGTGACTTTCCATTTGTGTTGTGTTAACTAATTATATTTCCCAATTCTACTAAAACTCGTGTCTGCTTCCCTTCCAGGTTCCCACTCCATTCTTGCTCTCTATTCTGCTATTGTAAACAGCTTGGATCTGTATTCCTCCTTCACCATGAGCATTTCCATCCGTCTTCCTGCTGATGCTTGCATTGACATGAGTAGGCCATCTCCCTTTTCTACATTCACTGTAACAATGTCCCAAATGTGCAGGACCATGAATAACAAGTGCCAAATTAAACACCATAGCATTAGCATCCTGAACATTACATTTGATTGAAATCCCATCAACCTCAGTGCCCTCCTTCTGCCATTCAGCTTGTTCTTTCTTTGTTACAGTAAATGGGGTTCAATATTTGCATCACAGTCCAATTGTAATTTCTGTTCAGAATAAGCCACGTACATAGTACTTGTCTCAGTTAAAGCAATACATTTTGCAGTCTGATCAGCAAAATGATTTCCCCTACTCACATTATCAGTCACTTTCTGGTGAGCAGCACACTTTATTATCGCTAAGGCTTTGCGCAATGCCCGTGCATAGAGGAGGCGCCCAATCAAGACAATGTGTTTTATCTTTTCGCCACTGGAAGTCAGAAATACCATTTCTTCCCATAGTTTACCCAGATTGTGTGCAAACCCAAAGGCATACTGGTTGTCAGTGTAAGTGTTTACTGTCAAATCTGCACTCAATTAACATGCTCGAGTAAGAGCTACTATTTCTGCTACTTGGGCTAACAATTGTGACGTTCGCCCAGTCTCCACTATTGTTTGCAAACTGGTGATGACATAGGCTGCTGTAGTCTCTCCAGTGAGTAATTTAAAACATGATCCATCAACCCATAAGACTGCATCCCTTTCGCTAAGAGTTTTATCAAACATATCAATTCTGCCTTTGGTCTGGTGCTATGTCCCAAACGGTCTTCCTTCGGCAAAGGCATGAGCGTGGTTGGATTTAAAGAGGTGCTGTGATGCAAAGCGATATTGTCAGAAGATAGCAAAATCAACTCCTATCTAGTTCGTCTAGCATTAGTTAAGTGTTACGTGCAGGTTTTAGTTCAATAACATGTCAACAGGGTGGGGGACGTACATATCCATCTCCGCCTTTCCTTCACAAACTTCTTTAGTTGCACTATAGGGAGGAAGTCTTCTGTCCATAAGTCCTTCTATTACCTGGTCTACCTCCTCCTTGGGTGGGGTCGAAGACTGCACCACAAAAACCTAACTCTTCCTTAAAGCGTCCTTGCACCAGTATTGCTTGCACTTCTGTATTCTCTGAGCCTGTCTGAATCCTTTCAACTCCTTTCTGATTGTATTACGTCCCATTCCTTTCACTTGCACTTGCTTTGTACATTTCAACTGTCTTGCATATGACTCCCATTGATTCAAGCAGGCAAATTGAACCAATCTAATCTTGCTTTTCCTGTCATTTTTTTTATCATGCAGTATCAAATATTGCAACTTTGCTAAATCGAAAGTTCTCTCCAGTGGAAACTGCAAATAAACATTCTTTCTAGTTCAAAAACAAACATGTAGCTATAGAAAACGTAGTCTTTATTTCATGAGCAGGAGACCCCTCGTGTGGTGAAGGCTGACTCTGATCTAACCCGTTACATTTGCTAAATTCTTGACCCATTGTTAAGGTTAATTTCCTGGCACTCCAGAAACTCTGATAAACCCTGGGAACTTCACATAACCTGCCATGGAGGAACCAATCGCTGGCACCATAGAGAATCCAGCCTGTACTGCGAAAGAGCCAACTTCCCCGGGGAATCCAATCCCCTTCGTTCCCTTCAGTAGTGCCTTTAGGAAAGAACCAACTTCCCCGGGGGAGTCCAGAGCCCTGATGTCCTTTTAGCAGGGCCTCCTTTTCTCCCTCATCCTTTCTGCCGCCCTTACCAAATTATTGACTTCTCAATACTTCTTTGGAACGAAGCATGAATCACTCACCGTGTGTAAGTCTCAGCAGGGCTCCCACGGATGTCAACTCAGTAAACCAGGCCCGTTACAGAGGTGTGCAGGGGTCAATGCCAGACCCTTCACTGCGGTGCTGAGCACTGGCTGGAGTGACTCACATTCCTCCCGGGTACTTCGGCACCAGTTGATAAAGCAGAATCTGGTTGTCTCTGTGTCGAGTGAACAGAGAGTCTATGTGATACACAAATCAGGAAGTATATACACCTTTCTTAATCACACAGGATACAATGAATAGCAATAATCTCAGCACAAAGACAGAGGGTCAAAAGGGTCGTTGAGACTGTGCAGCTGTAAGAAGGAGGTTTTCAGACAGATTTCTCGCTTGTGGCTGCCAGCAATTAATTAAATTCCTTCAATTGACAGGATTCAGCACCTACAATGGCATATGTACAAAGAGTTAACGCTTCCGTAGCATCAATTATTTTATGTTACGGCGGCTTTTTTTTGTCACTGTATATACAAGTTGCCGCTAACCGCAGTCAGCGGCTGTTATCCGGCGTAAACGTGAATTTTTAGGATCGCCACTTCTGTTTGCGGGACTTAACGAAAATGATATGCAAGGTAGGCATTCCTGTGCAAAAACTGCTGCTAAGACCACTTTGCAATATTTACAAGGAATTTCTTGTATGGTGCAAAACCAAAAAAACTGCCTTTAACTCAAGTTAGAGGGGGTTTTTTAAGACCAGAATATAGCTAGTCTTAAAAATGGTGCAAACACTTGGGGCCTCATTTCAGAAGGTTTTGGTGCTGGACAGTGCTGCAAGGAATGTTACTGTGCTGCCCTGCGACAAAACTACAAGGCAGGAATGTGCACCATCAATAAGATAGGGCACATTCCTGGGCCTCATTCATGAAAGTGTTGCATCGCTGCGACAAAACAGCGTTGCAACACTTTTCACTATGCCCTCCTTGCAACACCATGAATGCGCTGTATTCACCTTATGGCGCGCCATGTCACAATTAATGACAGATACGTCTGGAATCCTGACGTATCTGTCAGCGCTAAAGTCATGCATTGCTGCAGTTGTGTCACAAGCATGACGCAACTCCAGCAATGCATGGGGCCAGCCTATCCCTGTGGCATTGTGTCACCCTTATGCCTGCCATGAGGCAGGCATAAGGTACTGACGTAGTGGCGTCCTACAATTGTTGCAGTGAGATCTGATGGATTTCACTGCGCTTCTCCTATGAGGCTTTGTTGCGTGGGAATGCCCACCTTGCATACATCACACCTGATGCAGGTATAATGTGGCACATAGCTTCACAAGGTCATGCATATACCTAGATGTATCACTTTGAAAATACGGCGCAACGTGATGCAAGAATCACGCTGCAAGTACGTCAAGAAAATGATGCACTGGTGGGGTGAAACAGTCAGAGAGGGCTCATGAAGAAGCCCCCGTCTTTTTCCCCTACGTTGGCTCACAATGGCTTGGTGCAAGTGTGACTGTTTAGCCGAGTTGATTGATGTTGTCGCTCCATCTCTTCTCAAGACTTCTGCAGGTGGGCGGGACTAGTGGAGGGCGGGAGTGAACCAGTTGGCCTTCTTGGAGTGTTTGCCTGGTCTGTTCTTGAGGGGTCCCAGGGTGTCTGCACAGTTGGAGATCCATCGGTGGAGGTTGTGCACTGCGTTGTTGGTGTCTGTAAGTGTTGGTGGAGTGGTGGTGCTGAGGGAGTTGAGGGGAAGTTCTTAGGTGGCCTTGAACCAGCTGCAACGGGGGGCAATGATGGCAATGGTGTCCGGTGGGCATGGTGAGGCGTGATGTATACAATGATGGTCGGCACAGGAGAGTCCTGTGCTGTGGCTGTAGTTGAAATTCTCGCTGGTGGAGTAGACAGGCTTGAGAGTGTGTCTGGCTATGTGGGTTGGTGCGGTGACTAGCTGCTTGAGTCCGATGTTGGCGAGGTTCCACAGGAGGGGGGTGGTGTTCTGGTCACATGGGTTGTCCAGGTGGAACTTGAGGTCTCCGAGTAGGATGTAGTCGGTGGATGGCAGAGCCTGGGGTGTGATGAGGTCTACAATAGCATTGGTGAATGGGGGTTCGTGGCCCGGGGGCCTGTAGATGAGGGTGCCGCGGAGGGTGGTATTGGGGTTGGTCCGGATCTGGAAGTGGTGGTGTTCCATGGTTACCTTCGGGTCATTAGAAGCGTGGTCAGTCGGAGTGTGCTTTTTCAGACAATGGCCGCTATGGGTGGTCCGTGCGGGTGAATTTGTAGCCGTCGTGGATGGTAATGGCGATGTCCGGTCCGGAGCAGAGGTTGGTCCAGGTTTCCGTGAAGAAGGCGATGTCTGAAGAGGTGGCGTCGAGGAGGTCCCAGATTTCTGTTGGTGTTTTTGGAGGGACTGCACGTTGAGGAGGCTGCAGTTGAGCCAGTCGGCTACGCTGTTGGTCTGCTGGGCGGCAGGAGGCGCTGATGTGGCATAAGGTGCATTTGCAGTTTCGACAAGCGCAGGGTGCAAGATTATTCTACATTGTTGCTAGATGGCAGGCGTTGCGGCATCCAGGGTTGATAGCGAGGAGGGTGCGGGCGTCGTAGCGGTGGAGTGTCCGAGAGGAAGGGTCCTTGGTGCTGGGTGTGGTCCAAGGGCGGACGGACGCAGACGGGCTTGCCTTTGGCGCACCAGTGATATGCCCGCTGCGCATGGCCGCACAGCGGCCACCATTATGTAGTTCTGTCGGGGATACTGGACAGCTGGGAGGTGGGACACGCGGGAAAAGACACTGGAGGGGGCGGGACGCGGGGGGAGCTGGGATTGTAAATATATATTTTTTAAATTCTTACCTCAAGGCAGTGTTCCGCGTCTTCTGTGCTCCTGCTCCAGGAACAGGAAGCAGGCAGCCAGGCTCCCTACCCTAAGCCAATCACAATGCAGCGTTATGCTTGTTCTTGAGCGCCATGACAAGGCGTTCAGCCAGGGGCTGGAGGGGTAGGCATGTTCTCCATGCAGGCTGTAATGCAGGATATGCGCATGACTGCTTTGGGCGGCCTGAGAGGGCTGACAAAACAGTAATTGCACACTTGAGTGGGTATAGCACTCTGCCCCTGCCCTGCTCCTTGAGTAGAGCAGCAACCACCCACCCTCCCACCCGCAAAGGAAACTTAGCATGAGTGCATCAAAGTTATCCTCATGTTATGTTTTCTCTTCTTGCACTGCTTGAAAGCAGTGGGGCGACGCTCTTCAACCATAGCGGATGAGCCGCCACTGGAGGTGCGTCACCCATAGGTGCTAGGCCTGGGCCCGACTCGACCCCCGGGCCTCCTCTGCTATGCGTACCACCTTCTCCTCACCTGGACATTGACACCGTGGCGCAATCAGCAGCACTCTCTCCAAATCGGTGACTCAGCCAGCAGGAGTTTCAGCCAGATGGGATTTGACAAGCTTGGGTACAGCAGTTGCCGCCAAGCCTGCTGGGAGACCTCCCAATACAGGTGATGCAACAGTGCTCCCTGAGGAGTGAAGTTGCAGCGCTCCCGCTACAGACGTTTGGTGCACCTCAGAGGCCTCACCCGCCACAGCGTCCGGCCGGCGCAACATCCTCCGGCCTGTGATGCAGAGAGGCGCGGCCCACCATTGGTAATCTCCTCCATGCACCCGTGTTGTGGTGGCGCTTGGTTTGCAATGCAGACCTCCCTACGTGGGTGCACAGGAGCACCTCCACCGTTCACAGCTCTAAGGGGCACCAGGCAGTCTTCTCACACAGGTCAGCAACGTGTCTAAATGCGAACTGGCAGACTTCACCACAAGGTGAGGACGATCGCCGCCACCTCAATGTCTACTGCAACGACCCAGCAACTCCACAGCACCTCCGCATCTCACTTCGGGTCTGAGACGCAGGCCCAGCGAGGCCTTCAGGCCCTAGGGACTGTGTAAAGTTCCTTGAGAAATTAGGCAATAAATCCAAGTAGAATGTAAATCCAGTTTAATGAGAAGACCACAGTACTCAAACTGCAGAAGGGAAATATAAGATAAGATTGCATGAAATGCAACACATTTTCCCCCTTAGAAACATTACGAAGGTACCATAGTACATATAGAAACACGTCTTACATTCCAAACTTGTCCGTCCTGAGTAACCACACTGTTGCGATTAACTTTGACAATTTTAACAGGCCTACTAAATTTAGCACCACCTTTGAGGAGAATACCAGGCTTGCGTATTCTTACAAAATCCCCAACCACAAATTTTGGTACTTTAACTTTCATGCGAAGATCATAAAGATATTTACTTCTCTGTTGTTTTTCTTCCACTTTGTGGGCTATATCCTTTTGATCCAATTTGGAAGTTTGAACTTTAAGGACCTTTTTAAACCACCAAGGGCATAATCTGGACACAGGCTCTCTCCCCTTAAGTAAACGGAAAGGTGAAACCTCAGTAGTTGAATGAGGAGTTATCGGTATAACCATAACTTCGCTCTCAACTTATCCATCCATTCTGCACCAAAGTTTTGTGACCAAAGAATGTCTTGTTTGAGAACCCTATTGAACTTTTCTACTTGACCATTTCCTTGAGGTTCATAAAGAGCTGTAGTAACATGACGATTATTATAAAAACATTTAAATTCCGTCATTTCACGAGATTTTAATTGTACACCATTATCTGATATAAGCACTTCAGGGCAACCTTCTCTGGCAAATACGTCTTTTAAGAATGAGACAACACTACTGGTAGTGGCACACAGAACCAACTTTACCTCAGGCCATTTAGAGTGGTAATCCACCATCACTAACGCAAATCTACAATCCTGAGGTAAAAAAGTAAAAGGTCCTTCGATGTCTAAACCAACCTTTTGCCTTGGATAGTCAGGCCATGAGAGGCGCAGGATCACACCTGAGTGTTATCTCACTGCACATGCATTCAGAACATTTCCTGACCATTCTATCGACATATCTGTCTAATCCTGGCCACCAAAATAGCGACCTGATAAGTCTTTTCATAGAAGACATCTCCAAATGGCTTTCATGACTCAAAAATAAAATGGAATCATGTAGGGATACAGGTGGAATACATTTACCTTGTCTAAAAATCAACTCTCCTATAATCAATTCATTAGAGACTTTCCAATAAGGAAACAACTCATCCGAAATTTCCTTCTTAGAAGGCCAACCTATTCTGGTATTGTAGTGGAGTCAGGGTTTTATGTGCACACATTGCTATGTTGGCATAAGCGTTTTAGAAGCTAAACACCATCTTGCCGCTTTGCTGCTTTTGCACACGACACTGTAGGTAGCTGTTATTACAAGTAAAACTGCTTGCTTGCTTGCTTTTTTATTCACATCAGAACGGCCTGTTGTTCACATCCCTAGACGTGCACCGCGACCTTAGTCTGAACACTGTGTGCAGACGCCGTCAAGGTCAAATAACAATGTATGCTGTTGAATTCAGGTTGATCGGCCCACGCTCTAGACACAACATCACACAGCTGCAAATATCTGAAACTCGGGTGCCTTTAATATTGCATTTGCATGCATGATTCAGACACTTGGAGAAAACCTTTCCAGACACAGAGAGCAGAGCTGATCCTGTGATGTGATTCACCTAAGCTGATCTTTGAGGTATGGGGTTCCCCATTCAAACCTAGAGACCTTCTATTAGTTTATAAAACGAGTTTACTAGCCAAGGGAGGGTGGTTCACAAAGTATTATAGGACTTGTTTTCCACTATCATTTTTAATATGATTTCTCCCTTCATTTTCTATGGTATTGTAACAACGCTGATGGTTTTATTTTTAATCATTTGTCTGCTTATGTTAGCCAAAGTACTGCACCTTAGAGCACGTAGTTAAAAATAAACATTTTAAACTTTTCCGTGTCTCTGATTACTCTTGTTGTGGACTGATATGAGGATAATAACGAAAAGGTGTTTCCGATTCCCACCATTCCTGAGAGTACTTTAAGTCTCTTGTTCTGGGTTGTCTAATCATTGGTAGCTTCGAGATGATACGGAGAATGAAAGAGACACTGATGCTAGTCGGATAGGGGTTCTGGGTACTGAGGTGAGTTTTTTGGTACACCACAATTCACTGTGGTCCTGGTTTCCTGTGCATAGTTCTGTGCATGAGCAGAATCCACGCAACATGGCGCACCTAACGTTTTGGTCTTATGATTGAGACGCCTTAGTAGTGTTTATATTTGTCCACAACACCCTCACTCTTGTTTCCGGTTAACGGGAGTGACAGTTTAAACCTACCTAAATAGTTAATATAAAGGTTCTCTCAAGCTTGACAATTAAAAAGGTTTTATTTTATCTTATACCCTTTTTGTGCTACGGTTTAAAATAGATTGTTTTTCTTCTCTGTCTCCTTATGGCTGAAGTCGCTATTGCAGCGCATAGTCGCGCACCTCTCCGGTGTCATTTGACGCAGTTCGGGGTGCCTGACGATGGGATGTCTATTATCTTTGTAGTGAGTGCCGATGCATCGTTTCCCTATGAGCTGTTTTACTCTTGGGTTACTTTTCCGGAGGTGAATGCGGATGATAAGACGTTTCACACATGCACTCCTACGGCAGTCCCAGCAAATTTTACGCCGTATAGGACACAGGAAATTCCCATTTCTGCTTTCAGCACCGTATTTGGTTCAATGTCGCCCTCCCCCACACGTTACACTGGTTCGTTTGGGTCCCATGTCTATTCCAGGGGCCACTTGGCCAGTCTTGGGCGGGTTCACACCACATCCATGATATTTGCTAGCCCCGCTGGATGACTTACGTCAACTCCACACCGCCTTGATTGCGGTGCATAGGGCTTTAGTGCAATACGTCTCTCGCAATGTCCAGGTGGGGGCACCTGGGGTTGCGGCGCAACCAGCTGGGATTACTATTAGTCCCGTCATGGTTAATTCGGTTATGGGCAAGCGCTCCTAGGATAAGGACGATATGCTTTAATGGCTTGCTGAGAAATTTGACCAGCTGGAAGCGGTATTTCCCAATTCTACTACTGTGGAAAAACACAGGATCCTTACCATTAGTTTGCAGAAAGACTTAGTCCCAGAGGTAACTGATTGTGAGAACTGGGGTAAAGTGTTTGCAGCGGTCTACTCGAAGAGCTTCGGCACACCGTCTATGACTGTACTGCCCTCTGTGAGCAAGCGTGTTCAGGATCAGCACGGTCCGGAGGCGGCGGTCGAGTTAGGAATGAGGCTTGTCGGCGTGTAATTAACAACCTTCTGCAAAAGATCATCATCATTCATGGTCTTTTTCCACAACTCTTCAGAAAATAGAACTAAATGTTTCAGATAAAACCTCAGAAATGTTCGAAATAACTTCTTCATCATCTGTAGTCTCATTTACATTACAGGGAAGTCTCAATAAACAGTCGGCAGTAACATTCACTTTTCCTGGAACATATTCCACAGAAAAAGTATACTCTTGTAATCGAGACATTAACCTGGCTATTCTGGCAGTGGCATTGAGACCACCTCCGGGAGATAAAATAGGAACTAAAGGTTTGTGATCAGTCTTTAAGACAAACCGTGCCCCCCAGATGTAGTTTCTGAAATGTTCCACTCCCCACACACACGCTAGTAATTCTCTTTCGATCACTGCATAATGTCTTTCAGTAACATTTACGGTGCGGGAGGCGAAAACCACATTCCATTCATCCTTACCAGCACATTGCGACAACACACAACCTAGCCCATATAGACTGGCATCAACAGTAAGTACACAAGTTTTCCCAACACAAAATGGCTTGAGAGTAGGAGCAGCAATCATTTCCGCCTTAATGTTTTCAAAAGCTTCCTGTTGTCTCTCACTCCAAACAAATTCAGTATTTTTCCTCGTTAGGTCTCTTAAAAGTTCCATTTTAGTAGCAGTTTTTTAATAAACTTACTATAAAACTCGCAGAGTCCTGAAAAAGAAAGAAGTTTATCTTTAGAGTCAGGTGCAGGTGCCCTGAGAATAGCATCAGCAAGTGATTTTTTTGGAACAACACCTTCTTTGGAGAGCGTGTGTCCTAGATATTCAACAGATTCTTGGAACAGTTTACATTTGCTCCTCTTCAGCGTAAGACCATATTCCTTGAGAATACCACACACTTTTTTAAGATGTTCCAAATTGGTTGCTTCATGTTGTCTTGAAAACATTTTACACACGTCTCCATTTGTTTAAAAAGGTGACACATAGATCTCTGAAACACAGATGCCGTAGACGCTAACCCGAAAGGCATCCTCTTGAATTGAAAAAGTCCATGTGGTGTAATGAAAGCAGTCGTGTGACGAGAATCTTTGGCTAACTCAATCTGATGATATGCGGACCTAAGGTCCAAAGTGGAAAACACTGTGGCACCCCCTAACATGCTCACTACCTCGTTAATATTGGGCAGGGGGTGGCAATCAATCAAAATATTAGCATTAAGTGCACGAAGATCTATGCACAGCCTCAAAGATTTGTCTGGTTTGCGTGCCAAAACAATCGGAGAAAGCCACTCCAAAGATTCCACTTCTTCAATAACTCCCTCATTTAAAATCCCCTTCAAAGTCTTGCCAAGCTCATCTCTTACGTTGATGGGCACATTCCTAAGTTTTTGTTTCACAGGAGATGCTCCCTTCTTAAACTTAATTTCATGAGTGAAACCTTTGAGCTTCCCTAAAGAATCTGAAAAGACTTCAGGAAATTATTTTCCAATGACAACAAAACTATCACTTTTTTCCATAACATACCTGCTATCACCTTCTCCAATGACCATGACAGGTTCTTTGTTACTGGGATTGAGAATAATCCCTAATCCCCATTGATCTCGCCAACCTAAAACATTAACACCTTTCCTTGCCACACACACTTTTATAAAAGCTGACCTCCCTTTGAACTCAACATCTGAAGCAACATATCCCTCGAGATCAATAGTAGATCCATCAAAACTCTGAGCTATGATGTCAGGAGGGCACAAATCTTTTAGAGACATGACCTTACCAAACTTTTTATTAAAATATCCTTTAGTGATAAAGGTCCATGGCGATCCTGAATCGGCCATGAGTTCCAGAATTTCATTAAAATGTTTTACTTCACACTTAGGTGAACGTAAATTCTCCTCGAGAGAACACACATCAATAATAGAAACAACCTGATCTTCATCAGAATGATTGATACCTCTCACACAAGAAACATAATTGGTTCTAGAACCAATATTTATATTAATGTTGATAGTTCTTTTCCGATCATCTCTGCAGGCTTTAGCAAAATGCCCTATCCCTCCACATTTGACACACTCTTTCCCTATGGCAGGACAAAATTTGAATGATGCTACATGGTTAGGATTTCCACATCTGAAACATACAAAAGATTTGATATCTCTATTACCCTGGTGAGAAGTCTTAGTGAAAGATGTTTTTTTTACAACACAAACTTCATCAATGCATTTATTACTATTATCACCTTTCGCATTAACGTCTTCAATAGTTTTCATCCATTTGTCAGATTGTTCAAAAGCTTTTGCAGTGGCTATTGTGTCATGTAGATTAGGATTTCCTAATACCCATAATTGCTCTTGGGTTTTCTTACTTCTTACATTTACAATAATTTGGTCTCTAATCATCTCATCTGCTAAATTACCAAAATTGCAAGAAACTACAGGGGTCCTAAGAGCAGTTAAAAAATCATCAAATGTTTCAGCTTCCCTTTGGGCTCTAGTATAGAACTTATATCTGCTTAGTGCTAAGCTTGTCATGGGTTTAAAACGAATTTCCATGCGCATATGTGCCTCTTCAAATGTACTGAGTTCACCCGGCACAGCAGGTAAAGTCCTAAAAACAGCTTGTCCCTCAGATCCTAAGCAATGCAATAGAATACTTATTTTCCGCTCATTACCCATCCTGTCTCCGTCAATTGCTTTCATGTACGTTAAAAATTCCTGTTATAACATCTACCAGTTATGACTGAGTATTTATAAGAAAATTAAGTATGATCGATTTCACCAAGTACCTCTTTTTTTTCTTTAAATTGAATGTGCAGCCGTGCGCATCGGCGATGGTAATAAATACAATGTGAAAAATGTGCACTAACGGGAGACTGCAGAAATAAAGACGGAGATACAGTTGTGTGCATCCACGGGAACACACTTAGAAATAACAAAATGGCCGCATTTACATTGCGTGATGACGCGAATACGTCGCGTGATGGTGCCCAGATGCACGTGCGTAGCATGATGACAAAGCACAAGGATCCCAGCAAGAGTGTCAGTATCCAAGGTAACGCGCGCTCTGTAACAGTAAGCAAAGAATAGCGCGTCTTACATTACCGATGATGACGCGTGGCATCCAGAAGGTAAAGGTGGTTTTGAATAATGCAAAAGCCCAGGAAAATCTCAAACAGCTTTAAATACGTTTGTAGGTTGAAGAAATCTCGTAGAAAATCCAGATTAACACGGTGGTGAATAATAATGATAGATAATTCACCTGAAAATGTGAGATTCAAAATCCAAGCAAAGGAAGGCAAATCTCAAAGACAAAATCAATCTCAAAATGAATAGTACCCCTCCTGTGCTCTCTGAAGTAGCAGGTCCAATGTCCTCCGTCGCCAATGTAAAGTTTCTTGAGAAATTAGGCAATAAATACAAGTAGAATGTAAATCCAGTTTAATGAGAAGAGCACAGAACTCAAACTGAAGAAGATAAAGCTAGAATGCCCCAGAACACAATCCCATATGATGTCATGACAAACTGTATGGAAGGTGCCATGGTTAAAAGTACACAGAACAATTAAAAGGGAAACAAGTAATTAAAAGGGAATATAAGATAAGATTACATGAGATGCAACACACTGTCCGCGCTTACAAGGTTTAAGATGCCATGGTGTTGCATCACTTGTTTTGCCCAGCGATGCGCCTCTTTTCATGATTGTAGCCCTGAATTTCCTCTTCCCCTGGGACTCTGGCTGGTCATCCTCGCTGTTGGGGAGCTTGGGGGGGGGGGGGGGGGCTGGGTGTTGATCTGGCTGCTCTATTCTGCATTCCATTGGTTTTGTTTCCAATTTCCATTGGAGGTGGACTTTGCCTGTAGAGTCAAAAAAAGACACGTTGGGCTGACTAACATGAGTTTCTTTGCCGCTAATGGGCCTTTCGTCCGTTTTCGCCCTCTAACGTCAGAATTTGTATCGCCTTCACGCTAGTGTTAGCGGCAGTTTCCACTGCTGCTACCTGAAACTATCGCCATCTAGCGACGTGTTGTAAATACATCGCCAACCGGTTTTGGTGATAGGCTGCGTTAAGAAAACTGGTGCTAACTAGCATTAGCGTTAGTTAGCGGCAGTTTTTATGCATATACCCCACAGTATCTTATCGTCAACTTTGAAAACAGAATAGAGAGCCAACACAGCCGCATTTTAATCATGGGTTGGTAACTGCACAACTTCAACCTTAGATGTGCTTTCTTTCAACCTTAACAACAAATAAAAAAGTAACAGATAAGCCCTTCCCTATCGGTCTTTGAACCATGGAAGGAACATTATGCAGTGATAGCTTTTATATATGCACATACTTCAACTAACACTCCATGAACCCAAGCGTGCTTGTGCAAGCAGGGGAACAGGATTTCTTCTGAATGAAAGGGAGCAAGGCAAAAACTAAAATGGCTTCTGAATGAAAAATAAAATGGCTTCCTCTATACCACAGGGCAATCAATAAAAACAGGCTCCCTCCTTGAGACCACTATGGTCAAGTCACCCAGGAGGCAGGCCCCAAAAAATGAACCAAGGCTGTCCTAGGTAGCACTACAAATGATTGATGGCCCTCCTGAAAGTGCTTGTGCTAAGCAGAACCTCAGAGCCTGCCAAGGTGTCTGTGGGCCCCACCGATTTAGTACATTTTGTGCACAAAGGGGCAAATATCATCCAATTTTGGCCAGCTTGTCTTGCCCAGTTTGGCAGCACTGCTTTATGGCCCAGAATTATGAAAAACCTCACAAAGTTGCTACACTGCATTGCGTGAAAGGCAGATAGCATAACAGCTCCATACCTAAGGTATAGCGCTGTTTTCCTCTCACAGAGCTGGCACTCTTTAGGCTGTCGCACGCCAATGCACACACCATTACACCATAGTACAAGGGTGTGTGTTCTGTAAGTAATTACTTTTCTACTTGAGGGGAACCCTTCCAGTACAAAACTATCCTTTGACATTTTTTATGCTTTTTATGTGTGCTGTACAATGCAGCACGCATGCAAAATAGTAGGAAAAACTTGGAGAAATGAAAACATTTCTCTTTGTTACGCCTGCCTTGAGGAGGCATAAGATTATATAGTAAATACCTGTCTACAAATGCTTGTAGATGTGAATTTGCATCAAACCCTATTGATTGTTGCGCCCACCTTGATGCAAAGTATCACAAAGCAGTGCATAGCGCAACTTTGCTCTACTTTAGGGAACTATCCAACGCAAGTCTTTCTTGTCAGGTATGTATTTCAAAAGTAACACAAACCCAGCGTAATATGCTAGTAAATCTGGACCTAGGGAAGAAAAGAATCTCTGTGACAAGCAGTAACGCACTGAGCTATCCACATAAAAATTAAAGGTAGCCATGCTACTGAAAGCGCGTACTCCGGGGGACACAAGGAAAACAGTGGAGCACACTAAATGGGAGGTAGGGGCCACTTGGGATTCTGGCTAATGCCAATAAATAAGTCCTGTACCCTATTGCAGTAAGCCACGTGGTGGCAGAGGACCTCCCCAACATATGATTGCAGTCATCCCGGGTCAAGTATTTAGGTATATACCTGAGCTCCAGTGTTACAGAGATGTGTGGCACAAACATGGGTGCCCTCCTGTAGGAGGCTTGCTTAGTATATGGTGCATACTCATTTAAGTGTAAGTGAAGCACCTTGCTCTAACGCAGACAACGCTTATGGTGGTTTTAGTGGTTTTAGACAACCTTAGAAAGCTCTCTAAGTGGTAACTGTAGAGAGCAGCCTTCAGGCTTAGTCCAGAAGAAGTGTTAAGCAGCTTGTAATACCAGATCTAATCATGTAGTGTAGGTTAAACAAAAAAGAACCACGCAATGTAGTTATAAAAATATGTATTTTTATAACACAACACTCACACATTGGTATATCTCCTAGCTGGAGATATCAACACAAATACACAACAATACTTCAATTGCAAGCGGTAAGTAAGCACAATATACAGTGATCTCTAGGGAGAGACCAAACCATATACTAAGAAAGTGGAATGCGAACTGCGTCCGAAGTCAGAACTTGAACTTGGAGACTCAGAAGAGCTGGGGATACAAGGAACCACCCAAGGTAAGTACCCCGGAACCCCATGGAGGCTGTGTGCAGAGTGGGAAGACAGCCGCGTACTCAATAGAAGTCAATGGGAAAGTCACAGTTGCAATTTATAAGTAGAAGGGCGCTTCCCAGTTGACCCTGAAGATACCTGTGGAAGACACAAAGTTGGAGAGTCACCCCACCCGTGGATACCCCAGGAACCAGGATACCTACACCAGGGAAGCTGGTTGCATAGTGCGAAGAGACGTCCGGAACCTCCGTAGACCACAATGAAGGACTTCAGTAAAGATGTCGCTGACGAAGAAGGTGGAAGAGTCTGGTGGAATCCAAAGGTGGATTCTTGATGAGAAGAACCTGCAAGCAGAAGGGACAGAGTGTATGTCACTCGGAGGTGACCAGAAAGCATGGAAGAGCAATGACCACTGATAATGGATGATGCAAGAGTGATGACCTTGTCGCTGCAGCTGCGAGGAACAGGTGATGCTGAGGAAGACCAGGAGGCATTCACTAGCCGTCCACGTCAGAAGTCGAGAAACAGGGGGTCGGTGTCTAGTGGGAGCACCAACAAGCCGTGGCAGCAGCAACAGACATGGAAAACAATGAAGGAGCAACGTTGGGACCAGCAAGGTCCAAGGGACTCACCAAGTGCAAGAGAATCAGAACAGGCCCTGAGCAAGCAGGGGAGCCCATTGAAGCAGGAGAAGACACTTGTGAGGACCCACAGGCCGAAGGCACAGGAGTCGCAAGAGGACCTCGAGCAGCTAACCAAAGATGAAGGCCCACGGGGCAGAGGATGTGGTGAGGACGAAGAACTTGGCAGGAAGAGATGCTGGAGTTTTTTTGTAGCCCAAAGATCTCTGTATTGCAGCGTCAACAAGCCTTGGCAATGGCAAGTTGACGCAGTGCACAGGGGTTTTGTCCCAGCGGTTCTGACGAGGGATTCTGGACTCAAAATTGCAGAGAGGACAGGTCAGGCCTTGAGGGAGTTGCAGAACCACCACCTGTGTTGCTGAGCCTTTCGAACTCCGTGGTACGTCAGGAGCAGCAGACCAGTCGGCTTCATTACTGTGCCTGCAGATGCAGGGGAGTGACTCCTTCACTCCAAAGGAGATTACTTCAGGTGTCCTTGATGCCCACAGGTCTGTTGAAGGTCCTGGAAGAAGCACAGACACAGACGACAAAGATGACTTGCAGAACAGCAAGACCAGGAGCACTGGGAGTCTTCCTTGATGCAATCTCGGTTCCAAGCAAAATCCAGTGAAGTCCAAGTGTCCAGACGGTCGAAGAGTCGCTTGGTTTCAGGCTTGAGTCTTGTCCCATGATGAATCTGAGGACCCACCCACCGGTATGCCCTTTTATATCCTAGTAAAAGGGATTAGGGCGACTCAGGGGTACCTCACAGAGGACGGGCTGCCCAGAGTGGGTGATACTCCCATGTCCTTTGTCCAGTTTCGTGCCAGAGCAGGAGCCAAGGTCTCCCAGAACTGGTTCTAACTAGAGTATGCAAGAAGGGCACCAAATGTGTGGTGGTGCTGACAAGCAACCCCACCCCAGCCCAATACACTAAGTCCTGTCTGGGGAGGTGGTCACAGCTCCCTGCGACAGGAAACCTATTGTTCTACGTTCCCCTGCACAAGCTTGGCTCAGCAGCAGGAGGTCAGAATCGTGTCTGTGGTCGGCAGCAGTACTAGCTTACTGTCAGACCCTGAAAGACTGTAACTGGGAGTACAGGGTGTACCCCAAGGGACCCCCCCAGTACTTAGGATCATACTTCCAACACTGGAATTGGTGTTGGGGTATGATTCCAACATGTTTTATACCAAACATGACCAGGTTTGGTGCAGCCATTATATAGTTAAACATCTTGTAATGACTGACGCCCACTATATGTATTGAAATGGCTGACCACACTTACAAAGCCTGGAGAATCGACTCCGGGGTTTGTAGGGGTGTCCTGCTCATGCAGGGGCACCCTCAAACGTATAATCAAGCACCCTGCCTTCCGGATTGCTAGGCCTGCCTTAGGGATGACTTATAGGTTTTAAGTGTAGTGACCTCAGATATAAGGAAACTTATTTTACACAGGCTGCAATGGTAGGCCTGTAGTCACATTTTGAGTGGTCTCTCACGGGTGGCATAATATATGCTACAGACCATGGGAGACCCCTGGTGGACCTTTGCCTTAGTACCATATACCAGGGACTTACAAGGGTACACCAGTAGCCAATTGTGGAGGTATCAATGTACTTACCATAGCAAATGTAGGAGGAAGCACACGGACTGTGGTCCTGATTAGCAGGATCCAAGTCAGACTAGTCACAAATACATACTGACACCAGCAAAAAAGTGGGGGTAACCATGAAAGCAGATCCTACTTTCCTACACCTCCTGAGTGGCCTAGAGCATAGTGTCCACACATAGTTGAAGTTCCTGATGTCCCTAATGGGGTGCATAGTTATCAGTAAAACGATCATGCTGCCTAGAGTGCTTTATATCCTACAGCATATGCAGATGAGCATACCAGAGGCTTGCTTCTGTAGGCTAGATAGCTTGCTCAGATAGTTCTACTAGGGCACTGGCAGGGCCAGTCAACTTAGATTAATTGAAGCTCCCATGGGATGGAGTGGTACTATAGGCACCAAACTTCAGAGCATATTAGTGGGCCTTCCAGCAGCAGCATGTTGTTTCTTGGTTTGAGGAAGAGAGAGCAGATCCAGTGGTGTAACTCCTGAGACGCCTCCTGCATCCCGTGGATCAGCTGGCACTCCATTTAGTGGCCCGGAAGAATAGGGGTACCCTGCCGCTGCAGAACCTGGTGATCATGAAGGTTTGGGAATGGGGTCCAGTGGGGAGGGGTGTATATATATATATATATATATATATATATATATATATATATATATATATATATATATAGCAGTGGTGAGTGCTCCTTCGTATACGTGCGGTGGGGTGGGAATCTAAAGCGGCAAAAAGCGTTTTTGGACTCTGTTAAAGATCGTTTCTTGGGTCCTACGCTTTGTTCAAAAAATATCTCAAAGGCAAATACAAGTTCACGACCATGTCAGATGAAATTTTAAGGGGAAGAGAGGCAGCAGCAGACGCCCTATATTCTAATCTCCCCAATGTGACTTTGAATCCTGCAACAAGCAGCAATCATGTGTCTCACGAGCAAGATGGTAGCGAGGAAAATCAAATCAAACTGGCCTTGAAACGCTTAGAGAAATGCATGCGTCAAGAAATGACAAAGTGGTGGGAGCATAAATCTCTCACCAAATACCTGGAGGAAGGACGTGTTCCACGCGGTTTACGTATTCTTCTGGCTCCAAGCTATGAAAACCCCAACCCTGAAATGCTACGAGAATGGGGTAAAACTAACCTAGAATCATCAGCTAAACTGGTTCAAATCCTCATTAAGTATGCCTCCATTGATAGAGAGAATCTAATGAAGGAAATTAGTGAAATCAATGAACTGCTGGCAAAGTTTGGACCAAGAGACATTATTACCAAAACACGCAAAGAAATTGATGAAAGGCTTTCAAAACAGGAGGAGAAGATAAAAGCGCGCAAAATATATAAATTCGCCCGAGACAAGGAGGATTATGCGCAGGGCAGAATCTACACTTTTGCGCGCAAATATGAAAAAGCCAAGAGTAATAAACTTGCACAGTTACAAACTAAAGCTGCTCAACAAACCAGCCAATCAGTAGCTACAACATCAATGACCACTGACTCCACTAACATTGTCAGTGAGGAAGAAATACTTACCAGTGGTCCATCATCTGAAGATGGTGATTATATTGCAAGAAATCCAAATACAATGATTCTGGACTTGGGAGAAGAAGTTGATTTTTTAGTCTCGGACCGCCTGCAAACACTCAGGCCCCTAACGAGGCAGCAGAAAAAAAGTCAAGACGTAACAAAAGAAGGAGGGAACGCAGAAAAAAGCACAAAGTCGCCGAAAAAAACAAAAAAGCAATATTGGCGCAAAAAGCGGTAGAGAATAATGCTATAATCAATCTCTCCAGCCTGTCCCTCACTATGGCTGAGAAACAACTACTCAGCCTTGGTCTCACTTACTGCCCGCCATCAGACTTTAACTATGCCAAAACCCGGGTTGATGTTTATTGTTTTATTAGAAAACTTAAGCTGCAAAAGTTTTTTAATATCAAAGATGGTCCCTCAGGCAACACCGCGAATAGCAACACCAGTGGAGTCACCGCAAATTTAAATGTGCCTGCTCGAGACGCCAAAGCATTTCTCACTTTGCATCAACTGGCCAACAATGACACATCCAATTCTGTTCCAATCTCCACCCAGGAAGAACTAAGAGAGGCCTCTGTGGCTCAGATGGGCGCAAACAGCAGTCCATTTAAAGCTAAATCGAAGTTCATGCCTGTAATGCCAAAAGACTCGATAGATGTTTTTCATGACGTTGTTGTGGAAGATCTAAAACAACTGCAATACAAGATCAAGCATAAGAAGCGTTACAAAAGTCAACAAGAGGAACAATATCTATCCTTGGTCTCGAAACTGAGTAAAGACTACAAAAATATTGTTACCACTGCTGACAAGGGAGGCAATGTGGTCATTTGGCCTCAAGATGCCTACATCGAGGAGGCCATGAAACAACTAAATGACTCCTCATGTTATGTTAAATCTTCAGGCAAGGACTACAATCTGGCCAAAGAATCACTTTTGAAATTGCTCCACAAATGGAAGAGGGAAAATATGATCTCAAAGCAAGAATTTGATTTCCTATATGTGGAATTTCCTATAATACCAAGACTTTATCTCCTCCCAAAAGTACACAAACTAGTCACACCAGTACCTGGCCGACCGATTATCTCGGCCATCGGGGGAATGGTAGAACATGTCACCGAATATATAGATTACTTCCTACAGGACTTAGTGAAGGAATTACCAACTTATGTAAGGGACACGGGAGACTTCATTGCCAAGATTAAGGATATTCCGTGGAGCGACGATCTTTTATTGATCACCCTTGACATTGAGTCGCTCTACACCAGTATTGCACATACAACTGGTTTGAATGCGTTAGAACATTTTCTTGGTAAGAGACCTGTTGAATGCTATATGCACAACAAGATGATTTTAGAACTTACTAGTTGGTGTCTAAACAACAATTTCTTTTTATTTGGTGACAACATCTACATACAAAAGCGAGGTGTGGCGATGGGGGCCTGTTTTTCCCCCAGCTATGCATGCTTGCACGTAGGCTGGTGGGAGGAACAGGTCCTCATGCACACCCATGGTGTAATGTACAGAGAACATGTCATACAGTGGATACGCTTTATAGACGATGTTTTTATTCTGTGGAGAGGCAATTTGGAAAGTGTCAATAATTTCCTGGCTTGTATCAATAACAACCAAGAAAATTTAAGATTCACTTCTAACGTAAGCGCAAATGAAGCTGAATTCTTGGATGTCAAATTATATGTTAAAGATGGCCGTCTTGTCACTAAACTACATAGAAAGAAAACTGCTGGCAACAACATCTTGCATGCCAGTAGTTCACATCCTCGACACACGATTGACAACATTCCATTTGGGGAGTTGCTCAGGTTGAAACGAATTTGCAGCACTGATCTAGATTTACAGGCCTGCACAAATGAAGCCCTAGACAGATTCAGATGTAGGGGATATAAAGAATCAGTCTTAAAAACTGCCATCCAGAAAACCAATGCTAGAACCCGTGAGTCTCTGTTTACCAACAGTGAATCAATTGCATCAACTGATTCAAGGGAGGAACAAACTCCCAGACTTATCACCGGGTACAGCAAACAGGCCAGACAAATTAAATCCATCATAAAACAGCGCTGGCCTGTTTTAAAAACAGATTTGGTTCTGGCCCCCAGGCTTCCAGACAATCCTGTGGTTACTTATCGGAGGGGACCCTCCTTTAAAACCCAGATCAGTCACGAATTCCCTGAGCTAGCAAAACAAGAAGTTTGGTTAAAGTCCCGGCCGGGTTTCAAGCGTTGCTCAACTTGCAGAGCTTGTAAATTTGGAAGAAATACTTCCCAATATTTGACACCGTTCAGTCCTATTGCCAAAAACATCAAGGGCACATTCAATTGCAAAACTGATTTTGCTGTCTACATTCTGACATGCACCTGTGGCCTCAGATATGTGGGCAGCACTAAGCTACAGGTGCATGCCAGAATACTCCAGCATTTACGTGCCATCGTTAATAACGATGGCACCTATCCTGTTGCCAGACATTTCAAGGCAAGACACAATAACAACCTACAATGCTTGGAATATTATGTCATTGCCTCAGTCCCTAAATCTAGACGTGGTGGCGATAGGGAAAAAATGCTCAGAAGACTTGAGTCACAATTCATTATTGAGTTAGACAGCAGATTCCCCAATGGATTGAACACAACGGAAGACTTACATGTTTTTTTATAACCAACCCTTGTTTAATGATTTGTTTTGGGCCATTATTTGCTTTCTCTGCCTTTTCTGCCTTTACCCTATTAATTTCATTATGAATTTTATTACACACACTGTATATCATTCCTTTTTTTATTATCACATGCACATTGGATTTTTTTCACTGGTTCAATGGATTTACATTACTTTTCCCATTTAAGTTTTTGGAACACAGACATCAAGATAGATTTTCTAGTTTGTTTCCTCCTTTTGAATCACGTATAGAGTAAAATCTTTTTTGGGAGGTGGTCGATATTTGCTGCTTCATTTGAATATACTACAAAGAAATTGTGTGTACATCATTACGATCCATATTGTTGTTACATGTCTATTGCATTCATGCAGTTAATTGAGAGATTGCAAAAGAATAAAACGTAGATGATATTTTTATATGGTCATATGCCTAGCATCAGGTTTCATGAATTGAGAAGCTGAGATGATTTTAAAATGAAATTATTTATAAATATTTATATTTATTTATATGCTATGTTTGCACAGAATATTTTGCATTATTTGCACAATTGCATCTGCACTTTATCTACGCACATTGCACTTTTTCATGACAAATGACCACCAGTAATACTGTGTTTTTCTTTGCAATCTACTATATAAGCGCATTTATGCGGATATCATGTGCCATTTTCAATGCACACTGACAATAATTGTTTGATATAAAATTAACAAAATATACAGCATGGCAACTCACAATGGAATGTTAACACAAATTTGGGCAACAAAATGTAAATACTGTAATTATACCTCCCGTTATTCGATTTATATATATCAAATTGTGATTTAGAAAACAGACTATCTATGTTAGCTATATGTAGTGTGTCCTCAGTCTTTAGTTTTTAATCACATGGTGCTGCAAAAAGAAAAAAAATCACCAATTAAATTCGTGCAATGTACCCTTTAAAAGGGATGCTCTTTCATTTGCCTGACGATCTGTGACCAAGGGCGGACGCCCGAAACGCGTCAGATTTGGTGAACTTGCCTTTTTAATAAACTTGCCGAAAGAAGACTGGGACTTGCGTGGTTTTTCCTCGTTGCTGCCTGCCTGGCGGTTTTATGGTGAAAGACTTCTGTTTGTGTATATATATATATATATATATATATATATATATATATATATATATATATATATATATATATATATATATATTATCTACTGACGGGCGCCAGTAGATAGTTATAGTTGGGACCGTGTTTCCATAGGAAATCCGCAACATTCTATTTGGAATAACTTTGGCGGCGGTTGACAAATCCTCGCGAAAGTTTTAAAATAGGTGGGGCGCTCCGCTCCTACCCTGAAAGTCTCGGGGGATTCGTCAAGCGGGGGCTGAGAAAAAAGGGGGGTCCCAAAACGCGTTTTCCCCATGCAATTTTCCATAGGGACCTTTAGTCCAAGGTACAGCCCGAACGGCTGAACAGAATTACTTGACATTTGGCAGAGAGGTAGTCCTCAGGTCAGGGATGTGCCTTTTGCAGGTCTGGTGTCAATCTGTTCAGTAGTTCCTGAGAAAATCAAAAGTAAAATCATATATATATGTGGGCGGAGCCTAACCACACATCTCATCCTGAGATCTGATTGGCTGTCAGCACTTCATCCAAGAAGTGTTGGCAGCCATCTTGGGACCAATATACATGATAGCACCTCATTAAAAAGCATTGCAGTTAATAGAAGGTTTTAAGACTTTAGTTACATTATAAATCATTTGTTGATGGTACCATACTCATTTTAGGAATTGTGGTATGTTCTAAGGTGATTTCACCATGTGAAAAAGCCTTCTGCTGGGATATCATGATTGAGAGAAAAATATTTTCTCATGCTTTTCCCACAGAGGTTTGGAAGGTGATCTATAAGCTAAACTGAGAGCTTATTTTCTGTAAATTCACATTATCTTTCTCAGTCATGTGAGAATGAAGTCTGACATTCTCAGTAAAACATGTACATCGAACAAGGGCAGAGACTGTCAGTTGATTCCTTTGTGTTCTACTGCAGCTTCCCAGAGTGTTCCAAAGAACAACTAGAGCGCTAACAGTCCTACTTATGATAAACGTATGGCACACCTGAAGCCATCTTGCTTGGATTAAAGTGGTAACTCTTAAAACATTTAATTTAAAAAGGAACAAAATGAGGGGGTTCATTTTTCCATAAAAAGTATGATAGTGCTGCAGAAAGAAAAATTAGGGCACATTTTGAGTGACTTATCAAATCCTCTTCTATTTCATTAAAAAATACTGACATGCAGACTGAAACATGCACTTTCAATACCAGCAGCAGTTTTCCCTGGTGAGCAGTAGCTTTACTACAGTGATCTAATGAGCAAAAAGAGTGCTAACATTCTGAATTTATGGCAAATGTGTGACACATCTGAATGCCTTTGGAATCAAAGTAAAAAACTGAAAGTATTTCCTACTGAGGAGACTGCAGTAAATGAGGAAATTAGGAAACTTCATAACAAATAAGTCTGCCAAGATGGCCACCAGAGACAAAAGAGCCCAAATGTAGCCCAAATTTCACCCAGATGTAGCCCAAGTATAGCCCAATGACAGAATGTCCCAGAGTGTTCTTAAAAACAACTAGAGCGCTTACTGTCTTCATTATGACAAAAGTATGGCACACCTGAAGCCATCTTGATTGGAATAAACTGGTAACACTTAAAACATTTAATTTAAAAAGGAACACAATGAGGGGGTTCATTTTGCCATAGAAATTATGATTAATGCTGAAGAAAGAAAATGAGGGCACATTTTGAGTGACTTCTCAAATCCTCTTCTATTTCATTAAAAAATTCTGACATGCAGACTGAAACATGCACTTTTTTTTTTTTTTTTTTTTTTGAAAACCTTTATTTCGAAATTCAGGACACAGCTATTCAGCCGACAGCCCGAGGGTTCAGCAGCATTGCAAGTTAGATACAGTAATGTGTCCCAGATACAGTACGATGAGTAATGCAAAGGTCCAATTTTAAATAAACACAGAAAAAACACACAACAAACCCCAGCAAGGCAGAAACATTGAAATCCCATGGCGAAAGCCCCCAGGGGAGGCAGGACCCCACTCATCTACTAAGTATAAGACTGTGTGCGGAGGAAGAAGGGGAACAGCAGAGGCCCAGAACGGTTACCAAAACCAAACTGTGCTGGAAGGCAGGTCAGGGGGAAAGCTGTTCCTCGGGAGGTTCCAGGTCCGGGGCAAGACATATTCCCCCCCTGTATTGGTTCCACCGCCCCCAGATGGCATGCCACTTCCGGGGGCGACCTCTAGAGCAGTAGACCGTCTTCTCCCTAAACATGCTCCAATCCATGTTCTCCTTCCACGCGGTCAGTGTAGGGGTTCCTGAGGAGCCCCATAATCGCGCGATATCCCTTTTAGCTACCATGTTACCCAGAGTCACCCATTGGGTCTGCGCCTCATCGAGATCAGTGGGGCCCCAGACGTTCAGGAGGCAGCACCGCGCCTCCGGCTGTACCACAATGCCCGTCACCTCCCCCATAACTGCATGGACTCTCCTCCAGAACTCCACAATGACACCACATTCCCAGATGATGTGCAGGAAAGTACCCACCATACCACATCCCCTTCTGCACAGGCCGTCCTCCGAGAATCCCATGTGGACCAGCCTTGGCCCCGTAACATACACCCGGTGCAGTATTTTAAGCTGCACCAGCCTCAGACGCGACGGGATCGCAACCTCCTTAGGCGAAGAGACCGCTGACTGCCAGTCCTCATTATCCAACTCGAGGCCATCCCTGGTCCACTGTTCTCTCAGCCCCAATAGCAAGTCTGCCCGAACGTTTATCAACTTCTTATATATGAGCGAAATCGTGCTCTCGGGCATATGACCATCAAGGACTCGGTCCTCAAGGGGAGAGGACTCCGGCACCTTCTCACCCTCCACAAGGACTGATCGGAGGGCGTGACGCAGCTGGATATACCTAAAATACTCTGAAGGCCCTAGCTCAAACTCAGTCTGCAACTCCTCGAAGGACTTTACCCTCCCCTTATGCAGCACATCTCCCACCTTGGATATACCTATCAGGTCCCACTTATCAAAGCCCTTCGTGTGCCAGAGTCTTCCCAACCGTTCCGATTCAAACAATGGGGTAGCGAGGGTGAGCCTATCCTTCCAGCCCAGCGAGTCGGTCGCCATCTTCCATACGCGCACCGCCACACCTGTGGGCCCCGTGAGGGACGAGTCTAGGGACCGCGAATACAACGCCCTGTAGTAGTTGCCTCCGCGCAGCAGCCACCTATCCATGGCATACCCAGGGCTAAGGGCAGGGCCGTAAAACCCATGGTTGATCGCGCTCAGCTGCGTGGCCCAATAGTACCGTCGGATGTCTGGGAGCGCAATGCCCCCATCGTACCATGGGAGCGTCAACTTTGAAATAGCTATTCGCGGCCGCCCATCCCACAGCAACGTCCTTTGGAGGCCTTCGACCTCCCGAAAGTATTTGGCCGGTACCCAGTCCAAGGTGTTCTGGAGGGCGTAGAGGAAGCGGGGAAGGGACATCATTTTGAACAGGGCCGCACGCCCAACAAGGGAGAGCGGCAGCCTCCGCCAACCTTCAACATCTCGCCTCAAGCGTGCCAAGGGGGGGAGCAGGTTCCTCTCATAGCGCACAACAGGATCCATGGATATAAAAATCCCCAAATACACAAAACCTTGCTGGGCAACCTGTATCGAACATGTTCTAGGGATCGGTGGGACCTCGCCACTAAGAACGTACAAATACGATTTGCCCCAATTAATCACAAGCCCCGAGTTCCTACCGAACGATGCGAGTACGTCACAGACCACTATAAGTGACTTCTTCGGTGAGGCAAGATACAACAGGATATCATCGGCATAGAGCGAAATACGGTCCTCGTGATCAGGCGACCACCGAAGGCCCCGTATATCCGGGTGCCAACGTATCCACGCAGCCAACGGTTCAAGGGCGAGGGCGAACAACAGAGGCGACAGGGGGCAGCCCTGCCGAGTACCCCTACCAAGCTGAAACGGAGTAGATGCCCGACCATTCACCACCACATTCGCTAGTGGCCCCTCGTACAGCAACCAGACCCAACTCACAAACCCGCGACCGAAACCAAACTTGGCCAGCACGGCCCATAAGTATGCCCACTCCACCGTGTCAAAGGCCATCGTGGCATCAAGAGATGCCACAACAGCCGGTTCACGCAGCGTGCCCGCCCTGGCGATGACGCCATGAAGACGCCTAAGGTTCAATGCTGTGTTTCGGTGCGGGATAAAGCCAGATTGATCCGGGTGGACCAGATCGCCAAGTACCCTAATCAGACGGGTAGCCAGGAGTTTGGCCAGAATTTTCGGCTCAGCGTTGAGGAGTGAAACGGGCCGATAGGAGGCGCATCTATCTCGGGGTTTACCCTCTTTATGTATGACCACGATCGACGCCAGCCGCTGATCCAACGGAAGGATCCCATCCCCCCGCGCCTCCAAGTACATGGCGCGCAGGTGAGGGGCGACCCTATCCGGGAACAGTTTGTACAGATCGATCGGCAGTCCGTTCGGTCCAGAGGCCTTACCCGAATTCAACGCGCGAATCGCCCCCGCCACCTCATCAACCGTGATGTCGCCATCCAAATCGTCCCTATCTATGTCAGAGAGGCAGGGCAACTCGATATCACGGAGGAGATCAGTCGAGTCTTCGGGCGGCCTGTCCGACACAGAGGAATAAACCCTATGAAAATACTCCGCAAAACACTCCACAATCCCCTCAGGTTCCACAATCGCCTCTCCCCCCTCTCCAATCAACTCTGGCACCACTCTATTGACCCGTTCCTTCCTGTCCAGCCACGCCAGGAGTTTCCCTGCCTTATCTCCAACATCATACAGACGGCCCTGTTGTTCCCTGCTAAGGGTCTTGGCGGCGTCTGTCACCAGGTCCCTATACTCCGCCTGCTTCAAGCAAAGCTCATGCAATGAGGACTCTGTGACCTCCTCCTCCATATCCCCCTCAAGGGCCGCAATCTCCTCCTCCACTTGCCGCACTTCGCAATCCCTCCGATTCTTGGCAGTCACCACCAGGGAGAGGGCCTCCCCCCGAAGCACGGTCTTAAAAGCTTCCCACAGCGAGATCGCCGAGTCCACGGTTCCCAGATTGTCCTTAAAGTAATTATCTACCTTCTTTACCAGGGCGCTGCGCATCTTGGGGTCTCGGAAATACCATGGGTTAATGGGGGCCACCCTCCCTCCTCCCTCCCGACCGAGATCCAGCCGGATCCACACTGGCGAGTGATCAGAGATACCACGTGCCATGTGCCTCGCCTCGGATATCAACGAGGCATGTGCGGCCAGAGTGAGCAGGTAGTCAATCCTGGAGAGGCTACCATGCGCCCCGGAGTGAAACGTGTATTGACTCTGTGTGGGGTGCCGGAGCCTCCAGCAGTCTATCAGGCCAAATGTGTCCAGGAGGTCTGGAAGCCATTTCTGAGCCCCCCCTGTGTCCCTGGGCGGGTATCTATCCAGCAGTCCGGAGCCCACAGCGTTGAAATCCCCTCCCACTACCAGCATGCCCCCCGGGAGAGTCAGCAAAGCCCTGCCCAATTCAGCAAATGTGGCGGCCTGCAGGGCCGGCGGGACATAAACCGAAACCAAAACCAAAGTCCTTCCTTCCCACCGCCCCGCCACCGCCACAAACCTCCCCCTATCGTCAACAATGGTGGAGTCCACCTCAAAGGGCAGCGATGCTCTAACAAGGATGCCCACACCCCTGGACCCAGAAGAAAATCCCGAGTGTGCAATGAATTTATACCCCTTCCTATTCAGGGCATAGCACGTATTGCCTATGAGATGCGTCTCCTGCAGCAGTACAACGTCTGGCATTGAGCGTTTCAGAAATTGCAAAACAATCCCTCTCTTAATGCGATCCCCCAAACCATTAACATTCCAGCTTATAACACTTAGGCCTCTACCCCCCATCCTCAAACGGAAAGAGGCCCACCCCACACCCGAGGCGCCACCATGGAACAACCCTGAGGATAATCATCATGCCTTGCAGAAATAAACCCCCCAACAACAAATTCAAACTCCCCATAACTCCCCCCACCCTGCACCCCTGCTGCAGCTTAAAAAGCCCCCCCAACTTGCAGTGTGCCTGTCGCCCTACAAAAACAAAAATCTACAAAAAGTACCCCAAGGGAGGAAAAGAGCACCCCTCGTCCTCCCGCAACCCTCCACAGTTACTGCACTCTGTTCAAATCTTCAAATATGGTCAAATCAAGTCAGGCCGGCTTTGAGGTATCAGCCCTGTCCATCCCGGCCACTATCTCCATGCTCAGCTGTGTCGTCCCCGGTCCGTCGCCGGGGCAAAGCGTCCAACCATTCGTCGGCCATAACAGGAGAGTCAAAAAAGAATGTCCGATCTTCATGCACCACCCGTAGTCTGGCGGGGAAAAGCATGGCATATTTTAGGTCCCGTTCCCGAAGTCTTCGCTTCACCCCCAGGAAGCTCTGTCTCTGTCTCTGCACCTGCTGGGTGAAGTCCGGATAAAAATTCACCGACGCATTCTGGAAGGGGACTGGGCCCGTCACCCTCGAAGCTTGCAGGATAGCGTCCCGATCTCGGAAATGAAAGAGCCGGGCGACAATCGGCCGCGGCGGGGCACCCGCCTTGGGCCGTCCGCCCGGCACTCTATGGGCCCTTTCCACCGCAAAAAACTTTCCAAGGCCCTTAGGCTTCAGATGATTGAGGACCAAATCTTCCACAAGCAGGTCCACCGAAGCCTCATCTGAGGACTCCGGGACCCCGATGACGCGCACGTTGTTGCGCCTGGACCGGCTCTCGAAGTCCTCCAGCCGGCGGGCGGCGAGGTCACTCTCGGCCCTCAGCTTCCGGACCTCGTTCTGCAGATCCGCAACCTCATCAGTGAGGCCCGTGGTCTTGTGGTCCAGGTCCTTAACGCGTTCGTTTGTCTTGCCCAGGTCCGAGCGGATCAAGTTGACATCCACCAGGATGGCATCCACCTTATGTGCCAGGGCCTCGAATTGCCGCCCCATCGAGGTCTGCATCCCATCAAGCGCGCCCATGACATCCTGCAGGGAGAGCTCCGGTGTCCCAGGCGAGTCCTCCTTCTGGGCATCCGGCGCCTGGCTCGATCCACTCGGCGATGTCTTCAGGAGGGCGTATCGGTCCATACTGTTGACTTGGGAATACGTTCCCCGCCTGGTGGACTTAGTCTTCAGCCGATCTCCTTCTGCCTTGCCCGACATGATGGACTCCAGGCAGTCCAATGCAGTGAAGACCGTCCCCTCTCAGAGAGAGGTATAAAGAGTGAGCAGGTCCGCCTTGTTCTTCCAAAGTAGCTCGCCGAGCGTCCCCGGGGTTATAAAGCCACCCAGAGCACTACAGTGTCCGGGCAGACAAAGGGAACGAAACCGAAAGTGAAAGAGCGAGGGCCTCTGTCCGACAGTTCACACCTCACCAGGCCGTTGTTGATCAACTAGGAGTCGGGCATCCTGCCAACTCTAGCCCCTGGCATCTCCGGGAGTTAGGCCGCAATCTTTCGCCAGTCATAAGTCCGGTTCCCGATGGACGATCCGACCGCAGGCAGCATCAATCGCCTCCCTGGCAACTCAGCGACACGATGCCATGCATACAATCAGGATTAGAGACAGGATAGTCGACGGAGGGCGCGAGGGTCTCGGGAGCTCTAAGCTCACGCGGCCATCTTGGTCAAGCGCTAGGCTCCTCCCCCCCGAAACATGCACTTTTAATACCAGGAGCAGACTTCCATGGTGAACAGTAATTTTACTACAGTGATCTAATGAGCAACTAGAGTGCTAACATTCAGAATTTATGGCAAATGTGTGACATATCTGAATACCTTCATGATGGAATCAAAGTAAAAAACTGAAAGCATTTCCTACTGAGGAGACTGCAGTACATGAGGAAATTAGGAAACTTCATAACAAATAAATCTCCCAAGATGGCCACCGGAGACAAAAGAGCCCAAATGTAGCCCAAAATCACCCAGATGTAGCCCAAATATAGCCCAATGACAGAAGTGTGCAAAAGAGTTATTATTTTGTGTTTTTGAAGTGTTATATAGTGCAGACTTGTCAGGTATTGGAGTGCTTTACATGAGCATTGGTTACATCACACAAGAACAAATTCATTTTGGTTGTAGACATGGGGAGACTAAGTGATTTGACCAGAATCACAGAATGTCGAGCTGAAGCAGAAACTCCAACCTGGTTCCCCAGTTGCAAAGTCTGCAGTTCTGGAAGTAACACCACATCCTCTCCCATAGGTGCAACATTTAATCAAGTGGTCAACTGGATAAAAAAACATAAAGGTAACAAATAATTTAAAAGTGCTTTCTCGCTATTTGAAAACTCAGAAAATATGTCCTTATTTTAGTCTTTTAGAGCACTAACCATAATTTTGATGCCAATAAGACCCTCTCATATATGTAATTTCTAAAGGAAATGCTCTATGTATTACAGTTTTGATTACATCAATATGACGTCAGGCGTTCCACACTTTTGTAATAAATATAGAATGTTAGCAATCTAGTTGTTCATTAGGATACTGTTGAGGCAGAGGCCAGGGGCACAGACTCTGAAAATTGAAGGCAGGTAGGAGGGTGCAAAGGCAACAATTTAACCACACTGAGCAGGCAGGAAGGGCCGTGGCAGCACAACAGACTATGGAGGGCAGTGGAAAGGGGGGCAGGGGCAACAAACCAACAATACAGGACTTGCAAGAGAGGCTGTGGCAATGTAATAGACCATTGTGGGCAGAAGGAAGAGGCAATGGTAGTACAACCATACATGCCAACAGACCCGATTCAGCCAGGAAACGTCCAATGTTTTTAAGCTCAAATGGGCTTTATTTGATCTGTCTCCTGTCTACAATCTCCTCTTTTTCAATGTAACTCAAAGGGGAAAATCAATACCCCAGTTTTTTTCCAAAATCTCCCTCTTACCAAGTTCAAAATGTTTGCAAGTATGGTACATTGGATCATGGAAGGAAATGGGGTAGGGACATGGACTTGGATAACAGAGGACAGGAGGGATATGGAGAGGTGCACCAAACTGACCCTGCAGGGCAGGCATCAGGGTTTGCAGCAGCACAATACACCACACAGGGCATGCGGGATGGGAGTGCAGCACAACAATCCATAGAAAGCAAGAGGGAGGGGACAGGACCATGCACATGGACAACAGAGAACAGAGGGGCAAGAGGCAGGACCATAATGGACAGACAGGAGAGAAAGCTGCAGCATAACAGACCATAAAGGGCAGGAGGGATGGATCAGGGGCATTACAATGGAACAGACAAGCCAGGAGGGAGGGAGTAGGGGTCTGCACATGTAAACAGAGGGCTGGGGGCAAGGGGGCAGGAGCAGCAAGATAGCCATGGAGGTCAGGCAGGATGGGCACCAGAAGCAAGACACACCATGAAGAGCAACAGTGAGACTGTGATGGCATACACACAGACCATGGAGGGAAGGTGGGAGGGGTTCAGGGGCAGCTAACTGACCACACAGGGAAGGTGGGAGGGGCCATGGCAGCACAGAAGACCATGCATGGCAAGTGGGAGGGTTAGTGGTAGCACAATGGCTATGATGGGCAAGAAGGAGGGTGCAGGGGCATGCACAAAGGACCATGGAGGATAGAAGGGAGGGTCAGGACCTGTGCACAGACAAGAAAGTTCAGGGGAAGGGGCCTCACAACAGACCGCACGGGGCAGGCAGGAGGAGCAGTTGCAGCACAACAGACCAGGGAGGGCAGAAGGGTGTGGCAGTACAATGGACCATGTAGGACAGGAGGAAGAGGATCGGGGCATGGCATGTGGACAGGCAGGGTGGAGGTGGCTGGGACAGGTTACAGTCATCTGACAATGCTAGGCAGGTGGGAGGGGAGTGGCAGCTCAACAGAACACTCAGAGTAGATAGGAGTGGCAGGTCCATGGAACATGGTGGGCAAAAAGGATGGAGCAGGGGCATACACAAAGACATCGGAGGGCAGGGGGAAGGAGAATAGGGGCAGCAAGCTAAGCACAGAGTTTAAGCAGGAGGTCAATGATGGGGCATAGAATTGGGCAATGGAGGGCAGGAGGAGTGGACTGGTACATCATACTAAATTGAGGGCAGTGGCAGCACATCAGACCATGCATGGCAGGAGGGAGGAGGCTAGTCCATGGATTCACACAACAGAAGATAGGGAGTAGGGGGATGGGGCAGCAAGCTTACTGTTCAGAGAAGGCGGGTATTAGGAACTTTATTGTTTTTAAAACGTGTGTCTGTGCGAACTACTTAAAATATGAACAAGTATGCAGCATAATCTCACTTTTATTCAGGAAGAAGAGGACGTTTGTGACTGTGACTCCGGGCTCACTTGGCAGAAACACCCCCTGACCCTCCACCCCCTATCGCAAAATGTAATGCCCGTGAAAAGGGTAGGTGAACACAGTGTTATATAGAACATAGTCCTGAGAGCACGATTGAAAATGAAAACTAGATATAGTGTATGGTATAAACTATGCACCAAAAAGTGTGATATAAGATGAACCGGGCGTGAAATATAATATGCAATACATTGTGCGCAATGACAGATTCATTGGAGAGCGCGAGAAAGCAAAAACAAATAATATATGGTTCTCTCTCGCCGTCATCTGTACTACTAGACGTACAATCTATAAATTGCCCACATAGAGATTTATTAACAGTACTATTTTCTTGTGCCCGATTGACCATTGCTAGGGCATGGATTTCTCAGAAACCCCCACATATTTTGGAATGGTGGTTTTTGATAAATGAAATTTACACTATGGAGCGTGCTATTGCTAAAACGAGGGGATTGAAATCTATGAAAAAATGTGATAAAATTTGGGGAACTTTTCTTTAACTTCTTTTTTTTTTTTTTTTCTCTACGCCTTTATCTGTCTACGCATATGGCCTACTTGTTTTCAAATGTATATGTTATCATTATCAGCTAATATGTGGTTTTTGTATCGTTTGTGTTGTCAATAAAAAAAAAAAAAAAAAAAAAAAAAAAGGAGAGCGCGAGATAGCACAGGCACTAGCGCGTGCTATGCGATATGCGCCTTGGAGTGTAATATGCACAGGGCAGTGTTGTGTAACCTAACTAGTCTCTAAAGTTGTAATATAAAATATGTGCTGGGGAGTGTAACGTTGCATATGCACTGTGACAAAGATATGGATCCCAGATTGTAATATGTATGGCATAGCACTGTGCGTTATAACATAGGCATCGAGGAAGGCACGTTAGATGGGGCAATATAACCCGCGCGAAGACAAGTGTGGCATGACATATTCACGGGGTGGTGTTACAGTGCACATGGGCTAGAGAGTGTCCTAGCATATGCACTAGCTAGTGGAATACAACACAGAGGTGAGTGGCACTCAGCAGGCAATGGTGGGTGTAACACAGCATTGGGCTATGCCAGGAGCACGCTGTGACTCTCAAGTGATGTTCGTCCCCTTTCCAGAGAGTAAAATAAAAAGTATTACACATCCGGCAGTGGATGTGTGTAAGTTTCTGTAGAAGTAAGTGTGGTAGTGTGTGTATAACTGTATATGCAAGTAAATGGATGTTTGATTCTTTATTAGCATGAGTGACTATGTGTGTGAGTAACTCTATGGATGAGTGGCGTTGTGTAACAGGATGTATAGGTGTATGAGTACATATGATGAGTGAGTACATGTATGAGTGACTGTATAGGACTGTTGGTGAATGAGTGGATATGTATGTGGATCTTAGAATTACTGAATAGGTTGTTGTAACTGGTATTGGTATGTCCATTGTTTTGAAAATTTTAGTTTCTATTTTTGAATGTGTGTATCAAAGGTTATATTAGGGGGAGAGGAGGTCTGCCACTCTATCACAAGGATGATGTCATGAGTGATGTAATTTGAGATGTCATCAGTGATGTCACTGACCATGTCATGAGTGATGTCATCAGCAGTGCATTGCAGGCGCGCGAGTTATAGTTATCTAAACTAACTATAATGGGGGAATTTCAATGGTTTTGTACGAGTGAAAAGTCCAGCTAACTATAACGCGCCTGAAACCTATGGTTTTTTCAGTGAATTTCTAAGGTTTTTTAAATGCTAATTTCTAACTATAAAGAACAATGAGAGAGCTAGGGAGGCGTAGGGTGCGTCCGTATCCCCTGTATATATATCAGTTTTATCAAAGTTGGACCAACCCAAAGATGTTGGTACGATCACTGTCAGACAGTGCTTGGGAACCCACTAGGTAAGTTAAAAGACCCCTCACACACCAACCTAGTTGGTGTCATGCTTCATCATTGGGGTCCCAACCGGGTGGCCGAATGCCCCCCGGTTGTGCTACGACGCCTGACTACAGCGAAGCTGGTGTGGTGCAACGGTGTGATGTAGTGAAGGTTTAAAAATATCTCTGAGAATCCTTGCCGTGGGAAATTTTATTGTTGGCGGCTCAGGATATATTAAAAATAAAACTATTTGGTGCAACTACGAAAGAGATTAGTTTCTAATAGTTGTATGTGTTGTAGGTCTACATGTTTCAGCCCTCATCGAGGTGTCGGGGGCTTTCGTCAGGACCAGTGAGTGCAGTGAGTGGCAAAGTGAAGGGTGCCACGTGATGGGTGAAAAAATTAAAAAGGTTAATTTCCTACACACTTGCTAAGGTGTGTGGACCAGGTGTCTACACATTGGCGGACACCGCAGCGAAAAAAGACCTGAGGGAGGAAGAAGACGGCACAGAGACATGTATAACAGTGACATATTGTGCTGAGTATCGCAGCAACTATAAAATGCAATCTTACGTGCTGTGAGGAAACACTTTCAGACGGTCGTACCTGTGGCAACACACACACTGTGCTTGTGTGGCATGCTGCTATTGTCGAGGGCAAATCACTAGCAAATGCTAAGAGGACGCAGGGCCCCCTGTGGACTCTATAGACAAAGTGGTGATAAGCAAGACAAGCAATAAAATTAAGCAATAGAACAGTTTGGAGTGCAAACTATGCACGTAGGGTGCCTGGTGAGTGCAGCAGGCAAATTGGATGGTGATACCGTGAGGCCACTGACTAAAATGGTCGGGCTGTGTCACAGGAGGAACCCAGTGAACGCTAGTAGGTTTAACTTGCCGAGTGGCAGTGCGCGTTGCCTGCTTGGTGCTGGGTATGAGAAAGGGGTGGAGTACCCCTGTGCGATGCGCTGGGGAGGGGGGAGGTAAGGAAAAAAAATTACACTATGGCTGAGTATGATCGCTGCTCAGGATGCGGGAGCAGTGCGCTCCTCGAGTCACAGGTTCTGTGAGGAGAAAGGTAATGGCGGGCATGAGAGGCGGGACGTGGAAAGCAAATGCAATCCAACGAGGAAAATCGCGCGTCACCTTACTTGCGGGTGCAGCTCCACGATCAAGTAAGGTGACGTGCCTCTGCCTCTCAACAGTATCCCAATGAACAATTAGATCGCTAGAGCATTTCCTTTAGAAATTACATATATGGAGGGTCTTATTTGCATCAAAATTATGGTTCGTGCTCTAAAAAATTAAAATGAGGACATATTTTCTGAGTTTTCAAATAGCGACAAAGAACTTTTAAATTATTTGTAATCTTTGTTTTTTTATCCAGTTGACCACTTGATTAAATTTTGCACCTAGGGGAGAGGATGTGGTGTTACTTCCAGAGCTGCAGACTTTGCAACTGGGGAACCAGGTTGTAGTTTCTGCTTCAGCTCAACATTCTGTGATTCTGGTCAAATCACTTAATCTCCCCATGTCTACAACCAAAACGAATTTGATCTTGTGTGATGTAACCAATGCTCATGTAAAGCACTCCAATACCTGACAAGTCTGCACTATATAAAACTGCAAATACACAAAAAATAAGTGTTTTGCACACTTCTGTCATTGGGCTACATGTGGGCTACATCTGGGTGATATTTGTGCTGCATTTGGGCTCTTTTGTCTCTGGTGGCCATCTTGGGAGAGTTATTTGTTATGAAGTTTCCTAATTTCCTCATTTACTGCAGTCTTCTCAGTAGGAAATACTTTCAGTTTTTTATTTTGGTTCCATCAAGAAGGCATTCAGATATGTCACATATTTGCCATAAATTCTGAATGTTAGCACTCTAGTTGCTCATTAGATCACTGTAGTAAAGCTACTGCTCACCAGCGAAGTCTGCTGCTGGTATTCAAAGTGCATGTTTCAGTCTGCATGTCAGACTTTTTTATGAAATAGAAGAGGATTTGAGAAGTCAAAATGTGCCCTAATTTTTGTTTCTGCAGCACTAATCATAATTTCTATGTCAAAATGAACCCCCTCATTTTGTTCCTTTGTAAATTAAATGTTTTAAGTGCTACCACTTTATTCCAATCAAGATGGCTTCAGGTGTGCCATACTTTTGTCATAAGTAAGACAGTAAGCGCTCTAGTTGTTCTTAAGAACACTGTGGGACATTCTGTCATTGGGCTATACTTGGGCTACATTTGGGTGATATTTGGGCTACGTTTGGGCTCTTTTGTCTCTGGTGGCCATCTTGGGAGATTTATTTGTTATGAAGTTTCCTCATTTACTGCAGTCTCCTCAGTAGGAAATACTTTGTTTTTTACTTTGATTCCATCAAGAAGGCATTCAGATGTGTCACACATTTGCCATAAATTCAGAATGTTAGCACTCTAGTTGCTTATTAGATCACTGTAGTAAAGCTACTGCTCACCAGGGAAGTCTACTGCTGGTATTGAAAGTGCATTTTCAGTCTGCATGTCAGAATTCTTTAATGAAATAGAAGAGGATTTGAGAAGTCACTCAAAATGTGCCCTAATTCTTCTTTCTGCAGCACTAATCATACTTTCTATGGCACAATGAACCCCCTCATTTTGTTCCTTTTTAAATTAAATGTTTTAAGAGTTACCACTTTATTCCAATCAAGATGGCTTCAGGTGTGCAATACATTTGTCATAAGTAGGACTGCTAGAACACTCTGGGAAGTTGCAGTAGAACACAAAGGAATCAACTGACAGTCTCTGCCCTTGTTGGATGTCCATGTTTTACTGAGAATGTCAGACTTTATTCTCACATGACTGAGAAAGATAATGTGAATTTACAGAAAATATGCCCTCAGTTTAGCTTATAGATCACCTTCCAAACCTCTGTGGGAAAAGCATGAGAAAATAGTTGTCTCTCAAACATGATTCATGATATCACAGCAGAAGGCTTTTTCACATGGTAAAATCACCTTAGAACACACCACAATTCTTAAAATGAGTATGGTACCATCAACAAATGATTTATAATGTAACTAAAGTCTTAAAACCTTCTATTAACTGCAATGCTTTTTAATGAGGTGCTATCATGTATATTGGTCCTAAGATGGCTGCCAACACTTCTTGGCTGAAGTACTGACAGCCAATCAGATCTCACGATGAGATGTGTGGTTAGGCTCCGCCCAGATATATCTATCTTTTTAACTCTAATTTTCTCAGGAACTACTGTACGGATTTACACCATTTAAGCAAAAGGCACGAGTCTGAACTGAGGACTACCTCTTTGCCAAATTTGGTGTAATTCCGTTCAGCAGTTCGGGCTGTAGCTGCGTCAACAGGGCCTATGGGAAAATGCATGGGGAAAACTCATTTTGGGACCCCCCCTTTTTTCTCGGCCCCCGCTTGACGAATCACCGTGTAATGTTCAGGATAGGAGCGGACCAGAGCTGGCCAAAAGTTTGGAAAATTTCGCAAAGATTCGTCAATCGGCGCCAATGTTATTCCAAAAAGAATATTGCGGATTTCCTATGGAAAATAGGTCCTAACTATAACTACCTACTGGCGACTGAAAATGGTGCCTTATGGGAGCTGTGGTCCACCGATGTTGGCTGCAGGCTTGCTCTGATTGTCAACTCGGTCCACCTTGGTTGCCACCAATGGGAGAACGACTTGTATATATTTAAAGCTGATTGGAGGAAACTGGTGCTGTCATGGGCATTTGAAAAAGGCATACCCGCCGAAACGCGTCATGCCACGGCTTCAATAAATAGTTTTCCTGGATTCCCTGCTGTGTCCCTCCAATTTCTTCTGGGTGAAGGGATCGTGTGTTGCATATTTTGCGCGCTTGCCACTGGCGTGCGGGAGGGACCCGTCCATTAAGAGGCTGGAGTCACAAGGATATATCTATGCAGCAATTGATCCTCTGGAATACAGAGTTATGCCCCGAAATGCCACTATTCTTAAGAAACAGGCGAGGGAGTGTGCTCCCCCAGTCATTGGGGGATTTGTATGAGTATAGCAGACTGATTGGTTATGCAGCCTTTTACGACAGGTAAGGGTAGCTAGTAAGTGCTTCTTGGCACACGCTGGTTTCGTGGCGGCACTGCGACAGGCATGGCCAGAATTTACACAGGAGCCGTATACCCATGTCTTGAACCAGACAATGCCGACATGGCTGGCAGTGTGAAACTAATATCACAGCGTTATACACTGCTGCTTCTGCGGACGATTGCTCACATCGCTACACTCATAACACAGTGGGATAGGGGCACGGGAAAGAAACTAGAGGATCATGAATGGGATAACATTATAGGCGATTGCAGACAGGTCACGCGTAACGCTCGGTTGAAATTGATCCACTACAAATGTGTACATGGATATTATGTCACGCTGCAATGGCTACACAAACTAGATTCTTCTGAATCCGAGATATGCGCTAAATGCAAGTCAACAGTTGGCACATACATTCACATGTGGTGGGAGTGCCTGGGAATACCGGAATATTGGAATGAGGTGGTCACTCTACTGTGTGACCTCACTGGGATGCTGCTGCGGTGCACAGTGCATGTGGGTTTACTGGGTTTGGTGCCCCCTCTCCAGAAACACTAAAGTCATAGGCAAGATGGATGAGCTGGGTCTGGTTGTGACCAAAAAATCTATAGCATTAACGTTGATCACAAATAGACTGCCTACTCTTACTGCACTGTGTGTTATTGATCACCTGTATAATAATGTGTTCTAAATGTCTACATGCCTTTCTCAATAAAAAAAGAGTTTATTAAAAAAATAGACTTCCTACTAAGCAGCGATGGGTGCGGGAACTAGCCCGATGGGTGTTGTCAGAGTGTGGAGTGCACCACAGATCAATCTATAGGAACCCTGGCAATGGAGGAACCTAATAGGGAAAGTGACCCACAACAGGATGTTGAATAGGCTATTAGAGGGCTGTATGGAGACTTTTTTATATGCAAAGATTAAGTAACAATGATTCTATAAATGTATGGTGGTATTTGCAATACCAGTGTCAGACTGTGATTTTAACAATGCTGACTGTGAGCTAAACTGGAGGGTGGGGGGGTGTTATAAGAGAGATGTTGTTTCTTATGGTTGAAACACTAAAGAGATTTTAAGGGAAAAACATATATATATATTGTTCCCCTTATCTTTATATATATACACATACACACACACACGTTTTACTTACCAATTGGCCAGGCAGGCCCACCTCCGACTTACCTCTGCTGCGCCACCATCAGTTACCTGGTGCCGAACCCAGGATTTGAACCTTGGTTGTCTGGCTGGAAGTCAGAAACTTACCCACTGGACCAAGCTGGCTTCCATGTCAGTAGCCTATCAAATTGGCCCTATATCATGGTCATCCTTTTCATGTGCAATGGAAGCCACAGTCACCAGGGCCTGTATGTTGCTTATAGTTACTACTGCAAAGGTATAGAGCACCAACGAGCTATAGCTCAGTGGCAAGTCTAGTCCCTTTGGTGGCAAAGGCTCTCGCAGAACAGGGGTTCAAATCTTGCCAATGCTCCCAGCATATCCTAACGTGGTAACATTTCAAATTATAATTTTATTTTCATTTGCTATGTTTATTTTCACTTTGAAAAATAGAGGAGAAAAGTGGCCACTCTTTTTGGCACGTGCGACTCCCCAAAATTTCAAATCTTTTCCCTCGTGACCTCCCACCAACGCCCTTTTTCTCAAGAAGGGGCAATAGAGAAAAAGCCTTCTATTTCATTATCAATGTGTTCATTCTTTGTCCTTTAAATTTGGTGTACTTTAGAGCGCAAAGCTGGCCTCAGAGGGTAAAACTGAGCATAAGAATGCGAGGAAGGTGCTACACTGATAGTAAAATAAATTGGATGGTACTGATTTTTCATTTTGGTTCGAGCCGATATCTCAAATCAGGGGTTTAATGTCTGTGAGGTTGGCTAGGAATAAAGGTCATGTACGAGCTCTGACTAATGAAATGATGGGTAAAGTTTGAGGCTAGTGAAACTCCCTTTATTAGGTGCAACAAAAAGCTAGAAAGGTTGTTTTCTTCAAGAGGCAGAAACGAGCTAAGTGAGCCCTTTGCTCTAGCAGGCCTACATCATGCCTGCTACAGCAGGCGAGGTACTTGAGCATCAAAGCGCTGGGCTGGGCAGGGCTCGGACTTTAAACATCCCCATCCTTCCTTTGAACGAAGCCCTCAAACGCCCATGTTCTATATAAAGGATGACTGCAGGCAATTTGTGACCCTGCTAAATGAGGGTGATGTCCCCAATTGCGGCCTTTGAGTGGCAAAATCCTTAGCCTAAGATAGGCTGCTTTTGAATTCAGCTGAAGATCTGATGTTGGATACAGTATCACGGCGCAAGCTAGTGACCGTCTCAGAAGAAAGTATGAATTGAAGGACATTATTTGCATAGGACAGCCCTCTTCTCAGTCACAGTATTATGCTGCAGTTGCCGTGTAGCGTTACTAGAGGGCAGCAGTATGAACATAAAAGCACACTGAGGCTTTTCTTCTGCTTGCTGACATACCTCTTGCTCATGTGTGTCTTGCAGGGCCTACGGAGTGGAGGACTGTGATGACTGAGTGAATGAGTAATGAGGAATGGCCGGCCTATATTTGTGGTGAAGGGAGAATGTTTGGAAGGTAAAGAGCAAGATGAAAGTGTCTAAGCATACATGTTTGATGAGTGATTGAGTGAGTGTGTCACCTCTTTGAAGGGACACTTGAGAGCAAAACAGCAGCTCCATAGTCCTCAGTTAGGAGAGGAAGCATAAATGAATATTTATCTCAAATAAAACAATTGCACCACTTGAAAGCTGGCAAGTGCAATATGATGCTTTGCAGGTGTAAGAATTTGCCATGTATGGTGCATAACTACGCATGGTTAGTGAGGATTATCCCAGAATGTCAGTAGCGCTCCATTTGGGAGTATCCTTAGGGCAGAAAGGTCAGGCACTCCTTTCCGGGTATGAGGCCCAGAAAAACTTTGAGAACCTTGTTCCAGTCATCTGCAGGCTTTAAAGATACAGGTTAAACGTTAGAGGGAGCAAGGCTGTACAACATTAGGTCACAGTTGGACAGAAATCTTTAGCTGGGACTTTTGACCACCCTTCACTGTGGGACCAGGATCCCCATACGTCTGTCCCTCTGACACCTTTTTAGGTCGAGCGTGAGAAAGCGCTGCTCTGCGAATGTTGGACCTGGCCTCGTGGCGTGGTCCTTAACCCCCTGGATTGTGGCCGTTCCCCGCCCCGACCGTCACGGGCCACCCGTCTGGACTGCACCAAGGCCCTTCACCCGGAGCTGCACGTGGTCGCATACTCCTCGTGGCTCCGCCATCTTGTTGGCATCCACGTCACACCGTGCCCCAGCCGGCGCGACCCCGCTCAACCCAGCCTCGACCCCAGCGAAGCCCCGACATCGAGGCACCACGAACTGGCCAGGGGGTGCCGCAGGAACCATTCATCGCCCCGGCGGAGGACAGTATCGATGGGACCCCCAACTGTCCTCCCCTCTCGAGGTGTGATCACCCTGCAAACTCCCATGGGCCTGGCGCCTCTCCTGCTGGGCGTCTGGCCACCTCTACCCGGCCACTCCGCCCCCTCGGGCGCATAGGTCCGGACATCAAAGGGCTCCAGACCTATATCTGGGGCGACCCCACCACAGCTCGGCAGTTGTATCCCGGAGTCGAGAGCCCTGCTGATCGAATCGCGGCTGACCCTACGGAGACGAACTCTTGCCGGAACCATCACGAGCCCTGCTGACTGCGTCGCGGCTCCCTCCTGTGAACCCTTTTCTGAACCACCTGGAACATCGGAGCCCTGCAGACGCTGTCGCGGCCCAACCTCGCTGGAACCTTCCTCGGAGCCCTGCTGACGACGTCGCGGCTCGAGCTGAGCAGAAACCATCTTGAGAGCCCTGCTGATTGAATCGCGGCTCTCCACGAACTGTACGCCAGAGCCCTGCTGACGCCGTCGCGGCTCGACCCCTCCGAGATCGGAGGTCCTCCAGCGTGAGGATAAGAACTGGGCCCCAGGTACCCTCGTACCACATTCCTGCCAAAGACTGTCCCGCTACCCCTACCCTTCCAAAGAGACATTGAGACTTTTGGTGGATCCCTCGATCCCTTCGTGTAAATATTGAACTCGTAACCTTTTATTGATGATAAAGAATTGCTTGTCTTGAGACAACCTCCTTGAGTCCGGTGTGGTGGTGTTACTGTGCTAGTACGGGATAGGAGAAGGATCTCTCAGGAGACTTCTCGGCAGCGCTCGGCTACTTCGTGCAGTGAGAGGGCCCCCCCCTTGGTGGTCTCACCGACTCCTCGGGGTCCGCCTTCCAACATTTGGTGGCAGCGGTGGGATCCGAGCCGAACGCAGTACGTACCAGCCAGTACCCACTAGCTACCCATCCAAACGAATAGCATCATGAGCAGCCAGGAAAACAACGCGACAATGGAGTTCCAGCCCGAACGGCTGGAAGAATATACGCACAAAGAATTAAAACAGTTCTGCAGAGACAAAGGCATTGCAACCACCAGCCTCGGTACCAAGGAAGAGATGCAGAAAGCTCTGAGGGCATGGTTGGAGGCTGGGGCAGGCCCCTCCCAGGAAGAAGGGCCCTTGCCCCTGACGGAGACCACAGCAACCGCACTGACCCCGGCAACCGGAGGAAGAAAGAGCCTAGAAACCGGCCTCTCCGAGGAAGAAATACGAGAGCGGGAAAAGGTCCGGAGCCACGAACTAGAGCTCGCCCGACTGCGGCTGGACGGCGAACTCCATCTGGCAGAAAAGAAACTGGCCCTCGAGCAGCTACGCCTTCAAGAAGAAATAGAAGAGAAGAGACGACACCTGGAGTTGGAGGAAAAAAAACTAACTCTTGAGCACGAGCGCAGTCTCAAGGAGCTCGAGATCAAGGCCAAGAACGGAGGGACCAACACCCCCAGTACTAGAGACACTCTACCGCCCCCCGAGGCCAAGGTGCATATCCCGAAGGAGGTCGTCAAGGAGTATTACAAGAATGACGATATCCAACAATGGTTCAAGGCCTACGAGGTGGCCATGACCTCCCATCGGGTGCCCCGAAAAGACTGGGGCGCAGGCCTGTGGGGGCGATTCCTGAGTGAAGGGCGGGACACGCTGCTCCAGCTACCGGAGGAGGTGATGACCTCCTACGATCACATGAAGGAGGCCCTGCTCACCCGCTACGGGCTAACAGCGGAGATGTACCGCCAGCGGTTCCGAGACTGCAAGAAAATCCCGGGTACCACATGGGTGGAATATGTGGACTTTTTCAGTCGGGCCCTAGAAGGGTGGATCAAAGGCAGCAAAGTAACCACCTACGGACAACTGGTCGACCTCATCGTCTGGGAACATCTTTCCAACAATTGCTTCGTGGAACTGAGACAGCACCTCCTCGACAGCAAAATGACCGACCCGCGAAAACTTGCCGTCGAGGCCGATCGATGGGTCAACTCCCGGGTCCCCCGGAGCTCAATGGGGGAGTACCAGAGGAACCCCAACGGACCCCCACGCCAGCGCGGTGGGGGGGGAGGGCCGAACAGGAACCGAGACCCTCCCGCTGGGGCCCCCAGGAGCCCCCCTCGAGGGCTCGCAGCCACATCTCTCCCCGAGCCTAGCGCGAAGGGTGGGCCCGGCCCGACCCGGACCACGACCACCAGTGACCTGCTATGGCTGCCAACAAACCGGACACTTTGCCAGCGACCCGGCCTGCCCCCTGAACCGAAGAAACGGGGCCGGCGGGCCCCCGCCCCGGCAGCTGACAGCCGCCGCCTTGGGGGGAGAGGAGGAAGAAGAGGCCCTCGACCGAGAAAACACTGAGTGGGAGCCGGCAGCCATGTCCCTGGTCTGCCTGGGTAGCCGAGAGATGGTACCCTGCACCCCCATCCCAACCAACACCCAGAAGTACCGGCAGCAGGTCACGGTCAACGGACAACGGGCCGAAGCCCTTCGCGACACCGGCGCCAGTATCACCGCTGTCCGCTGCCACCTGGTGACCCCTGAACAGATTCTACCGAATGTGCTGTGCCCTGTGCGGACGGCCGACAACAGTGAAAGCCTATGCCAGATGGCCCTGGTCCCCTTCGAGTGGGGAGGGGTGACGGGCCTGCTGAAGGTGACGGTGCGCTACGACGCCCCGGTCGACTGCCTCCTGGGGAACGACTTGGAGAGTTCCCCCTGGGCTCAAGTAGAACGACGAGAGCACCTCCGAATGTTGGGACTGGCTGATTGGGCCTGCGCCATCACCCGGTCCATGACCGCCCAGGCCCCCCGCTCCTCCTCGACCTCCGGGACTGCCCGATCCGAGGGGCTCACACCCCCTCCCGCCAGCAGCGAGGAGGAGGCGGACACCGACCCCGGACCCAGCGAATCCTCCCCCGAAGAGATGGCTTCTCCGAGCGCCCTACCAGAACTGACGCAATGGCAACATGAAGGGGGCCCCACCCGAGAGCAGTTCCAGCAAGAGCAACAGTCCTGTCCCTCTCTCGAAGGGGTCCGACAGCAGGCGACCGCGCAAGCCAACGGTGACCAGACCGGCACCCACTGGATCTACTGGGCCGAGGGCCTGTTGTACAGTGAACAGAAAGTGGCAGAACTCGGGGCCGGCCGCGTGTTGGTGGTCCCCCTCCGCTTCCGGGAGTTCCTTCTCAACCTGGCCCATGATGTGCCCCTCGCCGGACACTTGGGGCAAGACAAAACGTACAGTCGTCTGGTGACCCACTTCTACTGGCCCCGGATGCGGAGAGATGTGGACAACCACTGCCGGTCCTGCCAGACCTGCCAAGCCAGCGGAAAGACGGGGGGTCGGGTCAAGGCCCCCCTCCAGCCCTTTCCCGCCGTCAGCACCCCGTTTGAACGAGTCGGAATCGACATTGTGGGACCCCTGGACCCCCAAACCGCCCTGGGCCACTGCTTCATCCTGGTCCTCGTGGACCACGCCACCAGGTACCCGGAGGCGGTCCCGCTCAGAACTATAACGGCCCCTGTGGTAGGCCGGGCCTTGATGGGGATCTTCTCCCGAGTGGGATTCCCCAGCGAAGTGGTGAGCGACCGTGGCACGAACTTTATCTCCAGGTACATGCGGTCCCTGTGGCAACAATGCGGGGTCACATACAAGTTCACGACCCCATATCACCCTCAGGGGAACGGACTGGTTGAGCGGTTCAACCGAACATTGAAAGGGATGATCCAGGGCCTGGAAGAACCCCTCAGGCGGAAATGGGATGTCCTGCTGCCCTGCCTCCTGTTTGCCTATCGGGAGGTCCCGCAGAAGTCCCTGGGGTTCAGCCCGTTTGAACTATTGTATGGGCACCCGGTCCGCGGACCACTCAGCCTGGTCAAGGAGGGCTGGGAGATGAAGCCCCGAGGCGCCCCTCCTGACGTCTACCGATACCTCCTGACCCTCCGAAACCAGACCCGCAAGTTCCGAGCCATAGCCGAAGCCAACCTCGAGGCCAGCCAGGAGGACATGAAGCGGTGGTACGATCGCAACACTTCTACGGTAGAATTTGAGCCAGGTCAGAAAGTATGGGTCATGGCCCCGGTCGAACCCGGCGCCCTCCAGGACAAGTGGACCGGGCCCTTCAAGGTGGTGGAGAAGAAAAGTCCCGTCACCTACCTGGTCGATCTGGAGTCCCCCCGGAACCCCCTCCGGGTCCTACATGCGAACAGGCTAAAACCCCACTTCGCCCGGACCGAACTGAGCCTGCTGCTGGCGACCGACGAGGGGGGCGAGGACGACTCCGAGCCCTTGCCCGACCTCTTGCAATCCGACAGTCACGATGGATCGATCGAAGGGGTCCAACTCGCCTCGTCCCTGACCCCGGAGCAGCGCAACGACTGCCAGCGATTACTGCGGGACTACGCAGCCCTCTTCTCTCTCACCCCGGGGGTGACCCACTGGTGCGTCCACGACGTCGACACCGGGGAGAACCCCCCATACGACACAGAGCCTACCGGGTGCCTGACCGAGTGCGGGCCTGCATCCAGGCCGAAGTAGCGAAGATGCTGGCCCTGGGGGTCATCGAGCCTTCCGACAGCCCGTGGGCCAGCCCTGTCGTCCTGGTGCCCAAGGCCGCAGCTCCCGGTCACCCCCCGGAGTTGCGATTCTGCGTGGACTACCGAGCCCTGAATGTAGTAACCAAGACGGACGCACACCCGATACCCCGGGCCGACGAACTGATCGACCGCCTAGGGGCCGCTCGCTACTTGAGCACGCTGGACCTCACCGCCGGGTACTGGCAAATCCAGCTCACCCCCGGCGCCCAAGAAAGATCCGCCTTTTCGACTCCGGATGGGCATTACCACTTTCGGGTGATGCCCTTCGGAATGAAGAACGCCCCGGCCACCTTCCACAGACTGGTGAACAAGGTTTTGGCCGGGCTTGAGGCCTTCAGCGCGGCCTACCTCGATGACATTGCCGTGTACAGCAACCACTGGGCAGAGCACCTCCTCCACCTGGAGGCCGTCCTGGCTGCCCTCCAGCGGGCCGGGCTCACAATCAAGGCCAGCAAATGCCAAATCGGCCACGGATCCGTGACCTACCTGGGCCATCAAGTGGGGAGCGGGCAGGTGGCCCCCCTCCAAGCGAAGATAGATGCCATCCAGACCTGGGAACCCCCCCACTACCCAGACCGCTGTCCGGGCCTTCCTGGGCCTCACCGGATACTACCGGCGGTTTATCCGGGACTATGGGAGCATTGTTGGCCCCCTCACAGAGTTAACGTCCAAAAAACAGCCCAAGAAGGTACACTGGACACCCCGCTGCCAAACAGCCTTCGACACCCTCAAAACGGCCATGTGTACTGCTCCGGTGCTGCAAGCCCCGGACTACCAGAAGGAGTTCGTGGTACAGACGGACGCCTCCGAGTATGGGGTCGGGGCCGTCCTCGCCCAAACTGACGAAAGGGGGCTCGACAGACCAGTGGCCTTCATCAGCCGGCGACTACTGCCCCGGGAGCAACGCTGGAGCACTATTGAGCGCGAGGCCTTCGCTGTGGTGTGGGCCCTCAAGAAGCTCCGGCCCTACCTCTTTGGCGCCCACTTCCGGGTCCAGACCGACCACCGGCCCTTGCAATGGTTAATGCGAATGCGGGGCGAGAACCCCAAGCTGCTGCGATGGTCCATCTCGCTACAAGGGATGGACTTTGACGTCGAACACCGGCCCGGCAATGACCACGCCAACGCCGACGGCCTGTCCCGCTTCTTCCGCCTTGACGAGGAGAATCCCCAAGGAGATGGGTGACTCTCCATGCCTTCGGCTGGGGGGGACGCCTGTTGGACCTGGCCTCGTGGCGTGGTCCTTAACCCCCTGGATTGTGGCCGTTCCCCGCCCCGACCGTCACGGGCCACCCGTCTGGACTGCACCAAGGCCCTTCACCCGGAGCTGCACGTGGTCGCATACTCCTCGTGGCTCCGCCATCTTGTTGGCATCCACGTCACACCGTGCCCCAGCCGGCGCGACCCCGCTCAACCCAGCCTCGACCCCAGCGAAGCCCCGACATCGAGGCACCACGAACTGGCCAGGGGGTGCCGCAGGAACCATTCATCGCCCCGGCGGAGGACAGTATCGATGGGACCCCCAACTGTCCTCCCCTCTCGAGGTGTGATCACCCTGCAAACTCCCATGGGCCTGGCGCCTCTCCTGCTGGGCGTCTGGCCACCTCCACCCGGCCACTCCGCCCCCTCGGGCGCATAGGTCCGGACATCAAAGGGCTCCAGACCTATATCTGGGGCGACCCCACCACAGCTCGGCAGTTGTATCCCGGAGTCGAGAGCCCTGCTGATCGAATCGCGGCTGACCCTACGGAGACGAACTCTTGCCGGAACCATCACGAGCCCTGCTGACTGCGTCGCGGCTCCCTCCTGTGAACCCTTTTCTGAACCACCTGGAACATCGGAGCCCTGCAGACGCTGTCGCGGCCCAACCTCGCTGGAACCTTCCTCGGAGCCCTGCTGACGACGTCGCGGCTCGAGCTGAGCAGAAACCATCTTGAGAGCCCTGCTGATTGAATCGCGGCTCTCCACGAACTGTACGCCAGAGCCCTGCTGACGCCGTCGCGGCTCGACCCCTCCGAGATCGGAGGTCCTCCAGCGTGAGGATAAGAACTGGGCCCCAGGTACCCTCGTACCACATTCCTGCCAAAGACTGTCCCGCTACCCCTACCCTTCCAAAGAGACATTGAGACTTTTGGTGGATCCCTCGATCCCTTCGTGTAAATATTGAACTCGTAACCTTTTATTGATGATAAAGAATTGCTTGTCTTGAGACAACCTCCTTGAGTCCGGTGTGGTGGTGTTACTGTGCTAGTACGGGATAGGAGAAGGATCTCTCAGGAGACTTCTCGGCAGCGCTCGGCTACTTCGTGCAGTGAGAGGGCCCCCCCCTTGGTGGTCTCACCGACTCCTCGGGGTCCGCCTTCCAACAGCGAAGATCTGGGGTAGTTTAGTACGGGGAGAAGCCCCCCCCCCCCCCGTCCCTATTTTTCATTGGCTTGTGTCTTTGTTCTTTGTAAATGCTGGTCTCTGATTCCTTGGTTGGCTTCTTAGTCCCGCCTTATTTTGGCTATGTCATCATTTGTAGCCTCCCATGGCTACTGGCCCCTTCACCTGGTTGCTACACGTACATGTACTTTCTTTTTAGGTCTCGGCCTGGCGAAAGCAGCGCATGCGCTGCACTGCCATGTAGAGGGTTTTTGGAATAGATACGATTGGTGCGCGCCGTTTTGCATCATGGATGATGCAAAACACCGTGTAATGATTGCACCGGAGGCAATCATTACACTGAGGGTTGTCACCCTGTCCCCTTTTGTCCCCGCCCACCGGGATTTGATCTTTTACTTGCGGCAGGAGATAGTGTCTCCTAATTAGCCGCTAGGCACTTTTTTTTGTATTACCGCGTTTGCCTTCAACAATGGCTGACGCTTTTTTCATTTCTCTGTTCTCGGCGCTTTTCATTTCTCTGTTCTCGGCGCTTTTGCAGTTTTAAGCAAAATGTATCTCAAGATTTCTTCATTTTCTTCTTTTTTTTTTAAAGAAGTTTACCAACAATAAGGTTCAGTGTCCTTTTATGTTTTTTTCAACGAACTAGCCTTTCCGGTCAAGAGGTAGGGGAGATCGGAGAAACCTTACGCTGCTCTTTGCGTGGATATTTCTGCAACAATATGGGTATTTTTCAGCAGTTAAAACACGTGCATTATTTCCTTAAAGTCGACCAGCTGGACCCCTTCAAGTCGACACCCTGTCAATGGAAGTTCGATAAATTCGTAGGAACCCACATGCTGTGACGCCTCGTTTTATGGGGGTAACTTAATGCCTGAACTGGACCTGAAGTGTTGCTGTAGTTAATGTTCTTACCTGGGGGAGTGCGCGCTTTGCAACTTGAAGGCGCTATGCTCTGCAGTTTCAAGTTGTGCAGTTTTAGGTTATTTGCAGCCCTGGTTCGACTGCACCCCCAAGAAGCAGCAGCTGGCCCCTTTCACTACTGTTTGCAGTCTTTCAGCCCTACCTCCCTCCCGGGAAGGAGGGTTTGTTTGTTGTTTTTATTTCCTTGCGGGGGGTGCACACATCTAGAGCTTGCTCCATCCCCCTTTCCTCTTTTTGACGGGATTTAAAGCTTACCAGACACAGAACACTCCCCACCAGACACAGGTCACTGCTCACCAGGTACAGGACTTGCCTCACCTGACACAGGTCACTGCTCACCAGACAAAGGAGTCCACTCACTAGACAAAGAACATCCCTCACCAGACTCGAGACTCTTCTCACCAGGCACAGGACACCACTCTTTAGACACTGAATACCCCTTAGCAGACTTAAGTCATCACTCGCCAGACGCAGGACTGCGCCTACTAGACACAGGACACCACTCACCCGACAGAGGAGCACAATCACAAGACAAAGAACATCCCTCACCACACACAGGACTGTGCTCGTCAGGCACAGGACACCCCTCACCAGACGCAGGACTACGCTTACTAGACACAGGACACCATTCACCAGACACAGGACTGTGCTAATCAGACACAGGACACCCCTCATCAGACACAGGACTGTGCTTATCAGGCACAGGACACCCCTCACCAGACGCAGGACTACGCTTACTAGACACAGGACACCATTAACCAGACACAGGACTGTGCTCATCAGACACAGGACACCCCTCATCAGACACAGGACTGTGCTCAACAGACACAGGACACCCCTCACCAGACACAGGACTGTGCTTATCAGGCACAGGACACCCCTCACCAGACGCAGGACTACGCTTACTAGACACAGGACACCATTCACCAGACACAGGACTGTGCTAATCAGACACAGGACACCCCTCACCAGACACAGGACTGTGCTCTCTACTACTCACTCTCTACTACTCCTCTCTCTCTACTCTCGACTACTCACTCTACTCTACTCTCGACTACTCTCTCTCTACTATTCACTCTCTACTACTCTCTCTCTACTACTCTCTCTCTACTACTCTCTCTCTACTACTCTCTCTCTACTACTCACACTCTACTACTCACTTTACTACTCACTCTTCTACTCTCTACTCTACTACTCTCTACTAGTCTCTACTACTCTCTACTACTCTCTACTACTCACTCTCTACTACTACTCTCTACTACTACTCTCTACTACTCACTCTCTACTACTCACTCTCTACTATTCACTCTCTACTACTCACTACTCTCTATTACTCACTCTGCTACTCTCTCTCTACTACTCCCTCTCTACTACTCTCACTCTACTACTCTCTACTACTCACTCTCTACTACTCTCTCTCTACTACTCTCTCTACTACTCACTCTCTACTACTCACTCTCTACTACTCTCTACTCTCTCTCTACTACTCACTCTCTACTACTCTACTCACTCTCTACTCTCTACTACTCACTCTCTACTACTCTCTCCTACTCACTCTCTACTCTCTACTACTCACCCTCTACTACTCACTCTCTACTACTCTCTCTACTACTCACTCTCTACTACTCTCTACTACTCACTCAATACTATTCACTCTCTACTAACTCTACTACTCACTCTCTACTACTCTCTACTACTCTCTACTACTCACTCTCTACTACTCTCTCTCTACTACTCACTCTCTACTACTCTCAACTCACTCTACTCTCTACTCTACTACTCACTCTCTACTACTCTCTCTACTATTCAGTCTGTACTACTCAACTCTCTCTCTACTACGCACTCTCTACTCACTCTCTACTACTCACTCTCTACTACTCTCTACTACTCTCTACTCTACTACTCACTCTCTACTACTCACTCCCTACTAACTCTCTCTACTACTCTCTCTACTCACTCTCTACTACTCACACACTACTACTCACTCTCTACTGCTCTCTACTGCTCATTCTCTACTGCTCATTCTCTACTACTCTCTACTACTCACTCTCTACTACTTTCTCTCTACTCTCTCTCTACTACTCTCTACTTCTCTATTACTCACTCTCTACTACTCACTCTACTCTACACTACTCTCTCTCTACTACTCACTCTACTACTCACTCACTACTACTCACTCTCTCCTACGCACTACTCTATTATTCACTTGCTACTACTCTCTACTACTCACTCTCTACTACTCTCTACTGCTCTCTCTACTACTCACTCTCTACTGCTCTCTACTCTACTACTCACTCTCTACTACTCACTCTCTACTACTTAATCTCTCTACTAATCTCTCTACTCACTCTCTACTACTCACACACTACTACTCACTCTCTACTACTCTCTACTACTCACTCTCTACTACTACTCTCTACTACTACTCTCTACTACTACTCTCTACTACTCACTCTCTACTACTCACTCTCTACTACTCACTCTCTACTACTCACTACTCTCTATTACTCACTCTGCTACTCACTCTCTACTACTCTCTCTCTACTACTCTCACTCTACTACTCTCTCTCTACTACTCACTCTCTACTACTCTCAACTCACTCTACTCTCTACTCTACTACTCACTCTCTACTACTCTCTCTACTATTCAGTCTGTACTACTCTCAACTCTCTCTCTACTACGCACTCTCTACTCACTCTCTACTACTCACTCTCTACTACTCTCTACTACTCTCTACTCTACTACTCACTCTCTACTACTCACTCTCTACTACTTACTCTCTCTACTACTCTCTCTACTCACTCTCTACTACTCACACACTACTACTCACTCTCTACTGCTCATTCTCTACTGCTCATTCTCTACTGCTCATTCTCTACTACTCTCTACTACTCACTCTCTACTACTACCCTCTACTACTACTCTCTACTACTCACTCTCTACTACTCACTACTCTCTATTACTCACTCTGCTACTCTCTCTCTACTACTCTCACTCTACTACTCTCTCTCTACTACTCACTCTCTACTACTCTCTCTACTACTCTCTCTCTACTACTCTCTCTCTACTACTCACTCTCTACTACTCACTCTCTATTACTCACTATACTACTCACTCTCTACTACTCTACTCTCTCTCTACTACTCACTCTCTACTACTCTACTCACTCTCTACTCTTTACTACTCACTCTCTACTACTCTCTACTACTCACTCTCTACTCTCTACTACTCACCCTCTAATACGCACTCTCTACTACTCTCTACTGTATTACTCACTCGCTACAACTCTCTACTACTCACTCTCTACTACTCTCTCTACTACTCACTCTCTACTACTCTACTACTCTCTACTACTCTCTCTACTACTCACTCTCTACTACTCACTCTCTACTACTCTCTACTACTCTCTACTACTCTCTACTACTCTCTACTACTCACTCTCTACTACTCTCAACTCACTCTACTCTCTACTCTACTACTCACTCTACTCTCTACTCTACTACTCACTCTACTCTCTACTCTACTACTCACTCTCTACTACTCTCTCTACTATTCAGTCTGTACTACTCTCAACTCTCTCTCTACTACGCACTCTACTCACTCTCTACTACTCAGTCTCTACTACTCTCTACTACTCTACTCTACTACTCACTCTCTACTCACTCTCTACTACTCACTCTCTACTACTTACTCTCTCTACTACTCTCTCTACTCACTCTCTACTACTCACTCTCTACTGCTCTCTACTGCTCATTCTCTACTGCTCATTCTCTACTGCTCATTCTCTACTACTCTCTACTACTCACTCTCTACTACTTTCTCTCTACTCTCTCTCTACTACTCTCTACTTCTCTATTACCCACTCTCTACTACTCACTCTCTACTCTACACTACTCTCTCTCTACTACTCACTCTACTACTCACTCACTACTACTCACTCTCTCCTACTCACTACTCTATTATTCACTTGCTACTACTCTCTACTACTCACTCTCTACTACTCTCTACTGCTCTCTCTACTACTCACTCTCTACTGCTCTCTACTCTACTACTCACTCTCTACTACTCACTCTCTACTACTTACTCTCTCTACTACTCTCTCTACTCACTCTCTACTACTCACACACTACTACTCACTCTCTACTACTCACTCTCTACTACTACTCTCTACTACTACTTTCTACTACTCACTCTCTACTACTCACTCTCTACTACTCACTCTCTACTACTCACTACTCTCTATTACTCACTCTGCTACTCACTCTCTACTACTCTCTCTCTACTACTCTCACTCTACTACTCTCTCTACTACTCTCTCTCTACTACTCTCTCTTTACTACTCACTCTCTACTACTCACTCTATTACTCACTATACTACTCACTCTCTACTACTCTCTACTCTCTCTCTACTACTCACTCCCTACTACTCTACTCACTCTCTACTCTTTACTACTCACTCTCTACTACTCTCTACTACTCACTCTCTACTCTCTACTACTCACCCTCTAATACTCACTCTCTACTACTCTCTACTGTATTACTCACTCGCTACAACTCTCTACTACTCACTCTCTACTACTCTCTCTACTACTCACTCTCTACTACTCTCTACTACTCACTCAATACTATTCACTCTACTACTAACTCTACTACTCACTCTCTACTACTCTCTACTACTCTCTACTACTCACTCTCTACTACTCTCTCTCTACTACTCACTCTCTACTACTCTCAACTCACTCTACTCTCTACTCTACTACTCACTCTCTACTACTCTCTCTACTATTCAGTCTGTACTACTCTCAACTCTCTCTCTACTACGCACTCTCTACTCACTCTCTACTACTCACTCTCTACTACTCTCTACTACTCTCTACTCTACTACTCACTCTCTACTACTCACTCCCTACTAACTCTCTCTACTACTCTCTCTACTCACTCTCTACTACTCACACACTACTACTCACTCTCTACTGCTCTCTACTGCTCATTCTCTACTGCTCATTCTCTACTACTCTCTACTACTCACTCTCTACTACTTTCTCTCTACTCTCTCTCTACTACTCTCTACTTCTCTATTACTCACTCTCTACTACTCACTCTACTCTACACTACTCTCTCTCTACTACTCACTCTACTACTCACTCACTACTACTCACTCTCTCCTACGCACTACTCTATTATTCACTTGCTACTACTCTCTACTACTCACTCTCTACTACTCTCTACTGCTCTCTCTACTACTCACTCTCTACTGCTCTCTACTCTACTACTCACTCTCTACTACTCACTCTCTACTACTTAATCTCTCTACTACTCTCTCTACTCACTCTCTACTACTCACACACTACTACTCACTCTCTACTACTCTCTACTACTCACTCTCTACTACTACTCTCTACTACTACTCTCTACTACTACTCTCTACTACTCACTCTCTACTACTCACTCTCTACTACTCACTCTCTACTACTCACTACTCTCTATTACTCACTCTGCTACTCACTCTCTACTACTCTCTCTCTACTACTCTCACTCTACTACTCTCTCTCTACTACTCACTCTCTACTACTCTCAACTCACTCTACTCTCTACTCTACTACTCACTCTCTACTACTCTCTCTACTATTCAGTCTGTACTACTCTCAACTCTCTCTCTACTACGCACTCTCTACTCACTCTCTACTACTCACTCTCTACTACTCTCTACTACTCTCTACTCTACTACTCACTCTCTACTACTCACTCTCTACTACTTACTCTCTCTACTACTCTCTCTACTCACTCTCTACTACTCACACACTACTACTCACTCTCTACTGCTCATTCTCTACTGCTCATTCTCTACTGCTCATTCTCTACTACTCTCTACTACTCACTCTCTACTACTACCCTCTACTACTACTCTCTACTACTCACTCTCTACTACTCACTCTCTACTACTCACTACTCTCTATTACTCACTCTGCTACTCACTCTCTACTACTCTCTCTCTACTACTCTCACTCTACTACTCTCTCTCTACTACTCACTCTCTACTACTCACTCTACTACTCTCTCTCTACTACTCTCTCTCTACTACTCACTCTCTACTACTCACTCTCTATTACTCACTATACTACTCACTCTCTACTACTCTACTCTCTCTCTACTACTCACTCTCTACTACTCTACTCACTCTCTACTCTTTACTACTCACTCTCTACTACTCTCTACTACTCACTCTCTACTCTCTACTACTCACCCTCTAATACTCACTCTCTACTACTCTCTACTGTATTACTCACTCGCTACAACTCTCTACTACTCACTCACTACTACTCTCTACTACTCACTCTCTACTACTCTCTACTACTCACTCAATACTATTCACTCTACTACTAACTCTACTACTCACTCTCTACTACTCTCTACTACTCTCTACTACTCACTCTCTACTACTCTCAACTCACTCTACTCTCTACTCTACTACTCACTCTACTCTCTACTCTACTACTCACTCTACTCTCTACTCTACTACTCACTCTCTACTACTCTCTCTACTATTCAGTCTGTACTACTCTCTACTACTCTACTCTACTACTCACTCTCTACTCACTCTCTACTACTCACTCTCTACTACTCTCTCTACTACTCTCTCTCTACTACTCACTCTCTACTACTCTCTCTACTACTCTCTCTCTACTACTCTCTCTCTACTACTCTCTCTCTACTACTCACTCTCTACTACTCACTCTCTATTACTCACTATACTACTCACTCTCTACTACTCTACTCTCTCTCTACTACTCACTCTCTACTACTCTACTCACTCTCTACTCTTTACTACTCACTCTCTACTACTCTCTACTACTCACTCTCTACTCTCTACTACTCACCCTCTAATACTCACTCTCTACTACTCTCTACTGTATTACTCACTCGCTACAACTCTCTACTACTCACTCTCTACTACTCTCTCTACTACTCACTCTCTACTACTCTCTACTACTCACTCAATACTATTCACTCTACTACTAACTCTACTACTCACTCTCTACTACTCTCTACTACTCTCTACTACTCACTCTCTACTACTCTCAACTCACTCTACTCTCTACTCTACTACTCACTCTACTCTCTACTCTACTACTCACTCTACTCTCTACTCTACTACTCACTCTCTACTACTCTCTCTACTATTCAGTCTGTACTACTCTCAACTCTCTCTCTACTACGCACTCTACTCACTCTCTACTACTCAGTCTCTACTACTCTCTACTACTCTACTCTACTACTCACTCTCTACTCACTCTCTACTACTCACTCTCTACTACTTACTCTCTCTACTACTCTCTCTACTACTCTCTCTACTCACTCTCTACTACTCACTCTCTACTGCTCTCTACTGCTCATTCTCTACTGCTCATTCTCTACTGCTCATTCTCTACTACTCTCTACTACTCACTCTCTACTACTTTCTCTCTACTCTCTCTCTACTACTCTCTACTTCTCTATTACCCACTCTCTACTACTCACTCTCTACTCTACACTACTCTCTCTCTACTACTCACTCTACTACTCACTCACTACTACTCACTCTCTCCTACTCACTACTCTATTATTCACTTGCTACTACTCTCTACTACTCACTCTCTACTACTCTCTACTGCTCTCTCTACTACTCACTCTCTACTGCTCTCTACTCTACTACTCACTCTCTACTACTCACTCTCTACTACTTACTCTCTCTACTACTCTCTCTACTCACTCTCTACTACTCACACACTACTACTCACTCTCTACTACTCACTCTCTACTACTACTCTCTACTACTACTCTCTACTACTCACTCTCTACTACTCACTCTCTACTACTCACTCTCTACTACTCACTACTCTCTATTACTCACTCTGCTACTCACTCTCTACTACTCTCTCTCTACTACTCTCACTCTACTACTCTCTCTACTACTCTCTCTCTACTACTCTCTCTCTACTACTCACTCTACTACTCACTCTCTACTACTCTCTACTCTCTCTCTACTACTCACTCCCTACTACTCTACTCACTCTCTACTCTTTACTACTCACTCTCTACTACTCTCTACTACTCACTCTCTACTCTCTACTACTCACCCTCTAATACTCACTCTCTACTACTCTCTACTGTATTACTCACTCGCTACAACTCTCTACTACTCACTCTCTACTACTCTCTCTACTACTCACTCTCTACTACTCTCTACTACTCACTCAATACTATTCACTCTACTACTAACTCTACTACTCACTCTCTACTACTCTCTACTACTCTCTACTACTCACTCTCTACTACTCTCAACTCACTCTACTCTCTACTCTACTACTCACTCTACTCTCTACTCTACTACTCACTCTCTACTACTCTCTCTACTATTCAGTCTGTACTACTCTCAACTCTCTCTCTACTACGCACTCTACTCAGTCTCTACTACTCTCTACTACTCTACTCTACTACTCACTCTCTACTACTCACTCTCTACTACTTACTCTCTCTACTACTCTCTCTACTCACTCTCTACTACTCACTCTCTACTGCTCTCTACTGCTCATTATCTACTGCTCATTCTCTACTACTCTCTACTACTCACTCTCTACTACTTTCTCTCTTCTCTCTCTCTACTACTCTCTACTTCTCTATTACTCACTCTCTACTACTCACTCTCTACTCTACACTACTCTCTCTCTACTACTCACTCTCTACTACTCACTCACTACTACTCACTCTCTTCTACTCACTCTCTTCTACTCTCTTCTACTCAATACTCTATTATTCACTTGCTACTACTCTCTACTACTCACTCTCTACTACTCTCTACTGCTCTCTACTACTCACTCTCTACTACTCTCTACTATTCACTCTATACTACCCTCTACTCTCTACTACTCACTCTCTACTATCTCTCTACTACTCTCTCTACTACTCACTCTCTACTACTCACTCTCTTCTACTCACTCTCTACTACTCACTCTCTACTACTCACTCTCTACTACTCTCTACTACTCTCTACTACTCACTCTCTACTACTCACTCTCTTCTACTCACTCTACTACTCTCTCTACTACTCTCTCTACTATTCACTCTCTACTACTCACTCTCTACTACTCACTCTCTACTACTCACTCTCTACTACTCTCAACTCTCTCTCTACTACTCACTCTCTACTCACTCTCTACAACTCACTCTCTACTACTCACTCTCTACTACTCTCAACTCTCTCTACTGCTCACTCTCTACTCACTCTCTACTACTCACTCTCTACTACTCACTCTCTACTACTCACTCTCTACTACTCACTCTCTACTACTCACTCTCTACTACTTACTCTCTACTCTCTCTACTACTCTCTCTACTACTCTCTCTACTACTCTCTCTCTACTCACTCTCTACTACTCACTCTCTACTGCTCACTCTCTACTACTCTCTACTACCCACTCTATACTATTCACTCTATACTACTCTTCTACTCTCTCTACTACTCACTCTCTACTCTACTCTCTACTACTCTCTCTACTGCTCACTCTCTACTACTCACTCTCTACTACTCACTCTCTTCTTCTCACTCTCTTCTACTCACTCTCTACTACTCTCTACTACTCACTCTTCTACTCTCTACTCTACTCACTCTCTACTGCTCACTCTCTACTACTCTCTACTCTCTCTCTACTGCTCACTCTCTACTACTCACTCTCTACTACTCACTCTCTACTACTCACTCTTTACTACTCACTCTCTACTACTCACTCTCTACTACTCTACTCTCTACTCTACTACTCTCTGTCTACTACTCTCTCTCTACTACTCTCTCTACTGCTCACTCTCTACTACTCACTCTCTACTACTCACTCTCTACTACTCACTCTCTACTACTCACTCTCTACTACTCACTCTCTACCACTCACTCTACTTCTCACTCTCTCTCTCTACTCTCTACTACTCACTCTCTACTACTCACTCTCTAATACTCTCTACAACTCTCTACTGTCTACTCACTCTCTACTACTCACTCTCTACTCTCTCTACTACTCTCTCTACTCACTCTCTACTGCTCACTCTCTACTACTCTACTACCCACTCTATACTATTCACTCTATACTACTCTACTACTCTCTCTCTACTACTCACTCTCTACTCTACTCTCTACTACTCTCTGCTACTCACTCTCTTCTACTCACTCTCTTCTACTCACTCTCTACTACTCTCCACTACTCACTCTTCTACTCTCTACTCTACTACTCTCTACTACTCACTCTCTACTGCTCACTCTCTACTACTCTCTACTCTCTCTCTACTGCTCACTCTCTACTACTCACTCTCTACTACTCTCTACTCACTCTCTACTCTTTACTACTCACTCTCTACTACTCACTCTCTACTGCTCACTCTCTACTACTCACTCTCTACTACTCTCTACTCACTCTCTACTCTTTACTACTCACTCTCTACTACTCACTCTCTACTACTCACTCTCTACTGCTCACTCTCTACTACCCACTCTATACTATTCACTCTATACTACTCTACTACTCTCTCTACTCTCTCTCTCTCTACTACTCACTCTCTACTCTACTCTCTACTACTCTCTACTACTCACTCTCTACTACTCACTCTCTTCTACTCACTCTTCTACTCACTCTCTACTACTCACTCTTCTACTCTCTACTCTACTCACTCTCTACTGCTCACTCTCTACTACTCACTCTCTACTACTCTCTACTCAATCTCTACTATTCTCTCTCTACTACTCACTCTCTACTACTCACTCTACTTCTCACTCTCTCTCTACTCTCTACTACTCACTCTCTACTACTCACTCTCTAATACCCTCTACAACTCTCTACTGTCTACTCACTCTCTACTACTCTCTATTACTCTCTACTACTCTCTTTTACTCTTTATTACTCTCTACTACTCTCTCTCTATTACTCTCTACTACTCACTCTCTACTACTCACTCTACTCACTCTCTACTGTCTAATGTCTACTCTACTACTCACTCTATACTACTCTCTCTACTACTCACTCTTCTCTCTACTACTCACTCTCACTCTCTACTCTTCTACCTCCCTACCTCTCGCTACCTCTCTCGCTACCTCTCTCTCTACTTCTCTACCTCTCTATGCTTACACATATGCATATATATATATATATATATATATATATATATATATATATATATATATATATGCATTTATATATATATTTGTATATATATACATACATACATATATATACATCTGCATATCTATATTATCTACTGGCGGTCGCCAGTAGATAGTTATAGTTAGGACCGAGTTCCCATAGGAAATCAGAAAATTCTATTTTGAATAACTTTGGCGCCGGTTGACTTATCTTCGTGAAATTTTCAAAACTAATGGGGCGCTCTCCTCAGCTCCTACCCTGAAAGTCTCGGGGTGATTCGTCAAGCGGGGGCTGAGAAAAAAGGGGGTCCCAAAACGCGTTTTCCCCATGCATTTTCCCATAGGACCTTTAGTCGAAGGTACAGCCCGAACAGCTGAACAGAATTACTTGAAATTTGGCAAAGAGGTAGTCCTCAGGTCAGGCATGTGCCTTTTGCATATATGGTGTAAATCCGTTCAGTAGTTCCTGAGAAAATCAAAAGTAAAATCATATATATATCTGGGCGGAGCCTAACCACTCATCTCATTGTGAGATCTGATTGGCTGTCAGCACTTTCCCAAGAAGTGTTGGCAGCCATCTTGGGACCAATATACATGATGGCACCTCATTAAAAAGCATTGCAGTTAATAGAAGGTTTTAAGACTTTAGTTACATTATAAATCATTTGTTGATGGTACCATACTCATTTTAGGAATTGTGGTATGTTCTAAGGTGATTTTACCATGTGAAAAAGCCTTCTGCTGGGATATCATGAATCATGTTTGAGAGAAAACTATGTTCACATGCTTTTCCCAAAGAGGTTTGGAAGGTGATCTATAAGCTAAACTGCGAGCATATTTTCTGTATATTCACATTATCTTTCTCAGTCATGTGAGAATGAAGTCTGACATTCTCAGTAAAACATGTACATCCAACAAGGGCAGAGACTGTCAGTTGATTCCTTTGTGTTCTACTGCAGCTTCCCAGAGTATTCCAAAGAACAACTAGAGCGCTAACAGTCTTACTTATGACAAAGGTATGGCACACCTGAAGCCATCTTGATTGGAATAAAGTGGTAACATTTAAAACATTTAATTTAAAAAGGAACAAAATGAGAGGGTTCATTTTGCCATAGAATGTATGATTAGTGCTGCAGAAAGAAAAATGAGGGCACATTTTGAGTGACTTCTCAAATCCTCTTCTATTTCATTAAAGAATTCTGACATGCAGACTGAAACATGCACTTTCAATACCAGCAGCAGACTTCCCTGGTGAGCAGTAGCTTTACTACAGTGATCTAATGAGCAACTAGAGTGCTAACATTCTGAATTCATGGCAAATGTGTGACACATCTGAAGGCCTTCTTCATTGAATCAAAGTAAAAACTGACAGTATGCCTACTGAGGAGATTTCATAACAAGGTTCCCAAGATGGCCACCAGAGACAAAAGAGCCCAAATGTAGCACAAATATCACCGAGATGTAGCCCAATGACAGAAATCCCAGAGTGTTTTAAAGAACAACTAGAGCGCTAACAGTCTTACTTATGACAAAGGTATGGCACACCTGAAGCCATCTTGATTGGAATAAAGTGGTAACATTTAAAACATTTAATTTGCAAAGGAACAAAATGAGGGGGTTCATTTTGCCATAGAAATTATCATTAGTGCTGCAGAAAGAAAACTTAGGGCACATTTTGACTTCTCAAATCCTCTTCTATTTCATTAAAAAGTTCTGACATGCAGACTGAAACATGCGCTTTGAATACCAGCAGCAGACTTCCCTGGTGAGCAGTAGCTTTGCTACAGTGATCTAATGAGGAACTAGAGTGCTACCATTCAGAATTTATGGCAAATGTGTCACATCTGATTCCCTTCTTGATGGAACCAAAGTAAACAAGCATTGAAAATGCAATAGGTCTCGCCCTCGTTTAAGTTAAAGCAATTCTGTTTATAATTAGGTGGCTTTTTAGCTTTGCTTTTATTAGTGTTTTTCAAAATTTCATATACATACCATGCATATGTATGCATATATGTATATGTATATGTTTGCATGAATTTATATTTATATAGATTTGCAGATTATGTTTATATATGTATGTGTGTATATATATATATATATATATATATATATATATATATATATATATATATATATATATATATACATACATACATATACATATTATCTACTGGCGGTCGCCAGTAGATAGTTATAGTTAGGACCGTGTTTCCATAGGAAATCCGCAACATTCTATTTGGAATAACTTTGGCGGCGGTTGACGAATCCTCGCAAAATTTTCAAAACTAATGGGGTGCTACGCTCCGCTCCTACCCTGAAAGTCTCGGGGGGATTTGTCAAGCGGGGGCTGAGAAAAAAGGGGGGTCCCAAAACGCGTTTTCCCCATGCATTTTCCCATAGGACGTTTAGTCCGAGCTACAGCCCGAACGGCTGAACAGAATTACTTGAAATTTGGCAGAGAGGTAGTCCTCAGGTCAAGGATGTGCCTTTTGTAGGTCTGGTGTAAATCTGTTCAGTAGGTCCTGAGAAAATAGCATTTAAATCAATATATATATATCTGTAAGCGCGCTCCGTGCGCTTACCGTAAGCTTACCGTACGCGTACGGTGCCGTGCGCGAGCTCAATTCTGATTGGTGGTTACATGACTGTAAACATTCGAATCGGTCGAAATCAGGAAGTGTCGGCCGCCATTTTCTGTCTCTCGCACTGACAAACAAAGGTGGGGAACGTGAAAAGGGGGCAACGAAGAGAGTTGCAGACCCCCTAGTGTTTGTCAGGGAGTCCAAGAAGGACCCAAAAGTACGAAAAATACATTTAATAATTTTAAAAAAAAATCGCGGCGTGCGCGTACGGTAAGCTTACCGTACGCGCACGGGGAAAAAAATAAAAAAAAAAATAAAGAAGTAAAAATCACATTTATTAAATAAATTAAAGGACCCACAAGGGAGAAAAGAAGAAATGTTACTCTGTAAAAAAAGTGGAGGCGCGCACGGCATGGACTGCGCAACGTGGGCGCTCGGTGCGCGAAGTGCACCGAGCACCCACAGCGCGCGCACGGTGCGCGAAGCGAACCGTGCGCGCAGGGTGTGCGCACAGTGAAAAACCAGAAAAAAAAATACAAAATAAATACATAACTTAGCATTTAAAAAACCGTACAAATTCACTGAAAAAACCATAGGTTTCACACACGTTATAGTTAGGAATTATCATTTACAAAACCTTGCAAATTCACTTAAAAAACCATAGGTTTCACACATGTTATAGTTAGCTGTACATTTCACTCGTAAAAAACCAATGAAATTCCACGTTATAGTTAGATCAGGTAACTATAACTTGCGCGACCGCAATCCACAATGTGTAATTTCAGATGTCATCATTGATGTCATCAGTGATGTCACTGACCATGTCATGAGTGATGTAATATGTGACGTCATCAGCAGTTTATTGTGGGCGCGCAAGTTATAGTTACCTGATCTAACTATAACGTGGAATTTCATTGGTTTTTTACAAGTGAAATGTACAGCTAACTATAACATGTGTGAAACCTATGGTTTTTTTAAGTGAATATATATATGCATAGTCTGTCCAGGGTCTCTGCCAGGTGGGGTCCGAGCCGAGGGCAACTACAGGATGTGAGGGGCTCCAGCGGGCATCTTCTGTCTGTACAGTTATCCAATTAGGCCCCTCTTTTACTGCAGAGAACAGATATCATACTGTTTGGCTAACACGCGTCGGAATAGAGGACTAGCTGCCCCCGGACAACACGAATTTCTCCAACCCACGACGGGAGTGACGGAGCACGAGTCGGAAGACCCGAGCGACGCCAGGTGTCTCGCAGGAGTCCCCGGGGTGTGCTGGTGCGTTGTGCTCCCTGCCCTGCTGTTGCCGTCCTGGCCTGTGTGGAGCCCAGCGCGGAGCCGTACTACATTACCCAGCAGCCCTAGCGGCGGACCCGGAAGCCGCCGACCGCCGTTTCGCGCCTGGAGGCTCTTTAAAAACGGACACTGACACCGCATCGCGGGACCGCGCGCGGGCGGCGCCGGGCTAAGCCCGGGCAAAGGGCGGGCCCTCTGTGGCCCTCAGAGGCCAAAAGAGACTGGACTGGGCCAGGTTTCTGTGCATCTTGTCGAATGGTGGTGACCGCGCATTGACTATTGTTGCCATTTGATATATCCATTTGTTTTTTAATCTGATTGTCCTGTTTGTGAGTGCGTAGGCAGACACTAGGGTTTCTGGGCAGAAGCTTAACCTATAAGCGAACGGAATGGTTAAATCAAAAACTGATAAAGCGATGGCGGCTCCAGCTACCCTAGATAATTTCCTGGTCAGGAAAGTAACACAGATTAATAATGATAGACGTGTATCCTTGGGGAAAGGCATCGTGATTGAAGATACATTATTAGAAAATGATTCTCTAAGCCAGCCCCAAGACCCTGAGATCAACCCGAGTGGTGTTATCTCTACGGCCCTCCCAGTTTTCATTCCTGTAGAGGTGGAGGTCCATTCTGCTCCTCGGGTGTCGTCAAGTTCTGATGCTGATGTACTAAATGAGACCCAACCTGAGACTAGGCATACGAGATCATGTAGAACACGGTCTCAAAGGGAGAACGGGAAACATAATAATTGTAAACCAAAAAAGAAGGTCGGCAAGCCAATTACTGGTACTGTTATACCAAACCCTTTTGTATTCGCGGCCACTAATGGTGCTGGTAATGGAGCTAATCTAAACTCGGATATGATTGCCTCACTCTTAAAAAACTTAGAAGCTTCTTTTACTGTCAAAATGGAGGAGCTTATTAAACCATTAACCACTAAGATTGATGATTTAGCTAAGGAAGTGATAAGGCTGGGTGACCTGTTATTGTCTCGGGAGATAGTTCAGCCTAGTGGAATTGATTACTCTGGGGGGAAAAGGAGAGATACTGCTGTTCCTAATGATATACAGAATAAGGGGAGGGGAGAATCTGCTGATACAGTTATCCCAGGACCCGTAACTTTTACCCAGCCGGATATTCCTGTGGAAACTGTTTTGCAGCAACAATTATCCATAACTCCCCACAGCATTAGAGCCTCTAGTGTGGCGAGACACAAAGGTCATCTTAATCTACCACCAGACTGTGCTCCTTTTGTAGTAGTACTGACCAATGTGCCCTCTTGTGGCACCCACCCTGCATCTCCCCATGATGAATCCTTTATCTCTCTGAAAAATAAGACAGTGTCCTGGCTCAACAAAAATTGTGGATTTCCGATTTCCTATTTTGACGAAATATTAACAGTAAGGCGTGTAAATTGGGTAGGGCCGTCCAAAAAGTCTGGTTCAGGGGACTGTATAGTCGTAAATTTTAAACACCCCCAGCATGTAGCAACCGTACTTTTGAGAGCTGCTGCACTGGTTTATAACACAAATAGTATCTGTGTACGCCCCTTGGGTTATTTTTGCAAACCACGACTGCAACAGAATTTAACCAGGCGGGGACGTGAACCTTTACTCCCGTGCAAGAGACCCATCTTCTGCATAATATTACTAATTCCTGTGGTGTAGGTGGACCGATTGGCGTGTCTAATAGGAGTGTTAGTGCTGGACACTATCAATATGGGCCGAATCTTCACACACAGAATAGGTTCGAAGTATTATCTGGTCTTGAACTGTGCGATTGACGGGGGGCACCTGCAGCTCAGGACATCGGGGCTTCAGGTGAACCTACTAATCCAGATAATTTGGTAGGTAAATTGTCAGGATTAATTGCTGTCTCTTGGAACATTGCGGGTCTTGCTGCCAAAATGTCTGATGTAAACTGGGTGATCTATATCAAACAATTCTCGATTATTTGTTTACAAGAAACCTGGGAATTGGGATGTGAACTCTTTTTGGAAGGGTATAGGGCCTTCTTCGTGCCAGCCTTGCCATCTGTGCGGGGTAGGCCCAAGGGGGGCCTTGTAATTTTTGTATCTATATTAATTCCCTGTGAAGTACAAAGAATTGTTGCACAGCATACAGGTGTAATGGGTGTAACCTTAAGTGGAGGTAATGTCCGTGTCGGGCTGGTGAACTTTTACAATGCTGTTCATGATAGTGGTGGCAGGAATCATATTTATTTTTTAAATTCCTTTGTTTCAAATTTTATGGAAAATGTGGGCCATAACCTCCTGATTATGGGGGATTTTAATTTGCATCCTTGTATAGACCCATTGCACAAATGTTTACCAGAAATGGTATGTGATCGGGCAGACTGTCTCCACATGGAGCACACAAAGGAGGGTGAACTGTGTAATGACTTTCTGAATGACCATGACCTCTGTTTGGCCATGTCTTTAAAAGACCCGCTATTTCGCTTTGATACCCCTACTTTTAAAGGGCATGGAAGGGGTACCTTTATAGACCATATATTGGTCTCTCAGACGATGCAAACTTTTGTGGATTCTTTTACCATCGACTTTAGTGAATTCAGTGACCATAATCCTCTTATAATTGGTCTAAACTGCCCATGGTTCAAAAAAGGTATTACGAGTATCAGGCAAGGTAGTTTGGTTACAACTGATGGTAAGAGGCGCTTAAAATGGTCTATGGTCTCTGAGGATGTCCTCTATAAGAATATCACTGCAGGTTGTGCCGAGGACATCAAAGTTTGTATGAATGGGGGAGGTGAACCCAAGGTGGTTCTAGAAGCGTACCAAAACATTACGGAAAGGGTATCAGCATTTCTATCGGTCCCATATAAACCCCGACTTAACTTAGGCCCGAGATGGTTCAGTCATGACTGTACTCTAGCTGCCCGTAATTTGAGGGTAGCCTTGGCAGCAACCCCGAGGAACAGGGAGGCCGTAAAACTCTGTAGAAAGGAATATAAGGCTACTATTGCTGCCCGTAAAGAGTTTTTGAGGAAAGAGGCCTGGGAGGAACTGCTTGATCCCGCTACTTTGAATAACAGCACTAAATTTTGGGGTCTGGTAAAGAAACCTTTTTTTGACTGGGGACTCGGGAGATGGACTGGTTTGTTGTATAACAAAGGAGGAATGGGAGAGTCATTTTAAAAGTTTATATTATTCAGAGGCAGATGCAACTATGGTTGCTGTCCCCTCTGATAGGGAAAGTACTGCCATCATTTTTTATATAAATGAGGTTCTGGTTGCTATAAAGGGTCTTACTGCTAACAAAGCCCCTGGCCCTGATGGAATACCACCTGATCTTTATAAATCTGATCCGGACTTTTGGGCTCCCATTCTGACTGCTGTTTTTAATGCAGCAGCCACATTGGGTTGCCCGGAGACTTGGGGTCTCTCAACAATAGTTCCGGTCTTTAAGAAAGGAGACAGGGGTAGTGCTTTGTGTTATCGCCCAATCTCGTTAATTGATTCAATGGTGAAGATAATGGGGAGAGTTATACTCCAACGCCTAACAAGCTGGACGAACGAAAACAATATTTTGTCGACCTCTCAATATGGTTTTTGTGAAGGGCGTTCAACTATAACTCAATGTCTTAATTTGTTTCTTATATTGAATAAATATACTGTTGTGTATAAAGGAACAATTCACCTTGCCTTCATGGATCTGTCCTCTGCCTTCGACTGTGTCAACAGGGGGAGGCTGTGGCAGACCATGAAGGATAAGGGTATTGATAAGGGGATTGTGGAGTTCCTTGCGGACCTGCACAACGACACAAGAGCTAACGTGAGGTTTTCATCGACCGGGGAAACTACAGGAAGTTTTAGTATCAATAAAGGAGTACGTCAGGGGTGTATTTTGGCCCCTTTTCTTTTTAACTTTTATATAAATGACCTTGAGGCTGTCTTACAAGAGGTAAAATCAGACTGCCCTAGAGTTGGTCTGAGGGGTATCCCTCTACTTTTATATGCTGACGATGCGGTCTTAATTTCCAGAACAGAAGTTGGTCTCCAGGCACTATTGAATGTTTTTAATAATTTCATGTGTGATAGGGACCTTAAGGTCAACAACTCAAAATCCTATATTATGCATGTTGGCCGACAACCGAAGAAGAAGTTCAAATTTAAATTGAATGATGTCTCGATCCCTACCACTCAAACATTCACCTATTTAGGTATCTTATTTGATACCAAACTTAATTGGGCTCCTCACTTGGCCAAGAAAAAGGGGGAAATGACTAGAGTCAATGCTTCCATCTTCAATACTGCGTCTAAACTGGGGAATAAACCAAATGTGGCTATGATGAAATTATACAACTCTAAATCCATAGCCACTGCTGTGTACGGTAGTGAGATATGGGGCTACATAAATGGCGAACAATTACAAATAGTTGAAAATAAATTTCTAAAACGCCTGTTATGTGTCCCATGTAGTACCTCGAACTTAATTGCACATGAAGAACTTGGCTGCCAGTATTTATCCGACATTGTCAGTTTAAAACCTCTGTTATGCTGGGTAAAACTATGGTTAAGTGATGAAATCCCTTTAACACATTTGATAGTGGAAGACCTTATATCACTTGATCATGCCATGTGTGTACCTTGGCTTAAATACCTGAAGTCCCAATTTTTGAAACTTGGTTGCCTGAACTTGTTTGATAAACCGAGGGATATAGTTAAGGGTGATGTAGCAGCAATTAAAAAAGTTTTCTCTATGAAATGTATTGCCCTAAGAGATGATGTTGAGCTCTTAAAACCTAATGTTAGAAAGTATATTATGCTGAGTACTTGCAATTCTATGGAAAAGTATCTAACATGCCCCTTCACCTCACATGAGAAATTTTTGCTGACCCGATTCAGGTTTAACATTTTCCATCTTCTCTTATTTAGACCCACGGCAGATATTTTTAAGAAACCTGTAGCTCCCTGTGGCTGCGACGGGAAGTCTCCACAGGATATGCTACATTTTATGTTTTTATGTACATTTTATGAATATCCCCGTAGGAGATACCTTGTTACCCTTTTAAAGAAATTAAATTTTAAACAAATTAGACCTGCCTTTATGTACTTACAGCTGCTGCACCCGGATACTGTCCTCCAGGTGTTAGAATTTTTAAAATTGACACTAAGATTTAGAAAAAGTTTAGATGAGTAAATGTAACTTCCTCTGAACTATTAGTCGCCCATTGCACTTATGCACTTTTTTTCCTGTACTGTTTTGCCTTTGCACTCTTTTATGGAATTTATGTATTGTATGTCTGTGTGATCGATTTTGTCATTATTGTGATGTTTTTTAATATGAACTGTTTATTGATGTGTACTTTTATGGATTGACAAATATCCGAAATAAAGTCATTATCTATCTATCTATATGCATAGATATATGTGCATATGTGTGCATGTACAGAGAGGTAGAGAGGTAGAGGTGTAGAGGTAGAGAGGTAGAGAGTGAGTAGTAGAGAGTAGTAGAGCGTGAGTAGTAGAGAGTGAGTATTAGAGAGTACTAGAGAGTAGAAGAGAGCGAGTAGCAGAGAGCAAGTAGTAGAGAGTGTGTAGTAGAGAGTGAGTAGTAGAGAGAGTAGTAGAGAGTGAGAAGTAGAGAGAGTAGTAGAGTAGTAGAGAGTGAGTAGTAGAGTGAGTAGTAGAGAGTAGTTGAGAGTGAGTAGTAGAGAGTAGTTGAGAGCGAGTAATAGAGAATCAGTAGTGGAGAGTGAGCAGTAGAGAGTAGTAGAGAGTGAGTAGTAGAGAGTTAGTAGTAGAGAGTGAGTAGTAGAGAGTAGTACAGAGTGCGTAGTATAGAGTAGTATAGAGTAGTAGAGAGTAGTAGAGAGTGAGTAGTAGAGAGTGAGTAGTAGAGAGTGAGTAGTAGAGAGTGAGTAGTAGAGAGTGAGTAGTAGAGAGTGAGTGGTAGAGAGTAGGAGAGAGTAACAGACTGAGTAGTAGAGAATAGTAGAGAGTGAGTTGTAGAGCGAGTAGTAGAGAGTAGTAGAGTAGTAGAGAGTGAGTAGTAGAGAGTAGAGAGTGAGTAGCAGAGAGAGTAGTAGAGAGTGAGTAGTAGAGAGCGAGTAGTAGAGAGCGAATAGTAGAGAGTGAATAGTAGAGAGTGAATAGTAGAGAGAGAGTAGTAGAGAGTGAGTGCTAGAGAGCAGCAGAGAGTAGTAGAGTGAGTAGTAGAGAGTAGTAGAGAGTGAGTAGTAGAGAGTGAATAGTAGAGAGTAGTAGAGAGAGAGAGTAGTAGAGTGTGTAGTAGAGAGTGAGTAGTAGAGAGTAGTAGCGAGTGAGTAGTAGAGAGTGAGTAGTAGAGCAGTAGAGAGTGAGTGGTAGAGAGTGAGTAGTAGAGTAGTAGAGAGTGAGTGGTAGAGAGTAGTAGAAAGTAGTAGTGAGTAGTAGTGAGTGAATAGTAGACAGTAGTAGAGAGTAGTAGCGAGTATTTGAGAGTGAGTAGTAGAGAATGAGTAGTAGAGAATGAGTAGTAGAGAGAGAGTAGTAGAGAGTAGTAGAGAGTCAGTAGTAGAGAATAGTCAGTCAGTGTCAGTCCATGTCAGTCAGTGAGTGTCAGTCAGTCAGTCAGTGTCAGTCAGTCAGTTTCAGTCAGTGTCAGTCAATCAGTGTCAGTCAGTCAGTGTCAGTCAGTCAGTTTCAGCTAGAGCAGCTCTGCTGATCTGGTTCTCTGGCTCTAAAGCAGCTCTGCTGACCTGGTTCTCTCTCTCTAAAGCAGCTCTGCTGACCTGGTTTCTCTGGCTCTACAGCAGGTCTGCTGACCTGGTTCTCTGGCTCTAGAGCAGCTCTGCTGACCTAGTTCTTATGCTACAGAGCAGCTCTGCTGATCTAGTTCTCTGGCTCTACAACAGCTCTGCAGACCTGGTTCTCTGGCTCTAAATCAGCTCAGTTGACCCAGTTCTATGGCTCTAAAGCAGTTCTGCTGACATGGTTCTCTGGCTCTATAGAAGCTCTGCTGACCTAGTTCTCTCCCTCTAAAGCAGCTCTACTGACCTGGTTTCTCTGGCTCTGCAGCAGCTCTGCTGACCTGGTTCTCTGGCTCTAGAGCAGCTCTGTTGACCTGGTTCTTAGGCTCTAGAGCAGCTCTACTGACCTGGTTCTCTGGCTCTAAAGCAGCTCTGCTGACCTTGTTCTATGGCTCTAAAGCAGCTCTGCTGATTTGGTTCTCTGGCTCTAGAGTAGCTCTGCTGACTTGGTTCTCTGGCTCTAAAGCAGCTCTGCTAACCTGGTTCTCTGGCTCTAAAGCAGCTCTGCTGGCCTGGTTCTCTGGCTCTAAAGCAGCTCTGCTGACCTGGTTCTCTCCCTCTAAAGCAGCTCTGCTGACCTGGTTTCTCTGGCCCTACAGCAGCTCTGCTGACCTGGTTCTCTGACTGTAGAGCAGCTCTGCTGACCTAGTTCTTAGGCTCTAGAGCAGCTCTGCTGACCTGGTTCTCTGGCTCTACAGCAGCTCTGCTGACCTGGTTTTCTGCACTCACGACGCACGCACCCGACTTCGCAAAAATATATTTAAAAATAATATAAGTTTCTTATAAGTACAAATATATTATTTTGATGAATATCTTACATAATCTCTTGCCTTAATATGTATATTAAAGACACATACATATCATTTTGGAACATACATTTTTTTTGCGGGAGTCGTGCACCCAGCGCGCCCCAGCACGTATATGATGTCACGCGGGACCCGCAAGCGCGCAAACATCTCGTACCGTAATGCGCATGTGTCGCGAATGTGCGGGAGCAGGAGTCGCAGACTGGTTGCATACCAATCGCGCATATCACGTGATATTAAATGTATATGATGTACGCGGATCCTTCATGACTTTTCTAAAATGGCGGCTAGAATGCGCGCACCCACCGTGATGTGTACACTTTGAGTGCGCGACTGCGAAAAAAGTTGGAATTTTTTTAAAAAGAAAATGATATAAATATATTAAAATAAAAAATGAAAACAAGAAAATTAATCAATATTTCATTTTTAATTAAAAAATGTTTCATTGCAATTTTCAGAAAAATATGTTATTTAATGAATAAAATATTTATAAATAAACAGTTAAACTGTAGAAAATCAGTACAAAAAAATAGCTATAACTACTATCACACTTAAAAGTTAGCATTTAAAAAACCTTTGAAATTCACTGAAAAAAAACATAGGTTTCAGAGACTTTATAGTTAGAAATTAGCATTTAATTCACAGAAAAAACCATAGGTTTCAGGGGTGTTATAGTTAGCTGCCCATTTCACTCGTACAAAACCATAGAAATTCCTCCGTTATAGTTAGTTCTGCTAACTATAACTCACGCGCCCGCAATGCACTGCTGATGATGTCACATATTGCATCATTCATGACGTGGTCAGTGACATCACTGATGACATCACTGATGACATCACTGATGACATCATCCACTTGACAATCCGATACACCACATCATACACTAGTATAACCTTTCATCACTCACTGTAAAATACAGAGTACCATATTTGAAACCATTGACACACCAATACCAGTTACTACATACCCACTCACTGATTCCTAAGTCTACACACACATTCAACAACAGAATCATCTATACATGCAGTCATTAATTAATAGAACACTATCAAATGCACTCATACACATATATAGACATTGACACATCAGCAGTCATCTTAGTCGGTTATGCAGTCATCCTACTCACTCATGAAAAAATGTATCGCACTTAAATTTGCTCACTTACACAATTATCCAACGACGCCTCATTTATTCAAACACTTAGTAACTCATTGTTAATATGTTAAAAAAGCACCATTACAATTATACACTCATTCATATATTTACTCTCACAATCACTGACTCTTACACAAACTTATTTATATACACCAACTCTCACATACAATGCCTTTTATTTTTTTACTTTGTTGAAGATGTACAACTAAAACATATATTCGCTCACCAACACACAAATAAAGACACTCAGTCACCCAAACAACTGTTTCCACATGCACTCTTAAACCCATACACCTAGTCAATCAACCATTCACACATCTATGCATAGAGTTACAGACCCCATCCAACCACACACAAACTCAGTGTCCCATACAAATACTCACCCAACTAATCAATAACTAATATACACACTCATGTAGTTAGTGACCAACTGAGGCAGCATGTTATACAACAACAGAGACAGTGCTGCACACATTCACATAGTTTAGTTACTAATCCATGTATTAAGTGAGACACTTTTAATTACTCACTTAAAAAGACAGTCAGACAGCTACTAAATCCTCCATCCAGACAGTTATATATCCACTCAATCTTCAATACAGATTGGTATATATATAATACATATTTAAATTTCAAACTAAACCACATTCAGTGGATGATGTCATCAGTGATGTCATTTGAGATGTCATCAGTGATGTCACTGACCATGTCATGAATGATGCAATATGTGACATCATCAGCAGTGCATTGCGGGCGCGTGAGTTATAGTTAGCAGAACTAACTATAACGGAGGAATTTCTATGGTTTTGTACGAGCGAAATGGGCAGCTAACTATAACACCCCTGAAACCTATGGTTTTTTCTGTGAATTTCTATGGTTTTTTAAATGCTAATTTCTTACTAGAACGTCTCTTAAACCTATGTTTTTTTTCAGTGAATAAATACAAATATAAATGCATGCATACATATATATGCATGTTATATACATCAAAGTTTGAAAAACACTAATAAAAGCAAAGCTAAAAAGCCACCTAATTACAAACCGAATTGCTTTAACTTAAACGAGGGCGAGACCTATTGCATTTTCAATGCTTGTTAGTTTCATGTTCCTGCCCCCCTCCCATTGTCTGCATTCCCTTTGTTCCCTACCCCCTCCCGTTGTCCGTGTTCTCCATCCTCCAGCCCCCCTGTTGTCCCCATTCCCTTTGTTCCCGCCCCCTCCTGCTGTCCGGTGTCTCACACCTATTGGTTCTTACACCGTACCTGTCCAAGTCCATCCGGCAGCCGGGTCCAGATTTGATAAATGGCGTCTGTCCCCTCAAATCTCACTGTTGAGCCGAAGGACTATAAGCCCCAGCGCTCCATGCTCCCTCTCCACCCCCTGCTCTGGACTCAGTCAGGCTCAGACTCTGAAAGAGAAGGTGCTGCGGGCCGAGTCACCTTGAGAGCTGGTATCAGAGTACTACATGTGCGAGGAGCCTCTCCTCCCACCCAGGCGAAGATGACGGGGCGGGCGGACCTGCATCCGTTGCTCCCGCATTCCTCTCTTTACTCCCGGGGGAGGTGAGGCAGGAAAGTCCCAGACTTGGGCCTAGAGGCTCAGCACGCTCTTGACGAGGCACTTAGGGGATGGGCCAACGCTGTGTCAACTCCATAACATATAAACGGAGAGACACCCAACTGGACTGTGTAAAGCAGACATACGTAGCACATTTGCTGTGGTTCTTAGCATCATTGTGTTTCTGTCCTAGGCGCGAAGGCACAGTTGGAACCATAAACGTGAGGCTCAAATCACAGTTGTGTGACAGTGGGCTTACGATTCTGAAAAACTATACGCATGTTTGAGAGGGCCTGTCAAAACTCTGTGCGGAGGAGCCGCCGCTGAAACCCTGGTCCCAATCAGATGCATGCCAACCACAAACATTTGTGTCTCACTGCCTCAGCCATACATTTTCCCTATAAATGTTTTCGGCTGGTGTTATGAGTGAGAATGAGTGAGCAATTACATTTTAAAGTGCACACAACTCTTCACACTTTTTGTAAACATTACGTACAAGAGCAGAATTACTAGGCCTCATTGTAGGGGGATATAGCATTTATAAACTAAAATGTATATTTTCGGCCTGAAAATGCCAGTGCATTTGTTTGTGCAATCCACATATCTTCAAGTAGCACATGCATTTTTCCGCATGTCCTTAGTTTATAAAGATGTGTGATGTTGTGTCTAGCTAGACACGTTCTAGTGTTCTGCCCGTAAGTGTAATACACCTTACACCCACCCACCAAAGGCGTCACCAGTCAGGTGACCCTGTCAATAAAAGAGGCCAGGTGCACGTGCCTGGGGCAGTTCTTAGTACCTCACTCTCCGTGTCTGTGTCGTCCTTTCTGCACTATGGGGGCTTAGGGCCCAGAACGTAACAATGGCGACGAGGGTGGGATGTGTTCGTGTGTGCAGCTGCTGTTTGAGAAAGTGGTGTGAAAGGGGATGTGTGCGGCCCATGTTAAGGGCAGTCCCCGTGCTGAGGGCGAAGTTATCGTCGGAAGACCCACGGGGCATGTGGGAAGCCCCGGGGTGAAGAAGATAAGTGGGAGCCCACCCTGCATTGAAGAGTCTACTGCGGTGCCACCCGCCACAAGGTAAGCCCGCAAGGCCAGATTACTGCGACACCCGCCGCCGCAGAGTGCCAGAAGACTGAGTGACGCCCGACCAGTAGTGGGCAGCAGGCGAGACACTGTGCGGCGAGTAAAGAGAGCCGGGGCATGCCTCCACCACTGGCCTACAAGAGTGACCCGATCAGCAAGAGGTCCGCGGGTAGAGCAAGAACAATGCAGCGCGTGGCAGAGCAATGCGGCCAATAAAATCAAGGGAGAATTGAAGGTGACTGTCTGCAGCACGTACCCCCGAGTAATCAACTGCAGAGACATCGGAAGGGGAAAGAAGCGTCACGTAATTCACCGAAGCTGCACCTAGCCTGACTGCTTGGCCCCATCAAAGAAACAAGACTCACTGCAGTGAAGGAGGTCCTGCCGAGGCTGGCAGCCAGTGCGTTTCTCAGATGTCCGTCTGAGAAGGTGCCCGTCATGTAGCTGGAAATCCCTGACTCCACGAGGCTGGCGATCAAAGCACCGGAGGAGCTGTGCGAAGCCAGCAGCCTGAGAAACTGATTGGGGTTCTTAAAGCGGCGATGCCCAAGTATTGAAGTTTAAAGCGGCAATGCCACCTGCTGGTTATTGACGGGACCGCATCTTAAAAAAAAAAGGTGACCAAAGTCGGCAGTGTGGGGAAGCTGCTGAGGAGACAAGTTTTTCAATGGTAGCTCAAACAGTGTGTGAGAAGTTGGCCTGGTATATGATGTTCACTAATTAAAGTGACCACCTTGTGCCATGCCAAGCAACCCTTATGGTGTGGTTGTAAGTCAACCTTTTCGGACTAGCTGCCCTAGTGGTAGCGTAGGCTAAGCAGTCTTTGAGGCTAAACTCGTTAAAGCGTGTTAAGCAGGCTGTTTTACCAAATGTAACCCCCCTTTATACCAATGAAAGGACACCACACAGATATATATTCAAAATATATATGCATTTATTACTCAAAGTAACCCCTAGTCTCTTTATGAGCACAGGAGCACAAATCGTCAAACAAGACAACGTTATAATATACAGAAGTTGCACTTTATATGGATGGGCTCAGCAGAGGTAGGGTTCTTGGGCTGTTTAAGGCCTCTAAGAGTTGCCAAATGCCTGAGCTCATTCTGGTTAAGGGTAGCAAAGATGGATGGTGCCCTCTGGGGGTCACTCTCAACAGAGATAGGTACATTGGCCCCTCTGCCCCAGCCATTGCTCTTAAGTGTGGGTGGATGTGTTGCAATCTACCTACACTTGGGTTTACCTACTAAATCTATCTAGTAGTTGTAGTCAGGGTGTGCTACTCCCTTTGCTCTACAACAACTAAGTTCAGTAGAACTTATGTATATCTAATCTTGTTTTATATGTACCTACAGGTACCTATGTGATCTTTCAATTGGTAACCAAGAGATTACAATGGTAAAACACAGCAAGCTCAAATCCAACCGCTGCTCACCAATGTGAGAAGTTGGCCTGGTATATGATGCTCACTAGTTAAAGTGATCTCCTTGTACCATGCCAAGCAACCCTTATGGTGTGGTTGTAAGTCAACCTTTTCGGACTAGCTGCCCTAGTGGTAGCGTAGGCTAAGCAGTCTTTGAGGCTAAACTCGTGAAGCGTGTTAAGCCAGCTGTTTTACCAAATGCAACCCCCTTTTATACCAATGAAAGGACACCACACAGATATATATTCAAAATATATATGTATTTATTTCTCAAAGTAACCCCTAGTCTCTTTATGAGCACAGGAGCACAAATCGTCAAACAAGATTACAGTAGAATACACAGAAGTTGCACTTTATATGGATAGGCCCTGGTGGCCGCTCAAACCATATACTAAAATAGTGGTATAAGTACCACGAACAGGAAAGGAAAAAGGCCTAGGGCCTCTAGAATCGCTGGGCCTACAAGGAGCTAACTTCAGTTAGTGACCAGGAGGTCCACGGGTCGCGTGTGCAGTGAGGAAAGTTACACGCGGGCTCCCATAGGTTTTCAATGGGTGCGTAAAAGTTTAAAAGTTACTGCAGAAAGGGTCTTCTGGATGGACTACGATCTTGAGATTCAAAACACAGACACTAGAGATGTTTCTCTACACTTGGGCACCGGAGTGCCAACTTTACCTCACCCACAGGAAGCGGGTGCATAGGTCTCGAAGTGCGTCGGGTTTCTTCTATCGATTCAATGGAGCCTGATGACAAAGATGCTGCAGGCGGTCGGTCCAGAAGAGATGCGGTGGATCCAAGAGTGGATCGGAGTTGTAGAAGACCTGAAAGCAGAGGGGACAGTGTTCACAGTCACTAGCCAGTGACCGGCGTGGCACCAGGTAGGTACCAGGCGATGTCGGGTGCAAACAGGTGGTTAGGTGTAGCTTGTCTCCACAGCCACGTGGTCCCTGAAGGTCGACGACGTCCAGGAGTCGAGTCAAGAGCTGTCCCACGCAGGCTCTCGCTGTCGGCGGTGTCGGCGACTCGAAGGAAGCAAACAAGCCTTGGCAAAGGCAGGCAAAGGCAGGAGTCGTGGAAAGAGAGGAAAGCTAATTGTTCTGACCAGCAAGGTCAGAGGGGCTGCTCTTTTGGAGAGCAGCTAGGGCCAGTCTGGAGCAACCAGACCAGCAGCATCGTTGATTTCAAAATAGGTCGCCAAAATGGCCACTAGCCAACGGGCCAGGGACCGGGCAGGCGCGTCGAGATGCAAAGTGCAGAGGGGCCCCACGCAGATCGTGGAGATGCTGGAGGGCTCACCTTTGGTGCAGATGCTACTCGGTGGTTGGGCTTCTCAGGACCCAAAGCACAACTTGGAGGGAGCCTCTGTCGTTGCGCTTGCAGCTTGTCGTTGGTCTTCCAAGATGGCTGGCTCCACGTGTCTCGGTGCCTCCGCGGGTTCCTTCTTTGCAGGGACTGTGGATCGGGCGGTGAGAGGTCTGGAGGTCCAGGTCTTGTCGGGCTCTGGGCTCGGGCTCCGGCAGGAGGCGGCGGCAAAGCAGACGTTGAATAGCTGGTTGGTGCTTGCGTTAGCAAGATGGTCACTCCCTGACCATAGGGGAGATTTCCTTCTGTCCTCTGTGCAGCAGAGCGTCGAAGTTCCTGTCTTCTTCTTGTGGTTAAGTTGATTCCAGGATGTCTGAAGTCATAGGACACAGCTCCTACCTTTAAGCGGATTCTAGGGGCCGGACTACCTGCTAGGTCCCTCCCTAAGGGTGGGACCAGGAAGGGGGGTGGTTACACCCCCAATCCTTTGTCCAGCTCGCCCCAGGTCCAGGGCTGGGGTGCCCCAGGACCGGATTGAACTGGCATATGCACCGAGGCTCCTTGTGAGCCTCAGGCATGTCTGGTTTCTTTCAAGCCCTACCTGACCAATACACAATCCTGTCTGGGGTGGTGCTCGCACCTCCCCTGGCAGGAAACCCTTTGTCCACGTCTCCCAAGCTGGAAGGACTCCCAGCAGCAGGAGGGCAGACTTGTGTCTGTGGTGGCAGCATCCATTTTGTGGAGCTGAGGCTATGTCTGATTTTACCCGGGTTTCAGGTACTGTACATGTCGCGTCCCTCTAGAAGGGTGGAATGCTAACCCCGTCGCCAGAATTGGCGAGGGGTTAGTATTCCAATTCGTATGACACCTTACTCGACATGTTTTGATAAAGCCAAACCAAAGATAGCATTTAACCGCGAGGTTCATAATGCACTTAAGAGTATATGGTATGACGATATCTGGAAACGGTAGAAGGAAGTTGTTCCGACCACTGCAGACAGGCTCAGCTCATGCCAGAGCACCATCTCACATGGAACCAAGCACTCTGCCTTCAGGATTGTCAAGGCCTGCCATAGGAGTGTCTTATAGGTTAACCTGTGTCCCATTTAAGGTTAGGTATAGGTATACTACACCTAAGTAAGAGGTGGTTACACCACCTTACCCCAGCTGAGTGATCAGCCAGTTGTGTCAAATTTGTTAGGCCAGGCCAGGGGTGGCATAATACATGCTTCAGCCCCTGGTAGGCCTTAGATACCTCAATGCCCTGGGTACCTAGTGTACACTGGTACAGGGGCTCGCAGGGTGATCCACTTCCAATTGGGTATGCACCTAGGGTGCATAGTGTCAATTTAGTAGAGAGAACAGCAAGCTGGGGGTCTGATTAGCAGGCCCACAGCCTCAATATGTCAAAAACCAGTGAAGCAAAAAGCAAAAATTTGGGGTGACCATAGGATAGCAGACCCCACTCTCCTACACAGTGCTAAAGGAGAGTGCACGGAAAGACAGTCTACATGCTGCTACAATATAAAGAACAATTGAGGCAAAAGTGAAAAGGACTGAGTGATAGGAGGTGACAAAGCAGCCCCTACTGCAGTGGCGTCCCCGTGCTAGATGAAGACTGCCAGGGCATGCAGAGACTACAAAAGAGAGGCAACTCTATACGTAGACGGTGAAGAGGAAAATACACCACCAAGCAAGTGCGCAGCAGTGCAGGAACAGATGCTACAGCCTCAGGAACAGAAGACTGAACATCCAGCAGAGAAAACGAAAGGCGCAGTCAGAAGCACGCAAGCAGGAGTGACCAGGAAGAGGTCGAAGAGCTGGCTGGACAGACCACCAGGACCACAGTTACCCCGAAGAGGGCAGAAGAGCATCACGCCCAAGGTGCGCGACAGACGCATCCAGAAGCATGAATGCATGGGCAAGCGCCCAGAAGTGCAAGACCTCCTCGAAGAGAAGGAGGCATGCAGAAGGCATCAAGGAGAACCACTGCGCAATCCCCAAACAAAAGATGGTGCCAATGGAAGTTCCCAAGAGGAAGTACAAGTCCTACTGACAGGACAGTTCCGAGACGGGTCCACAGGAAAAATGAGACCGTCCGATGAAAGTTCCCAAGGGGAAGTACAAGTCCTACTGACAGGACAGATCCGAGACAGATCCACCAGAGAGATGAGACTGTCCAATGAAAGTTCCCGAGAGGAAGTACAAGTCCTACTGACAGGACAAACCTGAGACAGGCTCACAAGAAGGGTGAGACCGTCTGGGCGCCCAGCGAGGTCCATGTGACACCAACATGAGACATGAGGCAGGACGCCACCCCCCTGTGAGATCCTGGTCGGATGAGAGAGAAGAGAGTGACACGATGCCACTCCGCGGAGAGAAAGGAACAGTGGCACGGTGCCACAGGGCAAACAGCCACCACAGGCGAGCAGGAGGAAAGGAGCAGAGCGACAGGGCAGAAGACTCGTACCACCACCAGAGGAGCACACCCAGAGACACCAGACAGCCACCAGCCGGACCAACGCCCCGGGAGACAGCCCACGGAGAAGACCCAACTGGAAGTCGCAGCTTGCGCGAACTGAGTTTCTCTCCAAAGCGTCCCAGTGAGACCGTCCAGTCCTGAAGCCAGACCAACGTCCCTGGAGGCAGACCACGAGGAGAATCAAACGTAAGACGCCAGCATGACGCAAGGATCTCTCCAGCGCTTTCCCGCGCAACCAGTCAGTCCCGAACACCGACAGGAAAAATCAGACGACATCCCTGTGTCTCACCGCAGACGACCCGGGCAAAGACAACCTCAGCAAGATAAAGGCACGCTGCGAAGCCCCGCCAGTCCTTCACGCTCCACAAACTCACCCAAAACAACTGACCGCCGCCTGCTGCCCAACTGAGAAACAACCACCGTTCATCATCACCACCAAGGAGCATCGCACCACCAACACGAATCCACACACTCCAGATAACCGGAGTTCCATGAGCGAGCCACCCAGGAACCGTCTGTGTGTACCCCGTCAACCTGCAGCATACCGAAGTAGAGCGCACCCAGCCATGGGAAGATCCACCCCTGGGATTACAAAAGACTAGACCGCGGCCCTGTGGGAAGTTCTGCAGCGACCTCTAAGCGCGGCCTACGCAATGGCCCGCACAGCCCACATAGTCATGTGGAAATCCAAGGACAAGGAGCCTCAGTGGAGATCCCGTGAAATGGGAGTCCAAACAGGAGAATTACCTTGGCAGGCGCTCCTCGACACACACAGGATGCAGGGAGGTCACAGTCGAAGACCGGAAGGCCTCACACACAGACATCCTCCAGAGCGGACCTCACCACAGCTCCCAATACACTGATGCTGGATTTTGTACATAGACTTCGACACTGCGAGACCAGCCCGGTCTAAAACACTTTGCTAAGGACAACTGCTTGCCTATGGAAGTTGTCAGCTGTAAGAATAGTAATTTCTTGACACATTTTTCTTCTTTTTGCCACATTCGGGACCAGTATTGTATTGAAGACACAGCAGACAGCTTCTAGTTCAGCAGTGCCTCAAATGACTGTAAGACCATCTCAAATAGGACGAAAAAACCCTTTTTCTGGGTTAACAGGCACGCCCAAAGGGCGAAATGTCACTTTGTCTGCGGCCTCAAAATCCTTGACAGACCAGGAGCTGGTTGTATCCACTTACATTCAACATTTTTGGGATCTAACATCAAGTTTTGCAATTGCATGGTAAAGGAGAGGCGAGGGGACTGAATTGTCTTAGCCGAAGGCTTCCCAATTGATGAAGGGTGGGGTCCTACCAAGCATTTCAAGCCCCATCCTTACATGTGCATAGTAACAGCCTAGCTCTGAGATTGTTCTATTACTCGCCTGGCGCTCCTCCCAGAAATCCTCAGCAGCAGAGTGAACTGTTTGGGGCAATGCGTGCAAATTCTACACTCTAAACAGCACCTACCTCCCTGTTGGGTGGGGTTTTGGGGGTGGGGGTTATTCACCTTTAAAATTGTGCATCAGTACTGCCCACAGCACAGGCTGCATTACTGCATGGATATAGTTCCGGTCTCCCTTTTACGATGAGACATGCAATTAATTTCAGTGGCGGTTCCTCTGTGTGGGCGTTGGGGCGTCGCCCCACTGATTATTTTGCCCCAGGGCCCACCAGCGGGCAGCAGCACGCTTACTTTATAAAATGCTATTTCAGCCCGCGGCACAGCAGCAGTCAGCTGTCTCACTCAGCCGCGGGCATTACCGGACGTCATTCACGTCACTCACTGTGATGGGGGAGGGGGGTGTGGTTAGGAGCAAAGCAATTTGGAAGACTCAGGCATTCAGCAAGCCTAGAGCCAGTGCAGCAATGCGCATGTCGGGTTGGCCGGGTGCCTTTCCTTGACCAGCCCGACATGCGTAGTTTTCAGGGTCTCGCCACTCTCGCCTATACAATGGAGGAGGGGGAGGGGGGTTCGAAACCGCAGCCCCCTGGCTGCCTAAGGAGCGTCGAGTTCTCCTGCCCCGGCCAATAAAGCAGCGCTTAGATTCGCTACTTTAGCCAGTCCTGGCTTTAGCGTCTCTAGGTAGAGAACGCAGAGCCTGCTGTGACTGGGCACGTCCAGGAGCATGAAGGGCATATTGGCCAATCACTGCATGACTTTATTGGGAAGCCGTGCAGTGATTGGTCATTGCTGCCCTAGCTCAGCCTCTCTCTCCTCCCCATCCCCTCCGTGCGCGCGTGCATGCCATTCGCACACAAGGAAGGGAGTGAGAGAGTTAGGAGCACTCGTAGAGCTCTGCCTGACCATGTTGCCCGGTGAGGCCTCGCTGGCGCACACACTACTTCTTCATGGTAGGCAGCCTGCAAGCCCTGCAGGTGCTGCTGTCTTCTTGAACCTGTGGCTGAGTGCAGACTAGACGAGTCAGACTCTGGAAGGAGGATCGATTTAGTGAGTACTGACTACTAGCTGCGCTGCATATTGTTGTATTCAGTTTATTGTGCAGTGTATATATCATGCGTGTGAGTGCACTGTAGTCATCATGTGGCCCGTGACTGTACTGGCCAGAGCACAGCTGCTGACTTTGGTGTGTCCAAAAGTCGGCAGGTCTGCTCTGGCCATTACCGACTGCACTGCACACTGCGTCAAATGATAAATGTTGAAGCCATCGATGCTGAGACCCGAACCTGGTTCACCGACCTTAAGGGAACCTGGTTCGAGTATTGGCATGGTCGGCTCAACATCCTGTGATTCTGGGCAAATCCCTTTAGAAACAAGCATTTGCAATGCAATAGGTCTCGCGTTTACGTGAGTTTAAGCTAATGGCATTGTATAATGACAATGCCTTTTATTTATGTTTTAAAAACCCAAAACATAAATAAATGCATTGTCATTTACAATGCCAATAGCTCAAACCCGCGTAAATGCGAGACCTATTGCATTATAAATGCTTGTTCTTGTCTGACGTCGTGCACTGGACAGCCTCTAGGCGCTGGGAAGTGTCAGCCCAAGATTGGGAAGGAATGGCTGGAAGTGTTTGAAGTGGAATGAATGGCTTTGAAGGTTGGAAGAGGGGGAGAAAAGGGTGATATACGTTTTAAGACTCAGTGGTACGAATGTTGAAAGAGCCGGTATAAGGAGCAGAGAATGGACGAGGCAGCCGGAAGTGGTGATTTATTAGTCTGAGGGGTTTTAACGGTATGAGAATGACCAGAGGTAGTATGGGGGTGGCCGGGTGAGTTGGTGTGATGGTTAGACCAGGTGAAACGACAGTTAGGAGTTGCTGTTTGGCATTTAGAAGTTATTATTTTATATTTCAGTGTATTTATGTTGACATTGCAAACGAAACACTGAACGGTATACCGATGTGCGTCTTAAGCGTACAATGCACATTGCAACATTCCTCCGCCCGACAATACAGCAAGTGCCATTGCCACGTGTTTATTATAGGCCATTGTTTCCATCATCATCATAATGCACGTACCCTAACGAAACAGTGATGCACTTAACTTTGTCCCTATCCCTAAGTCATTGTTACGTGGGAGTAAGAAGTTATGATATACACAATACATGTGGTTAGGGTATGAGGGTTAGTAAAGGTAGAACAAGGGCCTGCTGGCTCAATGAAGTGCTTCAGACGCAGACCTATGGGAGCCTTGATGTGTGAGGGTAACAGAGATGGCAGAATTCTGAGTCCTGCGGCACGGGTGTTAGGAGCGGTGTATGACAGAAGGTGTTGAACTTAGAGGGCACAGCAGTGTGTTTTAAGGACAGATAGGAAGGGACGAATTGACGTGAGGTTTAAAAGAGGGGTGAACGACGGATTGAAGATGACGAGTGGTGATGGTTAAATGCATCGGTGTGAGTGTTGAGGGGGTGTGAGGGTCCGAAAGTGGTGACCGCGAGTCAGGATGTTACAAGCAATGAAGACGTTTATAGGGTGTGTGAGGGCTTGACCCTCCGGCGAGCTAGGCACTGTCGCCATTGTGAAACAAGCAGGAGGTGGGATAAGGGAGGGGGTGGCAAATGGTGTACATTTCGCGGGCGCTTTGATGTTCGCAGTGGCCGCGCGGCTCACTGAGAACATCAAAGCGCCTGCGAAATGTACACGCAGGCTGCCAAATGGTGCACGCGCACGGCGCACATGCACTGTAGTTGGGGGCCTGAAAAGCACTCGTTTGCATTTCCCAATCCCCGTTTTCTATAGCTCTCGCCGGAGCAGCGCTAAAGCGCTGGCTCAGGCGAGACCTAAAAATAATCAACAGTCTCCCGTTCCCTGCCTGACAAAAAGTTAAGAAAATGATGCCTAGCGTAAACGTTTCAAAAAAAATATTTTCCCAGAGGCTCGGAAACAGAAATGTATATCTGGGCGTAGGCGGCGCGCTCATGAGAAGTAGAGCCATTTTTAACACGTAGCGGTATTCTGCTGGTGTGAATTCGGGTGCAGACTGCAGTGCTTTTCCGCTTGGATTTACCGGCCTCGACAAGCAGAAGTATTCTATGCAAAGAACTAGTGTGTTATTATTTGTTCCACATCTATGCATGATTTGGGCACGTTCAAATGCAAATGTTTGGCAATGGCCGCCATAGTCATAGCCAGTAAGACTGCTGGATGAGTTGACATCCATCGTTCAAAAGTGCCGCTGAGCTCACGTGCCTCGAAGCCCAACCTGCGGCCACGCAGCCTTAGTTTCAAAGGAACAGTTCTGATAGTTATCGGCCGCGGTTGCTTTTACCTTATTTAACAGTACTGCACTATTACTATTCGCAGACCAAATGGTAATGGAGTAGTACCGGTAACACTTCCATGCAAACTCATAGTATGGAGGCTGAGGCACATATTTAACACATCTCTGCTAAGCTTCAATGTACCCTGCCCGCGTTTATGTTACATCCTTCGCTGACGGGCTACTGTTTGAGACAAAATTACAGCAGTGAAAGAACATCTTCTCTAAGTTAGAACCCGATTCTTCCCTTCCAAAGAACATATTTGCAAAATTATCAACTACAGCCGATGACTATTAGAACTGCTTTTTAATAAAGGCGCCCATTTGCTTTGTGCAACTGTCCTTCAATTGTTCTAATAGCCTTCTCTGACCCTCAGAGGCAATTGGAACAATTAAAGGACAGTCGCACAAAGCAAATGTACGCCTTAATCAAAAGCAGTTCTGAATTACATTCGGGTTGGGTTCTCGCTCTATTAACACTCTTTGAAGTGCAGAGTGACTCTGCACTTCAAAGAGTGTTAGTGTTTATTGAGCAAGAACGCAGACTGGTGCAGAAAATGTTTCTCATAATGTAATTGAGCTGCTGTTGTGTTGCAATATTGAAAACACAAGTCATCACTATCCATGAATATTTATAGATGTAAACACATTTAGAATTTTGGACGATTGTCTGTGCACTGTCAGTGACCTGGCCAAAGAGGGCATGAAACATCTAAAACTGGATCATATATTCAAAGCTGCTCCTAACAGGGGCCTCGGCCCCTAAATACGTTTCGACAGACAGGGCCTCCAAAATCCTTAAGGTGTCCCTGGTAAATTTGCTTGAAAATGCACCATTTGCCCACCCTTTTTTAAAAAAAAATTCTCGGGGGAGAAACCCCCCCCCCCATCCCCCTTAGCTTGTTCAGGCTTGCTCGCTCGCCACAGTGCACTCCGGCGCAATTTTTACGCCCTACCACCTTCAAATGTCACCAGCCACCACTGATTAATTTTAAATAACCCTTAACGGAGCACCTTTTGGTGATTCATGGAACTGTCACCTGCAACGTATTGTTGGGCATCCAAAAAAAAACATTATTTTCCTAAGAGGACAGCACGTAACATATTGCCATGTTTCCCATACCTCATTCTGGTATATGTAGGGTTTATTCTTCTCAGCTTAGAGGGGTAGACTACAGACGTTCTGTAATGCCCTATAATTTTCAATTCGTGTTTGCATCAAGTCCTGTTTTCTGAAACATATGTACCTTTCCTGTTTTTTTGGCAATCACAAAACAATGATAACCTTTCAGAACAGGCCCCTTAATATCACATTTCTGACCCTTGGAATTACCAGGACAGACCTAGCCCTTGGTACACACTGAATTAGTGTGATAGCTTGCCCAGAAACATTTAGAATACTAGATATCAGGGAGTTGGGTCATTCAGGACAAGGGTGCACACCCTTATGCCATGCAAGAAATATTTCTGAGTCTGCAGTGGTTTATTTTATATTTTTAAACAGCTCATCTCTTGCCCATTATGGATGTTGGTGAGCTTATATTGCGAAAGCTTGAAACTCTGAGGTGAGTACCCAATTGAGGGTACATTATCCCAAGTAATGAGTGGGTGGGAAAGGTCCACAGCTGTCCTGATTTCTGTAGGAGTCTCCTCTCTTGACAGGCTGCGGCTAGCTAGACATTTGCTATCTCTTTCACTGATGAACCGGTGTGCACAATGGGTCTTGGCCTGTCCTGTGAGAGGGTCTACAACAAGGATAGGGTATTGAACGCCACAGGCTGTTGGGCAAATGAACATGGTTGTGGAAGGGTATGGAACACAAAGCATGGCTTCTTTCAGTGCTTAATTTGAGCCGGCGATTACCGGTGCTTGGCATCTGCACTTATTTGTCAACACCGGGGATTTTAACAGTCTGCCACATGGTGGCGCTGTCTGACTAATTTAAAGATGAACACAACAACAGTTGTTTATTAATTCAATATACATTGAAAAAGACTTTTGAGTGCTGCCCAAGCCATTCTTATAGCACTGGGGGCCTGCAATAGGCTGAATTGTCACACCTGTAGGAGTGTGATGATTAGTAATTGTGTTTGTACTGCAATTGGCATTGATGTGAGGGGCAGTTTGTGGTACAAGCTGCAGTGACCTCCTGACGAGGAACCTGGCACATATGTTTTTTACAAATTAAGCACTGGCTTCTTTCCTGCTGCGTATGCGGCCCTGTGTGGGCTTCACTTGCTGCTTGTCATGAATTATTATAAGTGATTAGTGATGTAGGTGCTAATGTCAGAATGCACTTGTAATAAGAAAGTAACACCTGCATTGTTAGAGTGACTAGCATCTCCCACTTAGAACATAAAATACATAACAGTGGTAGGAGCAGTTTTTGGAATGAACAAATAAGGATGTCATGTCTTTTGAGGGAGGGAAGTTTGAGATGGAGTTTAAGTAATGGAGATGAGGGCCAAAACAAATGTTTTAAAGCTTTTATAGAATTGGAGAACCGCTTTCACAGTGTCTATGTTGGTAGGTATGTTATAGGTTTTTAAAGTGCAATACCACTCGTTACTTTTTGGTACTGAAGCCAATCACGTTAGAAAGTGCTGCATGTAAGTTAGCCGAAATGTTGGCTAAACAGAGAGATCGTAAACTACACTTAAAATGAATTTGGGAAGAGGTAGGTCGAAGGTGCAGTGGAATACCATTTTCATAACTTTGTAGCTATGACAGAGAAAGCTTGGCCACTCGTACATGATCTTTTAAATCTGGGAACGATTAACAAGTTATGGGTGGCTAAATGTAGAGATCTATAAGGCATGTATGTTTTTTAATTATACTGTATTAGCTCCAGTACCATGACCTAAAGGGTGCTGTAAATAAGATGAAGCACTTTAAAGAAAATACGAGCATGAATGCAAAATAGCCACTGCAAAGGAAAGTGAGAATTCTGTTAAGTACACAGAGGCGAGCATTATACGTTAAATTCCTTTTAATCCAACTCCAACAGCATACAAAAGCTTTCATAGAAAACAAGCATTAAAAATGCAATAGGTCTCGCCTTTCATTAAGTTAAAGCCATATGCTTTGCTATACAATACCATTGGCAAAGCAAATGGCGTTAACTTAATCAAAGGCGAGACCTATTGCATTTTTAGTGATGTAACGTAGGATCCATGCATGTAATAAAACTGCAGCCAAGTATTCCCACAGAAAAATGCAAACACACGGCTGGTGTTAGTTTATTCATGAATGTATATGTGGAATGTGTACTAATTGGAGTGGGCCGAGTGTGAGGGTTATGGAGTTTACACTAACTAACGCTTCCTTGCAAGAATATTTCTCTATTGTTGAATGAGGGTACTAGTGAGCACGAGAGATCTCTGCAGCCCACTTTCCTTCTGTAGTTGTTCTCGGTTCACAGAAACACACATTCATGGATCCATATACCAGTGGACCAGCAATACAAACAATTTGGAGGCAATTGGAACTACAGCTAAGCCAAAGATTCAGCTTTGTTCAGGAGAGCTAATCACAAGCTGACCCAGTCTTTGTTTCATTTTAACAAAAGCGTTTTTTAAGTGCAACTATGAAAATAAATATGCATCAAATAGAGGTTATAGGAACTTGTGCCTATTCTATTTCAATATAAAAGATTGTTCCTATCAGCTCCACCATCATGTGCTGTGCTGAAATTACTTTTAGCAGCACTCCTTGTAGAAAATCTGGGCCTGGCTCTAAACCGTCCCACAAAAGTAAGCAAAGTCATAGACAGTCTTGGACAAACTAACCGCAATTGCCATGACCACCCCTAAGTCCATAGGCATCTTTGCTGCTTTGTGCTTTGAATAAATACAACAGTCTGGGCTTGAGCAGGGTTAAATAAGAAAACAACCTGACTTCTAGTTCATATAAATAGTTTTAGCATTCTTTCCAAGTACAGTATTTCATACTGTTTTATCAGCCACATAACATATTTGAAATGTATGCTGATTTCATCCAAGCTAAAGCTATTTATGAAGTTCTTCACCACCAAAGTAATTTCATATTTCGGTCAACAAGACACTTGCTATTTGCCATATCCATCACAACACACATCATAAGAGGACTGCCCCAGGCAAGAAAGAGCAGGTGGAGAAACAGCCTGGCCTGATTGCACCTTTCCGCCACACGTCCAATATCCAATTTCAACAGCCAGGTGCGAGCATGCAAAATATTCAACAAAAGCAAGACAGCGTTAAAACAGTGTGCACACTAGGAGTGTAAAATACATGAAATAACCACATTAAAACTGAGTGAGGAAATAAGAACAAGGAAGCACCCCAGGAAAAGTAACTTCACATTCAGTGAGATATCTGAGCAAGGGTCTCCGGCTAGTACATCCTCATCATTGCTTGACCGGTTTCTTCTGCAAATAACGTGGCCCTGACCTGGTTACATCTTTGTATTCCAGTAGGGATATTTAAGTAAAACTATTGTATCTTTGCTAGATAAAACTGACGCCTTGAGCTGCAGAGCACCGACTCCACGAAACTACATATCTCGCAATCCATTTTATAGGTATTTCTACAGAGAACACAAATACGTATTTTGGTACGATTTACTGGAATCCTCCAATATCATTACAAAAGGTACGCCCTCAAAAGTAGAAAAAAATGTAAGGCTGTAGCGGTGCCCCACAAGAATGTGAAAAGTAACCGTATACGCAGTTCAGTACTGTAAAAAATAAATTTGCTTGGTATTTGAAAAGATAATATGCAAACTTGAGCTTGATGTCGAGCAGCGCAAGCAGTCGGCATTGCGTAAGGCCATGAGAAACCTGTGCGGTCTCAAACTCCAGCTGCACTCCCGGCTCAGCCCTGCACGCGTGCGACGCCCGCTCCACCCAGCCACGCTGTTGATCTAACCTGGAGTCGCCTCGTAGGCACTGGTAGAAAGTGGCCATGTTCCCTGGGAGCAGTGCTTTCCCTTCCTCATCCTCTCGCCCAGCGACGGGTAAGCACACCGCACCCAGGGCGAGTTGTCTCCGCCCGCTACTTCGGCGCTCCTCTCCTGTCTCAGCAGCTCCGGTTCCTCCTCTGCCCCAGCAGCCAATGTTCGCCCCTACGCGCAGCAATCCAAGAAGTGCCTGCCAGAGTTCAGCTCGCTGCCAACGCGATCTCGCGCCGGTCCCCCGAGCAAATAAACGCTCCCTGGGCAATAGTTCATTTAACAATGTGCAGCTGAGAAACGCGTTCGACTCGTCCTGATTTCATTGACAGCAGTGACGCGCACAGAAAGCTTTTTTACTACTTTGGTTGCTAGTCTTCTCCATGTCATATATTTGTAATGCGTTGAGATATTCAATGACATTTAGGTAAATTAAATGATTCACTTTTATAATGCAAGCAGAGTTGTGACATGTTAAACTTGGACTCTATTTTAACACAAAATCAGAGCGTGCAATTGTAAATGTATTAGTATGTTTAGAGAAACAGGCTTGGTAAATAAACAAGGCAGAGCAACGCGGTCCTGAAAGTGAAAGAGGACCGCGCTGCAGCCGATCTCTTGTCTTTATGGGGCCATATGTTTGAAACACATGGCCCCATAAAGATAAGAAAAGCCTTTACTACAAACGTAATGCAACCGAGCCAGTCCAACTGGGACGGCTCTAAAAGAGAAAAGTGTACGTCACTAGACGCTCTTTTCTAATGGCTGGCCACCGTTTAGCATAAACGGTGACGCCAGCCAATGGAAAAGAGGGGCGGGGCTTAAAGCCCACTCGAGAAATCTACCCTAACTCATTAAATCTCGCCAGCGAGACTGCGCATGTCTGCGCAGTCTACGCCAGGCGAGACCTAAAAACAATGTTCTCAAAACACTTCTTGGAACAAATAAAATACAATTACAGCTTCCAGGATAACCAGGATATGTTTTAGCCAATCAGGATGCAGCGCGCTCCATAAACCTCAGTTCCCCTGGAGAGGTCCTCTCTGTTTAGGTCTCGCCTGGCGTAGCTGCGCACATGCGCAGTTGGCTCGGTGAGATTTATTGCTAATGAGTACTTTCAGAGAAGGGCTTTAAGCCCCGGCCCTTATTTCCATTGGCTGGCATCACGGTTTATGGTAAACGGTGGCCTGCCATTGGAAATTAGGGTTTTTGGTGGACGCCCTTTGGCCTCCGAGCGGACTCGGTGGCCTGCTTTGCGTCTGTCGCAAAGCAGTTTCTTATCTTTATGGGGCTATGTGTTAGAAACACATGGCCCCATAAAGATAAGAGATCAACGCTTGTTCTTTCTGTACACTATGTTGTGAAGTCTTTGGGCGCTCTAGAAGTGTCTTGTTGTAGTGTAAAGCAGAAGGCACTGCTCTGTCAGTTCATCAATAATTGCCCCCCCCTTGCTTCTTCAGAAACCAACCTGGGACTGGGATGAAACAGACGAGATGAAATATACGTTTCTTCGTTTGTAGCACTGAAAAGTAAAGGTTTGCTTTGCAAAAGGCCAGTGGCGCCGTGCATTTCCGCCATGTCAGTGTTGCGGAGGTATCCGGGGTTAGATGTGATGCCTCTGCTAAACCCCTCTTAAGTGGGCTCTGCTTTGTGGCTTGGAAGTGTACATATAAAACCCAGTCTGGAAGGAAGAGTGCACACTGCTGCGCGGTGGGACTTTGGCCGATTCATCCAATCAAACTTAAGGTTTTATGCAAGGTGGCATTTCTATTAATTGTTTTAGGGAAAACCCGGCCCTTTCAAATCTTACTTAGGCCGGTGCAGAAGTCAGATCTGATCTTCTGTGTTGGTGGTGGTACTGTGAGGGGGGGGGTGCCCATGCTAATGACCCACCTGCAACATATCTGCACTTGAAACTTTCTAGCGATTCCTCCCCTCCACCTCAAAGTTACAGACACGCATGTTTCAAAGAACGCCACTAAAATAGCAGCGGGGAAATATATACATACATTTCAACACTGTGATCTAGAAAAGCTGATTTTGAAAAGGGGGTATAGCAGTAAAATACACAATTAAGTAACCTGTTTGTCTCCGCCACAAAAATGTAATGTGATACGTGCATTGAACATAGTCAGCTTGCGTTTATAAAAGTCATGTTTGAAACTTGTACTTTATTTCCTGTGGAAAATAAAACTGGGCATTTAACGGGCACTTTATTGTGCCCAACGAAGCTTTCGGGCACTTTATTGTGCCCAACGAAGCTTTCGTTATCGAAGCCTGTGTTGTCGAAGGTATTTTAAAGGCACAAGTTCCACGGAGACGGACTGAGTTGGGTGTGTGTGTATATATATATATATATATATATATATATATTCACTGAAAAAAACCATAGGTTTCACACTCGTTATAGTTAGCTGGACATTTCACTCGTAAAAAACCAATGAAATTCCCCCGTTATAGTTAGTTCAGCTCACTATAACTCGCGCGCCCGCAATCCACTGCTGATGACGTCACATATTACATCACTCATGACATGGTCAGTGACATCACTCATGACATCACTGATGACATCTCAAATGACATCACTGATGACATCATCCATTGAGTATGTGTTTCTGAACAATTTTAATATGTTTAATATATATAGGGAAAGGCCTGTCGAAGAATGAGTGGGTGTACAAGTGTGTAAATGGATGATTTTCTGTGGTGCGTAACTGACTCTAAGTGAGTCATTAAATGTATCTTACTGCAGACTAGTGACTAAACTGTGTAAATGTTTGTATGTGTCTGTATGTCGGTGTATAAGTGGCGGCATGGTTTTGTGAATACCTATATAAGTATCTGTATGAGTTATTGATTGCTTGTCTCAGTATCTGTATGGGTTCCTCAGTGTTTGTGTGGGTAGGGTGTGTGTGACTCTATGCATAGATGTGTGAGTGGGTGATTCTATGGGTGCATTGTTTTAAGAGTGCATCTGTGATGGACTGTATGGTTGAGTGAGTGTATGTATGGGTGTGTTAGGGATTGAATGTATATCTCAGTGGTACATTTGTGACTAACTACATATGTGAAAGGCAGTATATATGCGTGTAAGAGTATATAAGTGGGTATATGTGATAGTGTGTGATTGTGAGAGTGGCTGTATGGATGAGTGTGCTTGTATCAATGATTCTATAAGAGTGTAAGAATGTGATACTATTTTTATGAGTAAGTGAACTTGAGTGTGTATAACCGCATAGGTGAGTAAATGGGAGTGTGATTATTTGCATGACTGAGTAGGTGTGATAGTACCTCTATGGATGATTGGTAGTGTGTGAGTGTCTATATAGGTGTATAAATGCATATGTTAGTTTTGTATGGAGTGACTGTAAGTATGAGTGACTGTACAGGTGAATGAGTGGAGGTGTATGTAGACCTAAGAGTTAATAAGTGGGTATGTAGTTATTGGTATTGCAGTATGTATAGTTTTGACAATTGAACTCTTAAATTATGAGTCTGTGTATCAAAGGTTATATTAGGGTGTGAGAAGATGTGGTAATTTATCACATGGATGACATCATCAGTGATGTCATTTGAGATGTCATCAGTGATGTCATGAGTGATGTCACTGACCATGTCATGAGTGATGTAATATGTGACATCATCAGCAGTGGATTGCGGGCGCGCGAGTTATAGTTAGCTGAACTAACTATAACGGGGGAATTTCATTGGTTTTTTACGAGTGAAATGTCCAGCTAACTATAACATGTGTGAAACCTATGTTTTTTTTCTGTGAATTTGCAAGGTTTTTTAAATGCTAATTCCTAACTATAACGTGTGAAACCTATGGTTTTTTCAGTGAATTTGCAAGGTTTTTTAAATGGTAATTTTTTAATGTTTTATTATATTTTTTATTTATTTATTTTACAATATGCTACCTGTGTATATAATTATAGATTTACTGTATCCTGCAATATGGAATGGCTCAGCTTTTTTTTTTGTAATTTTAGATATAGTTGAACAGCATAGTTAATATCTTCTCTAAACCTCTAAACATTTTTTTTTTTTTTAAGGGTTTTTGACTGTGCGCGTACGGTGCGCGCACGTGGCTTGCATGCGTACGTGCTCCGTGTGCGCATGCGTACGTGCTCCGTGTGCGCATGCGTACGTGATCCACGTGCACATGCGTACTTGATGCGTACGCGCATGCGCACGTGCTCCGTACGCGCATGCACGCGTGCTCCGTACGCGCGTGGTCCGTACACGCATGCGTGCTTGTTCGGTGCGCGCACCGTACGCGTACGGTGCACGCACGGCAAGTCATGTGATCAAGAAACAACACTTTTCATTGGTTTATAGTAGTTTCAGGTTATGTAATTAAGAAACAACACTTGTCATTGGTTTTTATTAGTTTCAGTTCCAGAAACTTCCAACACCACACCCACTCCCCTCATTATTACTTCTGATTCCCTGGGAGAAGGAGCTGAGCAGCTTTTCTAGTACTTCAGTACTTCAGAATGGCAGAGCAGCAGTCATCTTCTGGGAGTGAGCAGGAGACCCTTGTGAGACAGAGAAAGAGGAAACAGAAAGACTCTTTTATATGGCAATTTTTTACATTTCCACTGGGGCAGAAGAAAGTGAATGCTCCCAAAGTCACCTGCACTCTTTGTGATCGTGTCTTATCAAGAGGAGATCCTAAAAAGAAATACTCTTTTAGTATCTTCACTATGATCAGGCACGTTAGAGATGTACATCCTGTGGCTTATGCTCGAGCTGCTAGAGAAAACCCTCCAGCAGCTCAGCCAAGCACATCCGCAGCAGCTCAGCCGAGCACATCATCGGCAGCTCAGCAGAGCACTTCATCTGCGGCGGCAGCTTCACCTTCTTCGGTTCCTCTGGATATACACCCTCTGTTTGAGAGGGTGCATATGCGGTGCAACTTGTGTAATGCTCTTATCTCTTATGCGGACACCAGCATTCCGCTAATATAGAGGAAGATACAGCAGCACACGTGTGACACCCTATAATTTTTGCCATGTCTTTTTTTTCCTCTGTCCCTCAAATAACACAACGGCTCTTTTTAGAGCCACCTAACATCTAAACACTTAAAAAAAAAAATTAATTCTATTTTTTTATGTTTTTTTCCCCGCCGTGCGCGCACCGTGCGCGTACGGTACACGGACCCCGCGATTTTTTTATAAAAAATACAATGTTTTTTTCACCCTTCATGGTCCTTCAGGGACCTGACAAATGCTAGGGGGTCAGGAACTCTGTACCCTACCCCCTTTTCACGTTCTCCACCTTTCTTTTAAATGGAAACACACATTTCTTTTTTTTGCATATTTTAACCCTTTCCAAATGATTTCTACCCCCAACATGACTTCTGCCTGCTAGCATAGCATTAGATCATGGAACCCTGGTGTGTGCAGAGACGTCAGAAGTTCGGCACATAATGTTTCTAATCCAAAGAGCAAGATTGCTTAACTTTTCAAACCTAACAGCAAATCCAAAGTAATGTTCTGTGGGAACACATTTTTCTGGACCAATACAAAACATGCTTTTAAAAATGTAAACATACAGCCTAGTTTTAATGGAAAAATGGTCTGAAACAGCCAATGAGTTCTTTTTATTAAAAAAAAAAGTATATAAGCCTCCATTTTACAACTACCTTTCTTTTCATTTTGTCATTCTACTGAAAGACACCTTCAGAGTGCATCCAGGTCTCCTCCTCACTCCCTGAAATACACTGCTGTTCTACCATTTTCAAGTAAAATTGATTGCTGCTCACCTCCTTGTCCCAGGTAATAAGAAGAAATAGTGAGGGGAGTGGCTATGGTGTATGAAGATTCTGGAAGAGAAACTACTATGAACCAATGCTTCTGAGTGCATCCAGATGTCCTCCTCACTCCCTGAAGTAGATTGCTCTTCTGCCATTTACAAATAAAATTCATACCTGTTCTGCTCTTTGTCCCACGAAATAAGAAGAAATAGTGAGAGGATTGGCAAGGCATTTATAGAGTAGACGGTGTACATTTCACAGATGAAGGCAACAGAGTCTTCCTCTTGATCTTTAGACTCTGCATCGATACTTACTTATAAGTACCAAAAAACACTCAATTAACACAATGGCTCTTTTTAGAGCCAACCAACATCCAAACACTTAAACTTTATTTTTAATTCTATTTTTTATACAATTTTTTTGTCGCATCTCTATGCTTCCCCTGCGCAGGCGTACAAACTGCAGCCATGCACCGGCGCAGGCTCCCTTGCACCATGGTTCAAGCCTGCGTGGTGGGGAGATTGTTCTTGTGCAGGAAGGGACACCTTCCTGCACAAAAACTATCAAAAGAGAATTTTTCCTCTTTCAATGCGTGCTGTAGAATGGAGGACGCACTAAAAGAGGAAAATACGAGGAGAAATAAAAACATTTCTCCTCGTTGTGCCTCACTACGCCACCTCTAGGGTAGCGTAGCATTCACACGCATCTCCAGAGTTACGATTTCTCGTAAACCTGGAGATGTGTCTAGTTCTTTGTGTGTTGCGTGGGAACACCCACAACAACACCCATGGAACGCCCCTTCAACGCACAGTGCTGCGTGTGAACTGGCTGTATTTATGTGGAGAGGAAAAGTCACGCAGGGTGGCTTTTCCTCTCCTTGTAAATATGGAGGAGCTCCCTGCGCCACCAGTACGTTATGAAAAGTGACATAGTGGTGACGCAGGGGCCTTGTTAATCTTCCCCAGAGATGTTAAGCAAATTAAGGGTAAGACAGACAAAGGGAGAGAGACAGAAACAGAGACAGAGAGAAAGGAACTGAGAAGGAGTAAGGCAGTTAGAATGACTGAGACACATGGAGACAGGGAGAGATACATGGTTGAAAAAGTAGTGATGGAGGCAGTAAACCTAGGGGTGTAGTATAGAAGGAGTGAGGGAGTTACGAAAGAGCAGTAAAGGAAGAAGAGAGAGAGAAGGGGAATGAGAAAAGCAGAGTGAGGAGAAGTGAAGAAAAGGGAGCATGAAAGTGAAGGGGTGAGAAATACAGATATTTCAAACTTACCTGACCAACAAAATAACTTAATTATAAATAAATGGTTGAAAAAAGGATTACATTTCCTAAATTTTCTTTCTCGATCTGAAAAAAAAAGAAAAAAAGTAGTAATATTTAACAATACATTTTAGAATACAGTACACATTTTCATATTTAACAAAGTAATTTTTTGCCCTTTTTTTGCTGTTTTCAGAATATATTGAATTTCACTGCAAATTGTGAAATCAATTGCATTCATCACTTAACAGCGGGCAAAAAAATTTACAATCTGAAAGATTGTTTAAAAAAAGCCCTGAATCTCTACTCAGTAAAACATACCTTGATAGAAATGTAACATATATATTAAAAATATCATCTAAGAACAATAACTATTTGCAATAAATAACGTCTGTAAATGTTGTTGCTTAAGCTCATACACCAAAATAATATCTGTCAAAGAAGTCCACAATAGAAACAGTTACCTTTCCATGAGGCCAAATGGTAATTTTTAAATTCTTTTTTGGTGAAATATCCAATGGTAACCCTATAAAATCGAAATAATAGTTTCTTCAGATGCTGCAATTTGTATCTAAAATTTTGGTTTTAGAAAAATTAAGTAGGAATTTGGTAATTCTGCAGGCAAACGTTGCTTGAAAATCAATTGTGAATCATTACACAGTGTCCAGCCTTTTTCACATTTTAGATAAACTGTGTAATGACCAGAAGTTATAGAATGTCCATCATGGAAAATTATTGCAACTGCAACAAAAGTTTTTCCTGATATTGATAATTGATTTCCTGTAAACTTCTTTATTAAAGTGTCCAATGTTGTTCAATCAGCTCTACAACGTTGCATCATTAAAATTACATACTGTCCATTTTCTTTAAAAATAACGTTGATAACATTTCTGATTTACATTGAGAACATTCCATGTTGTGATTTGCATCTTTAACTAATTTACTAAAAGTCACTGATTTACTCTCTGGTAATGTTAAATATATGAACCTTTCAGAATCAACATTAGAGCTGCATGTGTTCAAACAGTTTTCACAACTATGTTTCCATTTATAAGAGAGACCAAACATATTTTCTATTTCTACCCCTTCATCTTCCAGTACCATAAGCATATACATTAAGAATTCCTGTGCATCTTGCTGGACATTTTGAGTAAACTGTGTACATCCTGAACATACATCTAAAAGATTTCTAACATCAGAAGCACTTTCTATTTTAGTTTTATCATTACTCAGCTTCTCATAAAGGAAACTCAGCAGAGAACAGAATCTTTTTTCATGATTTAGTATTATCTGCTCTTTCAAACTTTCAAGATAAAATACAACATTCAGCACTACATTAGCGTAACAGTTGACACCAGAGCTATTTTCAAAATGACAACCAACAACCTCTTCAGCATTGTCCTTTTTCTTCTTGCTTGCAATCACATCACTCTCCTTTTGTTTACTCTTCTGTACATCCTCATTACAGATATTCTCAGTTCTCCTTTTCCGACAAACAACACGATTTTCAAACACAGGATACTGACCTAAATGAGGAGCATAGCTTTTTCTTAATCTATTATATTCCTTTACACAGTTTGCATCAGCACTAACTTTTGACTCATCAAAGTCTATCATGAATAAACCAGATATTTCTTTCACGCGTGACAAAGCAACATATGCCATACCTTCTTTAAATACAGTAGATCCAATGTTTACAAAAGCACTATCTACAGTTAATCCTTGAGATTTGTGAATAGTTACAGCATATGCTAGAGAAAACGGAAACTGCTTCCTACGTACATATAAGTCTTTCACAAGCAAGAAACGAACTGAACAACGACTAATGTCTTTAACCTCTTCAATCTGATCAAATTTTATTTTTAAAAATTAAATTCCATCTTTTTTCTGGTAATTAACAAAACCCACAACTTTACCCATAGCTCCATTCACTAAACCTTTTTCTACATCCAAATTACGTCTTAAAATTACTCGACAGTTCATACATACATAAAGATTCTTTTCTAAACCAGCTGTTTTTGATATGTTTTTCTCTCGAGAATCCAATTTAGTTGTCAATTTGCTTGTCAATATAATAGTTATTCCTTCATGCTGTATTTTATCCACAGCTTCCAGTTTTATAATCTCTTCATTTTCCAATTTCAAAAGTTCTTGATTGAATATAGAGCATTCATGTAGTGTTGGCATTAAGCAGATTACAGTATTTTTTCCAGCAATTTTCTTGTATATTTTCTCTGGAACTATTTGTTCTGTTGGAAACAAATTACATAGCAATCGACTCTGTAATGCTTTTCTGCCATGTTCTGTGAGTAGTCCAATTCTGATATCTTTGAGAATAGTTGCATAATCATCATTTGCTTGCCGCATATTGGTAATTAGTTCTTTGTACTCAAAGTATGTCCAAATATTCACATTACCTATACTTCATAACGACTTTTTCGTGTCTTCATGTGTAAGAGTATGAAATACTGGTTGTCCTTTAACTGGAGTGAGCTGCAGTAGATCCCCAAAAACTATAACATGTTTTCCTCCAAATAGCACGTCATAGTTTGTCTTTAGAATTTGCTGCATTCTTAAATGCACAAAGGCAAGCATTAAGTTTGATACCATGCTTACCTCCTCAATAATGAGAACTTTCATTTTTTTCAATACTCTTGAAACTTCAAAACATGCTTCTCCTGTTAGCTTGTGGTATTGTATTTTGTTCTCATGCTCTACTGGTAACATTAGCAAACGATGGAGGGTAATTCCTTTTATGTTATATGCTGCTAACCCAGTTGGAGCAGTAACAACACAAGACGAAGTTGAATCAGTTTTTTTCTGTAGGTAGCTTCTATTTACTTTCATTAAGAAACTTTTTCCGGTTCCAGCTTGTCCACTCACATACATTCTGAGTGGTTCAAATGATGTGCATGAGCACTCTTTATTTTCATGTAGTAATCCATGATCAATTTGTTTTGTGACTTCCTCATACATTTGTTGTTGTTCATCATTCAGTTGCTGTTCCAAATTTGGTAAGTTTAATAAATCTTCCTGAGCTTGATTCATAGCTGTTTCCACTTCAGTCATGGCTATTGCAGCTTCATTTTCTACGATTGGTTGTCCTAGGGGATCTTGATTGAGCGTCCCAGAACTTTGACTGTCTTGAGAACTGTCTCTAGCTACTTCAGCTGCAATTGTTGCTTCTTGTTCAATTTCTTCATTTAACATTTGTACATAAGTTGTGAAAGTACTGCATTCTATGGTATCTTTGCATGCATTAAAGGAATCTTCATAGCTCTGAAAATGTCCAAGTAATTCATCCTCTGAACGCCATGGTTTAAACAACTGTAAAAGTGCTAAGTGGTAAAATTCCTTCTTGTCAGTAGTGTCGCAACTCAGCTTTCTGTGATTATTCAAACTTCCTTTTGTTTGTTTTACCAAACATCCTTCCTCACCAATGACTTTATATTTTCCATTGTTGATGTCTTCTGTGGTATTCCGTTTAAAAATGTAGTTCTGCAGCACTTCATAGAGACACATGTTCTCAAGATGATGACTTCTCTTTGGGTAATATGTGTCCAACATGTTTGTTCTTAAAATGTCTGTACTTTCTGGTTCGTACTCTGCTAAATATTCAATTTCTAGAATAGATTTCAATACCTGATTTCGCATTCCTGCAAGGCCTAAACTTACCCAAATTATTCTTCTGGATTTGGAGTACAGACTTGCAGATGATAACCTATCTGAGCATTCGTATGACCCAATTTCTCAATGCGATAACATCTTTAAACTGAAACTGTGTAGCCTTTTTTTACTGACAGTCTTCTTGTGAGAAATCTCTTCCCAATTCCGTTTTCTCAGATTTAGTGATGTAAGATGTGACATACCGAGCAACAGCAATAGAATTGTCAGCTACATACTGAATATCCATGTTAGCATTCCACATGGATAAAATGACTGGGTTGTAGTCATTTATATATTTGGACTCTTCTTTTCTTCTTAGGTTGTAGGTATTTTTAGGCGATTTTCTTGTAATAGTATGTTGCACAGCTGACATAAAACTGTTTACTCTTCCTTTTGAAAGAACAGGTCGTGGAAATCCAAATCGACATTTTGTGTAGAATTTATCTTTACTCTTGTACTTTCGTCGACAGTATTTTCCACACCGATGACTTTGGAAACGTAAAACTTGCTCTTTTAAGTTTTTTTCTTCTGTGCTTTTAAGTATAGCACATGTTGCATATCCTTCAATGAAAGATAAAACTGCATCATCAGAATCTGTTCCAAATTTTAGGGCATCCTTGATCCACAACAGCATATGAATATGAGGAGCACCTCTTGCTTGGTACTCTTTTCTCCAAAAGAAATCTACAACTTCTCCAAGAGGTGGATTTTTTTATTGCAGATGAAGGACATCATAGCCTCAAATCTATGATTGAAATATATGCAAACATTAACCGGATCCAATGAGCACAATTCTCCTGCTGTCTTGTATTGGATGTTTTCAATATTGGAATTTGCCTCTCGAAGAAAATCCAGTAAATCATCCCAAGCGTACTCAGCACAGCTTAGGGTAAGGAACCATGTAGGAGTTCCTAAATTCCGTAACATACATTTCAATTCTCCATGGCGTCGGTACCAATATTCATTAGTCCCACGCTGACAAGCCATCAGATTAATCAATTGAGATTCCAAATGATCATCTCGCTGTTGCACTTTGTTCAGAAAATCCTTTGCAGACACATTATGTAGATGTACTCCAGTTTTTAAAGTGTGATTTACTGCATAAGATAGTGCAGATAAGTCACTTTCAAATAAAAGATGGAACAAATAAGGAATACTTTGACGAAATCTTGGATCTTCTGCATATAATCTTGTAGTCCGATACTCAGAAGCAGGAATCTGTACTGGACGTTCATTATATCGTCCACCTTTTCCTGTAGGAAACAGCTGGGGAAAACGAGCTTCCAAGCTCTCCTCCCATACACTCACGGGAGTTCCTTTTGCTTTTTTCATCTGAAACAGATCAATAGTGTTTCCCATAACTTCTTTAGAATGAAGAGGATGTATGCTGAAATGTTCATAAATTTCTTCTTCTTTTGACTTATCCACTTTTTCAGTTTGCCCAGTTGGTATTCCTGTGTCTGCTAGTAAAACTTCATCTTCATCCATATAAATTGATTCATACCATTTATTATTTCTTTTCAAATATAAATTTGCTCTTTGTACTTTTCGTACATCTACCAGCTCCTGCCAATTTTTTTTCTTATTCTTTGTAGGTACACCATTAACCAGAATAACTAATGGTTCAGTTTCCAAACTATCGGCATCAATTGTTTCAATACTTTTTTCCAAATCTAATGGCAAATAGACAACTCTTCCTTTTAAACCTCTTTGTAAATCTGAAGGAGGTAATTTGCCTGTTTTGGGCTCCATACGAACTATAGTCTGAAACGGATGGACACATTGAATGAGTATAGACTCATACGTATTTAAATCACTAAGTTCTGCAGCAATATCAACCAATTCTAAATTAATATGTACAGCTCTAGCTGGCATTTTATTATCTTCTAACTTGTTATAACAGTATTTACAAATACGCTGTTCTTCACCCAATTCAAAACAATTTTCCAGAAACAAATATGTAGCAAAATCCTTTCACTCATAATTATTTTCTTTTTAACTTTTTTTATAGAGATCAACATTCCTTGTTTGAGTTTTATAATGGCTTCTCCGGCAACAAATACAAGCAATATTTGGTCTTTCATTAGAGATGATAGTAAAACATTTGAAGATCAAATGACAAACAAAATTTACTAACAGTGGGTTCTACATTCTCTTCCACATTTTCTTCAATAACTGTGTCATTTCCTGCACTTTCTTGCTCTGGACCAAAGTAACAAAACTCAATATCCTCACAAACCTTCTTCACATCTGATACAGATCCACGGAACATAGCACTATTCAACTCATGTAACTTTAGTGCTGGACTTTTAGCAAAATACAATCTTCTCACAAACTTTCTCATTTCAGTATGATGAACTGCCAGCATCCTAAAATGGTGAAAAACACTTTGACAAACTTTCCTAGAAAGACAAGCCAGAGAATGTCCTTGCAAACCAGTATTCTCTCTCACTCTGCATGGATCTAGTCTTTGAAGCACCTTAATCTTCTGTTTAACACTTTTTTTACTATATTCTCTTAGAAAGTCACGAAATTTATCAATAGATTCCTGTCGTACAGTACAAATACTACTACAATTCCAAGTGTACACTGGGGCTTTAGGACGTCTCCCCATCACCTCATCAGCTAACACTTCTTCCTCATTTCTTGGAACCATTTTCTCCTTTTCCATTACACAACCATCCTTAACTTCATATGCTCGACCACTGGTGTCAACTGCATGCAGCAAACTATTACTTTGAAGATAACTCTCTTCATTAAAAAACTGGTTCAGTACTTGAACTATGCTTCCATTCACCTAAGAACACTTTACAAAAGTTTTTTTTTTCACTTCTCTTTTTCTTTTTGACTTCATTACATTCACTAATTTATCTAATGTACGGATCCTGTTCAAAATTAAAATGAATAGTTTTCTTTTTAATTCCAAAGCCTTTGCAACAATTGATTCAATATGTTTCTTTTTCTTATAAAATTTGGCTTTCTTCCTATATTTTTTCACATCCTTTAGCAAATTGAACATCACTCTTCTCTGAAACATTTTTCTGCTAATGTTTTTAAAATCTATTTTTCTTTTTAAGTCATTCTTTCTTACTTCTGATTCTACATTAGCCTTTAGTATATTCTGTCGATTGTCTTTTTGTTTTCTACTTGAAACACTATTTCCAGTGGATATATATTTTACATTTTTTCTTTGCTTGAGGATATTTTTTATAAAATCCTTAGTCTGCTTACCAGAAGGCTTTTTCTTTTTTCCAACATGAGGTTCTTCAACTAATTTTTGTTGTCCAGTTGTCTTCAAATATAGATGTTGTTGCTGTTCTTTTCTCTTTCTTGATTTTATAGGCATCTTTAATTTATTTCAGTGTTGTTCAGCAATACCTGAAAGAAACTAAAAAAAAATACCTTTATGTAATTTAAATATATTACTATATTTTTATGAGCTTTTCAAAACCTATCATATGAGCTGTCCCTTTCCTACGACTGCAAGTCTTACACAATAAAAGCTACACAAATTAAATCTCTGACAAAAATTCCTGTGTGCACACAGACTCATGGTGTGATTCTAGGCAGAAAACGATATTTGATTGGCAATTTTCAAGCACATTTACTACTGTGGTTTTGCAAGTGATAATTACTGTAACAGCCTCACACATTTTCCTTATAGTTTAGAGAGGCAGAAAAGAGCACATGTCCTAACAGCTACTTGAGAGCATGAGCATGTGGAACCTGGGTGAGTGATTAGACTACAGCAAAGGAAATGTGCCTTAGTGATATTGATTGTGTTAGCGTTACTCACTGCTATCTGAAATACCACACAGTGCTGAATACTTAGCATGGGAGTGCAGGAAAAGCACCTGCCTGTGTGCTAAGAGCGTGTTTCTGGAGACTGTGTATTGTCAGGTGCAAGAGAGATCTGCATGGACGCTTGCACAACTGCATTAAGACTGCACAGATGTATGTAAGAGTACATGTGGGGTAAGGGTTAATTGGAGTTTTGAACATGTAGGATCTACCTCACCCATTGCAGGAGTGGAAGGAAAATCTACCCTGTTGTTTTCAAATGTGTTAGCATTTGCCTCTCATTTGTGAGATATTGATTTGTGCTGAATGCTAGCCATCACACTTCAAGAAAACAAGCTGCCCCTTTCCAACGAATGCAAGTCTTACAGAACCAGACCACCACGAATTAAATCTGACAACAATTCCTTTGTGCACACAGACACATGGTGTGATTCTAGGCAGAAAACAGTATTCCTGGGTGATACCAGTACACCTTTACTTATGGTGAAGACATACGCCATAATATCTTACAAGTTCAAGGCAGTTAAATATCTTCCAAAACATAAAATGTAAAACACAACTTTAAAACAAGAATCACATTTATATTTTTCATATCAAAATGCACCACATACATCCCCTCTCAAATTCATAACTCGCCTTTAAAAGTAGTTAGTTGAGAAAGAAATGTGGCACTCACACAGCAGATTATCAGAGCCAGAATCGCTGAACTGTACACCTCTCAGCAGAACCAGTAAATGGCATTCTTTCCCTCTCTTTTTTCACACATATACATGTTAACTTCAAATCTCAGTGCTTCCCACATTTTTTCAAATGGGAAACACACATTTCTATTGGTTGCAAATTTCAACCCTTTTCCAAATGATCCCTACCCCCAACATGACTTCTGCCTGCTACCATAGCAACAGGTCATGGAACACTGGTGTGAGCAGAGAGGTCGGAAGTTCAGCACACAATGTTTCTAATCCAAAGAGCAAGAGTGCTTGACTTTTCAAACCTAATAGCAAATCCAAAGTAATGTTCTGTGTGAACACATTTTTCTGAGCCAATACAAAACACGCTTTTAAAAATTTAAACATACAGCCTAGTTTTTAGTGTTGAATGGTCTGAAACAGCCAATGAGTTCTTTTTATTTTTAAAAAAAGTATGTAAGCCTCCATTTTACAACTACCTTTCTTTTCATATTGTCATTCTACTGAAAGACACCTTCTGAGTGCATCCAGATCTCCTTGAAAGATGTTCACAGTGTGGATTGTAGGTCATAGCTATGTCTTCTGGAGTGAAAAGTATACAGAAAAAAGAGGTATTTTGAAAGACCTTGCTTTGCCAAATGTAGACATTAAATGGATTGGTCAGAGAGGGTTAAAGTGGCACCAATTAATGCCTTTGGTGAAATCCTTTCTACATCTCCCACAGCCTGACCTTATAATTGTGCACTGTGGTGGAAATGACCTAGGCACTTTAACTGGGGTAGGTCTGGAAATGCTTGTTAAGGACACCTTTGTGCAATTGATGTCACTTTTTCCACAAACTACCTTTGTATATTCTAATATATGCCAAAAAGTGGAACTGGTCCAACCAATATTGTCCGCAGATTGACAAAGCAAGAAAGCACGTCAATAAGTCTGTTTCTGCTTTCCTCAGAGACTATGGTATGGGTTCTATATACCACAACAACTTGCGTTACAACATGCAAGGCATTTATAGAGGAGACGGTGTTCATTTCACAGATGAAGGCAACAGAGTCTTCCTCTTGAACTTTAGACTCTGCATCGGTACTTACTTGTAGGTACAAAGAAACACTCAATGAACACAACGGCTCTTTTTAGAGCCAACCAACATCTAAACACTTAAACTTGATTTTTAATTCTATTTTTTTATGTTTTCTTTGCCGCCGTGCGTGCACCGTACGCGCACCGTGCCCGCACCCCGCGATATTTGTTTAATTTTTTTTTTTTTGTGACCTAAGGGGTCTTTCATGGTCCCCCTGAGAAGGCCTAGGGGGTCAGGGACTCTCTACCCTGCCCCCTTTTCACGTTCTTCACTTGTGTTTTTAGCTCTCTTCTGCCTCTAAAATAAAATGTTTTTTTCACCCTTCGGGGTCTTTCAGGGACCCCCTGACAAAGGCTATAGGGTCAGGAACTCTCTACCCTGCCCCCTTTTCACGTTCTCCACCTTTCTTTTTCCCTGTCACACACACACAACACACAAAATGGCGGTCGACACTTCCTGATTTCGACCGATTCGAATGTTGACTGTCATGAATCCACCAATCAGAATTACGCTCGCGCACGGCACCGTGCGCGTACCGTGCGCGCCTATAGATATGTATGTGCTTTTAACTGCAATTTTCTCAGGAACTACTGAACAGATTGACAGCATATATGCAAAAGGCACATGCCTGACCTGAGGACTACCTCTTTGCCAAATTTCAAGTAATTCTGTTCAGCCGTTCGGGCTGTACCTTCGACTAAAGGTCCTATGGGAAATTGCATGGGGAAAACGCGTTTTGGGACCCCCTTTTTTCTCGGCCCCCGCTTGACGAATCACCCCGAGACTTTCAGGGTAGGAGCTGAGCGGAGCGCCCCATTAGTTTTGAAAATTTCGCGAGGATTCGTCAACCGGCGCCAAAGTTATTCAAAATAGAATTTTCTGATTTCCTATGGAAACACGGTCCTAACTATAACTATCTACTGGCAACCGCCAGTAGATTATATATATATATATATTCACTGAAAAAACCATAGGTTTCACACACGTTATAGTTAGGAATTAGCATTTAAAAAACCTTGTAAATTCACTGAAAAAACCATAGGTTTCACACATGTTATAGTTAGCGGAAATTTTACTGATAAAAAACCAATGAAATTCCCCCGTTATAGTTAGTGCAGGCAACTATAACTCACGCGACCGCAATCCTCTGCTGATGCTAATACTGTATTTAGACACTTATTTGCCCATGTCTTCTTCCATACATTTTTAGCTATACATATATTACAAATATTTTTTTTTATAAAGACACATATGTCATCAGCAGAAGATTGCGGTCGCGTGAGTTATAGTTGCCTGCACTAACTATAACGGGGGAATTTCATTGGTTTTTTATCAGTAAAATTTCCGCTAACTATAACATGTGTGAAACCTATGGTTTTTTCAGTGAATTTACAAGGTTTTTTAAATGCTAATTCCTAACTATAACGTGTGTGAAACCTATGGTTTTTTCAGTGAATTTGTACGGTTTTTTAAATGCTAAGTTACTTTACGCCATTCGTGGCGTGCGCGCCCACTTAACGCAGTTCGTTCCGTGCGCGCACGGTGCGCTTCGCGCACCGTGCGCGCACAGTGAGCACGCGGTGCGCTTCGCGCACCGCGCGCCCACTTTACGCAGTTAGTGCCGTGCACGCACGGTGGGCACGCGGTGCGATGACAAAGCAAGAAAGCACGTCAACAAATCTGTTTCTGCTTTCCTCCGTGACTATGGTATGGGTGCCATTTACCACAACAACTTGCGTTATGACATGCAAGACATTTATAGAGGAGATGGTGTGCACTTCAATGATGAAGGGAACAGAGTCTTCCTCTTGAACCTTAGACTCTGCATGGGTACTTACTTGTAGGTACCACTAAAAAATCATTTCATAAACACAACGGCTCTTTTTAGAGCCCCCTAATATCTAAACACTTAAATCTGATTTTCATTTTTTTTTTTTTTTTTTTCTACCGTACGCTTACCGTAAGCTTACCGTACGCGTACCCCGTGATTTTTTTTAAAATCAATAAATGTTTTCTTTGTACTTTACAGTCCTTCTTTGACCCCCTCACAAATGTAAGGGGGTCTGTAACTCTCCTCATTGCCCCCTTTTCTTGTTTTCACTCTTTTTTTTCTGAGTGAAATACACAAAATGGCGGCCGCCGCTTCCTGGTTTCGGCCGATTCGAATGTTTACTAAGATCTAAGAGCCAATCAGAATCGCGCTCGCGCACGCCACCGTACGCTTACGGTAAGCGTACGGTAAGCGTACCGTAAGCGGGCTCAGATATATATATTGATTTAAAGGCTATTTTCTCAGAATCTACTGAACAGATTTACACCAAACCTACAAAAGGCACTTCCTTGACCTAGGGACTACCTCTCTGCCAAATTTCGAGTAATTCTGTTCAGCCGTTCGGGCTGTAGCTCGTTCTAAAGGTCCTATGGAAAAATGCATGGGGAAAACGCGTTTTGGGACCCCCCTTTTATCTCAGCCCCCGCTTGACGGATCCCCCCGAGACTTTCAGGGTAGGAGCGGAGCGTAGCGCCCCACCTATTTTGAGAAATTCGCGAGGATTCATCGACCGGCGCCAAAGTTATTCAAAATAGAATGTTGAGGTTTTCCTATGGAAAAGGGGTCCTAACTATAACTACCTACTGGCGACCGCCAGTAGGTAATATATATATATATATATATATATCTATATCCCGTATCGTTATCGTTACTAGTCGAATTGTCAAATTAGTTAATAAGTAATGATGCTATTCTCTTTAGCAATGAATTCCACAAAGGTACTCACTCCCCTGTACAATTCTGCGTAATTTGGAGGGTTTAAGTACGCGGCCAAGTGCCGGGCTCCACCGCGCCCTCAAGCCTTTAAAAACAAAACCAATTTGAAACGGAACAGAAGAAGGCGTCATATAGTGAAACACTTGAAAAGAGCCGAGGGGCCCACAGTGCAAAACCTGGGCTAGTCATAGAGAACGTCTGTTTATACCGTGCGTATAGGTATGTGCACGCAATATCTGATAAGTGTATGTGCACACGGGTGCGCAAGCTAGGGATTTGTAGAATATACAACTAGAAGCAGACATTACAAAGTACAGAGCGTCATGCCACAGCAACGTTTTTATAGCGAGAGCTACTGCTAAAGACACATTTAGAGTAAAACTTCAAGGAATAAAGATAGAATGGACGAAATCTACTCCTTTGTTCAAGATTTTACTTTTACAATTGTAACAAACATTACCAACATTTGAGTTAATTAACATTTTTGACAATCAATCAATTCTTGTAGACTTCTCGAGCAACGCAGGTGAATCTAGACAGTGCTTGGAAGCTGTTTCTAAAAACAAATGTATCTGTTGATGTGAAACAAAAGTCTTATTTCCACGAGGACATTTCTAGTTTAATAAATAAAAACCTTCTGTTTGTCTTTTCTCGTCGGATAAACTAACAAGCATTGAAAATGCAATAGGTCTCGTTTTTGATTAAGTTAGAGCCATTTGCTTTCCTAATGGTATTGTATAGCAAAGCAAATGGTTTAACTTAATGAAAGGCAAGACCTATTGCATTTTCAATGCTTGTTGGAATTGGGGGACCAGGTTGCAGCCCGGCGTCAGCTCAACATCCTGTAATTCTTGGCGAATTACTTAATTTTTTCTCACAGTGCCTTAAAAACAGTATATCTAGCTGTATGTAATGTGATCTGGTGCTCATATAAAGCGCTCTCGTGCCCTTAGGCAAAGCTCGCACCATATAAAAGTTTAAAAAAATTGGCCTAAAAAATACAGCTACATCACAACATAATGCCGTTCAGACTAATCGTGTTTTGAGCACAAAAATTACAAATAGGTTCCTATACCGCTCTCCTTTAGGGAGAGAGAACCCCAACAGAGGAGTGTCTCTGTTTATGAATGGTTTGAGAGTAGAACCCCCAAAGTTCAAATTGGTGCTGTGGTCTGTCTGGGCCTCAATACACAACCCAGCTGTTTGAATAGATCCTTGTCTTTCAGTTTGAATATGAATGGCGGCTTGTGGCCTTTCTTTTTCTGTGCTCAGAGCAGGTGTCAACACCACCGCATCTCTCTTCATTCACTCCCAGTCCCACTGTTCGAGACTAGGGTGACCAACTGGGTTGGGTGCAAATTCAGGACGGTAAGTGTAAAAATTCTGGACAGAGGTCAAAATTCAGGACCAAAATTCAGGACAGAAGATCAAAATTCAGGACAGACATACAGGACAAAAGGTAAGTTTTACAGACACATCACAACAAGTTGCACGATACCATAAAAGTAAGTAAATTGACAACCACTTAAGTGTAAGTCAAAATACGTTTTATATTAGGTTAAGACAATCATGCACTTCACGGTTTTTCGATATGCGTGCAGCTTTGAGCAAATGTGCAGGTCTTTTGTGGTATTTCATATGATAATAATCTATTTATATGGTTACTGCACTGGGTTGACCAGTCTGATATTTTGCTTACAACTCATGGTCCTGAGCAGGCATGTTTGGTGAGAGAAGTGGTCAGGAAAATCTGCTCGGATAGATTTTGTCACTAGCATCTCATATCTGAGTGAGATGTAAAGTCGCACACATGTGTGAACTAAAGGAAGGGTTGCTGTGATGAACCCACTATAAGGAACGCATTATGGGTGTTTCAGCAAGTGGAACTTAAAATATGGAATCTGACTTTGCTTATAGGGGCTTCGCAGAGAGGTGCACAAGCTGATGGAAGTCACAAACGTGCTTTTCCCTGCAGCTTTCTTAAAGAATGCACTGTTGATTCACTATTACATTGTTTATTTTTGACACCTTGTCAATTGCTACAAACACAATATACATCTCAAGCACAGCTCATGGCACTATGAGGCTCTCCCTAAAACTTTACACCTAAAACAAAACATGCAAACATTTACAATTACTAGTGTAACATTCAAGTAGCAGTTGGGTGTCACTCAAAAGGTCATCCATTAATTATTTCATCCATCATTCAGTCTTCCACCATTCATTCTGTCCTTCCTTCTGTGTGCCCATCTATATCCAAACTTTTTCAACCATTTGCACACCTATCCATCGTCTATCCTTCCATGCATCATGTTCTCATCCATCCCTTCATCCACCCTTTCGCTCATCCATCCATCATCCATCCATCCACCCTTTCACCCAATCCACCCTTTCACTCATCCATCCACTTTTCCACCAATCCATTCGCTCATCCATCCATGTACCCTTTCACCCAAGCCATCCTTTCACTCATCCATCCACTTTTCCACCCACCCACCCAGCCATCCTTTCAGGTTCTCATCCACCCACCCAGTCACTCATCCGCCAACCCATTCTCCTTTTCACTCATCTATCCATCCATCCTTTCTTCCAGCTCTCCACTCTCCCTTTCACTCATGTATGCATTATCTCACTCATCCATCTTTACATTCTTCTTTTCACTCATCCATGCACCCATCCATTCTGTCAATCATTCATCCATGCTTTCACTCATTCATCCATCCATCCTCCCTTTCTCTCTCCATTCCCCTTTCACTTAGCCACCCATCCTTCCATCCACCCTTCACCCATCCACCCATTCATCCAGTTGCAGACAGAAGAGGCCCATCAAGAACTTCACCCTTGCTGTAGTTCCTAAAGCAAGGGGTGGGGTGGGGTGGGGTGGGGGAGGGTTCACTTTGCCTCTGCACATAGGCAATCTGAAAACATGGAAGTCATGAGTCATGCATGATGCACAGTGCCAGGACGCGAGGTGACTGTGACATGGTGTTGTTTCCAGAGCTTTAAGAGGGATGAAAAACCTGGGGGTGTCCCTCCAAAGGGGGTGTTTGATGTAATTAAGGGCATAGATTAAAACACTAAGCTAAAAACATGTTCTTGGCATAGTGTGCGACTCAATGCACTACTTCCAGGTAAGCCATAAACAAAAACAACACGCACTCATCATAGGGCCTAAACACCACAGGAGTGTGGGATTCCAAATCAGTGCTCTTCCATCACTTTCACAGTAGATTCCTCATAATCCTCTAGTGACTATATGAACCTCCCCATGTTAGACAACAAGCCACGATATAGCTGCATGCCCATTGTGCTGTCACCAAGGCATATTTGTTCACGTGACTATGTGAATCTGTTTTAAATCACGCAGAGTTCGAATAATTGACTGCCCATTCACACCCAACTTTGTGCTCCATAACTTCACAGTACAATGCCCCCCATCAGTAACACGGGATGCCCCCAACCACTGCCCTCTCACACGGGACTTAAGTCAGATTCAAACAGCACCTTGAAGGTGAGGCCATGAGCAAACCTATGGAGTTATAACATCCAGAGATACATTTCATCAGCTCCCCAACTCAGCGGGCTACTTCACGTGACATGTCTGTGTCATAAAGAATATTGGCATAGATACAGAGTAGACATGGCATCCATGAGCATGTTGCTGAACCAGGGATAATAGGAATAAATGCACAAAACGCACCGAGATGGGGCACAAACCCCCAATGTCTAGATGTGCTTCTTAAAGGAGGAAAGGTTCGCCTTCCCCTGTGAAGCACTTGTACCTGCCGCTTCCCAGCTGCTAAAGCCCAATGCCTTTCTCCTGTCTCCAACCATTCAGTAGTTCTGAGAGCAGCCGACCTTTTCCAGGCTTGCAGGGAAATAGCTATGTGATGCTAGACATAACCCAGAACAGGTAGAATTCCCTGCCCTAGCCCCTGGCAGGAGGAGGCCATCACATGCTGTAAGAGCCCAAACTTGCCCATTATCATTCTGAATGTGGCAATCAGCCGCATACAGACTGACAATGGGCGGGTGGGGCTGCTCTTGCGCTCCGATGAGGAGTGCGAGGCGGCCCATCAGGGAGCTGCGGCTTCATGCAGGGGGAACAGTGCTGTTCCCTGCAGTGTTGTTCCCCAATGCCCAAAATTACGGACACAAGGCGTCCGTAAAAAGGATCCTCACGGACAACGGACGTGAGGTCCAGATTACGGACAGTCCGTTCACGGACGGTTGGTCACCCTATTCGAGACTCTGCCACTCACCTCCAGTCTCCGGGGCAATGTGAATTTCTCCTACAGCCGTGCCTCCAGTTATCCGTGTTGGATCTATGCCAAACACAAGACAATTAATTGAAATACAACATTATGCGGAATATTTAAGGCACAAATGTTTATCGCTGTTTAGGATGTGTTGTCTTTTTACCATGCATCTATTTTATTTGGCACAGCTGTGCGGGTTTAAGATATGTTGTCTTTTTGACCCTGTAACCGTTTTATTGGGCACAGCTGTGCACTTTGAATTGAGTCGACGTTTCCTTTATTTCTGCATCTGTGCGCTTTGAAATAAATACCGGGCTGACTAAACTTCGATTCCTTTCTGTCAGTGTTAATTCTTTCCTGACAGTGTTCCTCCCTTCCTAATAGCGCTTTCTGCTTATCCCCACAGTTGCATTATTCACGCCTCGCCAATATGCAGATGATGACGACTGAAGAGTACAAAGTCAAGGACGCGGTAAGTCCCTCAAACCAGAGTATTTTCCTAGGTGGGGGGATAGGAAGGGAAAGTTTATTTGAGGCCCCAGCAATTAATCCATCTGGGAGAGGGGCAAGGTGTTGGGGAATCAAAGTGAAATTCAAGACGGAGGCAGGCTGGGGTTTGGGGAGGTAGGGTGGAACGGGGGGGTAAGGGGGGGCTGAGTGGCGAGACGAAGCGGGGAACGCCACGCCTCTTTCTCATGGTAATAGTAATGAAGTCGGGCAGAGGAGCCCGGGCAATGGGGCGTGTTACTGTACTATAAATATGAAACGGCTTCCTGCCGCCATGAGTCAGGGCGCGCTTTTACAAGTCCTGATTAGCGAACTACAAAGCCAACTTGGCGCTGGCCTTCATTGAGGAGTATAGAGTAACGCTGCATCATTGCTTCGCACGATCGGCCACGATCGTCTGCAGGGAAGGCGAGTCACCCTTTTTAAGTAACTAGAAGGTTTTAGAATTTTATTATACGCCAGTTCAGATCTGTGTGGAGAAAGATGGAAGGCTCACAACTTTCTCTCTCCTCACAGTGTCATTAATTGCCCTTTTTTTCTAATAAGCGCCTTGATCCATTTGTAAGGCGGTAGGATGATCAGGTTTTGAAAACAGAAGGACTACAATTTTATGTCAGCTAAGAGGCGCTGAAGGATTTGGTAATTTTTATTTTCTTACGCGCTGTTACTTGATCCATTTGTAAGGCAGTAGGATGATCAGGTTTTGAAAACAGAAGGACTACAATTTTATATCAGCTAAGAGGCGCTGAAGGATTTGGTAATTTTTATTTTCTTACGCGCTGTTACTCGTGTGGTAAACTTTACTTGATTCACAACCTGTAATGTAGAATGCACAGCATGGCTCGAACGCATATAAACACAAGCGCTCGCCATGACGTTTTCGTTTGGCTTTTTCTGCCATGGCCTCGCCTGCCAAAAGGTTTCTTATCTTTATGGGGCCATGAGTTTGGCCCCATAAAGATAAGAAACCTTTTGCAGCAGAAGGAAGGCAGGCGAGGCCGTCTAAATGGGACGGCTCAAAAAGCCAAGCGAAAACGTCAGCAGCAGCTCTTTCCCAATGGCTGGCTGCCGTTTAGCATAAACGGTGACGCCGGCCAATGGGAAAGAGGGGCGGGGCTTAATGCCCCTGTGGCGACTGGTCAGGGATAGACAGGACTCGAATGGTAGGTACGGTAGGTTTTATTGAAAGATAGCTTTTCTTTCTACTAGTCTTTCTTTCCTTGGGGTCCGTGATGAAAGGTTTCGTGTTTTCATCTCCCCCTCTCTCCCGTCTGCTTCAGGCTTTCGTGGGCGTCAGTTTGGATCGTCACTGGTTCTCCCCCACTCAGACAGGATGGGTCCCAGAAATAAAAGAAAGAAAAAGGATCGTTCAGGAGAATAGTCTCTCTCGAGGAGGTACACCCTAAAACCAGGGCCGGGGGTGAGGGACTACCATAATAGTGTGTCAACGTGCCACTCAATACGTGCTACGCCTCCGTGGGCGGGTTCGTAGTGTAGGTAGTGCGGGTTTATGGTCAGGTGGGGGTGATTGAGGGGAACACGGGTCTCACAGGGGGATTGGTTGGTTTCTCCCCTCTGCCCATCCACCCCGCCATACGCCCTCGTACCTGTTAGAGCCACACCCCTCCCCTGGGAGTGTGGTGGGGCGCTTCGCGGTGTCCTGAGCCTCCTGGCGTTTTCCGTCCGTCTTCGCTCCTCTCCCTTTCGTCGTCCTCCGGACCGGATCTCTCCTCCTTTCCTCGGGGCGCCTCCTCCAAGTCGCTTCGCTCTTCCCGTCCACCGCTTTCCTCCTCGCCTTCGTTCTCCTCACTCCTTTCCTTGCCTCGTCGCAAATCGTCTCCTAAACTCCTCCGGGGATCGCCGTCCGTCCTGTGCTGACTCTCCTTCCTTTTTGACGTCTCTCGCGTCATGACGTCACTCAGGGGCGTGTACCAGCTGTCATCGGGATTCCACTTAAAGGGCCCGGCGTCGTCCGTCTCTAGAGGTCTTCCCCTGTCTGGTGACGGAAGCCATTCTCGCTGCTGGGGGGGGGATAAGAGGGTGTAAGTTCGTATTGTGCACCCACCAGACCACTACCCCACCCTGATCCTCGGTCCCTGCTCCGTCACACACCTCCCCCCCTGGATTCTCCCGATCGGGGAGAGGAGGGTATCGTGATAGAAAGTCAGCATTGTTATTGTCCCTCCCCTTACGGTGTTTAACCACAAAAGAAAAAGGTTGTAATGATAGAAACCAACGAAGAATCCTCTGGTTCTGGCTTTTGTTTCTGTACATCCATTTTAAGGGGGCGTGGTCTGTGTACAGGACAAAAGGTTTACCTTCCAGGTAGTAACTCAGTTTTTCAATAGCCCATTTAATGGCCAGGCATTCGCGTTCAATCGTGGGATACATGATTTCCCGGGGAAACAACTTTCGACTTACGTATAGCAAGGGGTGTTCCATTCCATCCACCCCAATCTGTGAGAGGACCGCCCCGATCCCTGTATTGGAGGCATCGGTGGCTACAATAAAGGGTTTGCTGAAGTCAGGGGAAATTAGGACAGGGGTTGTGGTTATGGCCGCTTTTAAGTCCTGGAAGGCCCGTAAAGCACTCTCACTCGGGTGTGTTAGCCTACTGATGGGGCTGTTTTTCTGGAGCAGATCGGTCAGTGGTGAGGCTAATTCGGCAAACTGTGGTATGAACCGCCGGTAGTAACCTATAAGACCAAGGAACCCTCTAAGCTGTTTTTTTGTGGCCGGAAAGGGAGTTTTGGTAATCGCTTTCACTTTTTCGGCTTGGGGAGCTATAACGCCATCCCCAAGGACATACCCCAGGTATTTGACCTTATGAAAGGCGGCTTTTGATTTCTTGGCGTTGATGTGTAGGCCCGCTTGTCTAAGGGCACTCAATATGGTCGTTAGATGGTGTTGATGTTGTTCCCAGGTGGTGCTATACACCACAATATCGTCCAGGTAGGCTGAACTAAAGGATATATATGGTTGGAGTACCGCATTCATTAACCGTTGAAAGGTGGCCGGGGCCCCGTGGAGGCCGAACGGTAACACTGTAAATTCGAACAAACCTTGATCTGTTGCGAATGCGGTTTTCTTTCGATCCGCTTCCTTCAGGGGCACTTGCCAGTAGCCTTTGGTGAGATCGAAGGTCGTGATGTAGCTGGCATCCCCTATCCTCTCTATGAGTTCGTCCACCCTTGGGATTGGGTATGCATCGAACGTGGATATCTCATTTAACGCTCGGAAATCCATACAGAACCGAGTGGATCCGTCCGGCTTCGGGATCATCACAATGGGTGACGTCCACTCGCTGGTGGATGGTCTAATAACTAGGCCTGGGCAAAAATTTCGTTCCGTTCGCGGAAATTGCGATAATTTGACATTTTTGCGTTCCGCGGAGAGCGCGAAAATGTCAAAAATTCCGGTTTCCGCAGCTTGGCGATAATTTGTTTCTTGCTCGCGCTGTAAAATAATACATTCTCGCGCGCGCGCGATCGCCTTACCTGAATCCCTGCGTTCGCCGACAAGTTTTCTTGATCCGGTCGCGTTCTCCATGAGATGTTGTATTGTTTTTAGCCATTTGCGCTGTCTCGCGACAGTTCGCGCCCGCAGTGACGTCATGCGTCGCGCGATCACGTCTTTCTTCTCGCGATCATGCACCGCGAGAACAACTCAAAACAAGATGGCCGCGCCCGCAAGCAACCACATGGGTAAGTTGGCGACCCGCAACCATGCAGAAAATCTCGCGAACATGCCGGAAAAAAACTTCCGCATCTTCGCGATATTTCTGCTTGTTTGCGATAATTTTAAACATTCTCGCGATAATTTGCGAAGGTTAATTCCGCAAATTCCGCCCACCCCTACTAATAACTCCGAGTTGTAACATGTCGTTGACTTCTTTCCTTATGGCTTCTCTCCTGGCCGCCGGGATTCTGTAGGGTTTTTGCCTGATTATCTTTCCGGGGAGGGTATGGATTTGATGTTCTATCAGCTGGGTCCTCCCTGGTTTATTGGAGAACAACTCCTCAAAAGGTTTCAATGTTTCTGCCAGGTCCTGTTGCTGGGATCTGGAAAGGTCAGGATTTACTACAATTTCATGAACCGTCGATTCCTTAAGGGAGGGGGTTGGCACTAAAAAATGGGCAGGTCTGGGTGGGGGTCCAATCCATTTTTTAAGCAGGTTTATGTGATAGGTCTGTATTTTGGAGTTCGTCATCCGTATCCCATATGTAGTGTTGCCTATCACCTTCTCCACTTGAAAGGGGCCCTGCCATTCTTTTGTGAATTTGCTACTGGTGGAGGGAAGCAAGATCAACACCCAGTCTCCCTTCTGTAGTCTTCTTAACTTGGTTCCTTGATCATAGTACCTTTTTTGTTTTTCTTGGCTCCTTTCCAACGTGGCGTGTGCCATCCGTCTTAATTTTCCTATCTTGGACTTCAGTTGGGTCGTATAATCGAGTAGAGTACAATGGTCCTGTCTCTCCTCAGTTTCCCATGCGTCCTTTGTCATTTCCAATAATGATCGTGGCTGCCGTCCGTATAGTAGTTCAAACGCCGAACAACCTAGGCTGCTCTGTACCTGGGATCGTAGGACGTATAATGCCAAAGGAAGTAGTTTGTCCCATTCTCGGCCTTCCACTGCCAACTTTTTTTTCAGGGTACTCTTCAGGGTGCGGTTGTATCTCTCGACTAGTCCGTCGGTTTGTGGGTGGTACACCGAGGTCCTCAACTGGTGGATGTCCAAGGTTTGGCATACCTCCTTCATTAGGCGGAAAGTGAACGGAGTGCCCTGGTCTGTGATAACTTCCTTGGGAAAACCTACTCGTGAAAAAAGCTCTATGAGCTTGTCAGCCACGTTTTTGGTGTTAGGCTTCGAAAGGGGGTAGGCCTCCACAAAACGGGTGGCATAATCCACTATCACGAGAGCGTGTAGATGTCCTTTCCGAGTCCGGGGAAGTGGTCCAATTAAATCCATTCCCACCCTTTCAAAGGGGACTCCTATGATTGGTAGCGGGCGGAGAGGAGCCGGGGGAGGCCGATAGGAGTTCTTCTTCTGGCAGGTTTCGCAGGACTGACAGTGCCGTTCAATATCCCTATAGATTCCTGGCCAGTAAAAGTGTCGTAAGATACTTGAGGTAGTCTTCTCTTTGCCCGCGTGCCCTGCCGTTAAATGGGTGTGTGAAAAAAACAGGACCTGTTCTCTAAACGGCTGAGGTACCAACAATTGTAGGGGCTCGTTCTTCTTGCCCTCCCTATATAACAGGTCGTTCTTGATAAGAAACCTGGGGAATACTTCTTCAGTTCTGGTTGTATTCTGATGGGCTTGTCCCCATGCATTAAAAAGGGTTCGGTCGTTGGCCTGGGAAAACCTAAAACTGCGGTCGATAATCCAGGGGTCTGTAGCTAACAGGTTCGGAGCGGGTCTTTTCCTTTCTTCCTTCTGTTCTTGTCGACGGTCCTGGTTTGTGGGTTTTCTCATACTCCAGGGCAGGGTGTCGGGGTTGGGCCCTACTGAAATGGGTAGCCATTTCGATGGTTTGGGCTACCGTTAAGTTGGGATGCTGTCTCAGCCACCGCTGAGTCCCATATGGTAAGGCCTCTAGAAATTGTTCCAAACAAATTCGGGACATTATCTCTTCTTTAGAACTGGAGTCCGGTCGCAACCATTTTTCCGAGGCCATTTTGAGGCGAAAGTATAACGTTTTTGGGTTCTCCCCAACCATACCTCTCTCCTTGCGGAACCGCACTCTATACGCCTCTGCGTCTAATCCGAGGTGTTCCAGGATAACCTCTTTTATCACGGAATAGGGAGTGGTCCCTGTTGGGTTTGCGGCTTGGTAGGCTGCCTGGGCTTCTGCGGACAGAAGGGGGGCCAAGAAGAAGGGCCACTTGTCCTCTGCCCATCCACAGGCTCGGGCCGCCCTTTCAAAGTTAGTTAAAAATGCGTCTGGGTCTTCTCCCGGGACATACTTTTGCAGGGCGATTCCTGAGGGATGAGGACTGTGCTGTCTCGTGAGTGGTGTCCCGGTGGTGACGGGGCCTTTTTGTAGGGCTTCCAATTGCGCCGCCATGGTGTTGTGAAAGGCCTCCCGGTCAGCCTGGGCGGAGGTCATCTGACGTTCCACTGCCCATCCGAGTTTTTCCTGACATTGCACCAAATGCTGTATAAGGGCCTCCATCTGGTAGCAGGTGGAGTAAGATGGAATATATCCCACTTCTGACACCAGTTGTGGCGACTGGTCAGGGATAGACAGGACTCGAATGGTAGGTACGGTAGGTTTTATTGAAAGATAGCTTTTCTTTCTACTAGTCTTTCTTTCCTTGGGGTCCGTGATGAAGGGTTTCGTGTTTTCGTCTCCCCCTCTCTCCCGTCTGCTTCAGGCTTTCGTGGGCGTCAGTTTGGATCGTCACTGGTTCTCCCCCACTCGGACAGGATGGGTCCCAGAAATAAAAGAAAGAAAAAGGATCGTTCAGGAGAATAGTCTCTCTCGAGGAGGTACACCCTAAAACCAGGGCCGGGGGTGAGGGACTACCATAATAGTGTGTCAACGTGCCACTCAATACGTGCTACGCCTCCGTGGGCGGGTTCGTAGTGTAGGTAGTGCGGGTTTATGGTCAGGTGGGGGTGATTGAGGGGAACACGGGTCTCACAGGGGGATTGGTTGGTTTCTCCCCTCTGCCCATCCACCCCGCCATACGCCCTCGTACCTGTTCGAGCCACACCCCTCCCCTGGGAGTGTGGCGGGGCGCTTCACGGTGTCCTGAGCCTCCTGGCGTTTTCCGTCCGTCTTCGCTCCTCTCCCTTTCGTCGTCCTCCGGACCGGATCTCTCCTCCTTTCCTCGGGGCGCCTCCTCCAAGTCGCTTCGCTCTTCCCGTCCACCGCTTTCCTCCTCGCCTTCGTTCTCCTCACTCCTTTCCTCGCCTCGTCGCAAATCGTCTCCTAAACTCCTCCGGGGATCGCCGTCCGTCCTGTGCTGACTCTCCTTCCTTTTTGACGTCTCTCGCGTCATGACGTCACTCAGGGGCGTGTACCAGCTGTCATCGGGATTCCACTTAAAGGGCCCGGCGTCGTCCGTCTCTAGAGGGCTTCCCCTGTCCGGTGACGGAAGCCATTCTCGCTGCTGGGGGGGGATAAGAGGGTGTAAGTTCGTATTGTGCACCCACCAGTCCACTACCCCCCCCCTGATCCTCGGTCCCTGCTCCGTCACAGCCCCTTACTAAAAAATCCCATAAACGTTAAATCTCGCCAGCGAGACTGCGCATGCGCGCGGCCTCCGCTAGCGAGACCTAAAAAGGTCCGGGTTCGTGGATTGTCCTGGGGGTAAACCAAGTAGTGTCATGCTCCTGTGTCGAAACAAAGCCCAACAACATAAAACTACCTAGTTCACGACCAGTTGTTTCTCACACCAGGTCTAAGGCTGAAAACTGCAAAAGGGACCGCCCAGGCCGCCATTTTGTTTGGAATCGTTTAAACGGAAAGGTTAAGGTGGGAAACCAGAAGCAACACATCAAATCAGTCCTAATTCCTGCATAACAGTGATACCTGACGTATGAGAAACAATGTACCCCGAGAGCTCTTCGTCAAAACGAGAAGTCCGGAGATTCAGACTAGGCTCAAGGGCAGTTCGTAATGTGAATAATAAACTGGAATGTATGGGTTCTTAGCATTTTATTTCTATCCAGCACAATCAACTCCTTACACGACGACATCGTGTTAAATAACTGCACAGGTTGTGCAAAATTTTTATGTTTTCACACGGAGAGGGGGAGACATGACTTACCCCCTTGGTAATGCACATTTGCATAGAGAGCCTCCTCGTGGGATTGGACATGCATGTGTTTTATGTCACAGATTAACACACCCAAGGTCATCGCTTGATGAAAGCAGCGAGATTTCATCCCAAACCAGCGACATTGGGGGTAGAGGCGTCACGGGAATAAATGGCTCGCTTTGAGGGCGCCTTTTTGGAGCTGCTTAATTGCCGATTCCAATTCCAAGGCGGAAATAGACCCCAACCGCAGGTGCATCGAAATACATAACGGAACGAAGGCCCGTTCTGCCGCCTCGTGGCTTTTACGGCGTGATTATTAGTTCCGATATCTTGAGCGGGAGCGCGTCGCCGAGTTCAGAGAGCGCGCATTCGGTGCATAAACCCCGAAGTGAGCCTTCTTACCTCGGCCTCAAAGTCACCATTCCCCATAGTACGGGCCATGCAGCCCCTACGCCGGCCGCGCCCCGCGCTCTCAGAGGCCAGGAGCCGAGGGGTCTTGAAGCAGGGCTGAGACGAGACAGGCGCCTGACTAATCTGTCCAGAATACTTTAAGAGATAACGGCCATATATAAATCTGTTGCACCAGAAATACAATAAAACCTAGCCTTGCAGGTGAATGTCGGCCTCTGTAAATCAGATCTCGCAATGCACCAGCAGCAGCGAAAACAAAGGGCCCGAGACACGGTCTGAGCGGCTATGAATCAAAGCACAGATCGTGCCTGAGTCAACAACTCGTTTTCAAACACTCAAAGTTCGAGAGGGGACGAGCCTTCCTTTCCCTAAACATGCAAGACAGCTCGCCTCTAGCTTACACCCTCCAACCTTAACTTTTAACGGAAACCTAACACACTGGACTGTAGATTCACGCAAAGAAAGAAACAATTGTACTCAACATCCCTAAATTCATTTCAGCTGCCTAGGGATGTGGTCCGTCGGCTAGACTGCCGACTTTGGTGCTGGAAACCAGGGTTCGAGCCTCGGGGTCGCGTCCACATCCTGTGATACTGGGCGAATCACTTAGGGGCATATTAACTTAGCGCTTGCATATTTATCGCCGGCTATCTCTGGAATTTATCGCCCGGTTAGCGCGTTATTAACGCGCATCGCTGAGGTGGTAAAAATTCCATAGATAGTGTGGATATCGCCGTTTTCCATGGTGGAAAACGGCGATATCCTAGATGATAGGGCCTGTGGTCTTAGCCACAGAATCCACCCCCTGTTAAGTATGCCTTAGTCAGGAATTTAACAGACGTTAAATTCCTGCGTTAAGGCATACTTAACGCGATTTAAAAAATCGCTACCCTTCCTTGTTAATATCGCGAAGCTGCCTTCGCGATATTTTCCCTGGTTGGTTTCACAGCCACGCCTACTTTGCATCTCATTAGTGATGCAAAGTTAGGCGTGCTAGAAACGGGCGCTAAGTCAGCGAGACACGCGACAGCGTGTCTTTGCTGATAAGGCGATGAAATTATCGCCGCTTTTCGCCCGAAAACTGACGCAAAAGCGGCGATAATTTCATATTGCCGCCTTGTTAATATGCCCCTTAATCTCTCCGTGCCTTAATGTGTAATGTAAATACGGTGCTCGTGTAAAGCACTCCAATACCTTTGTGTCGAGTTTGCGCTATATAAATATGTTAAAAAAAAACACCTCAGCGATGACGTGCACTGGGTCTAAAGTACCAGTATCCACATATTATCACACGGTTCTACACGGCTGTGTGCATCACTTTTCAGATATTCTACACGTAGTCTGTTTATTCATGTCACATGACCGGAAGTGTGTTAACAAATACAAATTAACTTTTATTGCTACAGCCCAGTCCCGGTGCGTTTTCGTGCTCAAAGGCCGATAACAAACGTGTTTCTGTAGGCTAATAATGCTATCCGTCATGTTCTGTAGGTCACGACCACGTAAACATGAGTTTCAGCCCCCCCAACACACACACACACACACACACACACACACACGTGACACAAGCTCAGGATCAGCATCATAGAAGCATCATCTGCACGGAAACGTCCAACAGAGTTACACAGCGTCACACAGGGGCTGTACACTCTACTGGCCGCTGAGAATGTCAGTTTGGTTTCACAGTGCGGTTCTTTCGGTCTTGTTAGCTAATAAGTGCACACGTGGAGCGCAGCTTATTATCAGTGTAGCTCACCGCGTCAGGGTCAGATCTGGAGTGGGTGTTTGCAGTCAGGACTCTGCTTCCCAGAGCATGCCTAGCATTATGTTTGCCTGTCCCCTGCCAATGAATGCACACTTTCTTTTTAGGTATTGCATGGCATTGCAGCGCAAAGCGCTGCTAGTCTCGGCGAGATTTATTGTGAATGAGGATTTTCAGAAAAGGGCTTTAAGCACCACCGCTCATTTCCATTGGCTGGCGTCACCGTTTATGCTAAACGGTGGACTGCCATTGGAAATTAGGGTTTTTGGGTGACGCCTTTTCGCCTCGGAGCCGGACTGGGTCACCTGCTTTGCTGCTGTCGCAAAGCACTTTCTTATCTTTATGGGGCCATGTGTTTCTAATTAGAAACACATGGCCCCATAAAGACAAGAGATCAATATGCTCTGGCTGCAGCCCGGTCCTCTTTCACTTTTGGGACCGCGTTTGTTACTTGTGCAATGGCGATAGCATGTTTTATTGGCTGCCTTGCCTTAGAGACTAAACACAAGCTTATTATTGGTTTGGAAAATACTTTACAGTAGCTCATTGGCTCTATGAGCTCAGAAAGTGCACGTACCCCGTGACGCTGTCTTAAGCTGCTGCACGTCTCGCCGTCTGTCAGTAGGCGACTCTAGTAACGATAGCACAGATATGCTGATTTTTCAAGGGGAGTGTAACTCTACTCTTCCATTTTAATGAGCCAGTGCCCCTGGCAGCCGGAAGTTTCCCATTGCCCGGTTGCACGGGATTGGTGGTAGCATGTCAACTGTTCCCTAAGGCGGGCTGAAGTCTCAGCATCGACTCCGCCCCGCAGCAGGTTCCTTGGTGCGTTTCGCTGTGTAGAGCCACCCTGTCTGTACTTGCGTTACGAGCGCGTCACTTCCTGCGGGGCCCCTTCTGACTATCCCTCTCCCACCCGCTGCTCCGGAGTACCCCGGCTTTCAGCCTGGGCCTAGGCCCCACCCTGTACCACGGTTGCTGAGAATCCATTTTTTTGCGCAGGGCTCAGGCTGATCTTCACGGTTCCTGCTTGGACGACAAATCTGGCTCACCTGCAACTTTCACCTCGGGCCTGCACCTCCGCCCGGGGTCCATAAGATTGAGGTGAGTGCTGTTCTACCTGCAGAGGGCCTCTGTAGTTGCCCATCGCTTCACAAAAGCAGGGCTGGACTCCGCATCCACTGCTTGCTGTTCTTGTTGTGCTCCCTGGTTGCACACCTGGTGCAGATTGGAGCTTCCAAATCCCCTCTACTTCCACGGACGGAGTGATTTCGCAGTCACACACACACGCACACACACATCACATGCTGGTGGGGCCCATTACACCAACATTCATCCTACCACTCTATCCGTGCCATGTATAAGGGGAAAACTTTCCGTACCTAACCAATCTGCATATACCTTGAGGTCAATGGCATCAACTAGTTGCTATAGATCTGGTGAAAACATTTGAGACAAGCAAATAAATCCAATAACATGACAAATAAATAACCACCCGACACAGTGATTCAAACAGATTATTTGTTTATCTAAAATTGTATGAAAAGCCAATTAAAATACAAATTCATTTCTCTCATATTTACCTATTCTGGCTAAAAGTCAGATCCTAAGTCAGAACCGGTCCTCAGCAAAATAGATAGAGTATCTAGCCGTCATGTAGAGTCACCGTCCTCTCTCCGTCAGCATCGGGACCTCTGATCATCAGTTCGGGAAGAAGTGGCACTAGACCTCTCTAGTCTACTAATATTTATACTGAAATTACATTCCAGAATGTTACAATCTTATCGTACAAAACGGATGAATGGCGGAAATAATGTCGTCTTGGTACACTGGGCTACATTAGAAAATTTTCACACACATTTGATCGTCTCAAATACTGAATAGAAATAAAGAGTCCATAACTAATTTGTTACTTCTACGGATGTCTCTTTTGGATAATTTGTATCCCCTTGGTGGGATCATTATGAGTTCATAAAGTCAGTGTTTGGTTTTGCAACAAATTTCAGGTTCAGGGGCTCTTGGCATCCATTCTGGATTTGTCGTCATGGTCATGGCTTTTCGGTTCATCAAAAAGGCAAGGTAACAGGCAACGCGAAGCCTCCTTGCAAAATTTTCCATCAACTCGAATGCAGGCTGCGGGTGGTAGCCATCTTTCAGTAGGCCACATTGGTCAACTTAAGCAAATAAAACACAAACAAAATTACTGCACGGAAATTATTATACAGTGTTATTCCCCAACTAATACCCTTATGTGTATGTATTTATCTAGCCATTTGCGACATCACAAGCCATTAATGCATATTAATTATAAGCGTAAAACACAGTAACATTACATAAGCAACATCTATTTCTGTCAGCTTGCTCACCAAATTAGTTCACTAATTATTTTAGCCATGCAATAGCATTCCCACGTGTAATTCTTCTGTTAATAAGATTGATTAGTCTAGACGCGACACATCTTTAGTAGTTATTAATTAATCAGTAGTACTTTTAATTATAACATGCGAAAATGAAACAGGTATTTGGTTTTAAAGTAAAAACCCTGCTCCATCAATCCCCCCTTTGGTGATATCTTATCACCACAAAAAATCAAACCCCCCCAAAAAAATCATTTTATTTTCCCCTTTTTGAAGAAATTCAAAATATCTTCTTGTTCATTTTTCAAACCCTTGTTTCCATCTCATCTTCTTTCTTAGTTTCTATATACATGCTTTCTCTTAGCTCTTCTAATTCTATTTCTTGTGGATCTCTTTCTGGTTTCTTTTGTCTCTTTTTAACATTTTCTTGCTTTGTCTTTTTATTTCTTCTATATCTACAACACACACACCCTAGTCTAAGAATCAATAATGCAACAATAACACATGTTAATGGAAATAATCTTACCAAAAATGGTACTACCTATTTTAGCTATAAAGTTCTTAATAGCAATCATATTATTAGCCATTTTAGTCCAGATACTTTCATCTTCCAGTGGTACTAATTCTTCATGCAAATCAGTAATATTTTTTATATAAACTTTTAGATCTTTGCTTTCGTCAGGAATGTAAGTGCAACAATGTTGAACTTTCAGAATTCCACAGACTCCACCCTCTTTTGCCAAAAGAATGTCAAGGGCAAGTATGTATCATGGCACTCACTAGTCCCTATGAAATAATAATCATACTGGGATCTCTTCCTGGTAATGCACAGTTTGCCTTTCTGTGGGGCATCTATAGCCATAGTTGGACTGGCTCCATTTTTCAACTCCTTTTCTTTCTCAATATCCCACATTGTTTCACTCATTTTATGCCCTTCTGCTTTCTTGTGCATGTTCAACCTTCTTCTCTCAACCATGTCTAGAAAATTCTTCTCTTCTCCTTTCAAACTGCAAGTTAAATTGTTTCTAAAAACATATTCTAAGGTAAATTCTTTAGTTTCTAAAAAAATCTCACCTAAAGTGTTCGCTTCTTTTGCAGGATTCAGTTCTTTATTCATAGGCAATTGCCCAAGAATATTATCTACATTAGACATATTATAATCTAATTTCCCTAACTGATAAAATATACTAATCAACACACTACATGAAATTCCATACGTAGCCGGAAGATGATGATAAGTCACTCCTTCCGACACAGAGGCAGGTAATTGCATGCAAACGTAGCAATCCCTTACTTCCATCGTCTTTACGTATTCATACAACAATTTTGAGAAAACATGGCTAGAAAAATCATTAATTGACCTATCCTTATGTATATGTACATTACTAATTCTAGTTGGTACTATCTTTTGTGAACTTTTCCCTATATTAGTCCTGTTCTCAGTATGTCCTTCTAAAGTGTCTATAGTGACTCTAAAAGAAATCAGTAGAGCAAGCACGCTCCAAAGCAGCATTAATAAACCTGTACAGCAGCAGCACATCTTGCACCATCTTTTCAGAAAGATACATCTACTTTGATTATTCTCAGTGTTAGCCATTTTGTTAATTTGACCGTGTCTTTTGACTTAGCCTCTTCTACTCCACTACCGAACCTTTTTAGGGCAGCAAGTACCCACCAGATTATTACAATCTATTAGTTCTTAATTTTACTTCTTCACTTTCTTCTTCAAGTGACTTCTTTGGATTTTACTCAATTTAGGTTCTCATCACTTTTCACTGTTTCTTCATCATCATCAAACTGTATCAGGTCCTGAACATCCATCTCTTCTCCAATATCGGACAAGATAACTCTCAGGATTCCCACAGCTTCTTCTTCAGCAACCACTTTCAGCAAAGCCTCCTCTGGACTTCCTTGACTGTCTGCCTCTTCTCCTTGTTCAGGCAGTGCCACATACGTCCATTCTGGTGACTTATACCTCTGGTTTGGTTTTCTTATTCTTTTAGTTCTTTCAGGTATCTTTATTTCTTCTTCTTTAGTTGGATTTTGACTTGACACTTCGTTCACTTGTTCAGCTTTTGAAAAATTAACTCGTGTCAGTCTATACCTCAGTCTCTTTATTTATTGGGCCAAAGATCTCCTTTAGCATTTCTCTTTTGTCTTCCTTCTTTATTGTTTCTTTCTCCAAGCCAAGTTCTCTTTCTCAGAACTCGTCCTCCATGTATCTCATTGTCACTTTCATCAGACTCTGTCTCAGTTGCCTCTTGTTCATCAACAGTTTTCTTTTCTCCAACAACTTCTTTTTCACCAACTGTCTCTTTTTCCACCAATTGAGATTTCCCTACTTCTGTCCCTCCTCGAGTCTCCGACACGCAATCTTCTTGCTGTCTACTTGTCCCTTCACCTAGCTTGTTGTTGATGTTCCCTACACCTCCTCGGGGTTTTTTCCGCAATCTGTCCCTCTCTTTCTTTTCCTGTCCCTTCTTCTTCAAAAATGATCTCAGGTGGAACTTGTCCAATTTCCTCATTTAATTCAGGTGTCACTTCTGTTGGAATGTTCTTTTCTTTTCTTTCTGTCTTTTTGTGTTGGTCACTGTTTGTTGAAACCTCAGGTACTTCTTCAGAATCTGAACTTGCCTCTGCGGTTTGCACTGTTCTCTTCAGAACCTCTTCTGGTGGGATGAAAATTTCTCTTGACTCGTTTTCCCCACTTTCAGGATTCTTTTTCCTTCTTACCGTCTCACTGTCTGCATCATCACTGGAATCTGATTCTTCAAAGTATTCTTTCCCCGTGCCGTCTCTTGTATTTGGAACTCTCAATGTGTGACTTGCATGTATCCAATTTTTCACTCCAGCACACTTCACAGCAGTTGTTGTGGTCAGAATGACTTGTCTTGGCCTTCCCCACCTTGGAACCAGGCAATTCCTTCTTCGGTGGACCTTTATCCTTACCCAGTCCCCTGGGCTCAGATTATGGGCTGGTTTCTTTTCAAGTGTGGTGGCGTCTTCTCCAACCTGGTGAAACACAGAATGAACTGCGTCAGCCAGGCCTTTACAGTAATCCAAAATCATGTCATCAGTTATAGTCATCAGCTTGTTGACTGGTACAAAGGCATGTCTCATAGCACGTCCCATGATAATTTCATGTGGACTCAAACCTGTTGTTCTGTCTGGAGTAGACCTAATGGTCATCAGGACTAGAGGCAAGACATCGGGCCATTTCATTCCTGTGGCTAGACACATTTTGCCAATTCTGTTTTTGATGGTACCATTCATTTGTTCAACCACACCAGAAGCCTCTGGTCGGTAAGCACAACGTAGCTTCTGCTGTACACTCAATGCTTCACAGATCAGACCCATGATTTCATTATAAAAATGTCCTCCTCTGTCTGATTCAATAGTCACTGCGAACCCATACCTTGGGATGAACTCTCTCAACAGTAACTTGGCCACTGTTATCCCATCATTTCTTCTTGTTGGATATGCCTCCACCCACCTTGAGAACAAACAGACGACCACCAGGACATACCTCAATCTGTTGACTTGGGGCATTTCAATGAAGTCTATCTGCATTCTTGTGAAGGGTCCTCCCTCCCTGCCTATTGTTCCTAGGCTCACCACTGTTTTCTTCCCAGGATTGAATTGCTGACATATCAGACATCTCTGACAAAGACTCTCTGCTATCAGCCTGAATTTTGGACTGTACCAGGTCTGCTTAAAGGCCCTTATCATAGCATCCCTCCCCAGGTGTCCTTGGCCATGATACATCCTTGCCGTTGTTGATAGCATGCTATTTGGCATGACTGGTCTTCTATCCCTATAGACCCACACATGATCTTTTTCCCTTGGTGCACAACCAGCTTTCACCCAATCTTTCATTTCCTCATCTCCTGCCTCATCCTGCAGCTGTTTCACTTCCTCCCATGTTCCCACCTCATTAGTAAACATTAAGGAACAAGAAGACATTTCTCTTTCTTTACTCCGATTAATGGAATGATTGTTTCTTGCACAGTATTGTGCTATGTCATTAGCGAATTTGATCCCAACGGTGACAAAATCATCACCTTGACCATGAGCAGCACATTTTACAACTGCTAGTTCTTTAGGCAGCTGTATCGCCTCTAGCAGCTTTCCAACCACTTCAGCATTCTTTATGGGAGTTCCACTTGAGGTCAGGAAACCTCTTTGTAGCCATAGCTGGCCAAAATCATGGACAACTCCGAAGCCATTCTGGCTGTCAGTCATCACAGTCACTCTCACACTCCTCCCAATCTTGCAGGCCTTTGTTAGTGCAACCAATTCTGCCACCTGAGCGGATTTAACTCCTTTCAAAGGTGATGCTTCCACAACTCCTGAAACTGTACACACAGCATATGCAGCACTCAGTGTTCCTTCCTCTGTTCTCAAGCAAGATCCATCCACAAACAACACATGATCACTTTCAGGCAGTGGCAGATCTCTTATATCTGGCCTTGGTTTTTGTTATAACGAAGAATGAGCCATCAGACACGAGGTGAGAAGAACTCTGTTTATTCTAGTCATCCGCTCTCCTGAACAATAGAACCTTAGGTTATCAACATTCTACTATCACCTCTCCAGTCGGCCATACCAACATAGGCTTGAAGAGAGGGGTGATGGACCATACCATTATGACTAAGATTATGAGATTACAACACATCTCCTTATATAGGGGACAAAAAGACATTTTACATTTGAGGAGAATCACCATTCTAAGAACACAGTTTCTTAAGGTTGAGAAGAGGCCGCTACTCTGTTCTTAATCCAAGTCTGACCATTATCTAGGCGAACCACATTCTTTCCATCCTTTACCACCCTTTGATGTGCATGGTACTTGCTTAAACCCGGTTGCACATGTGTTGGCTTTTTAACCACCACTGTGGTACCGACCTTGAACTCCTGTGTTCTAACCCCATGACTCTGGTCATACCAACCTTTGTATTTCCGTTGATGTTGAGACCTCAACTCTCTACTCACCCCAGGATCTTGGGCCACTTTGTTTCCACCCCTCAACCAGTGTGGGTTAATTTTGGTGCATGGTTCCCTTCCTCTTAAGCTAACAAAAGGAGACACTCCCGTGATGAGATTGGGCGTGGTGTGGTATGCCCAAATGCACTCTCTCAACGAATCTTCAACATTGAACCCACTGGAGATGGCCAATTGAATGTTTTCTTTAATCAATCTATTTGTCCTTTCCACCAGCCCATTAGCTCTTGGACAATAGAGTGCAGTTTTTTCATGTTTTATGTTTAAATCTCCCAAAAAAGTATTCATGTCCTCAGAGGTAAACTGCACCCCATTGTCGGTAACCAAAGTTGCCGGAATACCTTCATACACAAAAATATTCTTCAAAAATGAGATTAGGTTGTTCGTGGTAGTTTGCGAAGTAAGCTTAAAATTTACCCAATGGGAAGTGTAATCTACTAGAACGAACATAAACCTCTTCTGGGAACCTAGGACATCCATGGGGCCAATGATGTCAACCGCTAACTTGGTCCATGGAACCTCCGGAACCTCAACAGGAGATAAGGGAGCTTTGCGTGTAACTTTACTTTTGTCGCTATTAGCACAGCTATTGCATTCCTTTACTTTGAGTTCAATCATGGATCCTGTGAGAAGTTGGCCTGGTATATGCTGTTCACTAGTTCTAGTGACCACCTTGTACCATGCCAAGCAACCCTTATGGTGTGGTTGTAAGTCAACCTTTTCGGACTAGCTGCCCTAGTGGTAGCGTAGGCTAAGCAGTCTTTGAGGCTAAACTCGTGAAGCGTGTTAAGCCAGCTGTTTTACCAAATGCAACCCCCTTTTATACCAATGAAAGGACACCACACAGATATATATTCAAAATATATATGTATTTATTTCTCAAAGTAACCCCTAGTCTCTTTATGAGCACAGGAGCACAAATCGTCAAACAAGATTATCACAGAATACACAGAAGTTGCACTTTATATGGATAGGCCCTGGTGGCCACTCAAACCATATACTAAAATAGTGGTATAAGTACCACGAACAGAAAAGGGAAAAGGCCTAAGGCCTCTAGAATCGCTGGGCCTACAAGGAGCTAACGTCAGTTAGTGACCAGGAGGTCCACGGGTGGCGTGTGCAGAGCAAATAGTCACACGCGTGCTCCCATAGGTTTCAATGGGTGCGTAAAAAGTACAAAGTTACTGCAAAAGGAATCTTCCGGATGGACTAGGAACTCAAGATTTGGAACACAGGCACTAGAGATGTAATACTACACTTGGGCACAGGTGTGCCAGCTTTACCTCACCCACAGGAAGCGGGTGCATAGGCCTCGAAGTGCGTCGGGTTGCTTCTATCTGTTCCGTGGAGCTTGAAGACAAAGATGCTGCAGGCGGTCGGTCCGGGAGAGATGCAGTGGATCCAAGAGTGGATCGGAGATGTTGAAGACCTGTAAGCAGAGGGGACAGTGTTCACAGTCACTAGCCAGTGACCAGCGTGGCACCAGGTGGGTACCAGGCGATGTCGGGTGCAAACAGGTGATGAGGGGTAGCTTGTCTCCGCAGCCACGTGGTCCCTGAAGGTCGACGACGTCCAGGAGTCGGCTCACGAGCTGTCCCACGCAGGCTCTCGCTGTCGGCGGTGTCGGCGACTTGATCGAAGCAAACAAGCCTTGGCAAAAGCAATTGCAGGAGGATTCGGAAATCAGCTGTTGGTTCTGACCAGCAAGGTCAGAGGGATTGCTCCTTTGGAGGGGAGCAAGGGCCAGTCTGGAGCAACCAGACCAGCGGTGTTTGTCGTAGATTTCGTCGCCAAGATGGCCACTAGCCAGCGGGCCAGCAACCGGTTAGGCGCGTCGAGTGGCAAAATGCAGAAGGGCCCCACGCAGATCGTGGAGATGCTGGAGGGCTCACCTTTGGTGCAGATGCTGCTCGAGGGTTGGGCTTCTCAGGACCCAAAGCACAACTTGGAGGGAGCCTCGGTTGTTGCACTGGTCAGCTTGTCGTAGTCGTTCCAAGATGGCTGGCTCCACGTGTCTCGGTGCCTCCACGGGTCTCCTCTTTTCAGGGACTGTGGATCGGGCGGTGAGAGGTCTGGAGGTCCAGGTCTTGTCAGTCTCTGGGCTCGGGCTCCGGCGGGAGGCGGCGGCAAAGCAGACGGTGATTCGCTGGGTGGTGCTTGCGTTAGCAAGGTGGTCACTCCCTGACCACAGGGGAGATTTTCTTCAGTCTTCTGTGCAGCAGAATGTCGAAGTTCCCGTCTTCTTCTTAGTTTCAAGTTGATTCCAGGATGTCTAAAGTCTTAGGACACAGCTCCTACCTTTATTCGGATTCTAGGGGCCGGACTACCTGCTAGGTCCCTCCCTATGGGTGGGACCAGGAAGGGGGGTGGTTACACCCCCAATCCTTTGTCCAGCTCGCCCCAGGCCCGGGACTGGTGTGCCCCAGGACCGGTTTGAACTGGCATATGCCCCGAGGCTCCTTGTGAGCCACAGGCATGTCTGGTTTCTTTCAAGCCCTACCTGACCAATACACAAAATCCTGTCTGGGGTGGTGCACGCACCTCCCCTGGCAGGAAACCCTTTGTCCACACCTCCCAAGCTGGAAGGACTCCCAGCAGCAGGAGGGCAGACTTGTGTCTGTGGTGGCAGCATCCATTTTGTGGAGCTGAGGCTATGTCTGATTTTACCCGGGTTTCAGGCACTGTACATGTCGTGTCCCTCTAGAAGGGTGGAATGCTAACCCCGTCGCCAGAATTGGCGAGGGGTTAGTATTCCAATTCGTATGACACCTTACTCGACATGTTTTGATAAAGCCAAACCAAAGATAGCATTTAACCGCGAGGTTCATAATGCACTTAAGAGTATATGGTATGACGATATCTGGAAACAGTAGAAGGAAGTTGTTCCGACCACTGCAGACAGGCTCAGCTCATGCCAGAGCACCATCTCACATGGAACCAAGCACTCTGCCTTCAGGATTGTTAAGGCCTGCCATAGGAGTGACTTAGAGGTTACCAGGTGTCCCATTTAAGGTTAGGTATAGGTATACTACACCTAAGTAAGAGGTGATTACACCAACTTACCCCAGCTGAGTGATCAGCCAGTTGTGTCAGATTGTTAGGCCAAGCCTGGGGTGGCATAATACATGCTGCAGCCCCTGGCAGGCCTTGGGTACACCAATGCCCTGGGTACCTAGTGTACACTGGTACAGGGGCTGACAGGGTGATCCACTTCCAATTGGTTATGCACCTAGGGTGCATAGTTTTAATTTAGTAGAGAGAACAGCAGGCTGGGGGTCTGATTGGCAGGCCCACAGCCTCAATATGTCAAAAACCAGTGAAGCAAAAAGCAAAAATTTGGGGTGACCATAGGATAGCAGACCCTACTCTCCTACACAACCCCCCCCCAAACGCTGGGACATTAAACTAGCCTTGACCAGTCTCGTCTTCATGTCCTAAGTGGAAGTACCTGGAGAGACCATCTGCATTCCCATGGTCAGTACCTGGCCGGTGCTCCACTGTAAAGTCCATCCCCTGTAGGGAAATGGACCACCTAAGCAGTTTGGGGTTTTCACCCTTCATCTGATTTAGCCACAAGAGGGGCTTATGGTCGGTCTGAATCTTGAAGTGAGTGCCAAACAAGTATGGCCTCAGCTTCTTCAGGGCCCACACCACAGCAAAGGCCTCCCTCTCAATAGCTGACCAATTCTTCTCTCTGGGGGTCAACCTTCTGCTAATAAAAGCAATGGGTTGGTCTTGACCATCTACATTAAGTTGTGACAGCACAGCTCCCACACCCAACTCAGAAGCATCTGTTTGGACAATAAACTCTTTGGAGTAGTCAGGACTTTTCAGGATAGGTGCAGAGCACATGGCCTCCTTCAGGTCATCAAATGCCTTTTGACAGCTTACTGTCCACTGAACCTTTTTGGGCATCTTCTTGGATGTCAGATCATTAAGAGGAGTCACAATGGACCCATAGTTCTTAACAAACTTCCTGTAATACCCAGTCAAGCCCAAGAAAGCTCGAACTTGAGTCTGGGTGGTTGGAGGGGACCAATCCTTGATGGACTGTATCTTACTCTCCAGTGGTTGAACTTGGCCCCCACCTACAAGGTGGCCCAAATACACAACCTTACTCTGCCCTATCTGGCACTTAGTAGCCTTGATAGTGAGGCCTGCCCTTTGCAGAGCCTCAAGAGCCTTCTTCAGGTGGATCAGGTGATCCTCCCAGGTGGAGCTAAAGACAGCAATGTCATCCAGATATGCTGCGCAAAAGTCATCCAACCCAGTAAGGACTTGGTTCACCAGCCTTTGGAAGGTGGCAGGTGCATTCTTCAGACCAAAGGGCATCACCACAAACTGGTAGTGCCCACCTGGGGTTGAGAATGCTGTTTTGGCCTTAGACTCCTCAGCTAATCTGATTTGCCAATAGCCAGCTGTTAAGTCAAATGTGCTCAAAAACTTTGCAGAAGCTAGTTTGTCTATGAGCTCATCTGCCCTTGGAATGGGGTGTGCATCTGTCCTGGTGACAGCATTGAGTCCTCTGTAATCCACACAGAACCTCATCTCTCTCTTGCCATCTTTGGTGTGAGGTTTGGGGACCAGAACCACTGGGCTTGCCCAGGGGCTCTCTGAGGGTTCAATGACACCTAATTCCAGCATTTTATGTACCTCAGCCTTTATACAGTCCCTGACGTGGTCAGGTTGTCTGTAAAGCTTGTTCTTTACAGGCAGACTGTCACCAGTGTCCACCACATGGGTACACCAGTCAGTTTGACTAGGTATCAAGGAAAACATATGTGAAAATGATTGTAGGACCTGTCTACATTCAGTCTGCTGATGGGCAGTGAGGTTGCCTCCAAGGGTCACTCCTTCAACTGAGCCATCTTCAGGGTTCTGAGACAACAGGTCTGGGAGAGGGTCACTCTCTTCCTCCTGTCCCTCATCTGTAGCCATGAGCAAGCCCATGTCTGCCCTGTCAACATATGCTTTAAGCCTGTTAACATGGAGTACCCTGTGGGGACTCCTGGGAGTTCCTAGGTCCACCAAGTAGGTGACCTCTCCCTTCTTTTCCAGGATTGTATGGGGTCCAGACCATTTGTCTTGGAGTGCTGCTGGGGCCACTGGCTCCAACACCCATACCTTCTGTCCTGGCTGAAACTCAACCAAGACAGCCTTTTGGTCATGCCAAGCTTTCTGTAAGGCCTGGCTTGCCTCAAGGTTTTTGGATGCCTTCTCCATATACTCAGCCATCCTGGAGCGGAGACCAAGTACATAGTCCACTATGTCTAGCTTAGGCTTTTTGAGAGGTAACTCCCATCCTTCCTTCACCAAACACAGTGGGCCTCTCACAGGGTGCCCAAACAACAATTCAAAGGGGCTGTAGCCAACTCCTTTTTGTGGGACCTCTCTGTAAGCAAACAGAAGGCAGGGTAGAAGGATATCCCATCTTCGCCTGAGCTTTTCAGGTAATCCTTTGATCATACCCTTTAGGGTCTTGTTGAATCTCTCAACAAGCCCATTGCATTGTGGGTGATAAGGGGTGGTGAACTTGTAGTTGACACCACATTCCTTCCACATAGCTGTCAAGTATCCTGACATAAAGTTGGTACCTCTGTCAGATACTACCTCCTTAGGAAACCCCACTCTGGAGAATACTCCCAGCAGGGCCCTGGCCACAACAGGAGCTGTAGTGGTCCTAAGGGGAATTGCCTCTGGATACCTGGTGGCATGATCCACTACCACCAGTATAAATCTGTGCCCAGATGCAGTGGGAGGATCCATGGGACCCACTATGTCTATTCCCACTCTTTCAAAGGGGACCCCCACCACAGGTAGTGGTATTAGGGGGGCCTTTGTTGTGCCACCTGATTTGCCACTGGCTTGGCAGGTAACACAGGAGCGACAAAACTCCTTTGTATCTTCATTCATATGAGGCCAGTGAAAGTGAGGGACAAGCCTGTCCCAAGTCTTGTTCTGGCCTAAGTGTCCTGCTAAAGGAATGTCATGGGCCAAGGTAAGAAGGAAGCCCCTAAATTGCAGAGGTATGACCAACCTCCTGGTTGCACCAGGCTTGGGGTCTCTAGCCTCTGAATAAAGGAGCCCTTCATCCCAATACACTTTATGGGTACCTTGAGCATTCCCAGCAGCCTCAGCAGCAGCCAGCTGTCTGAGGGGTTCAAGAGAGGGACAGGATAACTGAGCCTGCCTCAAGTCAGCCCTTGAAGGTCCCCCTGTCCCCAGAAACTCAACCTGATCAGGTTCAAGCTCTTCAGGGACAGTTCCTTCAGGGTCCTCTAGATCAGCTTCCTGGGAAGGCTGATCATCACTCTGAGGCAGGGGGGAAGGCACAGCCTTGACCCTCCTGTTCTTCTTCTTGGTAGGTGCTTGGTCCATTGTTCCAGGATCCAAGACCTGAGGTTCAGTGAGGCACTTTTTGGCCTGTGACCTGGTCACAGCAAGGACATGTGATGATATACCTAACATCTCTGCATGAGTCCTGTACTCCACTTCTGACCATAGAGAACTCTCTAGGTCATTGCCCAACAAACATTCTACTGGGAGGTCTGCACTAACCACAACCCTTTTGAGGCCAGTTACCCCTCCCCATGAGAAGTTAACAACTGCCACACTGTGTGAAGTAGTGGCATTGCTGGCATTGGTCACCAGGTAGTTCTCACCTGGTATGTACTGTCCAGGGTCCACAAAGCCTGGTGTCACCATAGTGACACTGGCACATGTGTCCCTGTAGGCTTGAGCCACTTTGTCATTAATTAAAGGAGTCTGTCTGTACTTGCCCAGGTTACTGGGGCTCACAGTCAGGGACAAATCAATGTCCCCATCACAGATCAAGACTGCCTGTGTAAGGGTTCTGTCTAAGTCAGAATCTCCTTCAGTTCCCATAGTGATTCCCACTACACCCTTTGTCTGGGGACCAACACTGCTAACAGTAGTACTGGGAGCAGGTGCCTTAGGGGCAACAGTGTTGGGGGCTCCACCCTTTTTGCAATCACTAGTCCAGTGAGTTGTATTTTTGCAATGATTGCACCAGGGTTTCTTTTGACCTTCTTTCTTCTTTTTGGACTGTTGTTGGGACCCACCCTCCTTAGCAGTAGTTTGGGGCCCTGTTGAAGACTTCTGGTCTTTAGATTTCTGATCTCCACCCTTTTGGTCTGTTTTCTTCTGATCACCCCCTTGGCCCTGGTTCTGGTTCTTTTGCTTAACCCTGGTTCTGACCCATTTGTCTGCCTTCTTTCCCAATTCTTGGGGAGAGGTCAGATCAGAGTCAACCAAGTGTTGATGCAGTTGCTGGTTTTGACAGTTATTTAAAATCTGTTCTCTCATCATCAAATTATACAATCCTGTAAAATCAGATACCTTACTTCCCAGCAACCAACCCTCCAAAGCCTTAGTGGCACATTCAATGTATTCAGACCAGTCCTGAGTCTGTGTCTTTTGGGTGTCTCTGAACATTAACCTGTACTGTTCAGTGGTTAAGCCTAACCCATCTACTAGAACACTCTTCAGGACTCTGTAGTTTCTGACATCCTCTTCTCTAACAGTGAGGAGTCTGTCTCTGCCTCTTCCCTCAAAGGAGAGCCAGAGGATTGCTGCCCACTGATCTTCAGGAACCTGCTGTACTTTGCAGGCTCTCTCAAGAGCAGTTATCCACTTGTGGATGTCATCCCCACTTTTGTAGGGGGGCACAACCTTAGACAGGTTTCTATTGTCGAAAACCCTATCTTTGTCCTTAGGGACAATGCTGCCACCAGTGGGTATAGACCCACTCTCTTTATGCTGTCTAGCCTTGCTAAGTTTCTCTTCCATCAGGGCTACTTCTAGCTCCTGCTTCCTGATCCTCAGCTGGGCCTCTTGCATCTTGGCCTCATGTTCCCTCCTCTGAGGGGTGGTCATCCTTCTCCTGGAGTGACCTTGAGAGCCTCTAGAGCCATGGGAAGCATTGGAGTCACCTGAGCGATTCCTTTGCCTTCCCAGCCCTGTGTTAAGTCCACTGGGGAGATCCAGTGGGTTGAACCCACTGTCAGTCCCCAATAGCCTTGGTTTAGCTGGGCCAAGTATAACACTTGGCACTGGGCTAGTTCTCCCTTCATCCTCACTACTGTCAGTATCCTTTTCACTCTCATCCTCTGTGGTAGGCATCCCATCTAAGGGGTGACTATTGGGAAGGGGTACTTCAGTGGCATCTTTAGAAGGGGGGCCTCCTGTTCCTGTCCCTAAGGGGGCTAACTGGGAAGCTTTCTTGAGTGCTCTCTGATTCTCATCATTCTGTAAGAGCTCTCTGAGCTCAGCAGAGTTTGGGTTCTTGGGCTGTTTAAGGCCTCTAAGAGTTGCCAAATGCCTGAGCTCATTCTGATTAAGGGTAGCAAAGCTGGATGGTGCCCTCTGGGGGTCACTCTCAACAGAGATGGGTACAGTGGACCCCTCTGCCCCGGCCATTGCTCTTAAGTGTGGGTGGATGTGTTGCAATCTACCTACACTTGGGTTTACCTACTAAACCTATCTAGTAGTTGTAGTCAGGGTGTGCTACTCCCTTTGCTCTACAACAACTAAGTTCAGTAGAACTTATGTATATCTAATCTTGTTTTATATGTACCTACAGGTACCTATGTGATCTTTCAATTGGTAACCAAGAGATTACAATGGTAAAACACAGCAAGCTCAAATCCAACCGCTGCTCACCAATGTGAGAAGTTGGCCTGGTATATGCTGTTCACTAGTTCTAGTGACCACCTTGTACCATGCCAAGCAACCCTTATGGTGTGGTTGTAAGTCAACCTTTTCGGACTAGCTGCCCTAGTGGTAGCGTAGGCTAAGCAGTCTTTGAGGCTAAACTCGTGAAGCGTGTTAAGCCAGCTGTTTTACCAAATGCAACCCCCTTTTATACCAATGAAAGGACACCACACAGATATATATTCAAAATATATATGTATTTATTTCTCAAAGTAACCCCTAGTCTCTTTATGAGCACAGGAGCACAAATCGTCAAACAAGATTATCACAGAATACACAGAAGTTGCACTTTATATGGATAGGCCCTGGTGGCCACTCAAACCATATACTAAAATAGTGGTATAAGTACCACGAACAGAAAAGGGAAAAGGCCTAAGGCCTCTAGAATCGCTGGGCCTACAAGGAGCTAACGTCAGTTAGTGACCAGGAGGTCCACGGGTGGCGTGTGCAGAGCAAATAGTCACACGCGTGCTCCCATAGGTTTCAATGGGTGCGTAAAAAGTACAAAGTTACTGCAAAAGGAATCTTCCGGATGGACTAGGAACTCAAGATTTGGAACACAGGCACTAGAGATGTAATACTACACTTGGGCACAGGTGTGCCAGCTTTACCTCACCCACAGGAAGCGGGTGCATAGGCCTCGAAGTGCGTCGGGTTGCTTCTATCTGTTCCGTGGAGCTTGAAGACAAAGATGCTGCAGGCGGTCGGTCCGGGAGAGATGCAGTGGATCCAAGAGTGGATCGGAGATGTTGAAGACCTGTAAGCAGAGGGGACAGTGTTCACAGTCACTAGCCAGTGACCAGCGTGGCACCAGGTGGGTACCAGGCGATGTCGGGTGCAAACAGGTGATGAGGGGTAGCTTGTCTCCGCAGCCACGTGGTCCCTGAAGGTCGACGACGTCCAGGAGTCGGCTCACGAGCTGTCCCACGCAGGCTCTCGCTGTCGGCGGTGTCGGCGACTTGATCGAAGCAAACAAGCCTTGGCAAAAGCAATTGCAGGAGGATTCGGAAATCAGCTGTTGGTTCTGACCAGCAAGGTCAGAGGGATTGCTCCTTTGGAGGGGAGCAAGGGCCAGTCTGGAGCAACCAGACCAGCGGTGTTTGTCGTAGATTTCGTCGCCAAGATGGCCACTAGCCAGCGGGCCAGCAACCGGTTAGGCGCGTCGAGTGGCAAAATGCAGAAGGGCCCCACGCAGATCGTGGAGATGCTGGAGGGCTCACCTTTGGTGCAGATGCTGCTCGAGGGTTGGGCTTCTCAGGACCCAAAGCACAACTTGGAGGGAGCCTCGGTTGTTGCACTGGTCAGCTTGTCGTAGTCGTTCCAAGATGGCTGGCTCCACGTGTCTCGGTGCCTCCACGGGTCTCCTCTTTTCAGGGACTGTGGATCGGGCGGTGAGAGGTCTGGAGGTCCAGGTCTTGTCAGTCTCTGGGCTCGGGCTCCGGCGGGAGGCGGCGGCAAAGCAGACGGTGATTCGCTGGGTGGTGCTTGCGTTAGCAAGGTGGTCACTCCCTGACCACAGGGGAGATTTTCTTCAGTCTTCTGTGCAGCAGAATGTCGAAGTTCCCGTCTTCTTCTTAGTTTCAAGTTGATTCCAGGATGTCTAAAGTCTTAGGACACAGCTCCTACCTTTATTCGGATTCTAGGGGCCGGACTACCTGCTAGGTCCCTCCCTATGGGTGGGACCAGGAAGGGGGGTGGTTACACCCCCAATCCTTTGTCCAGCTCGCCCCAGGCCCGGGACTGGTGTGCCCCAGGACCGGTTTGAACTGGCATATGCCCCGAGGCTCCTTGTGAGCCACAGGCATGTCTGGTTTCTTTCAAGCCCTACCTGACCAATACACAAAATCCTGTCTGGGGTGGTGCACGCACCTCCCCTGGCAGGAAACCCTTTGTCCACACCTCCCAAGCTGGAAGGACTCCCAGCAGCAGGAGGGCAGACTTGTGTCTGTGGTGGCAGCATCCATTTTGTGGAGCTGAGGCTATGTCTGATTTTACCCGGGTTTCAGGCACTGTACATGTCGTGTCCCTCTAGAAGGGTGGAATGCTAACCCCGTCGCCAGAATTGGCGAGGGGTTAGTATTCCAATTCGTATGACACCTTACTCGACATGTTTTGATAAAGCCAAACCAAAGATAGCATTTAACCGCGAGGTTCATAATGCACTTAAGAGTATATGGTATGACGATATCTGGAAACAGTAGAAGGAAGTTGTTCCGACCACTGCAGACAGGCTCAGCTCATGCCAGAGCACCATCTCACATGGAACCAAGCACTCTGCCTTCAGGATTGTTAAGGCCTGCCATAGGAGTGACTTAGAGGTTACCAGGTGTCCCATTTAAGGTTAGGTATAGGTATACTACACCTAAGTAAGAGGTGATTACACCAACTTACCCCAGCTGAGTGATCAGCCAGTTGTGTCAGATTGTTAGGCCAAGCCTGGGGTGGCATAATACATGCTGCAGCCCCTGGCAGGCCTTGGGTACACCAATGCCCTGGGTACCTAGTGTACACTGGTACAGGGGCTGACAGGGTGATCCACTTCCAATTGGTTATGCACCTAGGGTGCATAGTTTTAATTTAGTAGAGAGAACAGCAGGCTGGGGGTCTGATTGGCAGGCCCACAGCCTCAATATGTCAAAAACCAGTGAAGCAAAAAGCAAAAATTTGGGGTGACCATAGGATAGCAGACCCTACTCTCCTACAGATCCCATCCTCGTCGCCAGTGTTATAACGAAGAATGAGCCATCAGACACGAGGTGAGAAGAACTCTGTTTATTCCAGTCATCCGCTCTCCTGAACAATAGAACCTTAGGTTATCAACATTCTACTATCACCTCTCCAGTCGGCCATACCAACATAGGCTTGAAGAGAGGGGTGATGGACCGTACCATTATGACTAAGATTATGAGATTACAACAGTTTTGTACAATAGTCAAGCACATCCAGGCAGTCATGATCAACTTCATTTCTCACTCCCACACATTCAGCATCAGGTAACAGTGTCGCTGGATTCACATTCACACATCTTTCCAGGGTCACATTTGTTGCACCAAGAATGACTTTCTCATATTTAGTCAGCCGACTATGAGACATAAACTGTGTCCGGCTCCTTGTTAAAAGGATTGCCACATCATGAGGTACGAATACCCGTACAGGATATCCCATTATGATTCCCTCACTTTGTTCCAGACTTCTACAGGTAGCAGCTACTGCTTTTAGGCAACCTGGCAAACCCACAGCTACTGGGTCAAGTGTTGATGAGAAGTAGGCAATTGGCCTTCTCAGACGTCCATTTTCTGGATTAACACCGAAAGTGCACATCCATTTCTCTCACTACAGTACAGCTCAAATTCTTTTTCATAATCTGGCATTCCTAGGGCAGGAGCTTCACATAGTCTGTTCTTTAACTCTTTAAATTCAGCCATCTCTTCTGGGTTTAGTTCCAATGGGTCTTTTACCTCACTTTTGGTCAATTTAATCAATGGCTTGGCAATCAAAGAAAAGTTACTTATCCACTGACGACAGTAACCCACCATTCCCAGGAACATTCTCACTTCTCTTTGTGTCATTGGGGCTCTCATCCCTCTAATGATTTTAATCCTGTCAATGGTCACTTTTCTCAGACCTTTCTCAATGTTATGTCCCAGATACTGGACTTCTTTCTTGCAGAATTGCAATTTTGCTGGAGATACCTTTAAACCTCCATCTGCCAAGTGATTCAGTAAAGCAATGGTGTCTACTTCACAAGCTTCGCGTGTTTTTGATGCCACAAGCAGGTCATCAATATACTGGACCAAAACTGAATTTTTTAGGCATTGTTAGATTTTCCAGAGATTTCTTCAGCAATTGATTAAATATTGAAGGGCTCTCTGTATACCCCTGTGGAATTCGGCACCATGCCAAAATCCGCTCTCCAAATCTAAAAGAAAATATTGGCTGGCTATCATGATGCAACGGGATTGAAAAGAAAGCATGACACAAATCAATTACGGTATACCATTCTGCATCATGGGGAATCTGATAAAAAAATCACTGATGGGTTTGGCACAATAGGACAGCATGACACAACAATCTTGTTAATTTTTCTCAAATCCTGTACTATTCTGAACTTTCCATTAGGTTTCTTCAGTCCCATTATTGGTGAGTTACATGGGCTGCTCAATATTTCTCTTAACACCCCCTGCTGAATCATTTTCTCAATTATGGGTGTTATTCCTTCAATTATTTCAGGTGTCAGTCTGTATTGTGGAATGTTTGGGTAAGCCACTCCCTCTTTTACAGTAATCTTTACTGGATCTACATTTCTCATAAGGCCTACATCTTCTCCAGTAAAATCCCAAACTGCTGCTTTCACTGTCTGTTTCAATTCTGGGGGTAGTGCATCTGGATTAAATACAGCATATGTTCCCACAGCCTCACATTCCCTGTTATCCATGGCCATTCTGTATAGAACATCTTCATCTGGTGTTTCAAAGGTTATTCCTTCTGGAGTACAGAAAATAGTGCAATTCATCTTGCACAGCAGGTCCCTGCCTAGCAAGTTCACAGGACTAGTGTCACACACCACAAATCGGTGCATGTCTGAGAATTTCCCTATTTTAACCCTTACTGGTTCAGTAAGAAGAGTTTTAATCTGGGTGTTGGACACACCAACTACTTGGATTGCTTCATCCGAGAGAGGAAGATTCTTTATAGCAGCTGACCTGACAGTCGATCTCGTAGCTCCTGTGTCAACTAAAAAGGTAACACCTTCACCATTAATTTTCCCATCTACAAAAGGTCCTGCCTGGTCTATTTCTAGAGTTGCGCCAAGTACGCACTCCTCCTCCTCTCTTCGGCACCGTCAGAAGTCTCCCTCAGAATCACTTCCCTCATTTTTCAGTCAGTATTGAGATACAGCGCTTGCGCGTTTTGGCTTGATTACCTGCTCTTCATCGTAGAACCCCGACTCTTGACTGTACTTCTGGGATCCTCTTCTCTGCGGCAAGGGTGGTTTTGGCACCTGATTCTGTTGCTTAGCAGCCTTCTGCTGTTGCTGACCACACCCCTCACTCTGCACCTGTGAATTCAATGATGTATTGTCATCATTAGTAGATGGTGGATTCTTACACTCGGACTTCTAGTGCCCTAATTTTCCACAGTTGTGGCAAGGGAATTTCTTCTTTGCCTCTTCAATATTTCCTTTCCCTTTTCCTGGACCAAACCTGGGTTTATTTCCTGGGTTATTTGCTTGTTCAACCAACTGAGCTTCCTGTCTTTCTGCAACTTTCACCTGTGCCCACATTGCCTTTTCTTTCAGTTTCCTCTGCTTTGCCTCAATCTCATCACTGAAGTATTTTGCATGTCTCAGGATCTCATCAATCTTCTTGCTCTGCCAATATACGGTATGCTGCCTAATCATTTCACTGATTTCAGGCCGCAAGCCATACACAAATATATATACAAAATGGCTCAGGTCCTTGTCACCCAGATGTTCATCTCCACTGAACTGTTTGAAAGCTAATATTAGTCTTTCATAATATGCATGGACCGATTCTTTCAATTCTTGATGTGTTCGATCTATTTTAACCCAGTCTGTTTCCTTGGGGGGTACTTTATTTTTCAAGAAGGCCATGACTTGTTCATACTTTTTCATGACCTCCGGATCTGGAGCTCCTGTCTTTGGATCTCTTGGGTATTCCTTAGTGGGCCAGTCTATGACTATTTTACATTCTGCCCACAGGTCTGCAGGTACAATTATATCAAACAGACTATTCAGGTCAATCCACAGCACTTTTGACAACTTCACAAATCTGTCGACCTGTCTATACCACTCGACGGGCTTCTCCCTTAGTCGAGGGAAATCATTTGTAAATGACAAAATATCCTGCCTGGTCCATGGGACATGTACATACCCACCTCCTGGAATCTCTCTCATGGGGTAGGCTGTCACTGCTTTCTCCTTTTCTTTCAGAGGGAATGTCGAGTAAGTTCTATCTGCCCCATCCTCTCGCTTTCTGTACCATCTGTCTTTCCATCTCTCCACATCTCCCCATTTTCTCAGCAAAGCAATCATCTCCTTAATCTGTCCTGTCCGGCCTGCATTGTTCAGATTCTCAATGTCCTTATCTGTGAAATCCACTCGGTAAGGCTTTTGTAAAGCTTTTACCTTGTCCATGTCAATCCCCATTTCACTGGCTATTCCTTTCAACCTATCATGTATATTCTTTGCTCTCCATGTGATGCTTTTGCACAAAAACAGAATCTCCCCTTCCTGATAATTCTTCAATATTTCTGTAGGGATTGTTCCTACAATCAGCTCCTCCATTTCCATACGTAGCCTGGCTACATCAATTCCCTGGGATTCTTTTTCTTTCCTCTGCAAAACCTTCAGCCAATCATTCAAATCCTCAGCAGTTATTCCCACAGGTTTTTCTGCACCCCCTAGTTCTGACACTCTTTGTGGCTCTAGGATTGATCCCCTGTTCCCTTCCACACATCCAGAGTTCAAACTTGAGCTAGTCTGCACACTCAATTCTCCTCCACATATGGTATGTCTCCATTGATTTTCTCCCGTTCTCCACTGTGTTTCTTCTGTTCTCATTACTGCCTGCTCCGGAGGAACAATCAATCTGTTACCCACATATGGAACTGTCAAACCATTCTCGCCCGTCCTCTGCTTGTCGAAAGTCGGCATAACCGGACCTATTGTCACAGGCACCGTAACTGCCTCAAGATTTTTAGTCAGTTCCCTGATTTTCTCTGTCAATTCAAAGGTAGTCCTTGCTAGTTCTCTGGTCTTTTCATCCTCAACTTCATTCTCGCTTTCTCTCTCTCTTTCTCTCTCTCTCTTTCTCTCTCTCTCTCTTTCTCTTTCCGCCAGAGAACAAATGCTTTTCAACCCAGGGGTGGTACCCTCTGTCTTAATAATCCGCAGGGTGTCTCTCATTGGGGTAACTGCTGATCCTACCTCTGGTTCTCGTCTCTACGGGGGTGGTCTTTTGTAGAGCATGTCCCCTAGGACATCATCATCAGACTCATTCGCCCCATATCTCCTTGTTTCTACATTATGTTCTTTCTCAGTACACTTTCTCCCTTCCATCTCCTCTGCTGTTCTTACAGGATATAATCCCTCGGTCATACTGGCATCTCGCCATCATCTCATCCGGTCATGATGGGTTTCGCGATCATATTTTCGCCCGAACATATAGCGGTAACTCCCTCCACCCCTCTGCTTTTCTCGCTCATGCATTTCATCTTCCCATTCAGTTAATGCCTCAAATTGCGTTGGCCTAGGCCGAGGCTCTAGACACATCGTCCGCTCCCGTAAGTTTCTCAGTATGGCCAGATTAAATGAGCCATGTTCCGGGAAAGCTAAAACCCCATCCTCTTTCGTATACTTAACCCAGTTATCTAACCAAATACAGGTATGATACCCATACTTTGCAACCATGAAGGATGCGGGGGTTCTTATCGGAGGAAGTAACTGTCCTTCCCTAGTCACAATATCTTTATCCTTGTCAAACCAGTTCTTAACCTTACTAAACAAGGATTTCTTTTTCTTTTCCTCAGCGTGGTAATACATTTTCTTATTTTTCCGCAACCCTTTTTGTCTTTCTACAACTGTACGATCTCCTGTCCAATTGCAGCGCGACTCACACCAATGCACCAATCCTGGAGTGTCTACGTCACTAACTCAGTCCACGAATCCCAGCGCGACTCACACCAACGCACCAATCCTGGAGCGTCTACGTCACCCTGTATGTCTCCCAATCCTGGCGCGGCGTACACTAGCACACCAATCACCGTGCTTTCCCTGTTTCAACCCACTGTCCAATCACAGCGCGGTCTTCCTGACGTCAGCAGTCGCTGCAGCAGTTTCTGCTCCTGTCTCCTGTCTCTCTCGTCTACCCCTCCTTTACAAGACTACTTGGTAGACTTTGTTTCAACTTCTACGAGTCTGTTAGTTACAACATACAAACATCTCCATTGTCTGTTTCGCTAGCCACAGAACAGCAAAAGACCTTTCCCACGAGAATTCTGCCTTTCCCGAGAGCAGCGCTTACCTCTGCCCTACTACAGAATCGTTACTTCCGTTGATAAAGTAGCACATCCCTCTACTTTACCCTTCTAACAAGCATCAATTAACTGTTTTCTCCGGAATGCTCCTAAGAGTTTCACAATTAACCAGAATGCCTTCTCATTCACGCACTTTCACACCAGAAAATGTAGTACATTCACACAGAATTCTGTCTTTCCCGAGAACAGCGAACAGTCTGTCCTACTACAGAATTATATCACACGTCAACAAAGCAGCGCTTACCTCTGCTCTGTCCTTCTAACAGGCTCAGAGAATACCTATTACCTTCCCAGTGATAAGCGTTAACGGAATGCCATAAGGATCCCTGATACTTAAGACCAGAACTTCACAGATAACCTTCGCTATCATATACACTTCTCTCACACAGAAAATACGTTTCTAATGGCAACACACGACGATGCTACCTCATCGAACCCAGACAATGCGACGCGCAACTTCAATTGTCACACGTTTTTCCCTGTCTACATACAGGGCCAATAATCCCGCCTTTTTCCGAGAGCAGCACTCCCTCTGCCCTACTACGGAACTGTCACCGACTCCCTACGTCCCAGAAGCCGTACGCACTACATAAAACTCAATACAACTTCGACATACAGTGTTAGTACAAATATCAATCAATAATCAACAAGCCTATATACACGCAAATTTGCCAGATCAAGACAATAGTTAACCATCATTCTGCTACCAAGAAACTGGTGCAGATTGGAGCTTCCAAATCCCCTCTACTTCCACGGACGGAGTGATTTCGCAGTCACACACGCACACACAGATCACATGCTGGTGGGGCCCATTACACCAACATTCATCCTACCACTCTATCTGTGCCATGTATAAGGGGAAAACTTTCCGTACCTAACCAATCTGCATATACCTTGAGGTCAATGGCATCAACTAGTTGCTATAGATCTGGTGAAAACATTTGAGACATGCAAATAAATCCAATAACATGACAAATAAATAACCACCCGACACAGTGATTCAAACAGATTATTTGTTTATCTAAAATTGTATGAAAAGCCAATTAAAATACAAATTCATTTCTCTCATATTTACCTATTCTGGCTAAAAGTCAGATCCTAAGTCAGAACCGGTCCTCAGCAAAATAGATAGAGTATCTAGCCGTCATGTAGAGTCACCGTCCTCTCTCCATCAGCATCGGGACCTCTGATCATCAGTTCGGGAAGAAGTGGCACTAGACCTCTCTAGTCTACTAATATTTATACTGAAATTACATTCCAGAATGTTACAATCTTATCGTACAAAACGGATGAATGGCGGAAATAATGTCGTCTTGGTACACTGGGCTACATTAGAAAATTTTCACACACATTTGATCGTCTCAAATACTGAATAGAAATAAAGAGTCCATAACTAATTTGTTACTTCTACGGATGTCTCTTTTGGATAATTTGTATCCCCTTGGTGGGATCATTATGAGTTCATAAAGTCAGTGTTTGGTTTTGCAACAAATTTCAGGTTCAGGGGCTCTTGGCATCCATTCTGGATTTGTCGTCATGGTCATGGCTTTTCGGTTCATCAAAAAGGCAAGGTCACAGGCAGCGCGAAGCCTCCTTGCAAAATTTTCCATCAACTCGAATGCAGGCTGCGGGTGGTAGCCATCTTTCAGTAGGCCACATTGGTCAACTTAAGCAAATAAAACACAAACAAAATTACTGCACAGAAATGATTATACAGTGTTATTCCCCTACTAATACCCTTATGTGTATGTATTTATCTAGCCATTTGCGACATCAGAAGCCATTAATGCATATTAATTATAAGCGTAAAACACAATAACATTACATAAGCAACATCTATTTCTGTCAGTTTGCTCACCAAATTAGTTCACTTATTATTTTAGCCATGCAATAGCATTCCCACGTGTAATTCTTCTGTTAATAAGATTGATTAGTCTAGACGTGACACATCTTTAGTAGTTATTAATTAATCAGTAGTACTTTTAATTATAACATGCGAAAATGAAACGGGTATTTGGTTTTAAAGTAAAAACCCTGCTCCATCACACCCACCTCCACCTGTCTACTTCACCCGGCTGCTCTTGTACTTTCTTCCCACCAATTCTTTGGTTCTGTGTTTTTGTGTTGCTGTTGCCCTTTGACAGATGATCTGCTCCGCAGGGGGTGTGATTGGACTGCCTCTTGTCCTACTGCTTATGTGTGCTAGCTTCCCACTGATTTCTGCGCCTCCTGTGGTAGGGCTATGCGGATGCTAGGGTCCTCACACACTGCCCTGGTGTGTTGCTGAGATGCTAAAGACTTTGTGCACACTGCTCTGCAGTGGTGGTGCTGGGCTTTATTAGTGCTCATGGAGGCTAATCTGGTCTGTGTCTCTACATCAACCCATCCCTGGAGGAGGGAAAATGGGTTGGACTTTAGACAGTTCCAGACCCACCTTCCATCTTAGGTAACAGCATGTAGACTCACTCTGCTCCAACTACTCCGCAGGGGCGGATCTGGGCTCCACACCCACCATTGTGTGGGCATGTTATTGAACTCTAATCTGCACTCTACACAGCCAAGTATGGGTCAAGGCTAGCTATCAGGTAGTTTCCGATTAAACTCCTCGACTGCCTTATTAAAATGTGTGTGTAGCCAGGTCGCTCTCATGACGTGTATATATTATGCGCACGAGCCACAAATGTCAATGGACATGTCTTGCTAATGTTTGCGCAGTCAAAGGCTTTATGCTTATTCAGTGGAGTGGTGGATCGTTTAATACAGCCCATTGACGAATACACTGATAAAGATGGGGCATTTACACCCATGCTTTTGAAAATGGTTTCATTTGTGAATGCTCTCATGCTTTCTCCAACTAAAATGTATATCTTGAAGAAAAAAAAAACTTAATAAATACTTCTATGTCGGGGGAGTTTATATTGTGGGCATTACCGACCCATATTTCCTAGGTCTGTGCTTTTTCATTAAATAAAGTTTAAGTTCCAATTGCAGCATTTAAAGCACTAATATACTTTTGGCAGTCCTTGATATTGATATGTTTATTTTAGAATGTGTCGGGAATGTATGCGTATGATGATACTTGAGGAATGAATGAGATGTCTGATAAGTGTGCTTGATGTGTTTCAACGAATGGTGTGGAGAAATGTTTTCAAAAATTAATCATTAATAGGCAGTTGAAGTTGCAAATCGGCCTTAAAATTGGAAGTCTAAATGAAAAAATAAAATAAATTCATTGATTAAATCAAAGAAAACGAAGGTCTTCTACACTTTTTGTTTCATCTCAAAATGTGTTCTCATAAGAAAAGTTGAGATAGAAGATTAGTTGCAGTATTAGCAGTTCTGTTGTTATATCTATTTAGTGGCCTAGCTCTACTGCCTTTGGCCCACCTCCAGTGTTGGTTTTGGCTTGCTTAGCAGAGGGTGCTCTGCGAGAGGTTTTTCTCTGTGTTTTATTCACCGCAACAATAAAAGCAATAGCTACTTCCTTTTATGATACATCTCCTTTAAAGACTTCCACACATATTCACAGTTTGCTTGAGAGAATGACTGAAAATGATACCTTTGCATACAGCGAAGAACATATTAAAAACGTATTAGATGCCCCCCCTCTTTTTGCATCAGCCTCATTAAGTTCTTCAGCAAAAAATCAAAATGAATCAGACAAACTTTTAAGACTTAAAGAAACAAATTCGAACAGACCTACATGGACATTTTTTGATTCAACACCTAAAAACAGGCACTATCCCAAGTGGACTATAAAAACATTCCGGTAATATTTACCGAAGATCCACTTTACAAAAAAGGCTACAGCTTAATTGAGACTAAATGCAGCAGAGACCTCATGGTCCTGACAGTGGAAACTGCTCAACGTATATCCAAACAACAACTTGAGGAAATCGAAGCTTTAGAATCTGAAATCAAGACAAATCAGTCAATCACGGATGCAAAAGCGCTACTTGAGAAAAAGTTGAAAAAGAAATTGCTGAATTTAAAGACTACACTGTAAACCAAAAAAGTAATAAATTTGATAAAGACAAAAGAAACTTCTCGTTGACTAAAGTATACCCTTACTTACAAACTGATTTTTACTTACAAACTGAATCTTGTAGATATTTATCTGCATACCAAGGAAGGTCTTCTAAGAATTTCATTACATTTTCTGAGACATCATCTTCCTCAAGTGGTAGCGAAGGCGATACAGACAATAGATACAAAAACATCAACCAACAAGCCAATTTTCAACAACCATAACAACAAACTCCTTTTTTAGGGAGAGGCCAACAACGATCACGAGGAAGAGTACGATTCAATACTCAACCATGGGAAATGTCCACTCGTCGTCAGAACTACAAGAGCTAGGAACATCATCAACAATGGAAAATGTCCACACGTCGCCAGAACTACAAAAGCTAGGAACATCATTCCAAGAGACAATTAACTAAAGACGAACAGAGTATATTAGAGAAAGGGCTCTCATTTGTTAGATTGAAAACAGAGATCATTGAATTTTGTCGAAGAATCAGGTTAAAAACTTTTTTCATTTCGAACCCATATACAGAAACCATCGACGACACTGAATTGAGAAATAAATCCTCATTTTGTCCACCTGCCAATAAAATTCCGAAGGAAGTCGTCACTTTTGAAAAAACCATCCTTTCAGCAATAACAGAAATGGAAAAAAACAAAAGATGGGTGAAATTCAATACAACAAAACCACAAATAGAGGCCCTATCTAATCTTCAAAATGACCAAACTATAATAATCGAGCAGGCCGATAAAGGCGGTTCTATAGTTCATATTAGACAAATCAGACTATATTACTGAGGTCAACAGACAGCTGGACGACATAGAATGTTACCGAAAAATCAACAAAGACCCAACTTCCGAACTCCAAAACATTCTATTCCCAATACTAGACAAATGGTTAGAACAAGGATATCTTTCAAAAAAAGAACATGATTTCCTACAAAATAAAAATCCGAGGACTCCTCTGTTTTATGTACTCCCGAAGATACATAAAAAGGTAACATCACCACCAGGAAGACCCATCATTTCCGGCTGCGAATCCTTGTTAGAACCGATCTCCAAATTCGTTGATTACTTTCTGAAACCATTTATTTTTGAAGTACCATCTTTCCTACGTGACACAACAGATTTTATCAATAAATTGACATCCATAAAATTTGAACAGGATCTACATCATTTGGTCACACTTGATGTAGTTTCTCTATATACACAGATACCTCAAGACGAAGGCCTTTCAGTCATTCAATGCTATCTACAAAATAGATCCAATCCAAAAGTACCAACGGAATTTATCATGGAACTTGCGAGTTTTGCATTAAAGAAAAATTACTTCAACTTTAATGGCCAGTTCTACTTCCAAATCAAAGGAGTAGCAATGGGTTGTCCCTTTGCACCAGAGTTAGCGGTTCTTTTCATGGCTAAATATGAAGAGAAATTCATTTACAACAACAACCCTTTTTTTCAATTTATTCGTAAATGGACCCGCTACATCGATGATGTATTCATGACATGGACTGGAACAGAAGATAATCTCACAATATTCCATCATTGGCTAAACAATCGAACTGAAGATATCCAATTCAGCATGAATCATTCCCAAACAAGGATTCCATTTCTAGATGTAGAAGTTTATCCATCCAAAAATGCTCTGGTTACCACCCTCTTTAAAAGCCCACAGATCGAAATAAAACGCTACATTTCACAAGCAACCATCCAAGGAATTTAAGAGAAAATCTTCCATTTGGGCATTTTTTGCCCGTAAGACGCAACTGCCAATTCAAGGATGAATATATGCATCATGCCACTAACCTACTTGAAAACTTGAAAAAGAGAGGCTACCCAAAGAAACTTCTGAAAAAAGTGTTAAAAAGATCTAGGTGGTTCCCAAGAAAAGAATTACTAAAAAAGACAGACAAGACACCACTAGAAAGGATCGTTTGTGTCTCCACATTTTGTCCTAATTCAAACCTTCTGAAAAAAGCCATCACTCAGAATTGGCACTTGATAAAAAATCTGGATCATTCTCTTAAGCAGAATCCACTTTTTGCTTTAAAAAAAGATCGAAATATTGCCAACCAAATTGTGCGAGCAGCGATGCTGAAAGAAAAACAAATCTCTATACGAGATTATGTAGGACTCCAGTCAGTCCAAGGCCAAATGTGGAACCTGCATTTGCTGCGTTTCCACAGAAGAAGGAACACTTTTTGAATACAACTCCATCTTCTGGAAACACGAATCCTTTACCAACTGCAAAAGTAAATTTGTAGTCTACGTAATACGTTGCCCCTGTAACCTATTATATATAAGAAAAACCAGCCAAGAAATTTGAATAAGAGTGTCCCAACACAAATCAAGTATCAATAAAAAGGAACAAACCGCTCCACTAGTCAATCACTGGATGAGTAAAAACCATCTAATTAAGGATCTCAAATGGACAGTCATTGCAAAAGTTGTACGTGACGAAAGAGGTGGCGACTTGGACCTTAAACTATCTAGAAAAGAAGCAATGCTGATACTAAAATTTGACACTGTAATCAATGGTCTCGACGGCTTTCGGAATTGTATAAATTGTAAATAACAAATCAGTGCCAACATTTAGACTGCTTGCAAATATAAATTAGGTCTTCACTATAAAGCCTTTCCCACTTTGTTTATCATGCAGTGGCCCAGCGTATGCCCATCCATAGCATCTACGCCAAGTTTTCATTATGTGTTGACTTCACAGTACAAAAGACACTGGTATAGTAACCAGATCTTGAAATAGTGGGAATTCAATATGTTTTTATTTAAACCTCACTTGCGCTTATTTTGACTCGCAAGTTTGTTCAAAACTTTTTTTCCTGAGAAGCATGCCAAAGAACTGCGAATTCCTTCTAATGTTAACCGCTTGGTTTTCAATAAATATCTTCATAAAAAACTGCCGTGCAGCGGAGAGTCCTTCTATGACTTTTACGTATATCACCACCAACACCAGACTACGTATTACCATGTGACCAACGCCGACTCCACCCCAATTGAATACCGCGAAAGACGAAGCGAGGACACAGGTCGGTTCCGACTCCTATTGCTGAATTACTTTGCTACGCGCGTTATACTAGCCTACTAATGGCACCTCTGATCCCTTTCAGTCCCTAAGAGTATTGGAAGACCGGTCCAGCTCGAGCACAAAAGAGACCACCACCATTCCTCCATCCACAACTAAGACGTCTTATACTTTGAAACTTATATAACCGTCAGCATTCGCCTCTACACAGTCATTAAAGCGTTCCTTACATCCTTCTGCAGACGCCACCAGACTATTTTGCGAACTCTTCGTTAGTTCCAACGCTTGCTTCATTCTTGATTCTACAACAGAATCTCCAACAAGTAAGCCAATTTAATTGTATGCCTGATCATGATTGAGACGTGACACACTGTTCCTAAAGATAGCTACACCTCTTTTTTTCCCTTTTTTTTCCATTTTTTCACTTTAGGTGACATTCTTCGTTAGATCGGCTGATCGTAACAAGTTTCCATTAGAGGTAAAACTTAAGTCAAATGAGGCTTTTTATTGCATATAAGAGTGAGGGGCCCCAATGTTACTGAAAAATGGCTCTGCTTTTTAACTTACAGGTCCTGATGAGAGCCCCAGAAAAGAATGGGTCTCGAAACGCGTAGACCTTGAGAAGAGACCACAAGAAATTTTGAATAACTCAAAAATGCAATAAGTTTTGAGACTAATCTGTTAAACAATTCTTTCTGTGGTCTAAACAGAAGAATTTGATTGTTGGTTTATTAATTAATTGCGGGATATGTTTATTTTAGAATGTGTCGGGAATGTATGCGTATGATGATACTTGAGGAATGAATGAGATGTCTGATAAGTATGCTTGATGTGTTTCAACGAATGGTCTGGAGAAATTTTTTCAAAAATTAATCATTAATAGACAGTTAAAGTTGCAAATCTTCCTTAAAATTGGAAGTCTAAATAAATGAAAAAATAAAATAAATTCATTGACTAAATCAAAGAAAACGAAGGTCTTCTACACTTTTTGTTTCATCTCAAAATGTGTTCTCATAAGAAAAGTTGAGATAGAAGATTAGTTGCAGTATTAGCAGTTCTTTTGTTATATCTATTTAGTGGCCTAGCTCTACTGCCTTTGGCCCACCTCCAGTGTTGGTTTTGGCCTGCCTAACAGTAAGGCCTTGCCTTCCCTCTGTGGATTATCGCCCCATAAGGAGGACAAATACATTGAAGAGCACGCCAAACTCTCTACAGATGCTGCCAATGAATGCACTGCGGCCTATTTGCATGCCATGATTATTCTCTATGACCCATCCAACCAATTGCCACAGGCACCCTCGCCCTACCCATTCATCTGCTCCACTGCCCCCCTTTATTTAGCAAATGTTAGTGCTCTCAGATTTCATAGCGGGAATCTCTATACTGTCTGTTTGCAATAAAAAATTCCCAAGTGTCCCTATGACATGCCACACAGAGGCGAGGAGAGGCAGTAAAATCTTGCGGAGCCTCGCAGCACTGGGGCTGGGGCTTGAAACATCCCCTTTCTGTCTATGAATGAAGCCCTCAAACGCCCATGTTCTATATAGAGGATGACTGCAGGCAAATTGGGACCCTGCTAAATGAGGGTGATGTCCCCAAGTGCGGCCTTTGAGTGGCAAAATCCTTAGCCTAAGATAGGCTGCTTTTGAATTCAGTGGAAGATCTGATGTTGGAGGCAGTATCACGGCGCAAGCTGGCGACAATCTCAGAAGATAGTATGCATGGGGGCACATTATTTGCATAGGACAGCCCCCTTCTCAGTCACATTATTATGCTGCAGTTGCCGTGTAGCGTTATTAGAGGGCAACAGTATGAACATAAAAGCACACTGAGGCTTTTCTTCTGCTTGCTAACATACCTCTTGCTGATGTTTGTCTTGCAGGGCCTACGGAGTGGAGGACTGTGATGACTGAGGGAATTAATAATGAGAAATGCCTGGCCTATATTTGTGGTGAAGGTTTGGAAGGTAAAGAGCAAGATGAAAGTGTCTAAGCATACATGTTTGCTGAGTGATTGAGTGAGTGTGTCACCTCCCTTTGAAGAGACATGTGAGAGAGGAACAGCAGCTCCATAGTCCTAAGTTAGGAGAGGACCCATAGATAAATATGTCTCTCAAATAAAAACACTTGCGCCACCTCAAAGCTGGCAAGTACGATATGATGCTTTGCAGGTGTAAGGATTTGCCATGTATGGTGCATAAATACGCATGATTAGTGAGGATTTTTCCAGAATGTCAGTAGCGCACCCTTACGGAGTATCCTTAGGCCAGAAAGGTCAGGCACTCCTTTCCGGGTATGAGGCCAAGAAAAACGTTGGGAAGCTTGCTCGAGTCATCTGCACGCGTTAAAGATACTGGGGAAAAGTTACAGAGGGAGCAAGGCTGTACAACATTTGGTCACGGTTGGACAGAAATCTTTAGCAGGGACTTTTGACCACCCGTCACTGTGAGACCAGGTTCCCCATACCTCTGTGCCTCTGACACCTTTTTTGACCTCTGGATACCACCATCTCATTACCCCTCAAATGTTCCCTCCTTGTACCTCAGCTTTGGTAGTGTACCAACCACGTTTCAACCCTTTGATTGACCTCAAACGCCCTTCCGTTCTGCCCTCCATTCACATTCCATCAGTAACCCAGCTGCTTCTGTCACTGTTCAGTCTCAAGTGACGGTTTTGATGAACATTGTTTGGGTGTGTATACAGGCACTTAACGCTCTGTACAGCCCCTCACAGCACACGTAGACTACACTTCTTTAAATCATAGATACATGTTCTGCCTAACAGTAAGGTCTGACCTTCCCTCTGTGGATTATCCCCACATAAGGAGGACAAATAAATTGAACATGCCAAACTCTCTACAGACGCTGCCAATCAATGCACTGCTGCCTATTTGCATGTCTTGATTATTCTCTATGACCCATCCAACCTATTGCCACAGGTACCCTCGCGCTGATGCCCCATTCGTCTGTTCCACTGCCCCCCTTTATTTAGCAAATGTTAGTGCTTTCAGATTTCATAGCGGGAATCTCTATACTGTCTGTTTGCAATACAAATATATTCCCAAGGGTCCTTATGACATGCCGCATGGAGGCGAGGAGAGGCAGTAAAATCTTGGGGAGCCCCGCCTGCAAAAATACCACCACATGCTCCTTGTTGTACCTTTGAATATCATAACCGCAGTAGGATTGTATGGTGCCCCCTTGTGTTTGGTCATTTAAACTGTCACAAACCTGTTCAACCCCCCCAACCCCTCCGTTGCCCGTGATGGAACAGGTTTTACAAAATGTTGTATACCTCCCCCAAGTAGCTTGAAAACACTAATTAAATAATCTATTAACTATAATATTATTAAATAAGTTTGCATGTTTATTAATCAACACTTAATATAAATTACACGTGGGATTGCAATTGCATGGCTACAAATTATTTTTATGACTAAAATATGTACGCATATTGACAATAGTAGATGTGGTAATTAGAAAATTGCATGATATATGTTGCTTTGTAATGTTCTGTATTGTTGCCCAGAAGGAAGATCGAATTGGTGAATATAAATGCTTTAAATGTTGCCAAACGCTAGATAAATACAAACACATAGAGGGATTAGTAAAGGGTAAACATTAGATTTGTTATTTCTTTTTATTAATTATTCTTTTGTGTTTGTTTCGCTTAAATTAGCATTTGGGCCTAAATCAAAGATAGCTGCTGAGACTCCAAGAGGAAGTGGCCATTTTCTCATGTGGCGCGGAGTCAACAGCGCCTGCGCGAGAGTTTCCATGATCCTCGCGGTGACCTCTGAACATAGTACCCCAACAAGGATGACACATTGGACGTCTTCCAAGGAAGAGGAACAATGAACTTTTACAGAGAACCGGAACGACTTGATACAAATTTTTACCGGTGACCTCACCCCTTGAACTTTACTGAAATCCTGGGAACACATCAGATGATCCTGACCAACCAATCCTGACCACCCTGAACTTTAAAATGGTTACTTTTATGTTCAAGTTCTTTATAAAAGCTTAGCAGAATAGGGACTTACACCCGATATCCCGTTGACCTTCCCTTTTGACTTGACGCTTGTCGTTTGCTGCCTCCTTCCCTTACTTTGATGACCAGGATGCTGTCCGATTCTTTGATGACTGTGAACTTTTGACTGATGCTTGCACGTCTTTGGTCCTTTGCCGAACTTTGGGACTGTAACGTGCTAGACAGAGAACTCTGTGCTGTGGCTCATTACGGACGATCTATACAGAGCCAATGAATTAGAAGACCCCAGAATAGTAAGATTAGGTAAATATGAAGTTCTGTGATTTCTGAAAATTTGATATAAACTTTGCGAAACAAATACATATTAAAGCTTTATGAAATTTAGATAAATTAATATTGATTAACAAGAAACAATGAGTTTGTGGTCTTTCAGCTAAGGAGGAAAGGATTCTGAATCTTAAAATGTGTTTTAGCTGGTTCTAAATCACCATCAACCAATCCAACTAATTTGGTCCATTGACTGAAGTTGGAGTGCCTTGATGTTTGGGATTGAAGATCTGTAGGCGAAAGGGCGTTAATGTATATTTGTAAATGACTTTTCCTTCCCTATAGGTTATAAGGTATTTCCCCACATGTCCAGCGTTTGAATTACTCATCCCTCCTGTGTGTGCAGACTTGGAGAGAGAGACGTGTGAGTGTTGGTATTATGGGCCCCGCCAATGAATGTGTGTGTGTGAATGAGCTAGCGTGACGTCGGGTCTGCGGCTCAGGGAGGGTATCGGTAAAGGTTATCCCCCGTTTTTCCGGTCTCTCACTGTATCAGTTTTTCTAGTAGCAGGATGATGGTTTTTATTGTTTTGTTTTGGTGATTATTGCTTGTAAATAGCTCATTGATTATTGATTGGGGATAAGTATTGGTTTATGTATTAACACTCTATGTTGAGTCGCGTTGAGTTCTATGTTGTTTGACGGCTTCTGGGATGTAGGAAGTCGGAAGTTTGTAACAGTTCCGTAGCAGGGCAGAGGTAAGCGCTGCTCTCGGGAAAGAAGCAATTGTTGTTGCCCTGTAGGTCTACGGGGAAAACGTGTGATGATTGAAGTTGCACGACGCATTGTCTGGGTTCGATTCGGTAACATCGTCGTGTGTTACCATTAGAGACATTTTCTGTATGAGAGAAGTGTATGGTAGCGAAGGTCACCTGTGACATTTTGGTCTTAAGTACCAGGAGTCCAGAAGGCACTCTGATTACGCTTATTACTGGAAAGGTAATGGGTGTTCCCTAAGCTTGCTAGAAGAATAAAGTAGAGGGAAGTGTTACTTTATTAACATGTGTAAAAAATTCTGTAGTTGGACAGACGGTTCGCTGTTCTTGGGAAAGACAGAATTCTGTGTGAATGAACTACATTTTCCGCATGAAAGCGCGTGAATGAGAAGGCATTCAGGTTAATTGTGAAACTCTAGTTTTATTTCTCAGGAGCATTGGGTCTCCAACTAGGTGTCTTAATTCTGGAGAAACGGTTAGCTGATGCTTGTTAGATGGGTAAGGTAGAGGGATGTGCTACTTTATCAACGGAAGTAACGATTCCGTAGTAGGGCTGAGGTAAGCGCTGCTCTCGGGAAAGACGGAATTCTTGTGAGAAAGGTCATTAACTATACTTGGTTAGCGAAACAGATAATGGTGGCGTATTCATATCGTAACTAACAATTTTGTAAGTCAGAATAACGTAAGAAAAGTTTGCAGATAAATTTTGTAAAGAAGGGGTCAGCAGAAGCAGGAGTAGCGAGAAAAGCTGACGTCAGAAATACCGCGCTGGGATTGGCTAACATAGACGTTCCGGATTGGTGAGTTAGTGTACGTCGCGCTAGGAGTGGAGAAATACAGGGTGACGTAGACGCTCCTGATTGGTGCGTTAGTGTGAGTCGAACTACGATTGGTTAAAACAACAGAATGGTCGTAGAGAAGACTAGCGAAACAGAAAAAGACAAAATGATGTATTACGATCCACCAGAAAAAGAGAAAAAGTCCTGGTTTGGAAAGATCAAGAGTTTATTTAAAAAGGATAAACCGATTAAGACTAGAGAGTGACAATTACTTCCTCCACCGAAATCACCCGCATCCTTCATGGTTGCGAAATATGGATATCATACTTGTATCTGGTTGGACAACTGGCTGAAGTACACGAAAAGTGATGGAGTTTTGGCATTTCCAGAACATGGTTCATTTAATTTAGCGGTTTTGAGAAATTTGAGAGAAAGAATGATGAATCTAGAACCAAGGCCTAGACCAGCTCAATTTGAAGCATTGACAGAATGGGATGCATGACAGAGAAAGACAGAGAAATGGCGGAAGATACAGGTACATGTTTGGTAGATCTCATTGTTCGGAGAATCATGATGATAAAATGAGGAGGTGGTGAAGTGCAAATATGGCTGATGGTCTGTAAGACATGCTGAGGAAGTTGGAAGTAGAAAATGTATGGAAAAGAGAAATAATATTGAGTCAAAAGGATATGGTGTGCATGAATCCGAGGATGATGTTCTTGACGACATGTTTTATAAAAATCCACCCCCTTATCAGTCAGATTCTGCTCTGTTGATACCAAGTGCCCCAGTGAAAGAGACTTCACAGAATATAAAGTTTGAGACAGTATTACCAGAAATAGGAAGGAATAATCCTTTTAAAGAAGTGGATCAAACCCAACATGGTAATGAAAATTCCAGAGAATTAGCAAAAACTACTTTAGAATTAACGGAGAAGATTAGGGAATTAACTAAAAATTTGGAAGCCGTAACTGTTCCAGTAACTATAGGACCCGTAATTCCTATTTTTGATAAACAAAAAGATAATGAGCATTGTTTGACGATTCCTTATAACAGTAATAAACACACAGAAAGCCTAGGAAAAAATATAGATCAGAATCCATGGAGACCGATGAAAAGTATGTTAGAACAGAGTACTCCTAAAAATTTGACAGTAAATCAAAGTTTAGCAGACAGGATGATAATGACGACAGAGTCAGCTCTAGGAACACCAGAGAGATTAACACAATAAAATTCTGGGAAAGACAGTGTAGGGATTACCTCAGATGAATTGAGTGAATGGTTAAGGAGTTTGCAGCAAAAAGATGAAGAATCTCAATCTATAGATGTAGCTAAGTTAAGAATGACATTAGAAGAGTTAATAGTAGGAACCATCCCAACTGAAAAACTTAAGAACTATCAGGATGAAGAATTATTATTTCTATACAAGAGCATAACATGGAGAGCAAATAATCTACATGAAAGACTAGAAGAAGTGGCAAATGAGATGGGTATAGACTTTGAAAAGGTAAAGGCTTTACAGAAACCATATAGAGTAGATTTTTCTGAAAAGGATATTGAAAACATGAATACCACGGGAAGAATGACCCAGATCAAGGACATAATCATTTTGTTGAGAAAATGGGTAGATGTAGATAAATGGAAGAGTAGGTGGTTCAGGAAAGGAGATGATGCCTTGGACAAAACTTTTGCAGCTTTCCCCGTAAGAGAAAAGGAGAAGGTAGTAACAGAATGCCCCATGAGAGAAATCCCAGGAGGAGGATATGTACATGTTCCCTGGACTAGACAAGATATTTTGTAATTTACCAATGATTTGCCTCGACTACGCGAGAAGCCAGTTGAGTGGTATAGGCAAGTGGATAGATTTGTTAAATTATCAAAGGTCTTATGGATTGATTTAAACAGTCTTTTTGACATAATAGTACCAGCAGACGTATGGACAGAGTGCAAGCTTATGATTAATTGGCCTACACAGGAATATCCTAGAGATCCAAAAACAGGAGCCCCTGATCCTGAGGTTATGAAAAAATATGAACAAGTAATTGTGTTCCCGAAAAACAAGGTACCTCCCAAGGAAACCGATTGGGTACAAATTGACTCGACTCATCAGGAAGCTAAGGAATCGGTACATGCCTACTAGGAAAGGTTGATTTTTGCCTTTAAGCAATTCAGTGGTGATGAAAATTTAAGTGAAAAGGATTTAAGTCACTTTGTATACAGATTTGTATATGGGCTAAGACCAGAAATAAGTGAAATGATTAAACAGCATACCGTAGATTGGCAGAACAAGAAAATAGATGAAGTTTTGAGACATGCAAAGTATTTTAGTGATGAGATTGAAGCTAAACAATGTAAGTTGAAAGAAAAAGCAATGTAAGTTGAAAGAAAAAGCAATGTGGGCACAAGTCAAAGTAGCAGAGAGACAGGAAGCTCAATTGATTGAACAAGCTAGTGGAACAGGTATGAAACCAACATTTTATAATGGAAAGAGAAAAGGACAATTTAACATAGAAGAAGCCAAAAAGAAATGGCCTTGTCATAATTGCGGAAGGATAGGGCATTGGAAATCCTTGTGTAAGTTTCCCCCAAATACTAATACTGATAATGCATCATTGAATCCACAGGTGCAGAAAGAGGTGAGTTGTCAACCGCAGCGACAGCAACAGGTTGTTGCCCAACAGAATCAGGTGCCAAAACCGCCTTTTCCACAGGGCGCAAATACACAGAAATACAGTAATGAGACAGGATTCTACAACGAAGAACAGGTAAATAAGCTGCCGCGCGCTAGCGCTGTTTCGCAGTATTGGGTAAAACGCGATGAGAGTGAGTCAGAAGAAGGATATTGACGTGCCAAAGGGAGGAAGAAGTGTGCGTACTTGACGCAACTCTAGAAGTAGACCAGACAGGCACTTTTGTGGACGGAGAGGTAAATGACGAAAATATTACTTTCCTAGTTGACCCTGGTGCTACTCGATCAACTGTCAGGACAGCTGATGTTAAAAATCTTCCTCTCTCGGATGAAACAATCCAAGTGGTTGTTGTTTCCAACAGTCAAATCAAGACGTATCTCACAGAACCAGTAAAAGTCAGTATAGTGAAATGTTCTGAAATGCACCGCTTTGTTGTGTGCGATTCAAGTCATGTAAATTTGTTAGGGAGAGACTTACTGTGCAAGATGAATTGCACTATATTTTGTACCCCTGATGGCATAGTATTTGAGACCCCGATGAGGATGTGCTGTATAAAATGACAATAGCTAATCTGGAACCTGAAATTACTGAAGCCTTTGCAATATACAACCCTGACGAACTATCACAAGAGTTGAAAAACTCAGTAAAAGCAGAAGTCTGGGATTTCACAGGAGAGGATGTAGGATTAATGAGAAATGTGGATCCTGTAAAAATAACACTAAAGGAAGGAATAAGCTATCCAAATGTTCCCCAATATAAATTAACACCGGAAATAATTGAAGGAGTTACCCCTATAATTGAAAAAATGATTAAACAAGGTATTTTGAGAGAAATAATGAGTAGTCCATGTAATTCACCAATTATGGGACTGAAAAAGCCTAATGGAAAGTTCAGAATAGTACAAGATTTGAGAAAGGTAAACAAAATCGTTGTCGTGTTGTCCTATTGTACCAAATCCATCTGTGATTTTGTATTAGATTCCGCATGATGCAAAATGGTATACAGCGATTGATTTGTGTCACGCTTTCTTTTCCAACGAATTACATGATGATAGCCAACAAATTTTTGCATTCCGTTTTGGTGAACGTATTTTGGCATGGTGCCGAATCCCACAGGGGTATACAGAAAGCCCCTCAATATTTAATCAGATTTTGAAAAAATCCTTAGAAGATTTGTAGATTCCCGAGAATTCAGTGCTAGTTCAGTATATAGATGATTTGCTAGTAGCATCAAAAACTCGAGAAGCTTGTGTATTGGACACAGTAGCATTGTTGAACCATTTGGCAGATGGAGGACTTAAGGTATCTCCATCAAAACTACAATTTTGTCAGAAAGAAGTACAATATTTAGGACATAAAATTGAAAAAGGACTGAGGAAAATAACTACAGACCGAATCAAAATAATAAAAGGAATGAGAGCCCCAATGTCGCAAAAAGAAGGGAGAATGTTTCTTGGAATGGTCGGATATTGTCGACAGTGGATAAGTAACTTTTCCCTGATTGCAAAACCTTTGGTACGCCTGACAAGAAGTAATGTAAAAGACCACATTGATTTGAATAAAAAAGAGTTAGCAGCTTTTAAGCAATTGAGAGATAGTTTGTGTGAAGCACCAGCATTGGGTATGCCTGATTATGAAAAGGAGTTTGAGTTGTATTGCAGTGAAAGGAATGGATGTGCACTTTCTGTACTAATACAGAAACATGGAAAATTGAGAAGACCAATTGCATATTTTTCAGCTTTGCTAGACCCTGTAGCTGTAGCATTGCCAGGTTGTTTGAAAGCAGTAGCTGCTACTTGTAAGAGTCTGAAACAGAGTGAAGGAATTATGATGGGATATCCTGTGCGAGTGTTTGTACCTCATGATGTGACAATCTTATTAACAAGGAGCCGCACTCAATTCATGACACATAGTCGGCTGACTAAATATGAGGAAGTCATTTTAGGTGCAACAAATGTGAGCCTGACAAGATGCTTGAATGTAAATCCTTCAACGTTATTGCCTGACGCAGAGAATGTGGAAGTCAGAGATGAAGTAGATCATGATTATTTGGATGTGCTTGACTTCTGTACCAAACCACGTCCTGATATAAAGGATGTACCATTGACAGAAAGTGACTTTGTGATGTTTGTAGACGGGTCATGCTTGAGAACAGAAGAGGGAATGCTAAGTGCAGCATATGCAGTATGCACAGTTGCAGCAGTGATGGAAGCATCCTACCCGAGGGGAGTAAAATCAGCCCAGGTTGCTGAACTAGTAGCTTTAACCAGAGCATGCAAGATAGGAAAGAATGTGAGAGTGACTGTGATAACTGATAGTCAGTATGGCTTTGGTGTTGTGCATGATTTTGGCCAAATATGGCTGCAGAGAGGATTTTTGACTTCAAGTGGAACCCCTATAAAGAATGCTGAAGTAGTTGGGAAATTGCTGGAGGCGATACAGCTGCCTAAGCAATTGGCTGTTGTGAAGTGTGCTACACATGTCGCAGTTGGAAACAAATATGCCAACGATGTGGCTAATATTGTGCATGTAACCAAAATTCTATTAATCGGGCCAAAGAAAGGGAGATAAATTCTTGCCCCCTACTGTTTACTAACGTTGTGAGTACTTGGGAAGAAGTGAGGCAGTTGCTGGAAGAAGCAGGAAGATGAGGAAATGAGGCAGTGGATAAAAGCAGTATGTGCACCCAGAGAACACGATCGTGTGTGGGTTTATCGAGATGGAAGACCAGTCATGCCTGACAGTATGGTGTCTGCCATGGCACGGATGTATCATTGACAAGCACACATAGGGAGAGATGCCATGATTAGGTCGTTCAAGCAAACGTGGTACAATGCAAATTCAGACTGGTAGCCGAAATCCTTTGTCAAAGATGCCTAATATGTCAGCAGTTCAATCCTGGAAGAAAGACAGTAGTGAGTCTAGGAACAATAGGTCGAGAAGGAGGGCCTTTTCTCAGAATGCAGATTGATTTCATTGAAATGCCTCCTTGTAACAGGTTGAGGTATGTTTTAGTGATGGTCTGTTTATTTTCTAGATGGGTAGAAGCATATCCCACAAGAAGAAGTGATGAAATTACAGTAGCAAAATTGCTTTTGAGGGAATTTATCCCTAGATTTGGGTTCCCAGTGACAATTGAATCAGATAGAGGAAAGCATTTCCATAATGAGATCACAAAATTGATTTGTGAGGCATTGAATGTACAACAAAAACTGCATTGTGCGTATCGCCCAGAGGCTTCTGGTGTGGTGGAGCAAATGAATGGCACTATTAAAAACAGATTGGGAAAAATGTGTTAAGCCACAGGTTTGAAATGGCCTGATGTCTTGCCTCTGGTATTCATGACTATTAGATCTATTCCAGATAGAACCACAGGTCTGAGTCCCCATGAAATTGTCATGGGAAGAGCAATGCGACATGTTTTTATTCCAGTCAACAAGCTGTTGCCTATAACTGATGACTTGGTGTTGGATTACTGTAAGGGACTGGCTGACGCAGTTCATTCTGTGTTTCATCAGGTTGGATCGGATGCCACCACCCTTGAAAAGAAGCAAGCTCATGATCTGAGCCCAGGAGACTGGGTGAGAATCAAAGTACACAGAAGAAGGAACGGTCTGGTCCCACGTTGGGGAAAACCACGACAAGTGATTTTGACCACAACGACAGCTGTAAAGTGTGCTGGAATAAAGAACTAGATCCATGCTAGTCATACACTGCGAATTCCAAATCCAGTAGACAACAAAGAAGGAGAATATTTTGAGGAATCAGAGTCAAGCTCTGAATCTGATACTGAAGGCAACAGAACAAGAGAAAACCCAGAAAGGGGGGAATCAGAACCAGATGTGATCATTGCCCCAGAAAATATTCCCTTAAGGAGAAGATTAGAGATTTCTGATACCAGCTCAGAATCAGAGACAGAACAAACACCGGTATGTTCAAGAAAAGATAAAAGCAGTGAAGAAACAATCAAAGAAGTTATTGATAAAGAGATTCCTGATGGAAAGCTGAGAGAAATTCCACCCGAAATAAAAGAAATAGATGGACAGGTGCCAGATACAGAGAGTGAGGGAAAGATTCTTGCGGAAGATCCCCGAGGAGTTGTAGGGAATCCAAACACTCAGTTAGAAAAAGGGATAGTTAATCAGCAGGAAAATTGTGTGCAAGAACCACGAGGAGGGACAGAAGTAGGGAACAATAAAGTGGTGGAAAGGGAAACAGCTGAAAACAAAAAGCCAGTTGAAACAGAGACAGAAGATGGTGATGAAGATATACCAGAAGGTTGAGTCCTGAGAAAGAGAGCATGGAGAGCTGAAAAGAATAATAAAGGAAATAATTCGAAAAGATCAGCAAAAGAAAAAATCTGGCCAAACAAGATAAAGAGATTGAGATATCGACTAACACGAGTGAATTCATCAAGAGCAGAACAAGTGAATGAAGTATCTAGTCAAGAAAAATCGAAAAATGAGAAAATAACTACAGAAGAAGAAAACAAGAGAACGAGAAAACCTAACCAGAAGTATAAGTCACCAGAATGGTCATATGTGGCTTTGCCTGAAACTAAAGAAGAGGCAGATAGCCAAGAAAACCCAGAGGTGACTGTACAAGAAGTGGTTGAGGAAGACGAAGAATCGGAAATCCTGAGAGTTATCTTGTCCGATATTGGAGAAGAGACGGATGTTCAGGAAGTTCTGTATCAAGATTGTGAGAAAAAAGTAAAAGACGATCAAATGCCAAATTGAAGAGACCAAAGGAAATATCAATGGAAAGACAATAAAATACTGGAGTAGAAATAACTGATAGAACCAAGTAGGCGCTTAGAGCCTTGGGTTAGACAAAACTAGTTGTGAAGTAGAAGAGGCTAAGTCAAAAGACACTGTTCATTTTTCGAAATGGCAAACACAGAGAATAGAAAAACTAAATGTGGTTTTCATAGAAGGTGGCTAAAAATGTGTTGTTGTTGTTGTATAGGATTATTAATGCTTCTATGGAGTATTTTAGCTTTGATGATTTCATGTAAAGTTACTTTAGATACAATAGAAGGACATAGTGTGAATAAAACTAATATAGAAAAGTTTCAGAAAAAATTTCCGATTAAAGTAGATAGAAATTACTTACACCAAGATAGGTCTATAAATGATTTTTCTAATAATGTATTTTCAAAATTATTGTACGAATATGTAAAGACAATGGATGTGAGGGATTGCTACGTTTGTATGCAGTTACCTGCATCTGTATCTGAAGGAGTAACATACCATCATCTTCCAGTAACGTATGGAATAACATGTAGTGTAATAGCAAGTTTGTTTTATAAAATAGGTAAATTAGAATATTATTTTTCAGATGTAGATAACGTATTTTCACAAGTACCCGTAATTAACAAATTGAATAAAGTCAAACCTGCAAAGGTATTAGGTGAGTTTTTCTTAGAAACTAAAGAATTAACATTAGAATCTATATTTAGAAATAATCTAACTTGTAGTCTAAAGAAAGAAGAGAAAGTGTTTTTGGATATGGTTGAAGAAAGGAGATTGAAAATGCAAAGGAAAGTACCTGATGGAAATGAAGAAAAGACAGTCTGGGATGTAGAAAAGGAAAAGCATTTGAGAGGAGAAGCTAGTCCAACAATGGCTTTAGATTGGCCTCAGAAGGGAAAGTTTTGTATTAGAAGGAATCAAACTGCCTATGATAATTACTTTGTAGGTAACAGTGATTGCCATGATACATATCGAATCATGGGTGGATGGGGATTTAAAGGTGGAAATGATCCAGTCTTTCCTGGATTGTATTTTATCTGCGGGAACCAGGCATATTATTGTTTGCCAGATCATTGGTATGGCACATGTTATGTAGGTCTGGTTTTTCCAAAGATATTCAACATGGGAAGAGGAGAAGATGGTGTACATAAATTAAGTAGTCTACTAACTCGTAGAAAAAGAGAGTCTTGGTCAGAAATTGTAGGAGCCATTTGTGGAGCATTGATACCAGCAGTGGGAATATCTCTGAATGCACATAAAATTAGGAAATTATCAACAGTAGTGGATCGCTTGCCAACAAGCACCGCTGGAGGATTCTTATTGGTAAATACTGAAATGGTTGCCATGCGTGCCATGGTGATGCAAAATCGACTTGCCCTTGATATAATATTGGCAAAAGAAGGAGGAGTCTGTGGAATGCTGAAAGTTCAATATTGTTGTACTTACATTCCAGACGAAAGTAAAGATCTGAAAGTCTATATCAAAAATATAACTGAATTGCATGAGGAAATTGTACCACTGGAGGTTGAAAGTGTTTGGGAAAAGATTAGAAAGAAACTTATTTCTATTAAAGATTTCTTATTTAACTTGGGTAGCACATTTATAGGTAGAATCTTATTTCTATTAACATGTGTGGTTTTTCTAGTATTAATATTAAGATTAGGATGTTTATGTTATAAAAGAAAGAAAATACAGAAAAATTCAAAAAGAGAAAATTTGAAAAGAAGACAGAATAAGAAACAAGAGAGGGAATTTGAAGAAGTAGAATTAGAAGAGATGAAAGACAATATGTATAAAACAGCTAGAAGAGAAGAAATTGGGGAAACAGAGATGTGAATTAATCTAAAGAATTCATTTTGCTTTCTATGATAAATTGACACAAAATTTATGGTGTGGTGATAAAATCACCAAAGGGGGGATTGATGGAGCAGGTTTTACAAAATGTTGTATACCTCCCTCACGTAGCTTGAAAACACTAATTAAATAATCTATTAACTATAATATTATTAAATAAGTTTGCATGTTTATTAATCAACACTTATTAATATAAATTACACGTGGGATTGCAATTGCATGGCTAAAAATAATTTTTCTGACTAAAATATGTACGCATATTGACAATAGAAGATGTGGTAATTAGAAAATTGCATGATATATGTTGCTTTGTAATGTTATGTATTGTTGCCCAGAAGGAAGATCGAAATGGTGAATATAAATGCTTTAAATGTTGCCAAACGCTAGATAAATACAAACACATACAGGGATTAGTAAGGGGTAAACATTAGATTTGTTATTTATTTTTATTAATTATTCTTTTGTGTTTGTTTCGCTTAAATTAGCATTTGGGCCTAAATCAAAGATGGTTGCCGAGACTCCACGAGGAAGTGGCCATTTTCTCATGTGGCGCGGAGTCAACAGCGCCTGCGCGAGAGTTTCCATGATCCTCGCAGTGACCTCTGAACATAGTACCCCAACAAGGATGACACATTGGACGTCTTCCGAAGAAGAGGAACAATGAACTTTTACACAGAACCGGAACGACTTCATACAAATTTTTACCGGTGACCTCACCCCTTGAACTGTACTGAAATCCTGGGAACACATCGGACGATCCTGACCAACCAATCCTGACCACCCTGAACTTTAAAATTGTTACTTTTATGTTCAAGTTCTTTATAAAAGCTTAGCAGAATAGGGACTTACACCCGATATCCCGCCTACCTTCCCTTTTGACTTGACGCTTGTCGTTTGCTGCATCCTACCCTTACTTTGATGACCAGGATGCTGTCCGATTCTTTGACGACTACGAACTTTTGACTGATGCTTGCACGTCTTTGGTCCTTTGCCGAACTTTGGGACTGAAACGTGCTTGGCAGAGAACTCTGTGCTGTGGCTCATTACGGACAATCTATACAGAGCCAATGAATTAGAAGACCCCAGAATAGTAAGATTAGGTAAATATGAAGTTCTGTGATTTCTGAAAATTTGATATAAACTTTGCGAAACAAATGCATATTAAAGCTTTATGACATTTAGATAAATTAATATTGATTAACAAGAAACAATGAGTTTGTGGTTTTTCAGCTAAGGAGGAAAGGATTCTGAATCTTAAAATATGTTTTAGCTGGTTCTAAATCACCATCAACCAATCCAACTAATTTGGTCCATTGACTGAAGTAGGAGGAGTGCCTTGATGTTTGGGATTGAGGATCTGTAGGCGAAAGGGCGTTAATGTATATTTGTAAATGACTTTTCCTTCCCTATAGGTTATAAGGTATTTCCCCACATGTCCAGCGTTTGAATTACTCATCCCTCCTGTGTGTGCAGACTTGGAGAGAGAGACGTGTGAGTGTTGGTGTTATGGGCCCCACCAATGAATGCGTGTGTGAATGAGCTAGTGTGACATCGGGTCTGCGACTCAGGGAGGGTATCGGTAAAGGTTATCCCCCGTTTTTCCGGTCTCTCGCTGTATCACCCCTATCCTTTATGGGGTGCACCCTATAAGGGAGGAGAGGAGCAATAAAATCTAAGGATAGCCCCCCAAAATTTTGCAAACGCCATGTCATTCTGTGTCCTCCATCATCCTTCATATTGCACCCCTAACCCCCTTTTAATACTGCTCTCCCAAATGTGAGTTCCCCCTAAAATAAGACAGTGTAAGGGGGGGTACAGTAAAAAAAGAATTGGGGTTGCCCACCATAAGTCTCGATCTCTGTAATCGCCCCATCTGTGTGCTGAGCAACCACTGCATGAGAGCCCACCTTTGCCCCCACTATGCTCACTCCTCTTTTCTCCAGACTTGCTGAGGGCCCTGGCCCCTCCTCCCTCTATGACCCCTTATTAGTCACTTGGGCCCCAATCACCAATCCTTCCTCTCCTCTACACCTTTTCCCCTGCACTCTGACTCCACCCTCCCAATCTGCCTAGGCTCCTCCTATACCCCCTTCTCACTCAACACATGCTACCCCTGCCGCACACACACACACACACGTTTTACTTACCAATTGGCCAGGAAGGCCCACCTACAACTTACTTCTGCTGCTCCACCATCAGGCATTTTATCTTGGGGATTCTCACCACCTTTCCTCTGGGGAGGTTTTGTAACCCTTTTCTTTTGTTCACCCCCACTGGTTGTTTTTGTCACTCTTGTCTTGACCTAGTGGTCTGCCTTCTTTCCCAATTCTTGCAGAGAAATTAGACCAAGGTCTACCAAATGCTGATGTAACTTTTCATTAGCGCAATTACTTAAAATATGTTCTTTCATAAACAGATTGTAAAGTCCATTGAAATGATGCACATTGTGTCCAGTTAACCAACCATCTAGTGTTTTAACTGAGTAGTCTACAAAGTCAATACAGGATTGGTTTTGTGTTGTGTAAGCCCCCCTGAATCTAATTCTATATTCCTCAGTTGTGAGTTCAAATCCCTCAATCAGAGTTCTCTTCATGAGGTCACAAGACCCAGCATCTGCCCCAGAAAGGGTCAGGAGTCTGTCTCTGTTTCCAAAGGAGTGCCCCGCAGTGTGAATTCTTCACTTTTCCCATTTCACAAGCCCTCTCAAAGTCTGTGAACCATTTTGCGATATCATCACTCTCTTCAAATTTAGGGACAATCCCTTTGGGGATTTTAGGATCATAAGATTGCTCTTTATCCTTATTTAGTAAATTGCTGCCACCATTGATGGGTGCTAGGCCCATCTCTGCTCTCTCTCTTTCTAGAGCCAGCAACCTGGTCTCTAGATCCAGTCTTTTGGTCAGCCTTAGTAAAAGGCTGTCCTCCTCATTGAGGCTTTCCTCAATGTCCTCACTGATACCTGATCCAACTGTGTGAGATCTAGGCACTGGGAGGTTTACTCTTGGAGTCAAGGGTACTTGAACCCTTCTCTCCCTAGGAAGTGGAGGGGGTTGATCTACCAGGTCATTCCCTTCCTCTACTTCCTCATCTGATTGGTCTTTACCATTTTCAGATGGGTGGTCATACCCAGACAACAGCTCCTGGAGCTTTTGTTTGGTGGGATGGGGACACATGGTTATGTTTTTTATTTTACATAGGGACCTTACCTCCTTGAAAGACAAGTGAAGGTAAGTGGTGAGGTCAAGCTCCTCAACCCTGTCCTCCAACCCTGTCCTCTATGACATTGTGGTTATTTCCACTAATAACTGGGTTCTTATTTTGAGACATTGTTAAAAAAAACTTCTAACCCCTCTAACCCTAGCTACAGTGACTTGTTATTGTCTAAAATTCTGAAGGGACTTAACCAAGGCGCTAACAAGACTTTTAGTAATTTTGCAAAAAATGCCAATTTGAAAAATCAGAATTCTAAAGACAATTTAAGAGTTCTGTCCAGTGATCAGGTGGTAACCAAGTAGTCCAACAAATGCACGTTGTATATCCCACCCCTGATCCACCAATGTAGGAAGCTGGCTCTGTATATACTATACCAAAGTGAGGTATAGTGTGCACAGTGTCCAGTGGAACCGCAAAGGTAGGAAGAGGTAAAATTAGATAGAACATTACTCTCTATTTGTGGTAGTGTGGTTGAGCAGTAAGGCAGTATCAGAGGACAGTGTTAAGCATTTGTTGTATACACCCAGTCAGCAAATGAATTCACACACACAAAGACTGAACTTCAGACCAATTGTTTTTGTATACAAATATTCTTTTAGTTATTTTATTTCTAGAACCAAGCAAGCCTGGTACAGGTAAGCAATACATACTTTACAGTAGTAAAAGCTGATTGTAAAACAGTTCAATTGCAATTGTAAATGTACAATGGTTTGACTTACACTATTGTTTCAGAGAAACGCAATCACTTGTAAATACAGTACATAGACTTGAATGGGATTTTCAGTAAAATAGCAGGTAAGTTACTTCTGTATTACTTTTCTTACTCAGTTCCGTATGCCTGGATGCAGCACTGGGACATTTCCTGTAAACAGGTGAGTAAAAGCGTTTTTGTTAAATCGTACAATTTTAAAGAATTTCTTTAGGTTTCAAAACTCCACACTTGAAAACTTGTTCAGGAAAAAGTGGCAATGTTATCCTATGGAGCTAAATATGGTTATAGTTTTTTAGGTAAGTATTCGGTAGTGGGAGTTGAGGTTCTGGGGCTAGACTCAGGGCTCCCCCAGGATCAGTGATGCACTCTTGTTACACCCTCAGCGGCACTAGGGCTGCCGGGTGCAGAGTGTTGAGGCCCAATGTTATCCAATGGGGAATAGGGGGCCTCCGGTTGGTGGCTGCTGGCAAGCAGGCCACTGGGTTGTGGGAGCACAGCTCCTGGACTTTAGATCAGGGCAAATGGGGAAACAAATTCGCACCAAAGGTGCACCCTCAGTGGCACTAAGGCGGCCGGGTGCAGGGTGCTGTTTGGAGGTCGGATGCCCTGTTGTTTCCAATGGAGAACTTCCAGTTTGATAAAGCACTGCAGGCAAGGAGACGAAGGACTTCTGGGTGCGACCACCACTTTGAGAGGCAAGTTGGAAGTTAGGGGTTGGTTAGGCACCGTCACTTTGGGCACACAAGGCCGTGGGGGGTCGGACGCAGGGGTGCCTTTTGGGGGCGGATTTTCATACCAGCTCCTGGTCGTGGTTAGGGGAGCCTTCTGGATAAACCCTGCAGGCGTCAGCTGGAGGCTTGAGGCAGGTCAAGGGTCACTGGATCTCAGTTCAGGATCGCCGGCGTTACCTCCTCGTGGTGTTTGCCCACTCAAGCTTGGGCCGTGGACAGTGGGTGCAGAGTGGGGCGGATTTGCGGTCTCGGGCTGCTGCCTGAGGTTGCAGTTGAACAAATCTCGTGTTCACGGGAGAAGCAGTCTTTGGAATTGAAGGTAGGCAGGACCTCTGGGGTTTTTGAGGTTGCTGGCTGCAAAACACACCGAGATTTCACAGGAGCAGGTTTGAGGGGGAGACAGGCTGGTAGGGCAGGGGCCAAGTCACTGGGTGTCTTCCTCTTGTTACCTGCTGCACAGCTGTTCGGTCCTTCTTCTTTTCTTCTTGTTTCCGGTCTAGATCTGAGGAAGCAAGGTTCAGGGGTGCCCCTAAATACTAGTTTTAGGGGCATTACAGGTAGGTAGAAGGCAGGGTCAATGGGTCCCTTCCCTGGGGTGGATACACTCCTTATTATGCCACCCTCCAGTGTGAGGGGGCATGTGCCTGTCCCTGGTTGGCCCCCCATCTTCAAGATAGCGTGGACTAAGAGTTGTGCATCACCTCGCCTCCCCCACCTGAGGGGTGGAGTTGGCAGAGGGGGGAACACCTCTCTTCCTCACTTGTTTTTCCCGCCTGTCCTCCCACCCAAAGTGGGGGTCAGAACCAGTGAGGACCAGTTGCTGAAAGCAGCAATTGGCCTGGGGAAGCTCACAAAGGTGCAAGCATCCCCTTCGTGAACCCTGCCCATCCTGGGGAAGAAGGCTTGGCACCTCCTCCCAGGATGTGCATTGTTTCAGGCCCCAGAGAGCAGCGGGCTCTCGACCCAGGGGTCCAGAAACATGTCTGGTGGTGGCAGCTGAAAGCAGCCACTGAGCGTGGACACTAGTGGTGGGTTAGTTTTCAGGGGGCATCTCTAAGATTTGTACTCACTTGTTGGTAGCTGTTCCTAAAAGAGAGATAGATAACCTACTGGGTTACATAGAACAGAAGTTTAGAAAAAATGGTCTCTATATGTGTTCTCTGTCTGATGAAGAAGGGGGTATTTCTCCTTTAGAAATTAATACCCTCACACACTCTTGCGAGTGTCATGCTTCATCATCGGGCGTTGCTCCTCATGGGGGTGGCGCTGCTGTCCTCCACAGGCCCCGCGAGAGGGCTCTTTGTCTGAGATCTTTTAGGAGACGCCTCAGTTGTGCATGTGGGTGTGTGGGCCTAAAAAAGAGGTAGTGCAAGTGTATGTTAAAATTACCCCACCGGTACCTTAGAGTCAGTTTTATTCGTAGGTCCGTGGGGTCAAAGTTAAAAGTTAGGGGAATGAGGCTCCTCTATTTAGCAAATATAGTAGAGGTCGAGGTATTACTCTGCTGCTCTCAATACCCGTGGGTATTTGTGAATGTGAAACCTGGTCGACATGTTTCGCGCTTAAGAAAGGTCCCTAATGGATCCTAGTACGCTTTGTCCGGACCGTGTCAAGTGAATTAGTGTGATAAAAATATAAAAATAGGAGCAGGGAAAAAAAGCACCCTATAGTCCTATGGTACCTCTGTTAAGGTTCTGAATGAGTGGAAGTGCTCAGTGGAACATCTCAATGGTGTTCCTGTTATTACCCCTTCATATGAATGGAGTGCCTCAACGGCGGGTCCCCGTGGTCTCGAGGAGGGGTCTGATAGTGCCCCTTCGTAATGGCCTTGAGCCTGCCCAGCCGCTGGGTGACTGTCGGACTAAGATGCCCTCTGTGTGCATTTTTCATTCAATCTCACACTGGCATCAGTGTGGGTTTAATGTGCTGAGAAGTTTGATACCAAACTTCTCAGTTTTCAGTGTAGCCATTATGGTGCTGTGGAGTTGGTAATGACAAACTCCAAGCACCATATACTCTTGATGGCAGCACTGCACTTACAATGTCTAAGAATGGACTTAGACACTGTAGGGGTACAGGGCTCATGCACCTGTACCCTCACCACTGGCATAGTGCACCCAGCTAGAGGGGTGACTGATCTATGCCAGTGCGGTGGGTAGTAGGTATGGCACATAGGGACTCTTTACTTTGTTCTGTACCAAGACACGCAGCCTGCAAAGGCAGTGTGAGAGTATCAGGGTACAGGACCTCTAAGGGTGGCACAATAAGTCCTCAGGCCTTAGAGGCCTTCTCTGGACACAGTTCCCTGGGTACCTGTGGTACCATTTACCAGGGGCTGACCTGTGGCCAGAGATGCCAATTGGGTTTAGGCTTCAATGCAGTTTTAGGGAAAGAACATAGGCCCTGGGTACCTGATTAGCAGGAGCCCAGGGCACACTCAGTCAAAGTACATCAGCAATTAATCAACAAGTGAGGGCAACAATGCAGAAAGAGGGTACTTTCTAACACATAGCCAATCAATGTTCATCAAAACCGTCACTTGAGACTGAACAGTGACAGAAGCAGCTGGGTTACTGATGGAATGTGAATGGAGGGCAGAAAGGTTGGGTGTTTGTGGTCAATCAAAGGATTGAAACGTGGTTGGTTCCCTCCTGGTACCCTACCAAAGCTGGGGTACCAGGAGGGAACATTCCCCCTTCACCACAAATATAGGCCTGCCATTCCTCATTACTCATTCACTCAGTCATCACAGTCCTCAACTCCGTAGGCCCTGCAAGACAAACATGAGCAAGAGGTATGTCAGCAAGAAGAAGAAAAGCTTCAGTGTGCTTTTATGTTCATACTGCTGCCCTCTAGTAACGCTACATGGCAACTGCAGCATAATAATGTGACTGAGAAGAGGGCTGTCCTATGCAAATAATTTCCTCCCATGCATACTTTCCTCTGAGACGGTCGCCAGCTTGCACTGTGATACTGCTTCCAACATCAGATCTTCAGCCGAATTCAAAAGCAGCCTATCTTAGGCTAAGGATTCTGCCACTCAAAGGGCGCACTTGGGGACATCACCCTCATTTAGCAGGGTCCCAAATTGCCTGCAGTCATCCTCTATATAGAACATGGGTGTTCGAGGGCTTCATTCAAAGGAAGAAAGGGGATGTTTCAAGGCCCAGCCCAGCCCAGCCCAGCCCAGCGATGCTCCAGTACCTCACCTGCTGCAGCAGGCATAATACAGACCTGCTAGATCAAAGTCCTGACTTTGCCCTTTTCTAACTCTTGAAGAAAACAACCTTTCTAGCTTCTTGTTGCCCCTAATAAAGGGAGTTTCACTTGCCTCAAACTTTACCCATCATTTCATTAGTAAGAACTCGTACATAACCTTTATTCTTAGATAACCTCACTGACACTAAACCCCTTATTTGAGATATCAGCTCACACCAAAATGAAAAATCACCACCATCCAATTTTTTTTACTTTCAGTGTAGCACCTTCCTCGCATTCTTTTTAAAAAAAAAATCTTTTTGTTAACGTAGCTCAACAAACCATACATTACAATAAACATTTCCAACAGTGCACAGGAAGGCAGGCACACTACTTCATCAACAGGGTGCTCTCAGGCAGTGGAGGCCCCCAATATGGTTCAGTCGCCCTAGCACATTCCTCTGTACTTTTGCCAGGGTGCCCATATCTTTTCCCGCTTCTTAACACAGCCCCTGCTTTTGTAGACCGTTTCTTCAGCGCGCTGGCACCAATCGAGGTCCCGTCTCCAGTCCTCCAGCGTCAGAGGCAGCGGCACTCCCATCCCCATGCGATGTTTCTCTTCGCTATTCCTGCAGCCAAAGCCAACCATATTCCCTCGTATCTGGACCAGTCAAAGTCACCTTTTATCATCAGAAGCAACCATTTCGCATCCAGTGTAACCACCCCCCCACAACCCTGGACATAGTGTCCGTGACTTTTTGCCAGTATCTAGCAATCTCTGGGCATGCCCATAAAATGTGCATGAAGGTTCCCTCGCCCTGACATCCCCGCACACAGCACTGTAGGGGTCCTGGCCCATTTGTATAGATGGGGCCTTGGGCGGAGTACCCCAGGGATCTTCACTTAGCCCCACGCTCTTCAACATCTACATGACCCCCTCGCCGCCATCGTCAGACAGCACAGGCTCAGCATCATATCCTACGCCGATGACACCCAGCTCCTCCTCTCGCTCACGAATAATCCCGAAGACACCAAACTCTGTTTCCAGGAAGGCATTAAGAACGTGGCAGCAAGGATGAAGGACAGCTGCTTGAAGCTCAATTCAGAGAAGACCGAGGTCCTTATCCTCGGTCCCTGCACCTCTGCCTGGGACAACACCTGGTGGCCCTCAGCCCTCGGGAGCCCACCCACCCCTACAGACCACGCTCGGAACCTCGGCATCATCCTCGACTCCTCCCTCCCCATGAACCGCCAGATCCACGCCCTCGCCTCTACCATTTTCAACTGCCTCCGCATACTCTGTAAGATGTTCAAGTGGATCCCCTCCTGTCACAAAGGCACTCACCTGCGTTATAGATTAAGCACAGTCCTGGGCACACACGGTGAGGGTATTTGCAGTATTTCATTCAGTTTCAAAGCGTTATATAAATGCAGTGGTCGACACCAGTATCAGTTCAAAAAGTTTCTTTATATTGCAACGACGACTATGTTGAACAAAGCAAACCAGTCGACACGTGTTTCGTCACCGAGAGAGGTCCCGTGACTCATCAGGGCTGGGGAGGATACAAAACATTGGGTAACTGGAATAAAAGGGGGTTAGACAAAGGGTACCTAGTCGTTGGCATACATAATTAATTGGTGAGAAAGGGATCACCCTAGGTGACTTCTGGGGAGAGAAGAAAAAGTAATGCAATGTGTGACACGTATGGTGCGAGGTGACTATCGTGACTGTGCCACTTTCATGAGTCAGGGCTTATGATGGGGACGAGGGAAAGCATGGTAAAAAACAGTGAATGTAGTGATTGTGCCGCTCTCATGGGAAGAAATCATGAGATAAGACGCGGGTAACATGATACATTGTGTGGTGTGAATAGTTCACGAGTGCGAGCAGTGGTGTATAGATGGTGCCCGAGGAAATCCCAATGCACGAATGATGGTGTGTAGAAATATACCATAAAAGGCACAAACTAAATTGCTGGGCATGGTGCGTTGACAGATTGAACTGGAATGGAGATAGAGGGCCTGAAATGAGGAGGAGCGGTGACACAGGAGGTGTCGAGAAAATGTAAAAGAGACCCCACGGGGAAGAATGGCGGTAATCTCGAGGCCAGGGACTGAAAAGTGGACAAGGCGCCCTAGAGGGGGAGTGGAGACAAGGTATAGACTTCATTACCTATATAACGATGGCATCTGGAGATGTGCCACCCCTGATGGGAAAGAGAATGAGGACGACAGGGGTAGGTAAGTCAGTCAAGTGCACAGGAAACGCAGGACGTTGTCTTCTTAAGAAATAAAAGGATAAAAAGTGTGGCTCACCCAGAAACCGGTAATACTTCCAACCCGGTTGGGGGCGAGCGGGATTTGGGAGAAACTGCGGAAACAGGCACTGGATGGCGCACTGCGCTGGAATTGAGGAGTGGATGTGGGGGGCCGCTATAGAAGAAAAGAAGGGGTAAGGATGTAAACGGCAATAAAAAGGACAGGGAGGGCTGAGGACATGGGAAGCATAAATCATACATACCGGGCTGTGCATGAGCCGTGCGGCGTGTACGAGGCTAAGGCTGGGGCGGGTACGCCACGGCGCTTGAAACGTGGATGGAACTGTGGAGAATAAGAAAAGGTGAGAGCTAGAGGCCATTTAAGGCTAAAAGGACCTGTAATGGGATAAACTGACGAGGGCTCACCCTGGGATGACAGGAGGAGGCTGTCCAGTGTCCGGCTGTGTTGTAGGTAGCAAGGAGGAAAGGAGCTGGAGAGGGGGACGAAAAGAGGGGGTCAGGTGGCGTGATAAAACCGGAGCGGGAGCTCTGTGGTGTAGGAGGAGAGTGATGGAAACTTACCCCGGGTGCGGGAAAAGTTAGGCAATGTCGGGTAGTACGCTTGCAGGATGATGCAGGCGCCTGAGGGATGACACGGAAGGAGAAGGGCAAACATGTAAATCAGGGTCCAAGGATTGTAATGAAGGAGGGCAGATGAAGCGGCGAAGCTGCGAGGCAGTTACTTGAGGTCTGGATCAGTGAGTACTGAGGGGATACTGGAGCCGTGTGGAAAAACATGGAAGGATGACAGGAAATAGGGGAAACTATATCCGGTCAGTGATCAAAGAAACTAGAGCGAGCAAAGCGGAACGTAGTAACCGGATGGTTGCCATATTGGAAAGCCCGGGGAAGAACCGCCTGGTAGTGCGCATGCGCGGTGAACGTCTAGGCTGTCATGGAGGTAGCCACGGGCTTGGATGTGACTGTGTGAGGTAGCCAAAGAAACGGGGATGGAAATTAACAAAAGAAACGAAGAAAGTAAGCGGAAGTGCATTGGAAGGTGGCGATAAAAAGAAAACACACTGTAAGAGGGGAGCGAGGTGACAGAAACAACCTGGGTGGTGAAGAGACCCGTGTACCGACAGTCAGACTAGTGGGTGCCCAAGTATGGTAATAAAGATGAGTAGAGGCACAAATATCCCGAGAAGTGGAATAGGTGCTTACGATGTGATACAGTGGCAGTTGAGATTGGTATAGTGAAGAGACATGCAAGTGTTATATGGTCAACAGAAAAGAATATAAACTAGTCATCAGTTCATAACACGTTTTTCGGTGCAGGTGCATAAAATGGGAGACAGTGGCAGTTAAGTATAGTACGGTGAAGAGACATGCAAATGTCAAATGGTCAACAGAAAGAGAACATGTACGGTGACACTAGTAATCAGTTCATTAAAAAACCCAGAGCAAAATTGTTATTCAATTGTTCATTCACCCAGGAAGTAATGCAACTCGTGGTCAGTGTTGCACCGTCCGTAGACGCATAATCCAAGTTGCTTCCAGGCGTCTGAGTTCTCTGTTGCCACCCCTGGCATTGGTGGCTGCAACGTCGAATTTGAAGAAGGAAATCCGTTTCCTAGGGCCTTGGTTGGGACAAGTGGCAGCATGGACCGCCATGGGATATCTAGTGTTGTGGTGTTGTAGGGCTCCGACGTGCTCTCCAATTCGATCCTTCAGTGGTCTGATCGTACTGCCGTTGTACCAGCGTTTGCAGGTGCATTCGAGAATGTAGATCACGAATTTGGTGTTGCAATTAATATTATGCCTGATCTGGTACTGTTGTCTGTTAGTGGCTGTGAAGTTTCTGACCCCGTGTTGAGCTAGTTTGCAGGCCCCGCAGCACCTGCATTTGAAGAAGCCAAGATTGTGGGTGGTGATCCGTGAGGGACTGGTGCTAGGGCCTGGGATGCTAGAGCTGAGTCTCGTTCTCAGTGTCCTGCCTCTCCTGAATGTGATTTGTGGTTTGGGAGGTATGATCTCTCTCAGTGTGTTGTCAGCAAATAATATGTTCCAGTGCTTGCTGAGGCTTTTCCTCATAGCTAACCCCATGTTGTTATAGTCCGTAATCAGTCGGACGGGTTGGTCTTGCTCAGTGGTTGTCATCCTGGTGTGTAATGTGTCTTCTCTCTTTTTGTTTCTGATTCTCTTTTCTGCAGAGCTGATAGTGCAGGCACTATAGCCCCTGTCTTTGAATCTTTGTTTCATGTTGGATAGGCACTCTTGGAATTCCGGTTCCTCACTACAATTTCTCATGGCTCTCATGAATTCCCCGTAGGGAATCGCCTGTATTTGGTGAGATGGGTGTGAACTGTCTGCGTGCAGGATGGCATTGCATGATGTTTCTTTCCTATATAGACGGCTCTGAATAGTGTCTGATTTGATATAGATTTCCACATCTAGAAATGTGATGTTGGAGGCGCTGGAGTTCCCCGTGAATTTCATGTTCATGTCATTGCGATTGAGGTGTGCACAGAATTCGTCAAGTTCATGTTGTGACCCAGACCAGAGAAGTAAGCAATCGTTCCAGATTGTTTCTCCCCGACGACGAAGACCGATTAGGGATGACAATTCCCAATGCCCCCTAAAAACTGTCAGCGTGACTCCCTGGTAGAAACTAGAAGTCAATCTGGAAGCCTCCAAGGAGAAAGGGATTGGGAGAGAGAGAGAAACAGAAACAAGAAGATTCCAGCTGTCTTCTTTCTTGGGAAAACGGGGTTTTCTGTTGATTGGGTAGAATACCGTATACCAGGAGTAATATAGTGGCTGGACAATTCTGAGTGTCTTGAGTCTTTCACTAGACTTCCATCTATCAAGTGTAGAGACAAAAACAATCATGTGTAAACCTGCGTATTTTAAGCCTAAACACTATCGAAGCATTTATCAAATCAATCTTTAACAAGTCTCTTGTTTATCCTTACCTATCTAATAATGCTTTGGTCCTGGATTACGTATTGCATAACAACTCTAACATTGGTTGAGCAATCTGTAATAAACAATACCATTATAATTGGTTAAGTAATCTGTAATTAACAATGCCAGTATAATATCACTCTTTAAATGTCTACATTAATTCCATAAACACTATATCATGGATGAATACCTGAATTCTATTACAGGAGGCTTCGTATTATGCTTCTCTTTCTTATTTATTACTACTCACAGCAGCCAATGAAAACTTTTCTTATGTAAAACAAACTACGTTTCCCATGATGCATGCACCAGATCACTTCCTGCAGAGCCCCATAAGAGCCAGTAATACCGGAACCAGTCCTCTTTCTTTGCTGCTCACGCAGACAGATAAGTTGAGCTCTCGATTATTAATATATTGAATGCTTTATTTTGATGATTGATGCGGTATATGCTGCCAGCGGCGCTTAGTTGTTTGATTTATTGTCTCCTGGAACGCCGCGTTGCATTTTGACACGGATGCCCGATTTAGCGAGACGAGCCTGATTTCGCGCTCTGAGCGCTACGGAGCTCCTGCTGGGAGCGGGGAGGTCTCAGGACCTAGCGGAGGTTTGTACACACGGCGATCGATGCGTGGGGGCATCGCGCCGGTTTCTGGCATTGTTACAAAGCAGCTGGTAGATTGCACAACAGCGCGTGGAAATGCTTCAATTGTACAAACAGCACGGACCGCCCCGCCTTCGGTGGGTGCATCTCATTATAGCAGATCATTATTCTGTAGCGCGAAGGCTCCCCTAATAAGCCGGTGCGTTGGGAGCCGGTCACTTTCGGTTTTGCTTCGAGTTTCCACGTGCGTAGCCCAATTGGGCTATTTTGGTAGGATTTGGGCTACGCACGTCGTAACTGCCCGTTTTCTTTCATTTTTCTTTCGTTTTTCGCCATTCCAGGTTGATTTCCATACAGAGAGCATCTACTACGCCTGGCTGGCTGTAAAAACGACTTGGGCCTGGAGGGAGCACACCTCCTTGGATCTTCTTGCTCTTTTGGCTCCACTACGCCCTGTGGGCTGTAATAATTGGGATACAGCTTTTGCTGAGGAGCTAGGTACCGGTGCATTGGTGCTGAGGGTTGGCTCCCCCCCTGTTACTCCTCCTTACTGCTGCCTTATGAGCAAGTACATCTACAAATTTGGTTCCACCATGGAAAATTGGGTACACTATGAGGAGGATGACACCTTGTATGAGGAAGAGGTGGGTACGCCTGCCATCGAAGATAATATTGTTGAGGCCCTGGACACTTCCGTGCAGGAGTCAGTCAGCAAGGCCCTGGAGAAGGCAGTTCCGGGAACTGTGCAGCAGGCATTGGCAACTGCATTAAGGCCTATTACTAGGCAACTGGAGAGGTTTGCGAAGCATCATGGCTTCACTACCCCAACTGAGGAGTCGACAGAGGCGCCACGACCTAAGTCCTGGCCTCATTCTGCTTCCTATTTGTCACTCCCGCGCCCTGCGACAGAGAGAGAGAGGGTTCAGGACACTGATTCGGAACCGGGTTCCACCTCCTCGGACACCCCTGATGATTCCCCTCCCAAGAAGAAATCTCGGAAGGTTAAGAATGTGGAGACTCCACCGGCGGCCCCTACGCCTTTCACCTTCAACTCCTCGGATATTGTTCACCCTAGATCCTCGGATTGGTTGCCTGCCCCGGAGGTGGCAGCGTACCTCCATGAGAACTTGCGCAAGAGCTTCGACAAGGAAGTGCGCAACAGACTGCGGTCTGAATGCCCCCGACCGGACCTTACTGACAAGGTGGCGGAAACGCCGGAAATTGACTCTAGTCTGCTAACTTTCCTTAAAAAGTTTGCCAAGGACCCCAAGAAGGGTATAGACCGCGCATGGCGAGGGTGCCAAGACAAGCTTCTGGATGTGGTCGGTCCCCTAGCCAAGATAGTGGAGATGGCTCTGGAGGCGCAGGAATCGGGAACCGCTATTGATTCCCATGTTTGGCGGGCTGGACCCAGCGGGCTATCTGCCTATTAGGTAATGCCAACTGCGCAATCTCCACAGAACGCAGAAAGTCCATCATGATGCGCATGGACACTAACCTTACGGAGTTGGCAGCGGCGGAGCCTGGCCCATTGGCGGACGGCAACCTATTCGGCGACCGCTTTGTCAAAGATGTGGCGAAATACGTGGGCACCTTCACAACCCTGGACAAGGCTCAGGCAGGAATCAAACGGGTATTCCAAGCAGGGGTTTTCAACAGGGCCGGACGAGGCCGGGGACGCTCGTTTGGCCGTCAATTCTCCCAAGGTCCTCACCGAGGAGATTTCGGACGCGGCAGGGGAGAGTGGGACTCCACCCGCGGTGGCACCTTCTACCCCACCAGGCAGCGCTTCAACAAGCGACGCTTTAACAAGGGATCCTTTCGGGGAGGATTCCAGAACACCGAGTCTTCAGGTGAGCGCTCCAGACTTATTTCTTCTTCCATTGGGGGGACGTATTCAACGGTTTTATCACAACTGGGTTCAAATATCGCAGGACGCCTGGGTGTTACAGACAGTTCAGGGGTTCCATCTAGAGTTCTTTCAGACACCCTGGCAGGTTCATCGGCCCAGACAGCTTTCTTTTTCCCAACTAGAGTGCGATTTCATCGATTCAGAAATAGAAAGATTGCTGCAGAAACACGCGATAGCACTTTGCGGCGAGGGCCCTCGCGGTTTCTGCAGCAATATTTTTCTGGTGCAGAAGAAAGGCGGTGGTTACAGGTTGGTACTCAATTTGAAGGATTTCAACCACTATATGACTTACAAGCACTTCAAGATGGAGGGCATCCATCTGCTAGCGGACCTATTGAAGCAGGGGGACTGGTTGGTCCGTCTGGACCTGAAGGACGCTTATTTGTCCATCCCCATATATCGTCCCCATCGCAGGTTCCTTCAATTTCAATGGCGGAACCGGTGGTACGAATATTTGGTCCTTCCTTTCGGACTTTCCTCAGCACCGTGGTGCTTCACCAAGGTTCTGAAACCGGTTGTAGCCTACCCCAGGGAACAAGGGGTTTGCATGATTGTCTACCTGGATGACATGCTCATCATGGCGCAGTCTCAGGCATTGGCGGTTCAGCACTTGCGCATGACCATTCGTATCTTGCAGAACCTAGGGGTCCTGATCAACGAGCCAAAATCGGTTCTGTGTCCCACGCAGACAATAGATTTTCTGGGGTTCGTCATAAACTCTCAGACAGCCCAACTCAGTCTTCCAAATTCCAAGCTTCGGGATATCAAGAAGGAGCTTCGCTCCTTCCTGGCCAAACAAATGGTTTCTCTCAGGGGGATTGCCCGGATAGTGGGACTTCTTGCGTCGTCCATTCAAGCAATATTTCCGGGCCCTCTACACTACAGGGCTCTGCAACGACTCACAATTCAGCACTTGCAGAAGGGTCTTTCATATACAGACTTAGTCCCTCTGTCCCAAGAAGTGAGGGAAGAGATGCAGTGGTGGTTGGCCCACGTCGAGGCGTGGAACAGCAGAGCAATTTTTGGCTACCTACCGGAGGTGGTCATAGAATCCGACGCCAGCCGTTGGGGTCGGGGAGCGCGCTGCGGAAATATTTCCACAGGGGGACGTTGGTCCCTCGAAGAGTTACATCTTCACATAAATTGCCTAGAACTCCTCGCAGGATCTTTTGCGATCCGGACACTATCTCCCAGGCAGGTCTTATGTTGCATCCTTCTTCGGATGGACAACATATCGGCGGTGCGGTACATCAACAAACTTGGAGGCACGAGGTCCTCAATGTTGGTGGAGATAGCGAAGGCCTTTAGGAACTATTGCCTGAGTCATCAGATTTCAGTCATAGCAGAGTACATTCCGGGTCAGTCCAATGTGGTGGCAGATTGGAACTCTCGCCACCTCAGGGACTACAGCGACTGGCAACTTCTCCCACGGGTGGTCTGGTGGTTGCCGGAGATATGGGGGTTTTGCGAGATCGACCTGTTTGCCTCCAGGCTGAACCGTCAAATGACGAAGTTTTTCAGCTGGAGGCCGGACCCATTGGCGCTGGCGACGGATGCCTTTGCGCAGGAGTGGACTCGGAAGTTGAATTATGCATTTCCACCCTTCATTCTCATTCCTCGAGTGTTCACGCAGGTGATGCGCCAGAAAGCAGAAGTGATATTAGTGACTCCCTTGTGGAAGTCGCAGCCTTGGTTCCCGTTGTTACTGGAGGCGAGTTGCGACTTCCCCAGGAGGATCCCATGGTCCTCGACGATGCTCCAGGGCCCTCATGGAGAGAAACACGCGATGGTTCTATCGGGGCATCTGTCTCTGATGGCCTGGAGACTTTCAGGCAGCGTTGGCAAATGCCAGGATTTTCGGAGCAAGCTTCCGGCTTTATCAACCAAGCGTGGGCCCCCTCGACCAGGAAACGATATTCTTCAGCCTGGGGATGCTGGGTTCGTTGGTGCATGGGACAGCATGTGGATCCCGTGGGGGCAGGATTACCCTTTATTGTAAACTTCCTGTCAGAAAAAGCGTCGGAAGGTTTAGCGTATCGCTCTATTAATAACTTCCGTTCCGCCATATCGGCAGGCCACTCTCAGACTGAGGGCAAGCCTGTCGGAATGCACCCGTTAATATGTAAACTGCTAAAGGGTATCAGAGTAGCTAATCCACCCAAACCAAAGTATTCTTCTTTGTGGGATGTTTCGCAGGTTCTGTCACTGTTTAACAGATGGCCCGACAACAATATGTTGTCCAGGAAACAATTGTCAGCCAAACTGTCCATGTTGCTCTGCCTAGCGGCCTGTAGACGTTCCTCGGATGTTAAAGCTCTTGATATTACAGGTAGAGTTTTTACTCCAGAGGGAGTTTCGTTTAATATTGCGTCTAGAACTAAAACAATGTCACGCAGTGTGGATTATCATGCTTTTCCCGATAATGCTAAACTTTGTGTGGTCCAATGCCTTAAGGCTTATGAAGAATGTACCAGGGCTATTAGGCCTGATGGTGTGGTACAATTGTTGATTGCTCTGCAAAAACCGTACAAACCTGTGACTGCGGATGGCTCAAAAATTTTATGCAGGAAGCGGGTGTAGACACTCAGGTGTTTGGTGCACATTCTGTTCGAGGCGCTATGGCCTCTAAGACCTTCATGTTGGGTTCTACTGTACAGGATATCATGCATTCTGCAGACTGGTCATCTGAGTCAATGTTTAAACAATTTTATTATAAACCGGTGAGTGACATATCCTCTGTTGTTTTTAATCAGCGTTAAACTAGCATAATACGAAGCCTCCGGTCCTGTAATAGAATAAAAAATTAGCTAGCATTTGCGCCAAGAATTTTCAATTCTATTAAGGACACGGAGGCGAGGATTATCCCACCGGTTAAATTACAGTATTGTAATAATTGCCCACCCGTTTTGCATATATACTCTGATTATACAGAAGTTACGGGTTGTTCTATCTCTGTTTTTTCAGGATCCGAAAAGAAGATGGATTAGTCGTAATCCTGCTTGAAGTTAACATTCTTCCCAGCTGGTCTGGTTTCTTCCACGTTGGAAGCTGTTGTTGAACTTTGTTATAATTATTGGAGTTATTGTTCGGAGCAAAGAAAGAGGACTGGTATTACTGGCTCTTATGGGGCTCTGCAGGAAGTGATGTGGTGCATGCATAATGGGAAACGTAGTTTGTTTTGCATAAGAAACGTTTTCATTGGCTGTTGTGAGTAGCAATAAATAAGAAAGAGAAGCATAATCCTCGCCTCCGTGTCGTTAATAGAATTGAAAATTCTTGGCGCAAATGCTAGCTAATTTTTTATCCTTCTGTTGGATTGTCTGGATCAGATGTTATGAGTCCTCTTTGGTTCTTTGCGCAGTATTAATTTCGCCCAGAGATAATGAGAATAAAATAATAAAGAAAATAACAACAAAACAAATAATTGCAGAACAATAATACCAAAATTCTATAGTCCTTGAAGCTACACCAGCTTCGTGATAATTATATTTCAGGCAATGTTCGAAAGTCACAGTAAAAATAAAGATACAATTCTGTCTTTCTTGATGTCAATTATTGTCAGGAAATACGGTACCTCCTCACCGTAATTCTTTTTTTTTTTTTTTTTTTGAAAACCTTTATTGACAGTTCAATAAGAACAAGTATGGGCCTACAACCCCCCGGGGCCGGCCGCTAAGCAATCAGAGCAATAACGACAAGTATAAACACAGGCAGCACTTCAGGGAGCAAAATCGTACTGCTAATACTGTGAACAGCGTAAGTAGGGCACCAGGAGCAAAAGGTTTTCATTTTATGATGAAACAAGGCAGAAGGATCAGGTGACAAGCAATTTTAAAACAACGATCACGGATATGCAGAGTAATGAACGTTAGCGATTTACAGCAATCTATTCGGTCAATGGCGCAAACACAAGAACATCAGGATGGAGAAAAACATAGTCTACAGCTGCGCCCACAGTCCCCTGCCAGAACTCCCCAAGAACACCCCGGAAGTTGTGAACACATGGAACGGCAACGAGGCATAGCAAAAGGAGGTGTATCACGCTGATCCCAGAAAAAGAAAGACAAAAAGAATCAGAGAAGAAAAAGGAGGCCATGGAAAAAGATGAAGGAATACAGAGTCCCCTCCCCCAACCCCCCACCCTGCACCTCTGCAGATGAGTACGGCCCCCCCCCCCAGCAGTGTGCCTGTCGCCCTGGAACCAGACCCGAAATGTAGGGGAATAGGGAAAAAGAAGTAGGAAAGGACCCCCACCAGACGGGGGGGTAGAGAAAGTATTTATAAACTGGAGGAGGGCCTTCATAACAGACCCCCGGCTTCTCCCTCCCGCACGGTAAGGTTCCCCTAAAGTGAACAAGGAACAGCACAAAAACAATCTTCTCAAACCACGATGGGGAGCATTATGCGTCTATTGTGCCAGTAGCCATGTCAGGAGAGCACACCACCCCAAGCCCGCCCGTCCACTAGGCGACCACCCCCGAGGGGCCAGCCTCATCCCTGACCACTCAGTGGAATTCTGCCCATGCCAACCCCTCGACCCAGCACCATACCCAATGTTCCTAGGCAGAGGAATGTCCAACAACGACAGAGAAGCGACGCACACAGGTGGGGTGGAAGTCTCTGAGCATCAACACAGTCCGCCGCGTGAGGAAACAGGCTTCCAAGTGCTGCCCTAGGATCTGCACTGCACGCAAGGTTCAGGAAGGCAGAAGCAGCCAAAAGAGACATTAGTTGCTGGAGTTGTCTCTGGGTCGCAGGAGGGCATGCACGGGATGAGGCCACCACATCCCACTCAGGTCCAACGCCTCCGGGTAAGATCAGGCGCTCAGAAGGTCGAACACACTGTAGCATACTGGCCGGGGCGTCCAGTCGTGTACTAACCTCAGGGGGGGCCGCCACAGCGTCCTCCTCACCGTAATTCTTAAGAAGTTTATTCCTTCTCAAGTTCGTGAATACTGTCTCTTGTGCAATTCCTGGGTTCTTGAAATGTGCAAGCTTTAACTCACCTGACCGTAGTCTTAGTTGTTTTGTTAAATACCTGGATTTGACCTTTTCTTTTTGTTCTTCTTTTACCGGGTTTACGGTTGTCGACAGGAAGCTATGAGGAAAGCTGTCCGACTGTTAAAACAAACCAGAATCAGGAAGGTTGAAATCACGGAGGCGAAGCCCAAGAGAAATCCGATCTGCAAGCAGGAGCTGAAGAGCTGGAGCCAGGTAAGTGGAGGGGAAAACGAGGCCAAGCGCAGAAAGGTGAATGGGAGCGGTTTAAATAGGCTCCCATTCACGCGTCAGGGATTATTTGCATGCACGCGTCTTAACAGCTGCCGCGTGAGAGTTTCATCAATTATGCATGAACTCAACTGTCTTCCCAAACATGTGAGGGCTCTCATGCATATGCAAGAGGAACACATTGCTGGTATTATGATGATTACACCATAAAAAGCACGTTTGCAAACACGTTGTTAATCTGTTTTGCACAATATCCATAGACATACAAGTAAACATTTTTTGACGGAAACTTAGAAACAGTATGTGCAATAGTTTAAACATAGTGGCAAGGCCAAACAGTGGATATAATAATTGGAACATAGTGACATGACACACTGTCCCATCAAATCACGAAGTTCATTGTGGACAAGGAAGGAGACGGGCGTGTGACAATAAGCCCATGACACCTCCGACTGCAGACGGACCATCACCCACGCACTCATCACCAGCAGACTGGACTACGGCAACGCTCTCTCTACGCCAGAATCAACAAAACTCTCCTGCATAGACTCCAGACCATCCAGAACGCCGCAACCAGATTCGTCCTCGGAACACCGTGCCACGAGCACATGACACAACACTTACAAGGCCTCCACTAGTTCCCCGTCGAGAAGGGGGTCACCTTCAAACTCCTCACCCACGCCTAAAAATCCCTCCACAACATCGGACCCAAATACCTCAACGAGAGAGTATCCTTCCACGTACCCAAAAGGAGCCTCCGCTCTGCCGACCTTGCCCTGGCGGAGGTCCCCTTCATCCGCAGACACAGGACAGGCAGAAGACCCTTCTCCTACATCCCAGCCAAAACCTGGAACAAGCTCCCTGTGAACATCAGATGCTCCCCGACCCTGCAGACGTTCAGGAAGGACCTCAAGACCTGGCTCTTCTACTGATCCGGAGCCGCCCGCCCCCCCCCCCCCCCTCCCCCAGCGCCTTGAGACCCTTAAGGGCGAGTAGCGCGCTTTACAAACCCCTGATTGATTGATTGATGGTATTGAAAGGCACAATAAGGAGCATGTGGTGGTATTTAGAGAATAATCAAGACATGCAAATAGGCAGCAGTGCATTGATTGGCAGCGTCTGTAGAGAGTTTGGTGTGTTCAATTTATTTGTCCTCCTTATGGGGGGATAATCCACAGAGGGAAGGTCAGACCTTACTGTTAGGCAGAACATGTATTTATGATTTAAAGAAGTGCAGTCTACGTGTGCTGTGAGGGGCTGTACAGAGCGGTAAGTGCCTGTATACATACCCAATCAATGTGCATCAAAACCGTCACTTGAGACTGAACAGTAACAGAAGCAGCTGGGTTACTGATGGAATGTGAATGGAGGACAGAGAGGAAGGGTGTTTGTGGTCAATCAAAGGATTGAAACGTGGTTGATGCACTACGAAAGTTGGGGTATCAACAGGGAACAGTTGAGGGATAATATGTTGGTGGTATCCAGAGGTTATAAAAGTGTCAGAGGCACAGAGGTATGGGGATCCTGGTCCCACAGTGAAGGGTCGTCAAAAGTCCATGCTAGGGGGCGTGGTCTCGCAGCAGATGAAGTGAGACGCACGCCGTTCGAGCTCCGGGCCGTCGCTGGTATAATTAGCGATTTCAAGCGGTGCAGCGGCTTTGGGGGTGCCCTAGCTGGGGGTGTCTAGCTGGCGGATGGACTGGGGCTACTTCTCAGAGGCCTGGCGACATTCCTGTGCGGCTGGGAGCGGAGGGAAGGGCGGCAGAAGACGAGCGCTCCGGTCCTTGGCAGTGCGACCGCCATTTTGAGAGTCTTGAACCCGCACGCTCCCGGGGTGGTGATCCCAGTATGAGCCCAAGTTCTGGAGCAAGCCCTTATCGGAGAGGCAGTTCCTGGTCCCTGGTGGTGTGACTGAGGCACAGGGGAGTTGGCACTGCCGTTCTCCTACTACCCCTACAGAGTCCCATGGAGCGACGAGGCAAATCGGCGGGCAGGAGCGAGCCCGCCATTTTACGGACCTCTGACGGCGTCACTTCAGAGTGCGCCCCTGCCCAGGTCAGCGACCTCCCGCTGGGGACTATGGCCTGGATTGCTCAGGTACAGGGGCTGGTGCCGCCGATTGGGGAGTGCTCGGACTGTTTGGAGCCCGGCCGGCCATCACTGTAGGCCTCCACAACTCACTTCCCCCCATGAGGCCTTGCCTAAAAGCCAGAGACAGCACCACCTAGCCCCCCCAGCGCTACTCCTGGAGTCAGACACGGACGTCCTTCTGCAATCCTCCTGAGGCCTTTCACGTGCCGGTGGTCGTGCTGGAGCAGATGTTGGGAGGAGGGGTCGAAGAGGAGAGAAGAGGGCCCTGATGGCAGGGGCTACCGCCTTTAGATCGCCACTTGTATAGGAGCCAACATTGCCGGAAGCGAGCCCCCTAAGCCCCCATAGACTGAAATGCTGCGCTAGGCCTGGGCTCCCCTGTTTGACGGCCCTTCGTCCCCCTGCGCCATCCCACCGGCGAAGCAGTTCTGTAGGAGGGGATCTCTGTGTATAGTCATAATCTAGTGAATAGTCCCGCCCATGTGCGTGGACCCCGGAGCAATAAAAAATAATCTCTAAAAGGTGACAAATCATGCAGACCTGCATACACCTTTAAGAGAGAATTTAATTTAAAGACAGATAATGCAGCCTATACCCACAGGCTACACTGTCCAGTACTTCAACTAGAATTCCACCAACATCCACAAACAGCACTGCCTGTCTAGTTTTTCTCCCCATAGGAAAAAACCCTGCCTCTACCAGCAAAAGCCTCTGGAATGATAGAGAGGAAGGAGTGGACAGACAAGCCCCATAGGCTGCCATTATGTGGCTTAAAACAGGATACTGTGCCTTTAAGAAAACTTTTCAGGTTTCCAGAACTTTCCCCAGTATCCCAGAATGCCCAGCAGGTCCCATTTACTTTCCGTTCTTTTTTCCGGCTCCTGCTAGCAGGACCCTGGAGCATTGAGCTCTCCCCTTTTCAAGGGTTTTTTGGAGATTTTGTCAATTTTTGTCACTTTTTCAAGTGCTTAGTAGCTGGTACTGTCAACATGCCTGGCTTGTTCGACAAGTGCCCGGAATGTGGTAGAAAGAAGGCTAAAACTGATCCACACGAGGTGTGTATAGGTTGCCTTCCCCAGTCCCACGTGCCTGAAAACTGTACCATCTGCCACTCGGTCTCAGCCAGGACCCTGAGGGACAGGATGAAAATCAGGCTTCAAGTTCTGGAGGAGAGAAGACTGAAGGCACCAGGTGGGTCTGGAGGGGCTGATTTGCCCCATACTGAGGCCTCTGGGGGGCTCCCCAGGGGCAGGAAGACCAGTAAGCGCTCCCACTCCCCGTCGACGTCGAGGGCGTCGACGGCGACGTCAAGGAGGATGACCACCGTCTGTTCGCCGTCTCCCCAGGGCTCTGGGGAGAAGCGGCGTCGAAGATCGACGTCGAGGGACCTGAATAGGCCGCCGTCGACTACATCGGCGTCGTCGGCGACGACGCCGTCTTCGGCGCCGTCCAGCAGTCGGCGTCGAGATCGGACCCGGCGTCGGCGCTCGCCGTCGAGGGGAGATCGCCGTCGATGAAGAGGAGACGGTCGACGTCGCCGCCGAAGAGGAGATCGACGTCGAGACGCTCGAGGTCGAGGAGATCGCCGTCGCCGTCGAGGCACAGGTTGCCGTCGAGGCGAAGGTCGCCGTCGAGGCGAAGATCGACGCCGAGGAGAAGATCGACGTCGAGGAGAAGGTCGACGTCGAGGAAGAGAGAGTCACCGGAATCGGTGTACTCTGTGGTGTATACGCCCCCTCGGATGCCTCCGTCACCGCCTCCTCTCCCGCCTCCGCCGACTCCTCCGCCACCACCACCACCACCACCAACGCCACCTCCTCCACCTCCACCACCGCCGCCTCCACCGCCACCACCGCCTCCACAGCCGCGGACACTACCTCCGCCGCCCCCACCTAGGTCGCTGCCACGCACTCCGGTGGGACCGCCGCCGGTTCCCCCGCGGTCGGTTTCCCTTCCGAGGTACCCGACTCCGCCGCAGGGGACCCCGAAGCCACGACGCCCGCGGTCGCCGGGACCGGCTAGACCGGCGGACAGGCCGAAACCGAAGAGGTCGCGCTCCCGCTCTCACAGGAGGAGAAGGTCACGGAGCCGTGGACGGTCATCGTCGGACTCCGGACGACGCCGTAGGAGGCACAGGTCCAGGTCACACACGCGCTCCTCGACCAGAGACTTTTCCCCGACGCTGTCGGACTCACCGGGGACTAGGGTGTCGCCGGTGGACGATTTGGTCTCTTTCCAAGAGGTGCTGTTGAGAGGGGCAGCAAAGTTGGGTATCACGGTGACGGTTCCAACACCCACGACGTCCGTGATATTCGAGACACTTCATAAGAAACATCTGTCTCGCCCTCTACTGCCTCTTGTACCAGGACTGGTGGAACCCGCGTTGGAGCTGTTCCTCACTCCCGCGATGACGAAGGCCGCCCCCTCCAGGCTCATGAAAAAGTATAGGGCCCCGGAGTCGGACCCTACCTTTTTGAGAGTGGACCCGAAGCCGGATTCGGTCATTGTGACGGCGGCGAGGAAACAACATGCGACCGCGCCTTCGTCGACGGTCCCGCCGGACAAGGAAAGCCGCTGGCTGGACTCTGCGGGCAGGAAGGTGTGTGGGACCGCCGCCACTACCATGAAGGCGGCGAGTGCAGGGGCTTTGTTGGGCCGTTACGACCGGGCCCTGTGGGAGTCCCTGCAGCAGTATGCGGACCTACTGCCCCGGGACAAGAAGGAGGACTTCTTGGAGACAGTGCGCGAAGGCATGCTGGTTTCTAACCAGGTGATCGGCGCAGCGGCGGCTGTATCCTTGCTGGCCGCCCACGCTTACTGCCATGGCGTTCACCAGAGGCGGCATTCGTGGCTGCGCCTGACGTCCCTCAAGCCAGAGGCGCAGCAAAGGGTGGCCAACCTGCCCTTCTCGGGGGAAACCCTGTTCGGGAAACATGCGGACGATGAGATGGCCGGCATGAAGGCGGAGGCGGAAACCCTGACGGCCGTTGGGTTGGAGAAGGCCGAGAAGAAGAAGCGCCCGTTCCAGAGGCGGTTCGGGTCTTTGGGCAGAGGGCGTGGGCAGGGTTCGGGACAGCAGCAGCAGCAACAACAGCAGCAGTTCCGCAAGCCCTTCCAGAAGCGCCAGAGGGGTAGAGGAGGCCAGCAGGCTACTGCCACTACCAAGGGCCCGGCCGGGTCTCGGCCCTGAGCGGCTACTTCCCCCTCAACCGTTACCCACTCCAGTGGGGGGAAGTGTAGGAGAGTAGGGTCTGCAATCCTATGATCACCCAGATTTTTTGCTTTTGCTTCATTGGTTTACGACTTTCCCTGGCTGTGGGCCTGCCAAGCAGACCCACAGCCTAGCTGTTCTCTCTCCAGATTAAAACACATGTACATTAGGTGCATCCACTAATTGGAACTGGGCCGCCTTATCAGTCCCTGTATCAGCATACCACAGGTATCCAGGGCATCGGCTTACCCAGGGCCTACCAGGGGCTGCAGCATGTATTATGCCACCCCTGGATGGCCACCCAAATCTGACACAACTGGCTGCACGACAGCTGGGGCAAGGTGGTGTAATCACCCGTTGCTGTAGGTGTAGTATTCCTATACCTAACCCTAAAATGGACGCATGGATTCCTATCAGTCACTCCTATGGCAGGCCTTATCAATCCTGAAGGCAGAGTGCTGGGAATCATGTGAGATGGTGCTCTGGCGCGAGCTGAGCCCGTCGACGGCTTGCGGAACCAAGTCCTAATAGCTGTTCCATGGTGACGCGTGCCATCTACCTTAAAATGCATTATAATCCTCGCGGTTATTTGCTAACTATGGCATCGCATCACCCACACATGTCGAGTAAGGTGTCATACGAATTGGAATACGAACCCCTCGCCAATTCTGGCGACGGGGTTAGCATTCCACCCTTCTAGAGGGACACGACATGGAAGTAACCTTGAACCCCGGTTAAAGTTGACTCAAGCCTCAGCATCACAAAATGGATGCTGCCACCAGACACAAGTCTGACCTCCTGCTGCTGGGAGACCTTCCAGCGAGGGGAGCTTGGACAAAGGGTTTCCTGTCGAGGGCGGGGTTAGCACCATCCCAGACAGGGTTTGTGTATCCTAGGTAGGCAGGGCTGAAAGGAAGGTGATTGCAAGTGGCACCCCGGTGCTCACTGTGCATAGCCTGGCTCAAACCAGTTTCGGGGGCACCCCAGCCCCTGAGCTGGGGCGAAGCCGGACAAAGGATAGGGGTGTAACTACCCCCCTCCTGGGCCCACCCATAGGTAGGACCTAGCCACGGGCCAGCCCCTTTTCCTAGTATAAAGGTAGGAGCGAGTCCCCTTCCCAAATTGGATAATTCTGAATCTTGAACTACTTTCCACGAAAGGAACTCTTGACTTTTTCTGGAGACTCTCCCTTGTGGCTAAGGAGTAGCCACCCTGCACCAGCAGGCACCACCTAAGCGCTTGCGGTTTGCTGCACGTCTCTCCCACGGATCAAGACTGCCCAGCTCGACGAGACCCGGATTCCCCGCCATCTCTGACCTCTACCTACATCGTCAGCCCAGCTGAGATTCGTAGGTGTGACGAGACCTGCGGGACCGGCCATCTTCAGAACCTGCACGACGCTTATCTAGCACAACCACCGAGGGACCCTCGAGTGAGTGCACCTAGGGTTTGAGAAGCCCTAACCCTGAGTAGCTCCAGCACCGAAGCCTGCCTCCCCAGCATCCCCGAGATCTGCGTGGGGGCCCTTCTGCTCCTTGCTGCTCACCGTGTTGTCCGGCCACTCGCCGTCGGCTAGTGGCCCTCTTCACGACGCACCACGACAGTTTTTCATCACTGGTCTGGTTGCTCCAGACTGGCCCTTGCTCCCCTTCAACAGAGGAGTACCTCGGACCCTCCTGGTCCACTCCAGACGCCATCTTGACTCCCCCGCGTGGGCTTGCCTCTGCCAAGACCTGCTGCCCCACTCCTGGGCCCAGCATCATCGACAGCAGAACCTTCGTGGGACAGCTCGCCCTCCATCCTGGTCGCCGCCGCGCCTCCTGGTCCGAGGAACAGCCGAGTCCGACGTCACCCACTCACCTGGTCGAGGTGACTTCAGCCGGTACCTTCCTGGTGCCCACACGATCGCTGGCTAGCGGTTGAGAACTGAGTCCCCTCTGCTTTCAGGTTTCCTTCATCACCGATCCAGGCTTGGATCTCGCTGAACATCGACACTGGTCGCCTGCCAGCAACTTCTTCTTTCAGGCTCCCGAGACTACAACGAGGACTCCCGACATCTTGCTGAACCCCACGCAGCCGCAGCCTCTGGGCTAGGTAACTCGAGCATTTCGGTGCTCCATCGTAGGTTCACTCTACAAGTGTCCAGCTCCTTTTCCGTTTAGTCCAACTGATCGGATTCCTCCGGAATCAGTAACTTTAGACTCTCTAACCTCTCCCGTTCCACTTGCAGTGTAAATGGTTTCGTGCCCTTCGGGCATTTGTGTAAATTGTGCAACTAGAAGTATTTTCCCAAGAGTTTTGTATTGTGCTTAGCTCCCTGACTCATGAAGAGCCAGGGTAGTCTTGTTATAAATAAATATCCTTTATTTTCATAACAACTTGTGTGGTGTCCTTTCACTTGGTGTTCAAGGGGTATATGTGATGGTAAACAGCTGGCTTAACACGCCCTCTAGAGTTTAGCCTGAAGACTGCTCTTGTCCACGCTACTAGGATAGCTGGTCTACAAGGTTGACTTACAACCAATCATCAATAAGGGTCGTTTGGAATGATACACAGTGATCACTAGAATAGTGAGCACTACATATCAGGCCAACTTCTCGCATTCAATTTTTTCCGGCAGAGTGGAGAAAAATTACTCAGGACAAGTGGGTGCTGAATATTGTTTGCAATGGATACAGTCTTCGGTTTATCAGCCCGCCTCCAGCGATTCCGCCGGTCAGCTCTCGATTCCAGCTGAGAGAGCTCCAGGCGGAGGCAGACATCTTGTTGAGAAAAAAGGCAGTAGAAGAGGTACCTCTGTCTCAAAGGGGAAGAGGTCTGTACTCTCGGTTCTTCCTCATTTGCAAGAAGGACAAGAACGAGTTCAGGCCCATTCTGGATTTGCGACAGGCAAACAAATGGATTCGCAGAGAGAAGTTCCGCATGCTATCGTTGCACCAGATTTACCCTCAGCTGCAACGGGGAGACTGGCTCTGTGCCATAGATCTACAGGATGCGTACTTCCATGTGCCCATAGCGAGGAAGCACAGGAAGTTCCTGCGATTCCAAGTCGGCGCCAATCACTATCAATACACAGTACTGCCATTCGGGCTAAAGTCTGCTCCCAGGACCTTCTCGAAGTGCATGGCGGTGGTGGCGGCACACCTGCGGAGGAACAAGGTGTTTGTCTACCCGTATCTGGACGATTGGCTGATCAAGGCTTCATCCTTCTCGGAAGCACAAGATCACTTCCGATGGACGTGCGCTCTCTTACACAAGCTGGGGTTACACGTCAACATGTCCAAATCGGTCACGACTCCGGTCCAGTGCATACAGTACCTGGGGGCCTCCATCGATACGCGGTCAGCAAGCGTGTCTCCTTCGGAGGAGAGACGGTTATCACTCCTTCGGAAGGCTCAGGACCTCAGAACTGCTCCATCGACGACAGTGAGGAAGGTGTCTTCTCTACTGGGATCGATGGCCTCCTGTATCTTCCTCACGCCTCACGCACGGCTACACATGAGGCCACTGCAGGAGTGCTTGGAGGATCAGTGGGATCAGAGGACAGGCTCTTGGGACGACAAGATACGACTGTCGCTGCATGCTCTTCAATCTCTGAAGTGGTGGTGTTCGGCGGAAAACCTCCTCAAGGGGGTTCCCTTCCACAAGGACATTCCCACGACGAGTGTAGTGACGGATGCTTCTCTCCAGGGCTGGGGAGCGCATTCCGGGGACTTGCAGATTCAAGGGAAGTGGTCTCCTCTGGAATCGACGTACCACATCAATTTCCTGGAACTCAGATCTGTCTTCCTGGCACTGAAGGCCTTCCTTCCGTCCTTCCAGACCAACTCGCTGCTGATACAGACGGACAATACAACCACGATGTATTACCTCAACAAGCAGGGGGGGTCGAGATCGCGCACTCTGTCACAGGAGGCGCAGGCGATCTGGCGCTGGCTGCTGGCCCGAGGACTGACTATTACGGCCACGCATCTGCCAGGGGTGCAGAATGCTCAGGCGGACGCCTTGAGCAGGCTGATTCAGGAAAACCACGAATGGGTCATAAACGACGAAGTACTAGGAGAAGTCTTCGCAAGGTGGGGGACTCCAGACGTAGATCTGTTCGCCACCTCCGAAAACAGCAAATGCCGAGACTTCGCATCCAGGTACTACCAGCGGGGGACGCTGGGGAATGCGCTATGGATCGATTGGTCGAACAGCTTTCTGTACGCTTTTCCACCCATTCCCCTGATTCCGGCGGTACTCATCAAGCTGTCCCAGTCCAGGGCGCGGATGATCCTGATCGCCCCGGAGTGGCCCAGGCAGTGGTGGTTCACGGACCTTCTTCACTGGTCTCTCCTTACTCACATGCGGTTGCCGTGCAGGCCGGACCTTCTCACGAAGTTCGGGGGGCGGATGGTGCACCCCAACCTCTCGTCTTTGAGTTTGGCGGCATGGCTCCTGAAATAGTGCAATATGGCCATCTGAATCTACCAGACGATTGTATGGACATTCTGAAGGAGTCTAAACGACCTTCCACTAGGACATCCTATGCTTACAAGTGGAAGAGGTTCTGTATCTGGTGTAAGTCCAAGAACTTGGATCCGACGACATGTAAGGAAGATGTCATCCTTCCGTACCTGTTACATCTGGCGCAGTCTGGCCTTAATTTCCATTCCATTAAGGTTCATCTGGCTGCTTTGACTGCTTACAGGAAATGCCCTTCACAGACTTCCTTCTTTCAGATCCCTGTGGTCAAGGATTTTTTGGAAGGCTTGAAGAAAGTGTTTCCTCCCGTCAGACTTCCCTCGCCTTCCTGGGACTTGAATGTGGTGCTGTCCAGACTGATGAAGGAGCCTTTTGAACCCATTCACAAGGCTTCATTGCAGCACCTATCCTGGAAGGCGGCGTTCCTAGTGGCCATTACATCGGCCCGCAGGGTGAGTGAACTTCAGGCATTATGTTGTCAAGAACCTTATACTGTATTTCATGCTGCTAAGGTTGTGATGCGTACTCACCCTAAATTTCTTCCTAAGGTTATCTCTGATTTTCATGTCAACCAGACCATAACTTTACCTACGTTCTTTCAGAATCCCTCTTCGCCAGCGGAAAGGTCTCTCCATTCCCTGGATGTTCGGAGGGTGTTGAAATTTTATCTGGATAAGACCAAGGATATTCGTAGGTCTGACCAATTGTTTGTTAATTATGGCTCAGTCAGGACTGGTCTTGCGACCTCTAAGCAGTCCATTTCTCGGTGGATTGTGTCCTGCATACAATTGTGTTATCAAAAGGCTAATAAGACCTTAGGGAGTAAACCTAAGGCTCATTCCACCAGGGGCAAAGCTGCCACGACGGCTTTGCTGCGTAATGTTCCGATTGCGGAAATCTACAAGGCGGCCACTTGGAAATCGGTCCATACCTTTGCTGCGCATTACTGGCTGGACACGGATGCCAGGGCAGATGCTCAGGTTGGGCAGGCTTCACTGCGAAATTTGTTTGCACAGTAGTGGTAGTGTCTTGTGTGTTCTCCACCGCTTTTGTTGTGTGGGGATGGGCTTGCCATTCTATTCACTAGATTATGACTATACACAGAGATCCCCTACTACAGAAGGAGTAGTTTCTTATCTGTAACTCCAGTTCTGTAGTAGGGGTATCTCTGTTATAGTCATAAGCGCCCGCCCTCCTCCCCGGTGGAGAGATACTTATTCATATGTAGAATGCTACAGGTCTGGCGTGCTACGCCTTCAAAAAGAACTGAAAGTAAATGGGACCTGCTGGGCATTCTGGGATACTGGGGAAAGTTCTGGAAACCTGGAAAGTTTTCTTAAAGGCACAGTATCCTGTTTTAAGCCACATAATGGCAGCCTATGGGGCTTGTCTGTCCACTCCTTCCTCTCTATCATTCCAGAGGCTTTTGCTGGTAGAGGCAGGGTTTTTTCCTATGGGGAGAAAAACTAGACAGGCAGTGCTGTTTGTGGATGTTGGTGGAATTCTAGTTGAAGTACTGGACAGTGTAACCTGTGGGTATAGGCTGCATTATCTGTCTTTAAATTAAATTCTCTCTTAAAGGTGTATGCAGGTCTGCATGATTTGTCACCTTTTAGAGATTATTTTTTATTGCTCCGGGGTCCACGCACATGGGCGGGACTATTCACTAGATTATGACTATAACAGAGATGCCCCTACTACAGAACTGGAGTTACAGAAAAGAAACTACTCCTTCCTGGTCCCTGAGGGTGTGATTGAGGATGGAGGGAGTTGGCACAGCCGCCCTCCCGTTCCAGCGACAGCACATACCGGCGGTCAGAGGCGGTCCCGCTATTTCACGGACCCTAGACAGCGACGCTCCAGAGTGCGCCCCAGCTCAGGCCAGTGACCCCCCCACTGGTGACTACCGCTTGGACTGTTCAGGTACGGGGGCTGGGGGACACGGGCATCACTGCTCAGAGAGCGCTCGGTCAGTTTGGAGCCAGGCTGGCCGCCATTTTTGGCTTCTGCAACTCGCCTTCCCCATGAGGCCACGTCTATAAGCTAGCGGCAGCACCCTCTAGCCCCCCATCCCTTCTCCTGGTGGTTTTCACGGCCGCCCCTCAATAACCCTTCCCGGGGCCCTCTACGCGCCTACGGCCGTATCGGTGCAGCAGCTGGGGGGAGTAGACACCATGCAAAAGCAACAGTCCAGTAGACCTAGGCCCCAACCAACCGCCATTAGACTGCCGCCTTTTTAGAAGCTTACACTGCTGGAAGCGACCCCTCCAAGCCCCCACAGATCGCAGTGCTTTGCTGGGCTTGGCTCCCTGGTTAAACGCAGAAGGGGCTGCCCTTTCTCCCCCTTGCGCCATCGGTGCGAGGTCTGGTGCAGACGAGTGGGCCTTCCCAGAAGAGCGACGCCACTGGTAGTGGCTGCCGGGTGGCGAAGACAGTGGGCCCCTCAGCGTGTCCTAGGGTTGTTTGCTCGGCACTGCGAGGTGGTATGGTGCAACTGAGTCGTGAGGCACTGGGGCCTACTAGAAGAAACAGCGAGGCATAAGCGAGGCGGCCCTGCGCTCTGAAAGCAGGCCTGTTTGGCGTTGGACGCTGCCGTTGGGGGATTCCCAAGGTGCCCCCCAGCCATTGAGAGAGCTGGTGTGCATCCCCAGGGTACATAAGCGCTGACACCGCTGCTGCTGCCATTCTGCTATTTGGATACTGGATCGGGAAATTGGGGAGTGTGTGATTTTGCCCCGCTCCTCTCCATGCACCAGAGTGGACAGCGCACCACAGCATAACATTGTGGCGTCCCCCCTGCCTCTGCATTGATCCCCCTGGCTACCTTCGGCAACACACCATCGACTAGACTCTGCACCTCCTTAAGGGCCCCTGGGGTGGTGCCCCGACTCTCTGGGGAATTGTGAATGAGTGCTCTATCTTGTGCACTGCTCGGACCGCATACAGGCCTCTGGAGCGGAGTACACAGATATCGGCTGTGACAAATGGCGGCTGGCAACGCATTCCCTGGGGTGCAAGCCACCTCTCCTACGAGAACATGACTCGCTCCAGGGCCGGAAAAGAGGCCCCCGCAGCCCTTAAAGACAACACGGTCATGGCCCTATGGAACAAACCGGGATCGGTAGCAACAGCGGAGGAAACGTTGGCAACTGGAGGTCCCTCGGAACCGGTCACACAGACCTTCATGTCCCAGTTTTTGCATGAACTCAAGACCGAGATTGGGTCTCTGCGCACAGAGGTACAAGCCTGCGTCAAAGATCTCCGGAAAGACATGGGAGAGCTCGGAGGGCGAGTGGACGACTTAGAGAAAACACTGGTTTCCCGCACAGAGGACCAGGAGCACCTCTGGCAGAGGTTGGCTACCCTTGAAGAGCAACACATCGAGCTGCAGATCAAGCAAGAAGACCTGGAAAACGGGCCGTCGGAACAACTTATGCCTGAGGGGGATTCCAACTGGAGCGGAAGGCGATGATATCATGACCTTCGTGGCTGACCTGCTTCATGACATCAGAGGAGATGAAGACGCCTCCCCCCCTGCTTTGGACTGTGCACACAGAGTAGCTGGCCCCCCCGGGAGACCTGGCCTTGTCCCTGATATTCTGTCGCGGGTCCATTTCTTCATTGAGAAGGAGGCTATCCTTAAAGCTGCCAGGGACAAACCTGAGATACTGTTCAAGGGTACGCCCATCCAGCTGTTCCAAGATTTGGCCCCCGCGACACTACGCCACCGCAGGGCCTTCTGACCCATCACGGACAAACTCCGGGAACTCAACATCTGCTACCAGTGGGGGCACCCCTTTGCTATTGACCACAAGAAGCTGCTCCTAGAGTGATGTGACCTTACTACAGTTGTGAATAGATTGTGAGTGTGGACATCTCACAAAAAGTGACGGACTGGCCTCACACACCACCTGGTGTCATGCTTCATCATCGGCCAGTCCTCGCCCTCCAAAACCTTCGTTTGATGGAGGGCGGGCATACACCTGGAGACAGGGATGCACTTCTAAACTAAAGAGTGGGGGCCCATGGGGTAGAACGTGAAGATAAAAATCATTATAGTTACCAAGATATTTTTAATGTGATCAGTAACTATATGATGCTAAAAACAAAGTAGCGGCAGGTGGGGTATTTAGGTGTCCCCTAGCCGTCTAGTGTAAGGTCGACATGTTTCTGCCTTCTTGGCCCGAGCGGGTCCAGGGCATTCATCAGGACCTAAAATTACAAAGGGAGGGCTCCGTTCTTACCAACTGGTAGCAAGAGAATACCACTGCGCGGGTGTGGCGTAGGCCACACTCCACTACCTAGATGGCTTCCAACTGTCAAGCCCTAGTTAGACAAACTACTTGCCACATGGGGGGAAGGGAGGAGACACTTCTGTTCAGTTGTCTGAGGCAGAGTGTCCCGTATTCAGCCTAAGGTGTTGCTCCTCGTCCACCTGAATATGACACCCCTTTGCTCTCATATTCCAATGGGAGTCCAAGTGCCAAGTGGTGCGGTCCTACAGGGAGGCGGCCCAACTACTTCAGATACCCGACACTCCCCCAGCCAGTCCTTCGCGCATACCACCCAGGGCTTGAATCCCACTGAAGCCGCAATGGACCACAGTGCATCATGCAGGACACCCGTCCTCCAGGGGATGTCGCAGTTCCTCCCAAGAAAAGCAGGACATTATCCAACACATACGATCCCTCGAAGGAGGTCAGTCGCCCTCAGTATCCCATGCGTCCGACAACAGACAACTGGACATTTCATCTGCTGGTGAGCTAGATGTGTGCTCTCCCCCCCCCCCTCCCCCCCCCCCCCCTTGGCGAGCCAACTACTGAAGTACGACTACTGCCCCGTCCCCCTCTCGGTGGTCCAGCCGACACCACCACCCACGACTTGCTTCATGCTACGACAGCGGCCTGGGCCGTGCTCCCAAGGAACCAACACCACCCAAATATACGATGAAAATGACCAGCCCTCATCTAAATTTCTTGGAGAGTGACATCTCCGGGACAGCCTGTGCCATTGTGCCTGGCTCCTCCCTAGACTGGAAAAGGCACTGTTGGCCATGTTGGCCGTTATTATATTTTGGTTTTATTGACCACCTCTGCCCTTTACCTTCTCATTCCCTCTCCCACCCAGGTCGCTGGCGGGGGGACCCCTCTAATACTGAGAGAGACTTTCACAGGCAGACTCGCCTGTTCCCGCTCCGCCCTTATGCAGCTAATGCCGCATTCTCGAGACCCCACTGCTCCTTACCGGGTCTGACCAGTTTGCTTCCTACAACCCACTGAGCCCACGGCTTGAGACAGCGCTCGCACCTGACACACCACGACTATGACCTCCGCACCCTGCCTGAAGTTACTATCCCTTAACGTGAAGGGCCTTAACATCCCTAACAAGTGGCACCAGATTTGGAGATATCTCCTGTTACGAAACCCAGATATTGTCTACTTGCAGGAAACCCACCTCCTCAGAGCTGACATATCCCGCATGACCCACCCACGATTCCCTCTTCAATTCTGGAGTTCAGCTTCCACTAGGACGGCGGGTGTAGCTATCCTCTGTCGGGTGGGTGTTAAGCAGGGGGAACCTGGAGTGGTCCGCGGCGCAGATGGCAGATTTCTTAAGGTGTTGGTCAAGATGGGGCACCGCACCCTTACTCTATGCAATACCTACGCACCAAACACAGGCCAAGACACTTTCCTGCGGGGGCTATTGCGCGAACACATAACACATGTAGATTCAGACCTCATACTGGGGGGAGATTTTTAATTTAGTATGGGATGTGGACCTTGATCGTAGCGGGGGCTCATTCCATGGGGTGGGTGCCATGTTGGCGGCAACAAAGAGACATATCACAACACTGGGCCTGGTGGACATTTGGCGATACCACTCACCTGACAGTCGCGATTATTCCTTCTACTCTCATGCCCATCGCTCTTATTCATGCATTGATTATTCTTTTGTCTCGCACTCTCTGGTTAAGGACGTCCTCTCAGCCTCTATGTCCGACATCTCAATCTCCGACCATGCACATGTTGAGCTCCGTATCCACGAACGCTTCAACAGCCCCAGGCGACCTACTAGATGGAGGTTCCCTCCCCACATTCTTAGAGACCCCGTTGACACGGCCGAACTCAAGACCGCTATCTCACCCTATTTCGAGACCAATGACCTCCCAGAAACGCCACTCCCTGTCCTCTGGGACGCGTTCAAAGCTACGATCTGCGGTACCCTCTCATCCATCGCTATAGCCTGGGCCCGGGAGGCCCGCTTGCTCGAAGACAAGCTCGCACGCGATATAAAGGCGCTTGAAAAACTAGACCATGAGTGGCTCTTGGCTATACACAAGCGGCGTTTGGCTATACTTAGGGGTCAGCTACGCGCCCATAGAACGAACAAAGCCAAGCATGCCCTCCTTGCGTTGCGGCAGTGATATTACGAAGGAGGAGACAGGGTGGGCACAGTTCTGGCACGCCGACTCTAAATGCGGGCAGCCAAAATGCACATTGCCAAACTAAAGCTCGGAGACGGGTCCTGGGTCATTACGGAAGCTGCTAAGCTGCAGGCCTTTCAAAGTTACTAAGCATCCCTTTACGCACGTGATGCCCCTGAACCTGATCAAGCAACCGCTACCTTAAATGCTTGTGAGTGGACTCCTCTTAGCACATACCACTCCCAAATGTTAGAAGAACCTATCACGCCCAAGGAACTGACCAACGCCCTTAAGGAATTTCCACTCGGCGAAACACAAGACCATGACGGACTTCCAGTCTCATTCTATCGTGCCTTTCTGCCGCAACTTAAATCGCCTATGCTGCGCCTTTTCAACTCCTTTAGACACGACCGGGCCATCTGCGGACATGGCCATGGCCGAAATTGCCCTAATCCCCAAGCCGGGAAAGGATCCCACGCTACGCTCTTCCTTTCGCCCCACCGCTCTCTTAAATACTGATCTCAAACTCTATACAAAGATTTTAGCTAAACGCACCTTCCTGGCCTCATTGAGCTGGACCAGGTGGGCTTTATCCACCAGTGCCAAGGGGCGGACAACGTGCGCCGTGTTATGCATTTGGTAGGGAAAGCGCGTCCCTGGGGGATATCCTCTTGTCTACTCTCTCTCGGCGCTGAGAAAGCTTTTGATAGAGTGGACTGGGTGTTCCTCCACGCAGTCTTGCAGAAAATAGGGTTAGGTCCACAGATGATAGCGCGCATCATGGCCCCTTATCTCTCACTGCTCGCTAGGGTGCGAGTCAATGGTCAACTTACACAACCCATCTCCATCCTCAGGGGCACCCGGCAGGAATGCCCCCTGTCCCCCTTATTATTTGCCCTTGTAGTAGAGCCCCTTGCTATCATGATTCGTCAGTCACCTGACATCCGCGGCCTCACCCTAGGTGGTATAAACCACAAGATCGCTTTATTTGCGGATGACCTGCTCCTTACATTGTCCAACCCGAGATATTCGCTGCTGGCGGTGGACACCCTGCTCCAGGCCTACGAACGTGTTTCAGGGCTCAAAATGAATCATGCGAAATCATGGGCCCTTAACCTCACGATCCCAGCAGCCAAAATACTGTCTCTACAAGCTCTTGTTCCCTACTAATGGGCGACTAGCACCATTAGGTACCTGGGACTCAATCTGACTCCTGATCTGGCCACCTGGTCCCAAGCAAATTGGCAAGAGTGTAAAACTGCAGTGTTAGCCGATCTCCGCACATGGAGGTCCTTGCCACTCTCATGGCTGGGGCGCCTCAATACAGTTAAAATGTCAATCCTCCTGAAAATTCACTACCTCTTTCAGACCCTGCCCATGCCTATCCCAGAGCATCAAATCCAGGGCCTTCAACGTGAACTTGTCGCATTTATATGGGGAGGGAAAAGACCACAATTCTCTAGCAAAATACTCATGCTCCCGCGAGACAGGGGTGGATTAGCCTGCCCTAACCTGTTAGAATACTATTGGGCGTCACACCTTCACTGTATACCGGAGTGGATGGCCTGGAAAAGCGAAAAAGTATGGTTCCATATGGATATGGCGGTTACCTGTCGCCCTATATGGAATCACACGTGGCTCCCACGAGAGGCTCGCTCACGTAGTGCGTACATGGCGGTTCCTACCAGGACAGTGCTTGAGATATGGGACAGACTTGCCACCCATAGAGGCCTCACCTCATTTCCGTCTCTGCATACTCCAGTTGCCCGCAACCCCCCCTGCTCTCCACCCGCCCTATTTTGCAACTTGGACGGAGACAGGTTGTAGAACAATATGGGATTTATTCGTAGGAGGCAAAATTAGAACCTTTGACCAGTGCAAACAGGAATTCCAGCTTACGGAGAAGGCGTGATTCCAATACGTACAACTCCGTCACTGGATACAAGACACCTCACTATCCCATGCAGCTACACACCCTTTCACCCAGTTCGAACAGCTGGCCCGCACATTTGATAACTCCAGGGGATTAATATCACGCATTTACCATTTTCTTCAGCACTCGCAACCTCGCGGTGGCAATCACTGCCTGACACCGACATTACACCCTCTCAGTGGAAATACCGAAAACCTTTCACAGTATCCCCCAACAGGAATCTGCCTACAAGGTAATGACACAATGGTACTACACTCCCCACAGGATACATAAAATGTTCCCCAACTCATTGCCCCTATGTTGGCGCTGCACCACAGCCTTGGGGGATTTGATACACATTTGGTGGTCGTGCCCACTCTTGCCTACTTACTGGAAAGAGGTCCTTAGTCATATTAAGAAGGTACTAGGCTACCTGCTGCCGGACAACCCACACACGGTCATTCTGGGTCTCAGGCCGGTGAACCTACGAGCCATGAATCACCGAGATCAGCATCTTAGTCTTCATATGCTTGGTGCTGCCAAGCAGACCATAGCTCTCTACTGGAAAAAGGCAGAAATGCCCTCCATAAACGTGCAGTTCACCCGCCTGTGGAACACAGTGGCGATGGAATTGCTTACAGCGCACCTACAGCTCCAAGATACCCACTATACAAAATTGTGAAAGCCCCTGGTAGATCATCTTGGTCGAATAGACCATGTTAGATTGCAACAGCCAAGACTGCGGGCTCTACGACTTTTCGATGATGTTGTACGCCCCTCAGACCCCGATAGTCTCTGGAATCCCACTGACTAGCTAATCTGCATTATATCCCTAGATCTTCGCCAGAGCTTACTTTCCAAGTCCCATGATGCCTTGTAGGTGACCAGCCACACCCCGCACATCACTAGAAATGTGACATAGCTGCACCACAGTTGCACTCTCACGCGGGTGGGATACTGCATGCGCAATGCCCAGCCTCTCTCCCCCCGCCATACCCCCTTTCCTCTCTTTCCAACCCTCCCCCATCCCCCCCTCTTTTTCTTCATTAGTTCCTGTTTATTGATACACCGCCTATGGTTTCACTGACAGTGCCTCTGAGCAGACCTTGACTGGTTACAGAAGATCGAGTTCGGCAGAGGTAATCCGTCGCCTCGCGGATTTGGCTACGGAATTCTGTGAATGTACATGGGTAACATCATTGTTCCTCTGCCAGCAATTCCCAACTGCACTGCTCTAGGGCCATTGTTGACACTACTTGAATATGCTTCACCTAACGCGGCCGGCCGGCCCGATGTGGTTGGAGGCAGCTTGCTGAGTGCCCCTTCCCCGCTTACACTGCTTTGAACTGCACTGCTTTTGCGATGCCGGCCCACTCACGGATGTAGGCACTACGCTGTGGCCCATGTTCGGTATTCTCAATAAAGGTTTTGAAAACTTAAAAAAAGAAAAAAAAAGTCCATGCTAAAGATTTCTGTCTAACCGTGACCAAATGTTGTACAGCCTTGCTCCCTTTGTAAATTTTCCCCAATGTGTTTAAAGCCTGCAAATGACTGGCGCAAGCTTCCTAAAGTTTTTCTTGGCCTCATACCCGGAAAGGAGTGCCTGACGTTTCTGGCCTAAGGATACTCCCAAAGGGTGCGCTACTGACATTCTGTGAAAATCCTCGCTAACCATGCATATTTATGCACCATACATGGAAAATCCTTACACCTGCAAAGCATCATATCGCACTTGTCAGCTTTGAGGTGGTGCAAGTGTTTTTATTTGAGAGAAATATTCATCTATGCTTCCTCTCCTAACTGAGGACTATGGAGCCGCTGTTCCTCTCTCACGTGTCCCTTCAAAGAGAGGTGACACCTTCACTCGATCACTCAGTAAACATGTATGCTTGGACACTTTCATCTTGCTTTTTACCTTCCAAACATTCCCCCTTCACCACATATATAGGCCGGGCATTCCTCATTACTCATTCACTCAGTCATCACAGTCCTCAACTCCGTAGGTCCTGCAAGACAAACATAAGCTAGAGGTATGTCAACAAGCAGAAGAAAAACATCAGTGTGATTTTATGTTCATACTGCCGCCCTCTTATAATGCTACACGGCAACTGCAGCAAAATAATGTGACTGAGAAGAGGCTTGTCCTATGCAAATAATGTCCTCCGATGCATACTTTCTTCTTAGATGGTCGCCAGCTTGCGCCGTGATACTGCCTCCTTTTAACATAAAGGGTGCCTCTCAGGCCATAGAGCAATAAGTATATTCACCCGCGGAAATCCCCTAACGTCATCTCCGTGTGTGTTCAATAATGAACCTGAATTACTCATGTGATTCTTGTACCATCTTGCATTACGTTTTTCCCTTTTTCTTAAATTTAGACTATACAACTCGAATGACTTGTACCAAATCTTTACTCATATGCCGTATAAATTGGCTATTTCAAGTATTGTGTCATTAAAAGGAACAGTAAAATAACACAGTGACATATTTACATGAAAGAGAAAAACACTTAGTACATTATTAGAAGCAAAACTAGAATGTAAATCTAGAAATTAATCTGATACAATCAAAAAACAGCACACGAGGCAGTGGATTAATGTATTCAGGAGACTTACTAGACATTACATACATATCATAGACTCAGCAGATATTGAATGTTCTAATTGTCCTATGGACTAAGCCAGTTATTCCATATAATAGATCTTCTATGCCCTACTATACTCGTCTGTGTATCGGGACCTGTCTACTTTATCTCCTTGATACTGCTTTAGTATATGGTTCTAGAAAGGTGAGGGTGAGGGTATTGTAATTCTAGTCTAGGCCGTCTTAATTAGACCTAGACTTTCCGTCTTTTAACATAATTTTTAAAGGTGGTCACTCTTGGCCTCAGGAAAGTATGTGCCAACACATTTCGACCTTCAAATTGGGACCAGGAATTGTTTGATGGAAGGTCTTCCTCAGGGCTGGGGAAACGATTTGTAGGACACTGAAATTACATAATGCAAAACAGGGGAATGTTATGTAATATAAATCAATACCTATAGTTCTTGGGCAAGTGTTAGTAAGGGAGGTCTATCCGTGAAGGAGTTGCAATGTCTTTACACTCTTTTCTTAATGTCGCCTTTATTTGCAGCTTTTCTAGGGGTTACATAGTGGGGGTAAATGTTAGAACCTGATTCAACTTTGGGGCTCTAGAAAACTTTGCTATGTGTTTTATGCATTATTGGAACTCTTGTGTATTGGTGATTGTCAATAAAGCTACGTGCCCTTGGTGAAATGGACGTAGCTGAGGTGAAGAAAATTCTTGTGCATTTATCGGTTTTTAGTTTACAGGACATACGGTGTTGTTCATGTGTCAAATTTTACTACGCGGACATGCAGTGTTCAAGTGATTTAAATGGAATACATCTACATGCACTATATTGCTCTGAGTAAAGTCAATTAGTTTGTGCCTTCCATCATGCTGCGTTGCCCTTGCAGGAATTACTCAATGGACAACCCCGGTGAGTCGTGAGATGTGAAAAGAGTCGGCGCGTCTTATGTACAATTACCTTTCTAGGCTTCAAGTTTGTTTCTTCTCTCTTGAGGGTTCCTTGGCAGTTACTGCAGTTCTGATGCTCGTAATGGCAGCTTCGTTTTGAACTGGTGATTTTGCGGGGGGTCTTTACCTTGCTTTGAGCGTGTGTGACGTCTACGTACGTTGCCTGACTCGTGCCTGACTTCCTGTTAGTGGTACGTTTCACTGTAGTCATGAAAGGCTGTCTTACGTTTTTTGTTTAACAACTTGTCACTTTGCTTGTCATCAATTTTATAGCTGTTGCTTGAGATTAACTTGCCTCAGTTCTTATCAAAGTATTATCAACTTTTTTGAGTGGGGGCCACTTGGCTTTTACAAAAGAAACGAAACCTGCATCCTTGTTTGCAGTGGGCAATCAAAGGCGTTGTTGTTCCTGTTGATGATAACACGTGGGCATGAGTGTCTTTATATGCAATGCATTATCTTGCTCATTTCATTTAATCCATTTTCCGTAGTCCCTAAGCGCAAGATGATTTTCGCTTCAAATCTGGAGAGGAGAATATCTGAACTCCTGCCAGTGACGAGTTTCAGGACTGACTATTTGATATCTTGCGGGCCATTGCCTTTCTCCACAAAAAGTTGAACCATCAGTGCGTTCGTACTCTGCATTGTATTCGGGATCTGTGTTGGGTAATTCTCTTTTTTATGGGTTGTATGGTTTTTCCAATGTACGCCATTTGGCACGGACAGACAACACAATATATTACATTTGTTGTGTTGCAGTTTGTAAACTCTTCGTGCAGGACACTTTTGTTCCCATATTTTAATTTCGTTCCTTTGATGGTACTGGCACCTGAGGTACAGTTTCCACAACGTCGAGGACCCTTGATGGGAGGTAGAGCCATTGATAGAGATCAGGGTGTGTATAATATTCCCACTACCACGGATAGAGTAATCTCACAGTTACACGCACATGCATACATCATACGCTAGGGCCCATTTCACTACACTAACATACGCTCAAATACTCTACCAGCAATAAACCTGTGGAAAGAAAAACTCCTAATCACCCTGCATCTATATCGAGGTCGATAAGACCTGGTTCTTGTGACTGTCCTTAAACATAATCTATACAACATATACAGCAATGATCAAAAATGTAAACCCAATAATTGACAAGAAAGAATATCCAACACCATGTTTAAAATTATATTGCTTTATCTAAAATTAGTCAAAGGAAATCAATCAGAGTAAATCATTTTCTCATAGTTACCTATTCTAGCTAAATGTCAGAACGGGTCAGGACAAGTCTCTCGGTAAATGTCTCTCAAGACGAAGTCCCTTCAGCATCGATCCTCAGCAGCGCAGATTCGGTACGCGGCAAAGGCAAAATGGCAAGTGGCAAAAAAACCCTCTCTAGGCTAACATTACTTATAGTGTCTTAAACAATGGAAAGATACATTGGAAACATAGAAAAAACTGTAATGTCCGCCGGACCTGCTGAGCAGAGCGAGAAGGAAAGGATGTAACATCGCTACATTTGAAAATCTCCGCTCAGGAAAAGTTCACATAATAAAGACTACGGAACAGGAACCAAGAAATAAACATGTATCTTATTAGTTCTACTTCTCCTCGGCAATCGAGCCACAGTTCAGAGTTTTTCTCTAAGGCTCCTTTGTTTCCCAAGGCTGCCAAGGACATTTTCATTTCACTTGGAGATCTCCCAAAACTGCTGCTGTCCTCATGGAAAGTTTTCAAACAAGCAAGCAAGGACCATGGTCAGTTAGCTTCAGGACCATTTCCAGCAGGGGTCTCCCTCGTCACAGTTTTCATATTATAAATCACAGCCAGGCTTACAAATCGGCCATCTTTTCTAGGCCATCATAGGCCTCAATAGACCATCTTAATTAAAAGAAACAAAAACAACGTTACCACAGCATAGTGATTAAACAGTGTTAACCCCAATAATACCCTTATGTGTATGCATCTATCTAGCACTTGCAACATAGAAAAGCATTAATTCGGAAAGCATTTTGTGCTCAAAAATAAACAGCACATAGCAACGTTTAAACATGAAAACACGCACGTTATTTTTAAACAGCACATTTATGCGCACCCACGTGTAACTCTCTCTTGTTAGGACAAACGGATTGATTAATATAAACGCACTTGCACAAGACAAATAATTAATTGCTAGTAATTAATAAAATTAATATGACAAATAGACATGCCAGAGCTTCAAAAGCCACTGAATTTTCAAACTGAAAACTCTGCTCCAGCAATCCCCCCTTTGGTGATTTTATCACCAAATAAACCCAAAAAAAAAATTAGTGAAAATTTAGTCCCATTTTAGGAGAAATCGGAAATGTCTTTTTCCCCTTACACAACATTACACACCAGTCACTCTTTCATCATCCCTTTTTGTCTCTAAGTAAACACTCTCCCTCAATTCTTCTAATTCAATTTCTTGCGGTTCTCTTTTCAACCTCTTGTTTTTCTTTTCTTTATTCAATTTCTTCCTCCCTCCCCTGTTTTTACAACACACACACACCAATCTTATTATCAATAAAGCAACAATTATACAAGTTAAAGGAAACAATATTCTACCTATAATAGTACTACCTATTTTTGCAATAAAATCCTTAACAGCTATCATTTTATTAGCTATTTTAGTCCATAAACTCTCAGCTTCAAGTGGTACTAATTCTTCATGCAAATCAGTAATATTTTTGATATAGACCTTCAGGTCTTTGCTTTTGTCTGGAATGTAAGTGCAACAATGTTGAACTTTCAGCATTCCACAGACTCCACCCTCCTTGGCCAATAGAATATCAAGGGCAAGTCGATTTTGCATAGACATGGCACGTACGGCACTTAATTACGTATTCACCAAAAGAAACCCTCCAGCGGTATTTGTCGATAAGCGATCAACCACTGTAGACAGTTTCCGAATTCCATAAGCATTCAAAGAAATTCCCACTGCTGGAATCAAAACCCCAAAAATGTCACCCACTATTTCAGACCAAGTTTCTCTCTTAAAACGCATTAGTAAATTAATATGTTCTACATCTGTTATTTTATCTATATGAAAAATCTTTGGAAAAACCAGGCCCACATAACACGTGCCATACCAATGGTCAGGCAACTTGTAATAAGCCTTGTTCCCACAAACATAGTACACTCCTGGAAAAATTGTATCTTCTCCACCTCTGAAACCCCAACCTGTTGCAATGAAGTATGTATCATGGCACTCACTAGTCCCAACAAAATATGTATCATATTGGGATTTCCTTCTTGTAATACAAAGTTTACCCTTCTGTGGTGCATCTAAAGCTAAAGTTGGACTAGCCCCATTCTTCAATTCTTTTCCCATCTCAATGTCCCAAATTGTCTCACTCACTTTATATTTTCCCGCTTTCTCATGCATGTTCAATCTCCTTTCCTCTACCATATCCAGAAAAGCTTTCTCCTCTCCTTTCAAACTGCAAGTTAAATTATTCTTAAAAATGTAATCTAATGTTAATCCTTTTTCTTCAATAAAAATCTCACCAAAAGTGTTAGCTTCTTTAGCTGGATTCAGCTCTTTGTTCATTGGCAAGTGCCCAAAAATACTATCTCTGTTAGACATCTTATAATCTATTTTCCCTAACAAATAAAAAACACTACTTAAAATACTACAGGAAATACCATATGTAGCTGGTAAATGATGATAAGTAACACCCTCTGAAACGGATGCAGGTAATTGCATACAGACGTAGCAATCCCTTACTTCCATTGTTTTCACATATTCATATAACAATTTTGAAAAAACATTACTAGAAAAGTTATTAATTGACCTATCTTTGTGTATGTAAGTATTACTAATTCTAATTGGAACTACTTTTTGCGAATTCTTCTCTACATTTGTCACATTCTCTGTATGCATCTCAAACTCTACTTTAAAAGTAACTAATAAAACTAAAACACCCCATAGAAGCATTAATAATCCAGTACAGCAGCAGCACATCCTACACCACCTCTTAAAGAAGGCACATCTATTTCTATTATCCTCTATGTTAGCCATTTTACTACTTTAGTTTAGCCTCTACTACTCCACTACTGTTGGAACTTTTTCTATTCTTCAGCAAATTCTTCAGCTTTCAGGTTTTCCAAATGATCTTTTCGTTCACTTAATCCAAGTGAATCCTTCCTTTATTCAGTTTGGATACTTGTCATTCTTTACTTCAATTTCTTCAACATCAAATTGTATTAGATCTCCGACATCAAAATCCTCAGTACTCGACTCTTCTCCAATGTCAGTCAAGAGTACTTTCAGAATTTCACCAGTATCTTCCTCAACCACTTCTCTCAAGATCTCTTCCGGATTATCTCGAGTCACTGTTTCTTCTTTTCCTCCTTCAGACAGTGCCACATAAGACCATTCCGGTGATCTGTACTTTTGGTTGGGTCTTCTTACTCTTTTTATTTCTACTGGTTCTTTTGACTCCTTTGATTCTTCTCCTTCAGCTTTTGAACTTTGACTCGAAACCTCATTCACTTGTTCAGCTTTCGATGTACTTGCTCTTATTATTTTGTATCTCAGCCTCTTAACTCTGTTGTTAGGCCAACGATCTCCTCTTAACACCTTTTCCGGCTTTATTTCTTTATTACTTCTTTCTCCAATCCAAGTTCTCTTTCTCAGAACTCGACCCTCTGTTTGTTCATTCTCATCATCTGTTTCAAGTGCCTCTTGTTTCCGTTTTCCAGCAGCTTTCTTCTTTTCCACAGATTTTTTCACCACTGTTTGAGATTTCCCTACTTTTGTCCCTCCTCGAGTCTCCGACACACAATCTTCTTGCTGTCTACTTGTCCCTTCACCTGGCTCATCAAGAATGTTCCCTACACCTCCTCGGGGGTCTTCCGCAATCTGTCCCTCTCTATCTTCTTCTGACCTTACTTCTTCAAGTATAATCTCAAGTGGTTCTTCAATCTCCTCCTCTTCTGATTCAGGAGTAGTCTCTGTGTGATTTATTTTTTCTTTTCTTTTTCCTTCACTGCTGTTTGAAACTTCAGGCTCTCTTACAGAATCTGATCTCTTCTCTGATACTCGCAGTGGTTCATTCGAAGCTTTTCCTACTTCTTTCCCCACTGATTCTGTATCTTCACCATCACTGGAATCTGACTCTTCAAAATACTCTTTACCAGTCCCTTCTTTTGGGTTTGGAACTCTCAGAGTATGACTTGCATGTACCCAGTGCTTCACTCCAGCACACTTTACTGCAGTCGTCGTAGTCAGAATAACTTGTCTTGGCCTTCCCCACCTTGGAATCAAGCAATTTCTTCTTCTGTGAACTTTTATCCTCACCCAGTCTCCTGGACTCAGATCATGGGCTTGCTTCTTCTCAAGTGTGGTAGCTTCTTCTCCAACCTGGTGAAACACAGAATGAACTGCGTCAGCCAGGCCTTTACAGTAATCCAAAATCATGTCATCAGTTATTGTCACCAACTTATTGACAGGCACGAATGCATGGCGCATTGCACGTCCCATGATTATTTCGTGCGGACTCAAACCAGTAGTTCTATCTGGAGTAGATCTCATAGTCATCAGAACTAGAGGTAAAACGTCTGGCCATTTCATACCAGTGGCTAAGCACATTTTTCCAATCCTATTCTTGATTGTGCCATTAATCTGCTCAACCACACCAGAAGCCTCTGGTCGGTATGCACAATGTAGCTTCTGCTGTATTTTCAATGCTTCACAAATCAAACTCATAAGCTCATTTTGAAAGTGTCCACCTCTATCAGACTCAACTGTCACTGGAAACCCGTACCTAGGAATCAACTCCCTTAACAGTAACTTTGCCACTGTTAATCCATCATTTCTTCTAGTCGGGTAAGCTTCCACCCACCTTGAAAACAAACAGACTACCACTAGAACATACCTCAGTCTGTTTACTTGGGGCATTTCAATGAAATCAATCTGCATTCTTGTAAAAGGACCTCCTTCTCTGCCTATTGTCCCCAGACTCACCACTGTCTTTTTTCCAGTGTTAAATTGCTGACAAACTAAACACCTCTGACAGATGCTTTCTGCAATTGTCCTGAATTTTGCATTGTACCAGGTCTGCTTGAACGACCTAACCATCGCATCCCTCCCCAAATGTCCCTGGCCATGATACATCCTTGCCATTGACGACAAGATGGAGTTGGGCATTACTGGTCTGCCATCTCTGTAGACCCAAACATGGTGTGTTTCTCTTGGAGCACATCCTGCCTTAATCCAATCTTTTTTCTCTTCCTCTCCTGCCTCATCTTGCAACTGTTTCACTTCATCCCAGGTTTCTAAGACATTAGTAAACATCACAGAGAGTAAAGACATTTCCCCCTCTCTGTCCCGATTGATGGACTGATTTGTCTTGGCACAGTATTGCGCCACATCGTTGGCATAATGGTTTCCGACCGTTATAAAATCCTCCCCTTGTCCATGGGCAGCACATTTTACAACTGCTAACTCCTTAGGCAGCTGTATCGCCTCAAGCAATTTACCAATCATTTCAGCATTCTTTATCGGAGTTCCACTCGATGTCAAGAAACCTCTTTGTAGCCAAAGCTGGCCAAAATCATGCACCACTCCAAATCCATACTGACTATCAGTCATTACAGTTGTCCTCAAATCTTTTCCAATTTCGCAAGCTTTTGTCAATGCCACCAATTCAGCAACTTGCGCAGATTTCACTCCTTTCAATGGTGATGCTTCCATGACCTCTGAAACTTTACATACCGCATATGCTGCACATAGCACACCATTATCATTTCTCAGGCATGATCCATCCACAAACAACACATGATCACTCTCATGCAAGGGAAGATCCCTTATGTCTGGTCTCGGTTTTGTACAGTACTCAAGCACATCCAAACAATCATGATCATCTTCCATTTTCACACCCACATTTTCAATATCTGGCAAAAGTGTCACTGGATTCACATTTACACATCTCTCGAGAGTCACATTTGATGCTCCCAGAATCACTTTTTCATATTTAGTCAACCGACTATGTGACTTGTACTGAGTTCTGCTTCTTGTCAAAAGAATTGCCACATTGTGAGGTACGAATACCCTTACAGGATATCCCATTATGATTCCCTCACTCTGTTCCAGGCTTCTGCATGTTGCTGCCACAGATTTCAGACAACCTGGTAAACCCACAGCTACAGGGTCAAGTGTCGATGAGAAGTACGCAATAGGCCTTCTCAGTAATCCATGTTTCTGAATTAACACTGAAAGTGCACATCCATTCCTCTCACTGCAGTACAACTCAAATTCTTTCTCATAGTCAGGCATACCCAAGGCTGGAGCCTCACACATTTTATTTTTGAGCTCTTCAAATGCTGCCATTTGTTCTGCATCTAGATCCAATGGATCTGTCATCTCACTTTTTGTCAGTTTAATCAGTGGCTTTGCTATCAAGGAAAAATTAATTATCCACTGACGACAATAACCCACCATACCCAGGAACATTCTCACTTCTCTCTGAGTTTTTGGAGCTTTCATTTCTCTGATTATTCTGATCCTGTCATCAGTCACTTTTCTCAGACCCTTTTCAATATTGTGTCCAAGATAATGCACCTCTTTCTTGCAAAATTGCAATTTGGCTGGAGATACCTTTAACCCTCCATCTGCCAGATGATTCAGTAAAGCTATGATATCTACTTCACAAGCTTCACGTGTCTTTGATGCCACCAGTAGGTCATCAATATACTGCACTAGCACTGAACTCTCGGGCATGATCAAACTTTCCAACGATTTTTTCAATAACTGATTGAATATCGAAGGACTCTCCGTATACCCCTGTGGGATACGACACCATGCTAAGATACGCTGGCCAAACCTAAATGCAAAAATCGGTTGGCTATCATGATGCAATGGAATTGAAAAGAACGCATGACACAAATCAATCACTGTATACCACTCAGCATCATGTGGAATTTGATACAGAATTACTGATGGATTTGGCACAATAGGACAACATGCCACCACAATTTGATTAACTTTTCTCAAATCCTGTACAATCCTAAATTTCCCATTGGGCTTTTTTAGTCCCATTATCGGTGAATTACACGGACTACTCAGTAGTTCTCTCAGGACTCCTTGCTGAATCATTTTCTCAATTATAGGAGTTATCCCTTCAATTATTTCTGGTGTCATTTTGTACTGAGGAATGCTAGGATATGTGATTCCCTCTTTCACTGCAATTTTCACTGGATCTACATTATTCATCAATCCCACATCCTCTCCAGTAAAATCCCAAACTGTCCTTTTCACTGTGTCTCTCAGCTCTCGAGGCAAATCCTCCAGATTAAACACAGCAAATGCACCAATTAACTCACTTTCTCTATTCTCTAGAGTCACTCGGTACAAAACATCTTCATCTGGTGTCTCAAAGGCTATTCCATCCGGTGTACAAAAAATTGTACAGTTCATTTTGCACAACAAGTCCCTCCCCAATAGGTTCACTGGACTCGTGTCATAGACAATGAATCTGTGCATGTCTGAAAATTTCCCTATCTGTACTCTAACAGGTTCAGTAAGACGTGTTCTGATTTGCGTATTGGCTACACCAACTACTTGGATTGCTTCATCCGAGAGAGGAAGATTTCTAACATCTGTTGACCTGACAGTTGATCTTGTCGCACCTGTGTCTACCAAAAAAGTAACACTCTCCTCATTTATTTTCCCATCCACAAATGGTCCTGCCTGGTCTATTTCTAGAGTTGCACCAAGTATGCACTCTTCTTCCTCTCCTCGGCACCGTCAATAATCACCCTCAGATTCACTCCCTTCACTCTTTAACAAGTACTGTTGTACTTTGTTAGAACATCTTGGTTTGTTTACCTGCTCATCATTGTAGAATCCTGAATCCTGATTATACTTTTGTAACCCTCTATTCTGCGGCAAGGGCGTTTTTGGCTCTTGACTCTGCTGTCTCACAACTTTCTGTTGTTGCTGCTGTTGATTATTTCCTTCGTTCTGCACCTGTTGATTTAAGGGTTTATTTTCATTACTTACTAATGGTGGATTAGGACATTCCGATCTCCAATGCCCCAATTGGCCACAGTTGTGACAAGGAAACTTTTTTTTCGCTTCCTCAAGACTTCCCTTTCCTTTCCCTGCATATCTAGGTCTATTCCCTGCATTGTTTCCTGGATTATTCGCTTGTTCCACTAACTGTGCTTCCTGTCTCTCCGCAACTTTCACTTGTGCCCACATTGCTTTCTCTTTCAGCTTTCTTTGTTTTGCTTCAATTTCATCACTGAAGTATTTCGCATGCCTCAGGATCTCATCTACTTTCTTACTCTGCCAATCCACTGTGTGCTCACGAATTCTCTCACCAATTTCAGGTCTAAGGCCATATACAAATCTGTATACAAAATGACTCAAATCTTTGTCACCCAGGTGTTCATCTCCACTGAATTGTTTAAATGCCAGTATCAGCCTCTCGTAAAAAGCATGAACTGATTCTTTCGCTTCCTGTTGTGTTCGATCTATCTTTACCCAGTCTGTCTCTTTTGCAGGAACTTTACTCTTCAGGTATACCATCACCTGATCATACTTTCTCATTACCTCTGGATCTGGTGCCCCTGTTCTTGGGTCTCTTGGATATTCCTCAGTAGGCCAACTCACAACTATTTTACACTCAGTCCACAAGTCTGCTGGAACAATTATATCAAACAGACTATTCAGGTCAACCCACAGCACTTTTGACAATTTCACAAACCTATCTACCTGCCTATACCACTCGACGGGCTTTTCTCTCAATCGAGGGAAATCATTCGTAAATGATAAAATATCCTGTCTGGTCCATGGAACATGTACATATCCTCCTCCAGGTATTTCTCTCATAGGATAATTATCCACTGGTTTCTCCTTTTCTCTCACTGGAAATGCTGAATAAGTTGTTCTATCTTCAGCCTCATCTCTTTTCTTGTACCACCTATCCTTCCACTTTTCTACATCACCCCATCTTCGCAATAATGCTACCATTTCCTTAATCTGTCCTGTTCTACCAGTAGCATTCAAATTCTCAATATCCTTCTCTGTAAAATCCATCCTGTAAGTTCTTTGTAAAGCTTTCACTTTATCAATGTCAACTCCCTGCTCATTTGCTATCGCTCTTAGCCTGTCATGTGTATTCATTGCTCTCCAGGTGATGTTTTTGCACATGAACATTAGTTCACCATCATGATGACTCTTCAGAATCTCTGTTGGAACTGTTCCTGTAACAAGCTCTTCTAGTTCTACACATAACCTAGCTACATCAATTACTTGTGAATCTTTATCCTTTTTCTGTAGAACCTTCATCCAATCATTCAAATCTTCCACTGTTATTTCAGCAGTTTTTCTCACTGGAACCACTCTCTTTTGCGGTTCTAAAATTGGCACCCCTGAACAACTAGCTTCACTAGTATCCAGTATTTCACTACATGTGTCATGTCTTGATTGTCTCAGGTCACTTCTTTCTGCTCTTTTGCCTGAATCTCCTGAAGGACCAACTGAATTTGTCAGATTATTCCCAACATATGGAATCACCAGTCCATTCTCACCTGTTGTAGGAGAGTAGGGTCTGCTATCCTATGGTCACCCCAAATTTTTGCTTTTTGCTTCACTGGTTTTTGACATATTGAGGCTGTGGGCCTGCCAATCAGACCCCCAGCCTGCTGTTCTCTCTACTAAATTAAAACTATGCACCCTAGGTGCATAACCAATTGGAAGTGGATCACCCTGTCAGCCCCTGTACCAGTGTACACTAGGTACCCAGGGCATTGGTGTACCCAAGGCCTGCCAGGGGCTGCAGCATGTATTATGCCACCCCAGGCTTGGCCTAACAATCTGACACAACTGGCTGATCACTCAGCTGGGGTAAGTTGGTGTAATCACCTCTTACTTAGGTGTAGTATACCTATACCTAACCTTAAATGGGACACCTGGTAACCCCTAAGTCACTCCTATGGCAGGCCTTAACAATCCTGAAGGCAGAGTGCTTGGTTCCATGTGAGATGGTGCTCTGGCATGAGCTGAGCCTGTCTGCAGTGGTCGGAACAACTTCCTTCTGCTGTTTCCAGATATCGTCATACCATATACTCTTAAGTGCATTATGAACCTCGCGGTTAAATGCTATCTTTGGTTTGGCTTTATCAAAACATGTCGAGTAAGGTGTCATACGAATTGGAATACTAACCCCTCGCCAATTCTGGCGACGGGGTTAGCATTCCACCCTTCTAGAGGGACACGACATGTACAGTACCTGAAACCCGGGTAAAATCAGACATAGCCTCAGCTCCACAAAATGGATGCTGCCACCACAGACACAAGTCTGCCCTCCTGCTGCTGGGAGTCCTTCCAGCTTGGGAGGTGTGGACAAAGGGTTTCCTGCCAGGGGAGGTGCGTGCACCACCCCAGACAGGATTTTGTGTATTGGTCAGGTAGGGCTTGAAAGAAACCAGACATGCCTGTGGCTCACAAGGAGCCTCGGTGCATATGCCAGTTCAAACCGGTCCTGGGGCACACCAGTCCCGGGCCTGGGGCGAGCTGGACAAAGGATTGGGGGTGTAACCACCCCCCTTCCTGGTCCCACCCTTAGGGAGGGACCTAGCAGGTAGTCCGGCCCCTAGAATCCGAATAAAGGTAGGAGCTGTGTCCTAAGACTTCAGACATCCTGGAATCAACTTGAAACTAAGAAGAAGACGGGAACTTCGACATTCTGCTGCACAGAAGACTGAAGAAAATCTCCCCTGTGGTCAGGGAGTGACCACCTTGCTAACGCAAGCACCATCCAGCGAATCACCGTCTGCTTTGCCGCCGCCTCCCGCCGGAGCCCGAGCCCAGAGACTGACAAGACCTGGACCTCCAGACCTCTCACCGCCCGATCCACAGTCCCTGAAAAGAGGAGACCCGTGGAGGCACCGAGACACGTGGAGCCAGCCATCTTGGAACGACTACGACAAGCTGACCAGTGCAACAACCGAGGCTCCCTCCAAGTTGTGCTTTGGGTCCTGAGAAGCCCAACCCTCGAGCAGCATCTGCACCAAAGGTGAGCCCTCCAGCATCTCCACGATCTGCGTGGGGCCCTTCTGCATTTTGCCACTCGACGCGCCTAACCGGTTGCTGGCCCGCTGGCTAGTGGCCATCTTGGCGACGAAATCTACGACAAACACCGCTGGTCTGGTTGCTCCAGACTGGCCCTTGCTCCCCTCCAAAGGAGCAATCCCTCTGACCTTGCTGGTCAGAACCAACAGCTGCTTTCCGAATCCTCCTGCAATTGCTTTTGCCAAGGCTTGTTTGCTTCGATCAAGTCGCCGACACCGCCGACAGCGAGAGCCTGCGTGGGACAGCTCGTGAGCCGACTCCTGGACGTCGTCGACCTTCAGGGACCACGTGGCTGCGGAGACAAGCTACCCCTCATCACCTGTTTGCACCCGACATCGCCTGGTACCCACCTGGTGCCACGCTGGTCACTGGCTAGTGACTGTGAACACTGTCCCCTCTGCTTACAGGTCTTCAACATCTCCGATCCACTCTTGGATCCACTGCATCTCTCCCGGACCGACCGCCTGCAGCATCTTTGTCTTCAAGCTCCACGGAACAGATAGAAGCAACCCGACGCACTTCGAGGCCTATGCACCCGCTTCCTGTGGGTGAGGTAAAGCTGGCACACCTGTGCCCAAGTGTAGTAATACATCTCTAGTGCCTGTGTTCCAAATCTTAAGTTCCTAGGTCATCCGGAAGATTCCTTTTGCAGTAACTTTGTACTTTTTACGCACCCATTGAACCCTATGGGAGCACGCGTGTGACTATTTGCTCTGCACACGCCACCCGTGGACCTCCTGGTCACTAACTGACGTTAGCTCCTTGTAGGCCCAGCGATTCTAGAGGCCTTAGGCCTTTTCCCTTTTCTGTTCGTGGTACTTATACCACTATTTTAGTATATGGTTTGAGTGGCCACCAGGGCCTATCCATATAAAGTGCAACTTCTGTGTATTCTGTGATAATCTTGTTTGACAATTTGTGCTCCTGTGCTCATAAAGAGACTAGGGGTTACTTTGATAAATAAATACATATATATTTTGAATATATATCTGTGTGGTGTCCTTTCATTGGTATAAAAGGGGGTTGCATTTGGTAAAACAGCTGGCTTAACACGCTTCACGAGTTTAGCCTCAAAGACTGCTTAGCCTACGCTACCACTAGGGCAGCTAGTCCGAAAAGGTTGACTTACAACCACACCATAAGGGTTGCTTGGCATGGTACAAGGTGATCACTTTAACTAGTGAGCATCATATACCAGGCCAACTTCTCACATTGGTGAGCAGCGGTTGGATTTGAGCTTGCTGTGTTTTACCATTGTAATCTCTTGGTTACCAATTGAAAGATCACATAGGTACCTGTAGGTACATATAAAACAAGATTAGATATACATAAGTTCTACTGAACTTAGTTGTTGTAGAGCAAAGGGAGTAGCACACCCTGACTACAACTACTAGATAGGTTTAGTAGGTAAACCCAAGTGTAGGTAGATTGCAACACATCCACCCACACTTAAGAGCAATGGCCGGGGCAGAGGGGTCCACTGTACCCATCTCTGTTGAGAGTGACCCCCAGAGGGCACCATCCAGCTTTGCTACCCTTAATCAGAATGAGCTCAGGCATTTGGCAACTCTTAGAGGCCTTAAACAGCCCAAGAACCCAAACTCTGCTGAGCTCAGAGAGCTCTTACAGAATGATGAGAATCAGAGAGCACTCAAGAAAGCTTCCCAGTTAGCCCCCTTAGGGACAGGAACAGGAGGCCCCCCTTCTAAAGATGCCACTGAAGTACCCCTTCCCAATAGTCACCCCTTAGATGGGATGCCTACCACAGAGGATGAGAGTGAAAAGGATACTGACAGTAGTGAGGATGAAGGGAGAACTAGCCCAGTGCCAAGTGTTATACTTGGCCCAGCTAAACCAAGGCTATTGGGGACTGACAGTGGGTTCAACCCACTGGATCTCCCCAGTGGACTTAACACAGGGCTGGGAAGGCAAAGGAATCGCTCAGGTGACTCCAATGCTTCCCATGGCTCTAGAGGCTCTCAAGGTCACTCCAGGAGAAGGATGACCACCCCTCAGAGGAGGGAACATGAGGCCAAGATGCAAGAGGCCCAGCTGAGGATCAGGAAGCAGGAGCTAGAAGTAGCCCTGATGGAAGAGAAACTTAGCAAGGCTAGACAGCATAAAGAGAGTGGGTCTATACCCACTGGTGGCAGCATTGTCCCTAAGGACAAAGATAGGGTTTTCGACAATAGAAACCTGTCTAAGGTTGTGCCCCCCTACAAAAGTGGGGATGACATCCACAAGTGGATAACTGCTCTTGAGAGAGCCTGCAAAGTACAGCAGGTTCCTGAAGATCAGTGGGCAGCAATCCTCTGGCTCTCCTTTGAGGGAAGAGGCAGAGACAGACTCCTCACTGTTAGAGAAGAGGATGTCAGAAACTACAGAGTCCTGAAGAGTGTTCTAGTAGATGGGTTAGGCTTAACCACTGAACAGTACAGGTTAATGTTCAGAGACACCCAAAAGACACAGACTCAGGACTGGTCTGAATACATTGAATGTGCCACTAAGGCTTTGGAGGGTTGGTTGCTGGGAAGTAAGGTATCTGATTTTACAGGATTGTATAATTTGATGATGAGAGAACAGATTTTAAATAACTGTCAAAACCAGCAACTGCATCAACACTTGGTTGACTCTGATCTGACCTCTCCCCAAGAATTGGGAAAGAAGGCAGACAAATGGGTCAGAACCAGGGTTAAGCAAAAGAACCAGAACCAGGGCCAAGGGGGTGATCAGAAGAAAACAGACCAAAAGGGTGGAGATCAGAAATCTAAAGACCAGAAGTCTTCAACAGGGCCCCAAACTACTGCTAAGGAGGGTGGGTCCCAACAACAGTCCAAAAAGAAGAAAGAAGGTCAAAAGAAACCCTGGTGCAATCATTGCAAAAATACAACTCACTGGACTAGTGATTGCAAAAAGGGTGGAGCCCCCAACACTGTTGCCCCTAAGGCACCTGCTCCCAGTACTACTGTTAGCAGTGTTGGTCCCCAGACAAAGGGTGTAGTGGGAATCACTATGGGAACTGAAGGAGATTCTGACTTAGACAGAACCCTTACACAGGCAGTCTTGATCTGTGATGGGGACATTGATTTGTCCCTGACTGTGAGCCCCAGTAACCTGGGCAAGTACAGACAGACTCCTTTAATTAATGACAAAGTGGCTCAAGCCTACAGGGACACATGTGCCAGTGTCACTATGGTGACACCAGGCTTTGTGGACCCTGGACAGTACATACCAGGTGAGAACTACCTGGTGACCAATGCCAGCAATGCCACTACTTCACACAGTGTGGCAGTTGTTAACTTCTCATGGGGAGGGGTAACTGGCCTCAAAAGGGTTGTGGTTAGTGCAGACCTCCCAGTAGAATGTTTGTTGGGCAATGACCTAGAGAGTTCTCTATGGTCAGAAGTGGAGTACAGGACTCATGCAGAGATGTTAGGTATATCATCACATGTCCTTGCTGTGACCAGGTCACAGGCCAAAAAGTGCCTCACTGAACCTCAGGTCTTGGATCCTGGAACAATGGACCAAGCACCTACCAAGAAGAAGAACAGGAGGGTCAAGGCTGTGCCTTCCCCCCTGCCTCAGAGTGATGATCAGCCTTCCCAGGAAGCTGATCTAGAGGACCCTGAAGGAACTGTCCCTGAAGAGCTTGAACCTGATCAGGTTGAGTTTCTGGGGACAGGGGGACCTTCAAGGGCTGACTTGAGGCAGGCTCAGTTATCCTGTCCCTCTCTTGAACCCCTCAGACAGCTGGCTGCTGCTGAGGCTGCTGGGAATGCTCAAGGTACCCATAAAGTGTATTGGGATGAAGGGCTCCTTTATTCAGAGGCTAGAGACCCCAAGCCTGGTGCAACCAGGAGGTTGGTCATACCTCTGCAATTTAGGGGCTTCCTTCTTACCTTGGCCCATGACATTCCTTTAGCAGGACACTTAGGCCAGAACAAGACTTGGGACAGGCTTGTCCCTCACTTTCACTGGCCTCATATGAATGAAGATACAAAGGAGTTTTGTCGCTCCTGTGTTACCTGCCAAGCCAGTGGCAAATCAGGTGGCACAACAAAGGCCCCCCTAATACCACTACCTGTGGTGGGGGTCCCCTTTGAAAGAGTGGGAATAGACATAGTGGGTCCCATGGATCCTCCCACTGCATCTGGGCACAGATTTATACTGGTGGTAGTGGATCATGCCACCAGGTATCCAGAGGCAATTCCCCTTAGGACCACTACAGCTCCTGTTGTGGCCAGGGCCCTGCTGGGAGTATTCTCCAGAGTGGGGTTTCCTAAGGAGGTAGTATCTGACAGAGGTACCAACTTTATGTCAGGATACTTGACAGCTATGTGGAAGGAATGTGGTGTCAACTACAAGTTCACCACCCCTTATCACCCACAATGCAATGGGCTTGTTGAGAGATTCAACAAGACCCTAAAGGGTATGATCAAAGGATTACCTGAAAAGCTCAGGCGAAGATGGGATATCCTTCTACCCTGCCTTCTGTTTGCTTACAGAGAGGTCCCACAAAAAGGAGTTGGCTACAGCCCCTTTGAATTGTTGTTTGGGCACCCTGTGAGAGGCCCACTGTGTTTGGTGAAGGAAGGATGGGAGTTACCTCTCAAAAAGCCTAAGCTAGACATAGTGGACTATGTACTTGGTCTCCGCTCCAGGATGGCTGAGTATATGGAGAAGGCATCTAAAAACCTTGAGGCAAGCCAGGCCTTACAGAAAGCTTGGCATGACCAAAAGGCTGTCTTGGTTGAGTATCAGCCAGGACAGAAGGTATGGGTGTTGGAGCCAGTGGCCCCAGCAGCACTCCAAGACAAATGGTCTGGACCCCATACAATCCTGGAAAAGAAGGGAGAGGTCACCTACTTGGTGGACCTAGGAACTCCCAGGAGTCCCCACAGGGTACTCCATGTTAACAGGCTTAAAGCATATGTTGACAGGGCAGACATGGGCTTGCTCATGGCTACAGATGAGGGACAGGAGGAAGAGAGTGACCCTCTCCCAGACCTGTTGTCTCAGAACCCTGAAGATGGCTCAGTTGAAGGAGTGACCCTTGGAGGCAACCTCACTGCCCATCAGCAGACTGAATGTAGACAGGTTCTACAATCATTTTCACATATGTTTTCCTTGATACCTAGTCAAACTGACTGGTGTACCCATGTTGTGGACACTGGTGACAGTCTGCCTGTAAAGAACAAACTTTACAGACAACCTGACCACGTCAGGGACTGTATAAAGGCTGAGGTACATAAAATGCTGGAATTAGGTGTCATTGAACCCTCAGAGAGCCCCTGGGCTAGCCCAGTGGTTCTGGTCCCCAAACCTCACACCAAAGATGGCAAGAGAGAGATGAGGTTCTGTGTGGACTACAGAGGACTCAATGCTGTCACCAGGACAGATGCACACCCTATTCCAAGGGCAGATGAGCTCATAGACAAACTAGCTTCTGCAAAGTTTTTGAGCACATTTGACTTGACAGCTGGCTATTGGCAAATCAGGTTAGCTGAGGAGTCTAAGGCCAAAACAGCATTCTCAACCCCAGGTGGGCATTATCAGTTTGTGGTGATGCCCTTTGGTCTGAAGAATGCACCTGCCACCTTCCAAAGGCTGGTGAACCAAGTCCTTACTGGGTTGGATGACTTTTGCGCAGCATATCTTGATGACATTGCTGTCTTTAGTTCCACCTGGGAGGATCACCTGATCCACCTGAAGAAGGCTCTTGAGGCTCTGCAAAGGGCAGGCCTCACTATCAAGGCTACTAAGTGCCAGATAGGGCAGAGTAAGGTTGTGTATTTGGGCCACCTTGTAGGTGGGGGCCAAGTTCAACCACTGGAGAGTAAGATACAATCCATCAAGGACTGGTCCCCTCCAACCACCCAGACTCAAGTTCGAGCTTTCTTGGGCTTGACTGGGTACTACAGGAAGTTTGTTAAGAACTATGGGTCCATTGTGACTCCTCTTAATGATCTGACATCCAAGAAGATGCCCAAAAAGGTTCAGTGGACAGTAAGCTGTCAAAAGGCATTTGATGACCTGAAGGAGGCCATGTGCTCTGCACCTATCCTGAAAAGTCCTGACTACTCCAAAGAGTTTATTGTCCAAACAGATGCTTCTGAGTTGGGTGTGGGAGCTGTGCTGTCACAACTTAATGTAGATGGTCAAGACCAACCCATTGCTTTTATTAGCAGAAGGTTGACCCCCAGAGAGAAGAATTGGTCAGCTATTGAGAGGGAGGCCTTTGCTGTGGTGTGGGCCCTGAAGAAGCTGAGGCCATACTTGTTTGGCACTCACTTCAAGATTCAGACCGACCATAAGCCCCTCTTGTGGCTAAATCAGATGAAGGGTGAAAACCCCAAACTGCTTAGGTGGTCCATTTCCCTACAGGGGATGGACTTTACAGTGGAGCACCGGCCAGGTACTGACCATGGGAATGCAGATGGTCTCTCCAGGTACTTCCACTTAGGACATGAAGACGAGACTGGTCAAGGCTAGTTTAATGTCCCAGCGTTTGGGGGGGGGTTGTGTAGGAGAGTAGGGTCTGCTATCCTATGGTCACCCCAAATTTTTGCTTTTTGCTTCACTGGTTTTTGACATATTGAGGCTGTGGGCCTGCCAATCAGACCCCCAGCCTGCTGTTCTCTCTACTAAATTAAAACTATGCACCCTAGGTGCATAACCAATTGGAAGTGGATCACCCTGTCAGCCCCTGTACCAGTGTACACTAGGTACCCAGGGCATTGGTGTACCCAAGGCCTGCCAGGGGCTGCAGCATGTATTATGCCACCCCAGGCTTGGCCTAACAATCTGACACAACTGGCTGATCACTCAGCTGGGGTAAGTTGGTGTAATCACCTCTTACTTAGGTGTAGTATACCTATACCTAACCTTAAATGGGACACCTGGTAACCCCTAAGTCACTCCTATGGCAGGCCTTAACAATCCTGAAGGCAGAGTGCTTGGTTCCATGTGAGATGGTGCTCTGGCATGAGCTGAGCCTGTCTGCAGTGGTCGGAACAACTTCCTTCTGCTGTTTCCAGATATCGTCATACCATATACTCTTAAGTGCATTATGAACCTCGCGGTTAAATGCTATCTTTGGTTTGGCTTTATCAAAACATGTCGAGTAAGGTGTCATACGAATTGGAATACTAACCCCTCGCCAATTCTGGCGACGGGGTTAGCATTCCACCCTTCTAGAGGGACACGACATGTACAGTACCTGAAACCCGGGTAAAATCAGACATAGCCTCAGCTCCACAAAATGGATGCTGCCACCACAGACACAAGTCTGCCCTCCTGCTGCTGGGAGTCCTTCCAGCTTGGGAGGTGTGGACAAAGGGTTTCCTGCCAGGGGAGGTGCGTGCACCACCCCAGACAGGATTTTGTGTATTGGTCAGGTAGGGCTTGAAAGAAACCAGACATGCCTGTGGCTCACAAGGAGCCTCGGTGCATATGCCAGTTCAAACCGGTCCTGGGGCACACCAGTCCCGGGCCTGGGGCGAGCTGGACAAAGGATTGGGGGTGTAACCACCCCCCTTCCTGGTCCCACCCTTAGGGAGGGACCTAGCAGGTAGTCCGGCCCCTAGAATCCGAATAAAGGTAGGAGCTGTGTCCTAAGACTTCAGACATCCTGGAATCAACTTGAAACTAAGAAGAAGACGGGAACTTCGACATTCTGCTGCACAGAAGACTGAAGAAAATCTCCCCTGTGGTCAGGGAGTGACCACCTTGCTAACGCAAGCACCATCCAGCGAATCACCGTCTGCTTTGCCGCCGCCTCCCGCCGGAGCCCGAGCCCAGAGACTGACAAGACCTGGACCTCCAGACCTCTCACCGCCCGATCCACAGTCCCTGAAAAGAGGAGACCCGTGGAGGCACCGAGACACGTGGAGCCAGCCATCTTGGAACGACTACGACAAGCTGACCAGTGCAACAACCGAGGCTCCCTCCAAGTTGTGCTTTGGGTCCTGAGAAGCCCAACCCTCGAGCAGCATCTGCACCAAAGGTGAGCCCTCCAGCATCTCCACGATCTGCGTGGGGCCCTTCTGCATTTTGCCACTCGACGCGCCTAACCGGTTGCTGGCCCGCTGGCTAGTGGCCATCTTGGCGACGAAATCTACGACAAACACCGCTGGTCTGGTTGCTCCAGACTGGCCCTTGCTCCCCTCCAAAGGAGCAATCCCTCTGACCTTGCTGGTCAGAACCAACAGCTGCTTTCCGAATCCTCCTGCAATTGCTTTTGCCAAGGCTTGTTTGCTTCGATCAAGTCGCCGACACCGCCGACAGCGAGAGCCTGCGTGGGACAGCTCGTGAGCCGACTCCTGGACGTCGTCGACCTTCAGGGACCACGTGGCTGCGGAGACAACCTACCCCTCATCACCTGTTTGCACCCGACATCGCCTGGTACCCACCTGGTGCCACGCTGGTCACTGGCTAGTGACTGTGAACACTGTCCCCTCTGCTTACAGGTCTTCAACATCTCCGATCCACTCTTGGATCCACTGCATCTCTCCCGGACCGACCGCCTGCAGCATCTTTGTCTTCAAGCTCCACGGAACAGATAGAAGCAACCCGACGCACTTCGAGGCCTATGCACCCGCTTCCTGTGGGTGAGGTAAAGCTGGCACACCTGTGCCCAAGTGTAGTAATACATCTCTAGTGCCTGTGTTCCAAATCTTAAGTTCCTAGGTCATCCGGAAGATTCCTTTTGCAGTAACTGTAGGAAGGTGGATATCTGACTATGGTTACCCCCAAATTTTTGCCTAGTGTCTAGCTGGTTTTTCGACTTAGTTGGCCTGAGATCCTGCCATTCAGGCTCTCAGGCTATCTGCTCTCTCTGTAAAATGGACTCCATGTACCCTAGGTACATACCCAATTGGTTGGATCACCCTGTCAGCCCCTGTACCAGTGTACACTAGGTACCCAGGGCATTGGTGTATCCAAGGCCTGCCAGGGGCTGAAGCATGTATTATGCCACCCCAGGCTTGGCCTAACAATCTGACACAACTGGCTGATCACTCAGCTGGGGTAAGTTGGTGTAATCACCTCTTACTTAGGTGTAGTATACCTATACCTAAACTTAAATGGGACACCTGGTAACCTATAAGTCACTCCTATGGCAGGCCTTAACAATCCTGAAGGCAGAGTGCTTGGTTCCATGTGAGATGGTGCTCTGGCATGAGCTGAGCCTGTCTGCAGTGGTCGGAACAACTTCCTTCTACTGTTTCCAGATATCGTCATACCATATACTCTTAAGTGCATTATGAACCTCGCGGTTAAATGCTATCTTTGGTTTGGCTTTATCAAAACATGTCGAGTAAGGTGTCATACGAATTGGAATACTAACCCCTCGCCAATTCTGGCGACGGGGTTAGCATTCCACCCTTCTAGAGGGACACGACATGTACAGTACCTGAAACCCGGGTAAAATCAGACATAGCCTCAGCTCCACAAAATGGATGCTGCCACCACAGACACAAGTCTGCCCTCCTGCTGCTGGGAGTCCTTCCAGCTTGGGAGGTGTGGACAAAGGGTTTCCTGCCAGGGGAGGTGCATGCACCACCCCAGACAGGATTTTGTGTATTGGTCAGGTAGGGCTTGAAAGAAACCAGACATGCCTGTGGCTCACAAGGAGCCTCGGTGCATATGCCAGTTCAAACCGGTCCTGGGGCACACCAGTCCCGGGCCTGGGGCGAGCTGGACAAAGGATTGGGGGTGTAACCACCCCCCTTCCTGGTCCCACCCATAGGGAGGGACCTAGCAGGTAGTCCGGCCCCTAGAATCCGAATAAAGGTAGGAGCTGTGTCCTAAGACTTCAGACATCCTGGAATCAACTTGAAACTAAGAAGAAGACGGGAACTTCGACATTCTGCTGCACAGAAGACTGAAGAAAATCTCCCCTGTGGTCAGGGAGTGACCACCTTGCTAACGCAAGCACCATCCAGCGAATCACCGTCTGCTTTGCCGCCGCCTCCCGCCGGAGCCCGAGCCCAGAGACTGACAAGACCTGGACCTCCAGACCTCTCACCGCCCGATCCACAGTCCCTGAAAAGAGGAGACCCGTGGAGGCACCGAGACACGTGGAGCCAGCCATCTTGGAACGACTACGACAAGCTGACCAGTGCAACAACCGAGGCTCCCTCCAAGTTGTGCTTTGGGTCCTGAGAAGCCCAACCCTCGAGCAGCATCTGCACCAAAGGTGAGCCCTCCAGCATCTCCACGATCTGCGTGGGGCCCTTCTGCATTTTGCCACTCGACGCGCCTAACCGGTTGCTGGCCCGCTGGCTAGTGGCCATCTTGGCGACGAAATCTACGACAAACACCGCTGGTCTGGTTGCTCCAGACTGGCCCTTGCTCCCCTCCAAAGGAGCAATCCCTCTGACCTTGCTGGTCAGAACCAACAGCTGCTTTCCGAATCCTCCTGCAATTGCTTTTGCCAAGGCTTGTTTGCTTCGATCAAGTCGCCGACACCGCCGACAGCGAGAGCCTGCGTGGGACAGCTCGTGAGCCGACTCCTGGACGTCGTCGACCTTCAGGGACCACGTGGCTGCGGAGACAACCTACCCCTCATCACCTGTTTGCACCCGACATCGCCTGGTACCCACCTGGTGCCACGCTGGTCACTGGCTAGTGACTGTGAACGCTGTCCCCTCTGCTTACAGGTCTTCAACATCTCCGATCCACTCTTGGATCCACTGCATCTCTCCCGGACCGACCGCCTGCAGCATCTTTGTCTTCAAGCTCCACGGAACAGATAGAAGCAACCCGACGCACTTCGAGGCCTATGCACCCGCTTCCTGTGGGTGAGGTAAAGCTGGCACACCTGTGCCCAAGTGTAGTAATACATCTCTAGTGCCTGTGTTCCAAATCTTAAGTTCCTAGGTCATCCGGAAGATTCCTTTTGCAGTAACTGTAGGAAGGTGGATATCTGACTATGGTTACCCCCAAATTTTTGCCTAGTGTCTAGCTGGTTTTTCGACTTAGTTGGCCTGAGATCCTGCCATTCAGGCTCTCAGGCTATCTGCTCTCTCTGTAAAATGGACTCCATGTACCCTAGGTACATACCCAATTGGTTGGATCACCCTGTCAGCCCCTGTACCAGTGTACACTAGGTACCCAGGGCATTGGTGTATCCAAGGCCTGCCAGGGGCTGAAGCATGTATTATGCCACCCCAGGCTTGGCCTAACAATCTGACACAACTGGCTGATCACTCAGCTGGGGTAAGTTGGTGTAATCACCTCTTACTTAGGTGTAGTATACCTATACCTAAACTTAAATGGGACACCTGGTAACCTATAAGTCACTCCTATGGCAGGCCTTAACAATCCTGAAGGCAGAGTGCTTGGTTCCATGTGAGATGGTGCTCTGGCATGAGCTGAGCCTGTCTGCAGTGGTCGGAACAACTTCCTTCTACTGTTTCCAGATATCGTCATACCATATACTCTTAAGTGCATTATGAACCTCGCGGTTAAATGCTATCTTTGGTTTGGCTTTATCAAAACATGTCGAGTAAGGTGTCATACGAATTGGAATACTAACCCCTCGCCAATTCTGGCGACGGGGTTAGCATTCCACCCTTCTAGAGGGACACGACATGTACAGTACCTGAAACCCGGGTAAAATCAGACATAGCCTCAGCTCCACAAAATGGATGCTGCCACCACAGACACAAGTCTGCCCTCCTGCTGCTGGGAGTCCTTCCAGCTTGGGAGGTGTGGACAAAGGGTTTCCTGCCAGGGGAGGTGCATGCACCACCCCAGACAGGATTTTGTGTATTGGTCAGGTAGGGCTTGAAAGAAACCAGACATGCCTGTGGCTCACAAGGAGCCTCGGTGCATATGCCAGTTCAAACCGGTCCTGGGGCACACCAGTCCCGGGCCTGGGGCGAGCTGGACAAAGGATTGGGGGCGTAACCACCCCCCTTCCTGGTCCCACCCATAGGGAGGGACCTAGCAGGTAGTCCGGCCCCTAGAATCCGAATAAAGGTAGGAGCTGTGTCCTAAGACTTCAGACATCCTGGAATCAACTTGAAACTAAGAAGAAGACGGGAACTTCGACATTCTGCTGCACAGAAGACTGAAGAAAATCTCCCCTGTGGTCAGGGAGTGACCACCTTGCTAACGCAAGCACCATCCAGCGCATCAACGTCTGCTTTGCCGCCGCCTCCCGCCGGAGCCCGAGCCCAGAGACTGACAAGACCTGGACCTCCAGACCTCTCACCGCCCGATCCACAGTCCCTGCAAAGAGGAGACCCGTGGAGGCACCGAGACACGTGGAGCCAGCCATCTTGGAACGACTACGACAAGCTGACAAGTGCAACAACCGAGGCTCCCTCCAAGTTGTGCTTTGGGTCCTGAGAAGCCCAACCCTCGAGCAGCATCTGCACCAAAGGTGAGCCCTCCAGCATCTCCACGATCTGCGTGGGGCCCTTCTGCATTTTGCCACTCGACGCGCCTAACCGGTTGCTGGCCCGCTGGCTAGTGGCCATCTTGGCGACGAAATCTACGACAAACACCGCTGGTCTGGTTGCTCCAGACTGGCCCTTGCTCCCCTCCAAAGGAGCAATCCCTCTGACCTTGCTGGTCAGAACCAACAGCTGATTTCCGAATCCTCCTACAATTGCTTTTGCCAAGGCTTGTTTGCTTCGATCAAGTCGCCGACACCGCCGACAGCGAGAGCCTGCGTGGGACAGCTCGTGAGCCGACTCCTGGACGTCGTCGACCTTCAGGGACCACGTGGCTGCGGAGACAAGCTACCCCTCATCACCTGTTTGCACCCGACATCGCCTGGTACCCATCTGGTGCCACGCTGGTCACTGGCTAGTGACTGTGAACACTGTCCCCTCTGCTTACAGGTCTTCAACATCTCCGATCCACTCTTGGATCCACTGCATCTCTTCCCGACCGACCGCCTGCAGCATCTTTGTCCCAGGCTCAACGGAACAGATAGAAGAAACCCGACGCACTTTGAGGCCTATGCACCCGCTTCCTGTGGGTGAGGTAAAGCTGGTACTCCGGTGCCCATGTGTAGTAATACATCTCTAGTGCCTGTGTTCCAAATCTTAAGTTCCTAGGTCATCCGGAAGATTCCTTTTGCAGTAACTTTGTACTTTTTACGCACCCATTGAAACCTATGGGAGCACGCGTGTGACTATTTGCTCTGCACACGCCACCCGTGGACCTCCTGGTCACTAACTGACGTTAGCTCCTTGTAGGCCCAGCGATTCTAGAGGCCCTAGGCCTTTTCCCTTTTCTGTTCGTGGTACTTATACCACTATTTTAGTATATGGTTTGAGTGGCCACCAGGGCCTATCCATATAACGTGCAACTTCTGTGTATTCTGTGATAATCTTGTTTGACGATTTGTGCTCCTGTGCTCATAAAGAGACTAGGGGTTACTTTGAGAAATAAATACATATATATTTTGAATATATATCTGTGTGGTGTCCTTTCATTGGTATAAAAGGGGGTTACTATTGGTAAAACAGCTTGCTTAACACGCTTCACGAGTTTAGCCTCAAAGACTGCTTAGCCTACGCTACCACTAGGGCAGCTAGTCCGAAAAGGTTGACTTACAACCACACCATAAGGGTTGCTTGGCATGGTACAAGGTGATCACTTTAACTAGTGAGCATCATATACCAGGCCAACTTCTCACATTGGTGAGCAGCGGTTGGATTTGAGCTTGCTGTGTTTTACCATTGTAATCTCTTGGTTACCAATTGAAAGATCACATAGGTACCTGTAGGTACATATAAAACAAGATTAGATATACATAAGTTCTACTGAACTTAGTTGTTGTAGAGCAAAGGGAGTAGCACACCCTGACTACAACTACTAGATAGGTTTAGTAGGTAAACACAAGTGTAGGTAGATTGCAACACATCCACCCACACTTAAGAGCAATGGCCGGGGCAGAGGGGTCCACTGTACCCATCTCTGTTGAGAGTGACCCCCAGAGGGCACCATCCAGCTTTGCTACCCTTAATCAGAATGAGCTCAGGCATTTGGCAACTCTTAGAGGCCTTAAACAGCCCAAGAACCCAAACTCTGCTGAGCTCAGAGAACTCTTACAGAATGATGAGAATCAGAGAGAACTCAGGAAAGCTTCCCAGTTAGCCCCCTTAGGGTCAGGAACAGGAGGCCCCCCTTCTGAAGATGCCACAGAGGTACCCCCTTCCAATAGTCACCCCTTAGATGGGATGCCTACCACAGAGGAAGAAAGTGATGGGGATACAGATGTGAGTGGGGATGAAGGGAGAACTAGCCCAGTGCCAAGTGTTATACTTGGCCCAGCTAAACTAAGGCTGTTGGGGACTGACAGTGGGTTCACCCCATTGGATCTCCCCAGTGGACTTAACACAGGGCTTGGAAGGCAAAGGAATCGCTCAGGTGACTCCAATGCTTCCCATGGCTCTAGAGGCTCTCAAGGTCACTCCAGAAGGAGACTGACCACCCCTCAGAGGAGGGAACATGAGGCCAGAATGCAGGAAGCCCAGCTGAGGATCAGGAAGCAGGAGCTAGAAGTAGCCCTGATGGAAGAAAAACTGAACAAGGCTAGGCAGCCTAGAGAGAGTGGGTCTATACCCACTGGTGGCAGCAATGTCCCTAGGGACAAAGATAGGGTCTTTGACAATAGGAACCTGTCCAAGATTGTGCCCCCCTACAAAAGTGGGGATGACATCCACAAATGGATGACTGCTCTTGAGAGAGCCTGCAAAGTGCAGCAGGTTCCTGAAGACCAGTGGGCAGCAATCTTATGGCTCTCCTTTGAGGGGAGAGGCAGAGATAGACTCCTCACTGTTAGAGAAGAGGATGTCAGAAATTACAGAGTCCTGAAGAGTGTCCTAGTTGATGGGTTAGGCTTAACCACTGAACAGTACAGGTTAATGTTCAGAGACACCCAGAAGACACAGACTCAGGACTGGTCTGAATATGTGGAATGTGCCACTAAGGCTTTGGAGGGTTGGTTGCTGGGAAGTAAGGTGTCTGATTATACAGGATTGTACAATTTGATGATGAGAGAGCAGATTTTAAGTAATTGTCAAAACCAGCTTCTCCATCAACACCTGGTAGACTCAGATTTGACCTCTCCCCAAGAATTGGGAAAGAGGGCAGATAAATGGGTCAGGACCAGGATCAGGCCTAAAAACCAGGGTGGTGACCAAAAGAAAGATACCACCAAGCCTCAAGAGAAGGGTGGGGATAAAGAAAAAGAGAAACCTTCCTCAGGGCCCCAAAACTCCACACAGGGTGGTGGGTCCCAAGCTCCCTCCTCTACCACAGCTAAAAAGCCCTACTGCCATGAGTGTAAAACTCCTGGGCATTGGAAAACTGACAGCGGTTGCCCAAGGGCTAAAAACAAAACTGTTCCTCCAATTACTCCTGTCACACCACCTATTACTGTCAGCAGTAATCCCCCAGGTGGTGGGAGTGCCCCCAGAAATCTGGGTGGGTTTACTTGGGGAACACAGGGGGACCCTGGCTTAGCCAATTCCCCTACAGCAACCACTCTTGTCTGTGATGGTGGCATGGGGTTTGCCAACTTCACTGCCTGTCCCAACACTTTGGGTAGGTACAGACAGGAGCCCTACATCAATGGTACAAAAGCTGAGGCCTACAGAGACACTGGGGCTAGCATCACAATGGTGGCCCATTGGCTAGTTCCCTCTGAGCAGCTTTTGCCCGGTTTCTCCTACCAGGTGACTAACATTGATGGCAAACAGAACAGTCATCCCATGGCAGAGGTATGTCTCAGCTGGGGAGGGGTCACTGGCCCTAAAAGGGTAGCAGTGTCCCCAACCTTGCCTGTAGACTGCTTACTGGGGAATGACTTAGAACTCTCAGCTTGGGCTGGAGTTGAACAAGACACCCATTCTAAAATGGTAGGCCTTTCACAAAAGGGTAGGGGGGTTGTGCCATTCACAACCCCTGTCCAAATAGATTTCCTCCCTGAAAAGGTTGGAAGGGCAGTGGTAGCCACAGCCCAGGCACAGACAGACTTCCCTGTAGGGACTGGCAGAGCTGTGACAGTCACAGCTCAAACACAAACTGAGTGCCCCCCTGAAAAGGTTGGCAAGGCTGTAATGGTCTCAGCCTATACTCAGACTGACATAGGTGTAGTGAAGCCTGAAACAATGGATCACTCCACACAAACTGAGAGTAGTGGGGAGGAAGAAAAGTCTCCCTCTCCCCAGACATTAGGAAAAGGTCAGCCTCCTCAGGGATCTGACCTCACCCCTTGTGAAGGAACTGCCCCAGAGGTAGCCAGGCCTGGCCTGGCAGAGCCTCTGATGTCAGTGGCCCCTTCCAAGGTGGGATCCAGTCTGGTGCAGGTAGCCTGCCTCTCTCTACCCTGCCTCAGTCAGCCCAGGGCTGCAGAGGTCAGGGAGGCCAGTGGACCCCCAGAGGGCCCCTGTCCACAAGAACCCCCCCATCAAAAGAATGAGGATTGCCTGGCTAGTAGCCCTAGTCAGGTGATGGGTAAAAACATTCCTGAGGGATCTCCTTTACAGGTAGTTAGGGACCTCCCCCAGGGGGATTCTGTTGGGCACAGGCAAACATGGGACCTTAGGGCCCCAAACCTGACCTGTCCCTCCAGTAAGCCCACAAAAGGGACCCAGCCTCCAGCTTTAGGTAGCCAGAGGCTGACCCTGAGAGCACAGTGCAACTCAGTTAAAGAAAGAAAGGCATCCATGGTGGAGGATGATTGGAGGAAGCTGAGGCCTCACTTTGAGGACACTCACTTCAGTACTCCATCTCAACACCAGCCTTTTACTTTGCCAAGACACACCACAGGTAGAGATTCCCTATGGTGGAGACCCTCTGATACCCTTAGGGTGAGGGATTGCTTAGTGGACCATGAGACAGGGGGTAACCATGCCAGTGCTGGTTCCTCCTTATATGGCCACTTGGGCAATATAGGCTTACCTGGTCAAGGTCAGCCTTATCTCCCTTCGTTTGGGGGGGGGTTGTGTAGGAAGGTGGATATCTGACTATGGTTACCCCCAAATTTTTGCCTAGTGTCTAGCTGGTTTTTCGACTTAGTTGGCCTGAGATCCTGCCATTCAGGCTCTCAGGCTATCTGCTCTCTCTGTAAAATGGACTCCATGTACCCTAGGTACATACCCAATTGGTTGGATCACCCTGTCAGCCCCTGTACCAGTGTACACTAGGTACCCAGGGCATTGGTGTATCCAAGGCCTGCCAGGGGCTGAAGCATGTATTATGCCACCCCAGGCTTGGCCTAACAATCTGACACAACTGGCTGATCACTCAGCTGGGGTAAGTTGGTGTAATCACCTCTTACTTAGGTGTAGTATACCTATACCTAAACTTAAATGGGACACCTGGTAACCTATAAGTCACTCCTATGGCAGGCCTTAACAATCCTGAAGGCAGAGTGCTTGGTTCCATGTGAGATGGTGCTCTGGCATGAGCTGAGCCTGTCTGCAGTGGTCGGAACAACTTCCTTCTACTGTTTCCAGATATCGTCATACCATATACTCTTAAGTGCATTATGAACCTCGCGGTTAAATGCTATCTTTGGTTTGGCTTTATCAAAACATGTCGAGTAAGGTGTCATACGAATTGGAATACTAACCCCTCGCCAATTCTGGCGACGGGGTTAGCATTCCACCCTTCTAGAGGGACACGACATGTACAGTACCTGAAACCCGGGTAAAATCAGACATAGCCTCAGCTCCACAAAATGGATGCTGCCACCACAGACACAAGTCTGCCCTCCTGCTGCTGGGAGTCCTTCCAGCTTGGGAGGTGTGGACAAAGGGTTTCCTGCCAGGGGAGGTGCATGCACCACCCCAGACAGGATTTTGTGTATTGGTCAGGTAGGGCTTGAAAGAAACCAGACATGCCTGTGGCTCACAAGGAGCCTCGGTGCATATGCCAGTTCAAACCGGTCCTGGGGCACACCAGTCCCGGGCCTGGGGCGAGCTGGACAAAGGATTGGGGGTGTAACCACCCCCCTTCCTGGTCCCACCCATAGGGAGGGACCTAGCAGGTAGTCCGGCCCCTAGAATCCGAATAAAGGTAGGAGCTGTGTCCTAAGACTTCAGACATCCTGGAATCAACTTGAAACTAAGAAGAAGACGGGAACTTCGACATTCTGCTGCACAGAAGACTGAAGAAAATCTCCCCTGTGGTCAGGGAGTGACCACCTTGCTAACGCAAGCACCATCCAGCGCATCAACGTCTGCTTTGCCGCCGCCTCCCGCCGGAGCCCGAGCCCAGAGACTGACAAGACCTGGACCTCCAGACCTCTCACCGCCCGATCCACAGTCCCTGCAAAGAGGAGACCCGTGGAGGCACCGAGACACGTGGAGCCAGCCATCTTGGAACGACTACGACAAGCTGACAAGTGCAACAACCGAGGCTCCCTCCAAGTTGTGCTTTGGGTCCTGAGAAGCCCAACCCTCGAGCAGCATCTGCACCAAAGGTGAGCCCTCCAGCATCTCCACGATCTGCGTGGGGCCCTTCTGCATTTTGCCACTCGACGCGCCTAACCGGTTGCTGGCCCGCTGGCTAGTGGCCATCTTGGCGACGAAATCTACGACAAACACCGCTGGTCTGGTTGCTCCAGACTGGCCCTTGCTCCCCTCCAAAGGAGCAATCCCTCTGACCTTGCTGGTCAGAACCAACAGCTGATTTCCGAATCCTCCTACAATTGCTTTTGCCAAGGCTTGTTTGCTTCGATCAAGTCGCCGACACCGCCGACAGCGAGAGCCTGCGTGGGACAGCTCGTGAGCCGACTCCTGGACGTCGTCGACCTTCAGGGACCACGTGGCTGCGGAGACAAGCTACCCCTCATCACCTGTTTGCACCCGACATCGCCTGGTACCCATCTGGTGCCACGCTGGTCACTGGCTAGTGACTGTGAACACTGTCCCCTCTGCTTACAGGTCTTCAACATCTCCGATCCACTCTTGGATCCACTGCATCTCTTCCCGACCGACCGCCTGCAGCATCTTTGTCCCAGGCTCAACGGAACAGATAGAAGAAACCCGACGCACTTTGAGGCCTATGCACCCGCTTCCTGTGGGTGAGGTAAAGCTGGTACTCCGGTGCCCATGTGTAGTAATACATCTCTAGTGCCTGTGTTCCAAATCTTAAGTTCCTAGGTCATCCGGAAGATTCCTTTTGCAGTAACTTTGTACTTTTTACGCACCCATTGAAACCTATGGGAGCACGCGTGTGACTATTTGCTCTGCACACGCCACCCGTGGACCTCCTGGTCACTAACTGACGTTAGCTCCTTGTAGGCCCAGCGATTCTAGAGGCCCTAGGCCTTTTCCCTTTTCTGTTCGTGGTACTTATACCACTATTTTAGTATATGGTTTGAGTGGCCACCAGGGCCTATCCATATAACGTGCAACTTCTGTGTATTCTGTGATAATCTTGTTTGACGATTTGTGCTCCTGTGCTCATAAAGAGACTAGGGGTTACTTTGAGAAATAAATACATATATATTTTGAATATATATCTGTGTGGTGTCCTTTCATTGGTATAAAAGGGGGTTACTATTGGTAAAACAGCTTGCTTAACACGCTTCACGAGTTTAGCCTCAAAGACTGCTTAGCCTACGCTACCACTAGGGCAGCTAGTCCGAAAAGGTTGACTTACAACCACACCATAAGGGTTGCTTGGCATGGTACAAGGTGATCACTTTAACTAGTGAGCATCATATACCAGGCCAACTTCTCACAGTAACTTTGTACTTTTTACGCACCCATTGAACCCTATGGGAGCACGCGTGTGACTATTTGCTCTGCACACGCCACCCGTGGACCTCCTGGTCACTAACTGACGTTAGCTCCTTGTAGGCCCAGCGATTCTAGAGGCCTTAGGCCTTTTCCCTTTTCTGTTCGTGGTACTTATACCACTATTTTAGTATATGGTTTGAGTGGCCACCAGGGCCTATCCATATAAAGTGCAACTTCTGTGTATTCTGTGATAATCTTGTTTGACGATTTGTGCTCCTGTGCTCATAAAGAGACTAGGGGTTACTTTGATAAATAAATACATATATATTTTGAATATATATCTGTGTGGTGTCCTTTCATTGGTATAAAAGGGGGTTGCATTTGGTAAAACAGCTGGCTTAACACGCTTCACGAGTTTAGCCTCAAAGACTGCTTAGCCTACGCTACCACTAGGGCAGCTAGTCCGAAAAGGTTGACTTACAACCACACCATAAGGGTTGCTTGGCATGGTACAAGGTGATCACTTTAACTAGTGAGCATCATATACCAGGCCAACTTCTCACACCTGTCCTCTGTTTGTCAAACACAGGCATAACCGGACCTATTGTTACAGGCACCGTAACAGCTTCTAGATTCTTCGTTAACTCCCTAATCTTCTCTGTCAACTCTGTTGTAGTTCTGGCTAATTGTCTGGCATTCTCATCAAGGTAATGATCACTTCTTACCTCAGGTGTCTCATTTTCTGTCTCACTAACACACACTGTATCTCTTATCGGAGAAACAACTGGTGTACTTTTATCCGGTTCTGGTCTATATGGAGGTGGTCTCTTGTAAATCATGTCATTCAAGACCTCATCCTCATACTCATTAACTCCATATTTTCTCATTTCTGACTCAGGAACCCTTTCTGCTCCTCCTTCAACTGTTCTCATCGGATATAATCCCTCTGACATACTAACATCTCGCCACCTTTTCATTCGATCATGATGAGTCTCACGATCATGTCTCCTCCCAAACATGTACCTATAGTACCCTCCAGATCTCTGTTTTTCTCTCTCATGTACTTCCTCTTCCCATTCCACTAAAGCCTCGAACTGTGTAGGTCTCGGTTTCGGGTCTAGACATAACATCTTTTCCCATAAATTTCTCAACACGGCTAGATTAAATGAACCATGTTCTGGAAATGCTAGAACACCATCTTCTTTAGTATACCTAACCCAATTCTCCAACCATATACAGGTATGAAACCCATGTCTTGCAGCCATGAAGGATGCAGGTGTTTTCGGTGGAGGTAACAACTCACCCTCTCTTGTTTTAACATCTTTATCCTTGCTAAACCACTTTTTAATTTTACCAAAAAATGTTTTCTTCTTTTTCTCTTCTTGATAATACATTTTAGCGTTTACCAAAAAAAAAACTCTCTACTCTTTCCGTATTATAAATATACAATACGAATTTTCAACCAATTACAGCGCGATTCACACTAACGCACCAATCCTGGAACGTCTACGTCACTAAATAGCCCTTCCAATCCTTGCGCGGCTCACACTAACGCACCAATCCTAGCGCGAGCACTATTCTAATCTACCATCCAATCAGAGCGCAGTCTTTCTGACGTCAACAGTCGCTGCAGTCGCTTGTCTCCTGTCTTCTGTCACTCGTCTACCCCTCCTTTACAAAATCTTTTCAGTAGACTTCGTGTCAAAATTTCTACAAATCTATTAGTTACAACATAAAAACATCTCCATTGTCTGCTTCGCTAACCACAAAATAGTAAAAGAGAATCTATTTCACAAGAAATCTCTCATTGACACAGTAGCACTTCCTCTACTCTGCCCTTCTAACATACATTCATCAACTGTTTCCTCTAGGACTTGTCCAAAGAGTCTTACAATCAACTAAATGTACAAACATTCACGCACATTCATACAAGAAAATATAGTACATGCACACAGAATCCTGCTTCCCGAGAACAGTGCACAATCTGTCCCACTACAGAATTATAACATACATCAACTAAGCAAGCTTTCTTTGCCCAGTTCTTCAAACAAGCTCAGAAAATACCTATTACTCCTCCCGCGATAAGCTTTAACGGAAATCCTTACGGATCCCTGGGACTTAAGACCAAAGTTTCACAGATAACCTTCACTATCATACACACTCCTTATATACCAGAAATATATTCTAATAGTAACATACGACGATGTCACTGATTCCGAACCCAGACAATGTGAATTTTCCTGCATACATACAGGACCAACAATCCCGTTTTTCCCGAGAGCAGCATATACTTCCCTCTGCCCTACTACGGAACTGCTACCAGCTTCCAAGTTCCAGAAGCACTACATATAACTCAACATTACGACTCCAACATATAGTATTAGTACATATACCAACATGAACCAATAATCAATAATCAATAAACTAATGTACAAGCAATCTTATCAGATCAAGACAATCATCAAAAACCATCCTCTGCTACCAGGAAATTGATAGAGATCAGGGTGTGTATAATATTCCCACTACCACGGATAGAGTAATCTCACAGTTACACGCACATGCATACATCATACGCTAGGGCCCATTTCACTACACTAACATACGCTCAAATACTCTACCAGCAATAAACCTGTGGAAAGAAAAACTCCTAATCACCCTGCATCTATATCGAGGTCGATAAGACCTGGTTCTTGTGACTGTCCTTAAACATAATCTATACAACATATACAGCAATGATCAAAAATGTAAACCCAATAATTGACAAGAAAGAATATCCAACACCATGTTTAAAATTATATTGCTTTATCTAAAATTAGTCAAAGGAAATCAATCAGAGTAAATCATTTTCTCATAGTTACCTATTCTAGCTAAATGTCAGAACGGGTCAGGACAAGTCTCTCGGTAAATGTCTCTCAAGACGAAGTCCCTTCAGCATCGATCCTCAGCAGCGCAGATTCGGTACGCGGCAAAGGCAAAATGGCAAGTGGCAAAAAAACCCTCTCTAGGCTAACATTACTTATAGTGTCTTAAACAATGGAAAGATACATTGGAAACATAGAAAAAACTGTAATGTCCGCCGGACCTGCTGAGCAGAGCGAGAAGGAAAGGATGTAACATCGCTACATTTGAAAATCTCCGCTCAGGAAAAGTTCACATAATAAAGACTACGGAACAGGAACCAAGAAATAAACATGTATCTTATTAGTTCTACTTCTCCTCGGCAATCGAGCCACAGTTCAGAGTTTTTCTCTAAGGCTCCTTTGTTTCCCAAGGCTGCCAAGGACATTTTCATTTCACTTGGAGATCTCCCAAAACTGCTGCTGTCCTCATGGAAAGTTTTCAAACAAGCAAGCAAGGACCATGGTCAGTTAGCTTCAGGACCATTTCCAGCAGGGGTCTCCCTCGTCACAGTTTTCATATTATAAATCACAGCCAGGCTTACAAATCGGCCATCTTTTCTAGGCCATCATAGGCCTCAATAGACCATCTTAATTAAAAGAAACAAAAACAACGTTACCACAGCATAGTGATTAAACAGTGTTAACCCCACTAATACCCTTATGTGTATGCATCTATCTAGCACTTGCAACATAGAAAAGCATTAATTCGGAAAGCATTTTGTGCTCAAAATAAACAGCACATAGCAACGTTTAAACATGAAAACACGCACGTTATTTTTAAACAGCACATTTATGCGCACCCACGTGTAACTCTCTCTTGTTAGGACAAACGGATTGATTAATATAAACGCACTTGCACAAGACAAATAATTAATTGCTAGTAATTAATAAAATTAATATGACAAATAGACATGCCAGAGCTTCAAAAGCCACTGAATTTTCAAACTGAAAACTCTGCTCCAGCACCATCATTGCTTGTATTGATACTGGAGTTATTTTCACTTGGGTATTTGCACAGACCAACTTGTCTTTAATGTTGTTATTCCTTTTAAGAGCAAATACTGTTGTTTTTTAAAATTCCTCGAGGCCCTTCACAGTATGCAGTTTCTTTTGATTATTTTTTTTACTTCATAGGTAATCCCCGAATAGGTGGTGATGCAGATCAGAGGCATTTCTTTTGTCTTTTCTTTAGATATCAGGAGAGTTTATCTGGGGGTATACCACGCTCGCTACATTGCCCTCTTCACAAGTTTTCTTGGATAATTTCTTTTGACCAGTTTCGCTAGAAGGATCTTGGCGTTGTCGAAGTAGTCTTCCTTTTTAGTGCAATTTCGCCTAAGTCTTAAAAATTGGCTATACTGTAAATTTTCTCGTAAATTACGTTGGTGGAAGCTGGAGAAGTGCAGGAACGTGTTCCTGTCAGTTTGCTTCCTATAAAGAGTTGTGTATATACTTCCCTCTTCATGTTTCACCAAGAGATCTAGAAAGTTGATCTCGTCTTTGCTTGAATTAAGCGATAACTGAATGTCCGGATTCAGCTGGTTCAACCAATCTTGGAATTCTTGTCGCTCTTCTGGTGTACCTCTTCAAAGCTTGAACATGCCTTCTATGTTTCAACGCCAGATCTTTATGTGTCCATCGTACGGTTTGTTGTCATATACCCATCTTTCCTCGTACAAGACAATGAACATCACAGCCATTTCTGGGGTCAAGGGACATCCCATTGCGGTCCCTTTTGTTTGTAGGAATTGTTCTTCGTTGAGTTTAAAAAAATTGTATTTTAGACATACTTCCGCCATCTCTACAAGGTATGTTATCGATACATTGTGTGGTCTGGTCCGTTTTTCCAAGAAGTAATGGAGAGCTTCCAGTCCAGCTTCCTATGGGATGTTAGTGTATAAGCTGACTATATCTCATATCACCAATATTTCTGCTTCTGGATAGAAAGAGTGACCTTCCAGGATCGTGATCGCTTGCATTGTATGCTTCAAAAAACTCGCTGTTGCCTCGACCAGTGGTTTAAGAAAGGTGTATATATTTGGCTGGTCTCTCTAGAATGAAATTGACTCCTGAGATTATAGGTCTCCCAGGTGGGTTGGCTGTGTCCTTATGAATCTTGGGAAGGACATAGATTAATGGCGTTCTTGGATTATCATTAAACAGATATTTAGCTTCTTTTTTAGATATCCAACCTTATCCTTCTCCTGTCATGATTAGTTTAGTCAATTTATTTTGTATCAGTTTGGTCCAATCCTCTTCCATTTTTCTGTAATGTTCTTTGTTAGAAAGTTAGAGGGCGATTCTGCTTCATATTTCTCTCTCTCCATGATGACAATTGCCCTGCCTTTGTCTGCCGGCTTTATTATGATTTCCTCAGCATTTCAAGGGCTTTCTTTTCATTTTTAGTCATGTTCCACTTGATGTGTTGCTTACCATCCAGGACATCTAGATCTTGCATAACGTTTTTTTCAAAAATGAAGAGTTCCATCGGTGTGCTTGAAGTTGGAGGAACAAATATAGACTGTTCTTTGAGGCTTGAATAATTCCTTTCAGATATGTATGGTTTAGCGGCAAAGAATGATTTCAAGCGCATTTTTCGAAGGAGTTTAATAATTTCCAGTTCGATTTGGCTCATATCTGGTTTACATGATGGTATAAAGGATAAACCTTTATTCAATACCTGGATTTCATCCGTTGATAAAATGTAATTCGTTAAGTTGTAGATGGGGCTGGAATCCTTCCTTACCATCTGTAGACATTTCTCCTCGTTGCTATTTCTCCCTGATATAAATTGGGGTTGTGATTGTACCATTGTCTTACTCTGTTTCTCCCTTGTGGGCGTCCGTTGCCTCTGTCTAAAAAAGGTTCTGGGCCTTGGTAGAATTGTATTTGCTGGTTCCCCCTTGTGCTTGTAGATGGCTTGGCGTCGCTTGAGCTGTTGGAGTAAGATGATGCATCCGAAAAGGTGGTAAATTGTCTTTCACTCCTGCCACCATACGTTCTCAATATTCTTGTATTGGCTGGTTGTTTATAGTATTCCTTGTCCAGATATGGGTAAGCCCTTTTCTCTGTGAAATTGACAATATCTTTTTGCAATTTGGCTCTTTTGAAAACCTCTGTGGTTTTCTTAAAGGTTGTATTCTATTTTTCCAACTTAGCTAGTTGTGCCTGGGTGTTCTCAATTGCCTTGGTATTTAGAAAAGCTGCCTCCAACATCAGATCTTCAGCCGAATTCAAAAGCAGCCTATCTTAGGCTAAGGATTTTTCCACTCAAAGGCCACACTTGGGGACATCATCCTCATTTAGCAGGGTCCCAAATTGCCTGCAGTCATCCTCTATATAGAACACGGGCATTTGAGGGCGTTCAAGGGCTTTTTCAGTTTATTTTCACTTTGAAAATAGAAGAGAAAAGCGGCTACTCTTTTTGGCACTAGCGGTGCCCCAAAATTTCAAATCTTTTCCCTCGTAACCTCCCACCAACCCCTTTTGCTCAAGTAGGGGCAATAGAAAAAAAGTAACAGTAAGGCCTGGCCTTCCCTCTGTGGATTATCGCCCCATAAGGAGGACAAATAAATTGAACGCCAAACTCTACAGACGCTGCCAATCAATGCACTGGTGCCTATTTGCATGCCATGATTATTCTCTATGACCCATCCAACCAATTGCCACAGGTACCCTCGCCCTACCCATTCATCTGCTCCACTGCCCCCCTTTATTTAGCAAATGTTAGTGCTCTCAGATTTCCTAGTGGGAATCTCTATACTGTCTGTTTGCAATTAATAATTCCCAAGGGTCCCTATGACATGCCGCACGGAGGGGAGGAGAGGCAGTAAAATCTTGGGTAACCCCGCCTGCAAAAATACTCCCACATGCTCCTTGTTGTACTTTTCAATACCATAACCGCAGTCGGATTTTATGGTGCCCCCTTGTGTTTGGTAATTTAAACTGTCACAAGCCTGTTCCCTCTTATCCCCCTGTTGCCACTATCCTTTTTGGGGTGCACCCCATAAGGAGGGAGGGGAGCAATAAAATCTAAGTTTAGCCCCACAAAATTTCCCAGAAGCCATGTCATTCTGTGCCCCATCACCCTTCATAGTACACCCCCAAACCCCTTTTAATGCTGCTCCCCCAAATGTGATTGCCCCCAAAATCTGAGAGTGTAAGAGGGATGCAGTAAAAAATAAGTGGGGTTCCCCACCATATCTCCCGATCTCTGTAATCACCCCATCTGTGTACTGAGCAACCACTACATGAGAGCCCACCTTTGCCCCCACTCTGCTCACTCCTCTCTTCCCCTGACTTGCTGAGTGCCCCGGCCCCTTCTCCATCTATGACCCCTTCTTAGTCATTTGGGCACCAATCACCACCCTTGCTCTCCCCTACACCTTTCCCCCTTCACTCTGTATCCACCCACCCAATCTGCCTAGGCTTTTCCTACACCCCTCCTCACTCAACACATGCTACCCCTTTTCACCTGTCACTGTTGCCGACCCTTGCTCTCATCACACCATTTTAATTACCAACCACTCTGCATTGCCCCATTCTCCAGGGGTGGCGTCACTCTTACTCTACACACACACACACACGTCTTACCATCCTTGTGGGGACTATGCGCGAACACCTGCCTTGTGGGGACTAATCTTTCCCAATGTTTTAAAAAACATACCAATAACTGAAAAATGTTAAGCAGAAATTCATAATGCTGGATCCTGCTTCAAATTTGCAAATATGTTTAATCGCGTGCACAAAACCGTCTTTGTGGGAACTTGAACGCGTGTTACCATTTTTGTGGGGACTTGCTCTATAATTGTCATTTGCTATTGAATACAGTAATGGGCACATGGCTAAATGTTTATTTTATCCGCAAGATATGCAAATAACATCATAATCTTTTCATAATTCAATAGCTTCATGTATTCTACGGGTACACAATAGATGAGCAGTGTTAATAAATTGCCAGAAATTAACATATATCATTATTACAGAAGGGAATTTAAAAGTGTATGTAACTCTTTGCTTAGTGCCCCAAGTCTTAAGAGATAAGTGGGAGTGGGAGTAACACACAATTTGCTCTAGTGTCATTACACAAAGTTACAGCAAAATTACGCAAACTTTTGCTGAATTACGCAAGCATATCCCAGCATTTAGCACTTTTATCAGAGTGCAAAATGCACCCTTGCATCCAAACAGACCTGAGTATGCATTTTGCGCTAAGTCAATAGCTAAGAAAGTAGCTCTAAATACAACAGAACCCAAACAGCAGCAGTAGGCAGCCACTTGTGCTCACCATATTTGCTATTCCAGTGCTCCTGCAGCAGGATTTCTGTGCCAAATTACTCATAAAAACTCGAATGGGCAGAATAATGTGAACTTACTGCAATTACTACTCTGCGTAGTGAAAATTTCACCCAAGTCTAGAGATCAGGGATTAATATATGGATAAATTAAATGATGGAATTTTCAATGTTGTCTAGTAGTGTGATTATTTTCATTTATTTCAAAGTAGCTAATAGACCATGTCTCCCTAGCAATTACATGTAATGTTAATGTTTGCATAGGAATGGTGTGTGATGATACACACAGAGTTCATATGTGATCATAGAAATATAGACTCTTCAGAGACACTGTCTACCATGATGAAAAGTCCCACACATTGGTAGCATGCGAAGATAATGATGTTCAAGTACCACAAAGAAAGTTTATGATTATATGAATGTGCAAGTCCTAACAAAAATGGAGTATGAAAGTAATCTTGTTGAAGTCCCCACAAAGATACCGAGTGATTATAGTGATATTCAAGTCCCCATAGAGATAGCATGTAGTTATTGGGCTGTTTAAGTTCCCACAGCGATAGTGTGTGATTACTAGGATGTTCAGATCCCCACAGAGATAGTGTGTGGTTACTGGGCTAAAGTTTGGTTATTAGGATGTTCAAGACCTCATAGAGATGGTGTGTGAAGGTAGGCATGTTCATATCTCCTCAAAGATAGTGTGTGAAGATCATGTTCAAATAGTTACACAGACAGTGTGTGAAGATAATGATGCTCAAGTCTTTGCATTGATAGTGTGTAAAGATAAATGTATTCAAGTCCCCACAAAGATAGTGTGTTATTATAGAGATGTTCATGTGCCCACAGAGATACTGTATGATTAGTGGGATGTTCAAGTCCCCACAGTGATAGTGTGCGGTTACTTGGATGTTCAAGTCCCCACAGAGATAGTGTGTTATTATAGGGATGATCAAGTCCCCATAGAGATAGTGGGTGATTATTAGGATGTTCAAGTCCAAACAGAGATAGTTTATGATTATGGAGATGTTCAAGATCACACAGAGATAGTGTGTGAAGGTAAGCATGTTCAAATCCCCATAAAGATAGTTTATGAAGATAACTTCTCCACACATATTAGTCTTGATTTACAAAGGTAAATTTAGACTTGTTTTTAGTTTTATATAGTGCAGACTCGACCTGTAGGTATCAGAGTACATGAGCACCAGTTACGTTACAGATGGACACATTCATCTTTTGGTAGGCACGGGGAGATTAAGTGATTTGCCCAGAATTACAGGATGTTGAGTGTCCCTGCTGACACTCAAACCCGGTTCCTCAGCTTCGAGGTTGACCACTCTAGCCGTTGGTTGTAAGTTAAACCAAAAGTCTAACTTTACTACTTTTCAGTATTCACAAATGTAAGTTACGAGTACAGAGTTTCCGCACTCAAGGCGGAGTTTCCACACTTGGGTAGAATCTCCACACTCTTGGCAGAATCTCTGCACTCGGAGCAGAGATGTAGAACTCTGCCAGGAGTGCGTAAACTCCACAGTCGTAAAGATGCTGCTCGTGATTTACCATTTTGGATACCAAAAAGTAGTAAAGTTACACTTTTGATCTAAAATATAGACCAAAAGTCTAACTTTTCCTTTGTGAATCGAGCCCATAGTGTGTGAAGATAATGATGCTCAGGCATGTTTAAGCCTACGCATAGTGTGTGATTTTAGTGGTTTTCAAGTCCTTTCTGACATAGTATGTGCAGATTATCATGGGCAAGTACATACATTGATAGCAAGCAAAGATAATGATATTAAAATCTCCACAAAAATAATGTATGATTACAGACATTTTCAAGCCTCCACATACTGTGTGATTATAGTGGTGATGAAGTGTTTACCAACATAGTGAGTGGAGATTATAATGCTCTTGTCCATACAGCGATTGTGTGTCAAGATAATGACATTCAAGTCCCCACAGAGATAGTGTGTGAATTTAGGCATGTTTAACCCCTTCGCTGCAGTGGGAATTCCGCCGCAGCGCTGGTGGGTGCGGGGGGGGCAGCGCGGTGGCGCTGTGCTCATGACGGAGCCGCTCCGTCATGAGCCACGGTTGAGCTGTGCTCATGACGGAGCGGTTCCGTCATGACTCCGCCCAGTTGCGTTGTCCCCCCGCACAGGCGGGGAAACAGCGCCGCGTGGGCGGAGCGGCCGCCAACGGTCGTGGCATGACGGAACCGCTCGGTCATGAGCACACGGCAACCGTGGCTCATGACGGAGCGGATCCGTCATGAGCGGGGAAGGGGTTAAGCCTCTGCGTATTGTGTGATTTTAGTGGAGTTCAAGTCTCTGTTGACATAGTATACAGAGATTATCATGGTCATGTCCATACAGTGAATGTCTGTAAAGATAACGGTATTCCAGTCCCCACAGAGATAATGTGTGATTATAGTGATGTTCAAGTCCCCACAGAGATAGTTTGTGGCTATTGGGATGTTCAAGAACCCACAGTAGTAATTTGTGATTACTGGAATGTTCAAGTCCCCATGCAGATAGTGTGTGGTTATTGGGATATTCAAGTCCCCACTTTGATAGTGTGTAGTTATTGGGATGTGCGATACCTCACAGAGATAGTGTGTGATTGTTGGGATGTTCAAGACCCCACATGGGCAATTTGTAGTTGCTGGGATATTCAAGTCCCCACAGAGATAGCGTGTGGTTATTGGGGTTCAATGGTGTGTGAATGTAAGCATGTTCAAGTCCCCATAAAGATAGTGTGAACATAATGTTCACTTTTCCAGACAGACTGGGTGTGAAGATAATGATACTCCAGCATGTTGAAGCCTTTGCATAGTGTGTGATGACAGTGTTTACCACATACTATGTGGAGCTTAGTATGGTTAAGGTCATACATGGATAGTGTGTAATGATATTCAAATCCCCACAAAAATAGTGTGTGATTACAGGCATGTTCAAGCCTCTGCATATTGTTGACCAAGTCCCTTCCAATGCAATGTATGGTGATTATCATGGTCAAGTCCATACAGTGATAGTGTGTAAATATCATGATATTCAAATGCTCACAGAGATAATGTGCAATTACAGGCATGTTTAAGCCTCTACCTAGTGTGTGATTATAGTGGTGTTCGAGTCGCTACCACCAAGGGGCATATTTACAAAACCCTATCGCCACAGGAACATCACTTTTTCTGATGTTCCTTTGGCGATAGGGGCTTCGCCTTATTCACAAGGTGGGGTCAAGCCACTTAATGTGGCTTAAGTCTGCCTTGTCTATAAGGCACCCTTTCACGCTATACTTAGCGTAAAAGGGGTGGGCAATGGGTGTTGTTATTAACTGTACAAAATCTCACGATGTATGCTTGTAGGGTGCGCGACCCTGCCCTGCACGTATTTCCGGGGTTGCACCGGGATTGCGCTAGTATCGCGACGTCGGCGTATTTTCAAAGTGTGATATATCATTGAAGAAATTACGAATATCGGTTTTGGTTAAAGACTTTCACTAATATAATTTAGAAAATAAGTTGTAAACAGTATATTTTAGTTTACTATTAAGGTGCCGATTCAAATCCGTTAAAAAAATTTACCGTCCGACTCGTATCCGTATTTTTTTACGTACGAATCGTACAAGTCCCGTACAAACGGCGAAGTACGATTCGTACGTGAAAAATACATCCGAATAGCGTCGGGAAAAGTGTACGAGAGGGAGCCGGACATTTTTACGTACAAATCGTAAAACAGAAGTCCGAGCGCGCAAGTACGATCCGTACCACCCGTCCGAAGCCATCAATGGACTCAATTACATGTGGCATCCCTCCCAGGGCATAGAACTCACCCTTGACACCTGTCAACTGCTCACGAGTCGGAAAATGGATGAATTCATCCAGGTGCTCCAAAATGGCTTCTAAAACATCATGCAGGACACGGCTGAACATGGTCTGGGACATGCCACCCACACCAGCTACGGTGAATTGAAACGTACCGGTGGCAAAAAAATGTAGGGCTGCCATCACCTTCATCTTGGGGGTCAGCGCAGTAGGATAACTGTGTCGTGGTTGGAGGTGTGGTGCCAGCCTGTTTGTCAGGTCCTCAATTAACTGTTGGGTGAATCTGTAACGGCGTATGCAGTCACATTCCCTCATGGCACCCAAGTCTGGCATTGGTCGGGGGAGAGGCGGTGCCCTGCAGAAATTTGGAAGGAATAACGAAGAGTGAGTACATCACAACACCAATGTCAATAAACTGAGCACATGTTCAACTGTTAATACACATCTGCGAAATACAGAGTCTGGTCTGTGCAATACATCCAGGACACGTATGCCAGCCAGATGAGACTCCTACGAAGAGCCAGCTACAACCGTTGATTGTCAAGTTCCACATTACATGCCCTGAAACAAGCTGTGGGCCAGTGTAAGTGTAATTTAACAACAAGAGAGAGAGGGAATTTTATTGGAGCCACTCTTAGTCCCCCAGGGCTGGTATAGATAAACAAAGAAAGAGTGTGTCCGTCAGAATTGGACCAGTGCTAAAGTATTTAAAAAGCACAGGGGTGAATCACTATGTTTTAGAAGAACCCTCACTCACCAGCCTAGCTGGTGACATGCTTCATCATTGGGTTCCCACCGGAGAGACCAAATGTCTCCCCGGTGTGCTACGACGCCTGATTTACAGCGGAGCTGGATTTTTTGTGTGTGAAGACAGTGCAATCCGTGATAGTGCTAGTTAAAATGTGTCACAATTTAAACCAATAGACAACTTTAATAGTGGTCAACTGGACACAGTTAAAAATAGTGTGGTGGACGTGGGAACTCTGGTGATAATTAGACCAGCTACGTCCTAGAAAAGGTGCGATATGAACAAAGTGGTCAACATGTTTCTGCTTCTCACGATACTACATGAAGCATTCTTCAGGACCTAGTGGTGGACCACCACGGCGGTATATGCTCGCTAAGGCGTACCCTGACCTGTGGGGTCCGGAACCGCTAAAACTTACGGTTATGGTAAAATAACCCTTCAGGATTTCTGAGAGCTTTCGGTTCTGTTGGAGCAAAGAAGAGGTGAAAGGGAAAACAAAACAAACAGTGATTCACAACATACATATATATTCACAGAGAACCGACCATGGACACTCAAACAAATTTGTGAATGAACTTCATGCTCACAAACGGTGAATTTCCATAAAACCTGGAACACTGGGAGTTAACGTTCGTATCAGCCCGTGCCGGTATAGTGAATTTCTCGTGGTGCTAAATAGCACTAAACAATTGTGCCAAACAGTGCTGCGCCCTAGTGGGAGGTAATTGCAACAAGGGTGGACTTTCACGTGAGGTGCACTCTAGGTACAAAAGCTTCTGGCCATCAAACTCTTAATCAGTGTTATACTCCAGCTGACTACGGGAGGCAGAATGAAATGAAATAAAACGAAATAGAAACGCTTGGCTTTGTAAATGGAGATGCGAGGCATTATCAGACTGATTGGTAAACACCCACACGGAACCACAAGGTTGGTAAATAGGTGCTTACGTGATGTTGGATTCAACGTCACTGCATGAGTCCGGGTGGGGGGCGGGACTTAACTTACGAGGTAGAGGTGAAGCGGGATTAAGCAAAGCAGGACCTCCACTTACTACACCAAAGTCACCAGCCCACAGGAAACCTATACGATCCACCTTCGGACTCGGATGTTAACGTCCGGGCCGGGAGTGGTACAGAAATAGGATGTGCTTTTCCGGTGGAGAAACGTAGCGTCATCACGCATGTCACGTGGTGCGGTGAATGCGGAAGTGGAAGACTAGACTGCTACAGTCGCCTCCCATACAAAGAGTATTACGTGGTACAGTGTAAGTGAACAGCCAGAGACATCACAGGAGTGACATACATCCACATATCTGCATTTGAAGGATGTCATCTCATACAGACAGCTGGCGGCAAGCTAGACGTACAGGGCACATGTCATTAAAAATTAGCAGCTCGCACACATTGCGATGAAGGGGTACACATGAAAAAATAAAACACAGACATGGAGACGACGCAGATATGCCCTCATGTCAAAAGAACATGTGCCCTGTCCTGTTCAGTCATTTGGGGGTCCATAATTGTTGGCACTGATGCTGAGTCTCAACATAGGAGTGTGAGGCTTAAAATGAACAGACTTGCAGCATGCATGACCGATGTTGTGGCCTCAGACATGATGTGCATGAGGGGGAGATATGCATAGTGCCGGGACGGTTGCTCCTGTTGCAGTCAGATCATTCCAGGACCATGGAGCAGTGTGCCCACTACAGTCCCATGAGACACCTTTTCCTAGGAATCATGTGTGTCATCCAACACTGTGGACATTCTCGGTGTGTTCAGCATAGGTTGGCCTCTGTGGCATTGTTCCCTGGCCTCATTTGTATTGACGTAAAGTGTGCTACATGTGTCCACTGTACAGGGTGACCCCATTTGGCTTGTGCATACTCACACTGGCCAGTGCCTGTGTGTCTATGTACAACTATCTGATGATGGTTGTTTGTCACTAATATGTGTGGTCAGCCTCACGAGGTGATGTGTACATTTAGGAGTTCTTGATGCACATTTTAGTAAACCCAGATTAAGAGGTGTAAGTTACTTGCTCTGTCTCAATCACATTGTCTCAGGTAGGGGGTGTTTGAGCGGGCAAGGCCTACATGTCCAAACCTTATGTCTCCTTGCCAGGTCTGACCTGTGTGTGATAATTGTCTGGACAGACACCCAACATGCAGTGACCCAGTCATGTTGTGCAGGGTTTAATGTTTGTGCTTTGCAGCATGTGTCAAAAGTTAAAAGACATGGTTCCTGCTCATCCATTTTTGGCAACGGTGTGTGGTCCAGATGCTACGTAGTTTGGTCTGTGTGTGCTGACATCTGTGTGGACAATCTTGGTTCCCAAGAGGGTGTCTCCTCAGTGCAGGTGCTCCTTGTTCCGACACAATTGCAGGGCCATTAGCTAATGCATTGTCCTGTGTTTGCACATGTGTGCCACTCCACATGACAGGTAGTGGGTCAGAAGTGTTGCCAAATGTGTCATGATGTTACGGATGGCCATGTGACAGGTGGCATGATTCAAGTTGTTAGTCAAGCAGTCTTGGACGTTGGCACTCACTACACTTGTCAACATGTCTCAATAGTTGATATGCATGACTTTGATGTTTTGTGGTGAATGACAATAATGTGTCTGCATGACAGATGTCTCCCGAGGAAGTGCACAAGACACCACCTTTACACTTTTCTTGGACACGCTGGCACATTAAAAACGAAGGCACAGTTTCGAAAAATATTTGTTTAGAGATTATACATATACATGTTCCCACTGTGTGGTTACATTTGGGTAAGTCCTTGGTTGTTGATGATACCAACTTACGAGTGTCAAGTCATCCAGACCACCATGGTGCCATGTATATGTACTTACTGATATCCCATTTCTTCTTTACAGTGGCTTATTTGATTTGGACTGCCAGCTCATACAATGACTGTGTAAATGTAGTTTTCTGAGCACCTCCTTGTGTGACTTCTGTTATACAGGCACATGTGTGTTCTGATCAAAAAGTGGCACATTCACACATTCCAAACACGTTGATTGTGTAAAGTGTTGTGATTCCCAAGGGTTCACAATGTATTTATTTTGGCTTTCCTAATTACTCACAGGTCTCTGAGTGTGGGGACACCTTCAGTATTGGCGTCAGTTATTTGCCCTTGGGTGCACCAATACTGTTCCTTTCACAGTGAACAAGAGGTGGCATGCCTTCATAGTCTGGCTGTGCTCAACAATTCCCAGACACCATATCCTCTGTCTAATTGGATATCGAGTTATTAGCTGTTGTGTCCTGATTTCCATTGTTTCCAAGGGGCATGATGGGTCAACCAACTGGGGAGTGCAGGGCTTACATATGTGCGGAGTATTGTAGATGTTACTCATGATGCTTTTCATGATATGCACTGTGACCTATTTTGTTTGGACTCATGTGTCATATGTATACAGGTGTCTGATTATTTCCTGTCTCTTCACCTTGCCCACAGCATCGTCGGGGGACACCGAGGGAGACACCTGCACGGACGTGGAGGAGGCATCCAGACCCGGTGCCACCAGTGCTGGCGAGTCTGGCGCAGCAAGTGGTACGGAGAGCGAGGGGAGTCAGGCGGAGGACCTGTCTAGTACCAACACCGACTACGATGCTGACGGGTCCGAGGCTGAACTCCCAGAGGGGACGGAGGCTGCTCCAACAGCTGGCAGCAGCACTACATCTATCACCGCCCCCTCCATTCCCATCACCGCCCTCCCAGTTGCTCCGGTCCCTTCTGCCCGTGTAGGGCAACAACATGTCTCCTTCGAGCCAGGCACCGCACCCCCTGCCCCTGTCTCCCCTGCTGCCCTCACTGCCGAGTCTGTGGACATTCAGGGGCAGTTGCAGGTTGGCCAGACATCGCTGCTGAGTGTCCTCCATGGCCACACCAGACTGCTGACACAGATGGTGTCGTACATGGAGGGCATGTCATCAGCGATGTCTGACCAACGGATGTTGCTGAGGTCCATGGACTCGTCACTGACGGCAGCAGTGAGTCTCCTGCAGCGCTTTGTCCCCCCCTACCCCTGCACCATCCACACTTCCCACTCCCATGCCTGTCCCAAGCACACCCAGACGTTCCCAGGCATGCACCCCACCAGACACAGGCAGCACACCAACACGGAAGGGCAAGCGCACATCTCCTGTCACGCTCACTCAGGGGGAAGAAGGCACACCCACTGGGTCTGGGGCACACAGGCAGACACGCAGCCACAGTCTGAGTCCGCATTCCTCACTCCCCAGTCCCTCCAATGTCACTCCCCTCGGCTCCCCTGCCCCACAATCTGAGAAGGACACCTACTTGGCTGTGCTGGGCCTCAGCCCCACTGGTTCACCAGCCCGCAAACGGGCAAGGCACTCCACGGGTAGGGGAGTTGAGCCCCCCCCTGTCCACCACCTCCCCCAGTAGCGCTGCAACCCATCCCTCCGACCCCCCCCCCCTCCATGGGGCCTGTGGTTTCTTCGGGTGCAGGGGAGACGCTGGCCGAGCTTGCGGAAGTGTGCAGCGCCCTGCTAACCACCACCTTTGGTGCTGCCCCACCCCCTGTGGTGGAGTCGTCCGTCCCTGCACCCACAACACCTACCCTTCCCCCTCCTGTCCCTGCGGTGCCTGGTCCTTCTCCACATGATGCCCCCCCCCCCAGTGGATGAACATGAAGTGTCTAATGTGCAGGCAAGCTAGGGGAGACGCGTGGCCATGTGTCCCCCCCCCCCCCCCCCGGACTTCGCATCTGGACTGGCCTATGGCCTTTGTAAATAGTGTTCTTTTATACGTTTTAATTTAATGCTGAATAAAGCATTTTGTTTTTCCTTTGCACACTATTGCTTTTCTGGGATTGATGTTGGTGCTGATGCTCCCTGAGTTGGGGTGGTGATAATGTGTTAGGTGTTTCTTTGAAATGTTGTAGTGTGCTGCTCAAGGGGTGGACCCTCGTATCTGCGTGCCATCACAAGGTCTCTGCAAATAATCTTTGGTCGTGTATGCTCTTTGTGTTTGGAGACATTGTCCCAAGGAGTGTTCCTTCCTCTGTGGCACCTGACATCTTCCCTGCAGGGAGTTGCACAATTGTTGTGCTGACCTGTGTCTACATTTCCTTGGTGGGTGACGGATCCCTTCAACTATGGCCATGCCTGCTCATCAATGTCTCCGCCTGCATCGTCTGTGCCATCCTTGGTAGTCACTGTACTTGTGTATAGTATGTTGCCATGCCTTCATGTAGAAATGGTCCCTTTTACGCACTATGCATGTGTGTACTCCCAGCCTAGCACACATATGTTACTTGTTCTGCAGGGGATTTGGGCACCTGACTCACAATTGTGGGCATTGTATCTGTGGGAACTCCACCCTATTCCTTTCATGGAAGACAACTTGGTGGCTGTCCCAGCACCTGTACATTCCTATCAGTCCTGGAATGTGCGTGACAGTGTGTGTTCCCTTTGGCTCTCTTAGTTTAGTAGGCTTAACATGACTATACAGTCTTGTAGCATGATCTCAGTATGTGTATTGTGCTGCATCCGCCAGGGGTGGGTATGCATGTGTCATTTGTCATCACACACACATGTGGTGTGTCATGCAGTGGGGGAAGGACATCCATCCTCATGGGAGTGGGACACTGCTGTCAGTGATGTGTTGTTATGGCACTCTCAACATAGTCGCAAATTGTGGATGCGTCCATACACCCATGGAGTTGTGGTCATCTGAGGATGATGTACACACCCCCATGTCTCTGTCCACTGCTGGTATTCCTATGCACCCACCCCCATGTCTCTGTCCACTGCTGGGAGTGATATGCACCCACCCCTCATATGTCTGGCCACTGCTGGGAGTGATATTGTTAGACCCGGCCTCGTAGCATGGCTATCCCTGTCCCCGCACCACATAACCTGACCCATGCACCTCACGCAGCCCCCGAGCACACAGCCTAGCCGATCCTTCCCACCAGAACACACACACACCCGACCCGGACTTCCCCATCCGTGGCCTTCCTCCTTTTGGCCACACCGGGCCCGCGTGCCCACTTCATGCACCATGATGGCCGCCCGGCCCCAGCGCGACCCTGGCCTAGAGGCGCCACTCCGGCTGGGGGACATCGCGCTCCCATTGGGAGGAGAAAGGGAGGAGCAGTTTCCATCGCACCTCTGAGCTCCCCTGGGAAGGTGGGTTTCGATCGGCCCGCCGGCCTCCCCGAGGGCTGGCTCCACGCCTGCTGGGTGTTTGGGACTCCTCCCGACCCGGCCCTGAAAGGATCAAAAGACAATGGCAGGAAACCCCGACAAGCGACCCCCAGGTGACAAGACCCCTGCCTGCACAGACTCCGGACATCAAAGAGGAGTCGTCCTATAACAAGGGGTGCTCTGGGACTATCCGGCAGATTCGCCTTTGGAAACACCTGAGCCCTGCTGAGTGACTCGCGGCTCCCTGAAGATTGTAAGACCTCCGAACTTGTGCTTGAGCCCTGCTGAGTGACTCGCGGCTCCCTGAAGATCGTAAGACCTCCGAACCTGTGCTTGAGCCCTGCTGAGTGACTCGCGGCTCCCACAGACTCTCTTGGTCCCGCCGGACCCCGACGACGACAAGCGTATCCCCCAGCTCGAGGATTGTGAGCTGTGCGCCGGGTACGCCCCTGCATTTGATCCATATCCCCAAAGACTGTCCCGCTACCTCCTACCCCCCCGAGACTCTGTGAGCCCGTGCTCTACTTGTATATATTTGCCTTGCTGATCATAAAGATCCTACGACTCCGATCTGATAAAGATTTGTTCTTAAGAAATCCCGGTGTGGTGTCTCTTTGTCGTGTGGTGCCGATCGTACGATCCTAAATACGAGATTCCTCCCCCGAGGAGTCTCCCGCCAGTGCCCGGCTACGATACCTTGAGGGTTGACCTCAGGCTCGTCAGTGCCCCTTCCGGGCCCCTCTGAGGTCGCCTTCTAACAGATATGCACCCACCCCTCATATGTCTGGGCACTGCTGGGAGTGATATGCACCCACCCCTCATATGTCTGGGCACTGCTGGGAGTGATATGCACCCACCCCATATCTCTGTCCACTGCTGGTATTTCTCTGCACCCACCCCCATGTCTCTGTCTACTGCTGGGAGTGATAGGCACCCACCCCTCACATATCTCTGGGCACTGCTGGGAGTGATATGCACCCACCCCTCATATGTCTCTGTCCACTGCTGGTATTCCTCTGCACCCACCCCCTGTCTCTGTCCACTGCTGGGAGTGATAGGCACCCACCCCTCATATATCTGGGCACTGCTGGGAGTGATATGCACCCACCCCTCATATGTCTGGGCACTGCTGGGAGTGATATGCACACACCCCTCATATGTCTGGGCACTGCTGGGAGTGATATGCACCAACCCCTCATATGTCTGGGCACTGCTGGGAGTGATATGCACCCACCCCTCATATGTCTGGGCACTGCTGGTATTCCTCTGCACCCACCCCCATGTCTCTGGGCACTGCTGGGAGTGATATGCACCCACCCCTCACATATCTCTGGGCACTTCTGGTAGTGATATGCACCCACCCCTCATATGTCTGGGCACTGCTGGGAGTGATATGCACCCACCCCTCATATGTCTGGGCACTGCTGGTATTCCTCTGCACCCACCCCCATGTCTCTGTCCACTGCTGGGAATGATATGCACCCACCCCCATGTCTCTGTCCACTGCTGGTATTCCTCTGCACCCACCCCCATGTCTCTGTCCACTGCTGGGAGTGATAGGCACCCACCCCTCACATATCTCTGTCCACTGCTGGGAGTGATAGGCACCCACCCCTCACATATCTCTGGGCACTGCTGGGAGTGATATGCACCCACCCCTCATATGTCTCTGTCCACTGCTGGTATTCCTCTGCACCCACCCCCATGTCTCTGTCCACTGCTGGGAGTGATAGGCACCCACCCCTCATATGTCTGGGCACTGCTGGGAGTGATATGCACACACCCCTCATATGTCTGGGCACTGCTGGGAGTGATATGCACCCACCCCTCATATGCCTGGGCACTGTTGGGAGTGATATGCACCCACCCCTCATATGTCTGGGCACTGCTGGTATTCCTCTGCACCCACCCCCATGTCTCTGTCCACTGCTGGGAATGATATGCACCCACCCCCATGTCTCTGTCCACTGCTGGTATTCCTCTGCACCCACCCCCATGTCTCTGTCCACTGCTGGGAGTGATAGGCACCCACCCCTCACATATCTCTGTCCACTGCTGGGAGTGATAGGCACCCACCCCTCACATATCTCTGGGCACTGCTGGGAGTGATATGCACCCACCCCTCATATGTCTCTGTCCACTGCTGGTATTCCTCTGCACCCACCCCCATGTCTCTGTCCACTGCTGGGAGTGATAGGCACCCACCCCTCATATGTCTGGGCACTGCTGGGAGTGATATGCACACACCCCTCATATGTCTGGGCACTGCTGGGAGTGATATGCACCCACCCCTCATATGTCTGGGCACTGCTGGGAGTGATATGCACCCACCCCTCATATGTCCGGGCACTGCTGGTATTTCTCTGCACCCACCCCCATGTCTCTGTCCACTGCTGGGAGTGATAGGCACCCACCCCTCACATATCTCTGGGCACTGCTGGGAGTGATATGCACCCACCCTCATATGTCTCGGCACTGCTGGTATTCCTCTGCACCCACCCCCATGTCTCTGCCCACTGCTGGTATTCCTCTGCACCCACCCCCATGTCTCTGTCCACTGCTGGGAGTGATAGGCAACCACCCCTCACATATCTCTGTCCACTGCTGGGAGTGATAGGCACCCACCCCTCACATATCTCTGGGCACTGCTGGGAGTGATATGCACCCACCCCTCATATGTCTCTGTCCACTGCTGGTATTCCTCTGCACCCACCCCCATGTCTCTGTCCACTGCTGGGAGTGATAGGCACCCACCCCTCATATGTCTGGGCACTGCTGGGAGTGATATGCACACACCCCTCATATGCCTGGGCACTGCTGGGAGTGATATGCACCCACCCCTCATATGTCTGGGCACTGCTGGGAGTGATATGCACCCACCCCTCATATGTCTGGGCACTGCTGGTATTCCTCTGCATCCACCCCCATGTCTCTGTCCACTGCTAGGAGTGATAGGCACCCACCCCTCACATATCTCTGGGCACTGCTGGGAGTGATATGCACCCACCCCTCACATGTCTCTGTCCACTGATGTGAATCCTAGGCAGACACCCGCCTGCACCCTTGGTCCAGTAAACTGATCTCCTGGGCATACACACCCCCTAATATACTAGTTAGATCCTGCACCAGGCCCTATGACAACATTTGTGGCGTGTGTACGCCTTGTATCACTGATGTATTGGTGCCCTAGCGGTACGCGTGATGCGGTACGTACCGACGCTCTCAGAGCGTGGGTACGGTCCGTAACCCTACATCACCACAACTATGGTGGTACGGGCCGTACCCACACTCTGAGGGTGTGTGTACGGCCTGTACCACTATTGTTGGGGTGACGTAGGGGTACGGCCCGTACCCACGCTCTCAGAGCGTGAGTACGGTCCGTACCCCTACATCACCACAACTATGGTGGTACGGCCCATACCCATGCCCTCAGAGCGTGGCTACGGGCCTTACCCCTACGTCACACCAACAATGGTGGTACGGCCCGTACTCACGCCCTCAGAGCGGTTTGTAAGGCGGATTTCCCGGGTACGAGTCGTACGGAGAAAACGCTCCGTACGACCATTCGTACCCGGGTTTTACAGGATCGGAATCGGCACCTAACTGTACAAAATCTCACGAGTGCGCGACGTATGCACGTAGGGTGCGTGACCCCACCCTGCACGTATTTCTAGGGTCGGTCCGTTATCGCGCTAGGGTCGCGACTTTAGCATATTTTCAAGTGTGAAATATCAGTATACAAAGTTCAAATATCAGATTTGTATAAACACTTTCACTAAAATACTTTAAAAAAAATATTTTAGACACATCTACTTATACTTTATAATTATTTCTTCAAAGTTTTTCAGATGCGCGACAGGTGCGTGCACTCTACGCGACTTCATGAGTCCTGAAAAGAAAACTTCTGATTGGTTTAAAACCTTTTTATTCTTTTAGAGGGAGGATCCAACATCTGATTTGTTCCTCTTATTATTTCTCTGCCTTCCTGGTAAGACCTCTTTCTTTTATCTTTTTTCAAATTTCTATTTTAGGGTGTTTCTTGACTTTTTTTTTTTTACAAACAATGGCATCCAGTCATCCAGATGAAGACCTACTGGAAGAGGAAGATGATATTGTGGAGCCTGTCAAACAACAGAAATGAAAGCGTAGTTTGTGCCTTTTTCACTGTCCAGGAGGGTGAGAAGAAGGTAAACGCAAGAAAGGTAACCTGCAAGATCTGCAAAAGAGTACTGTCCAGAGGTTCCGACAAAAAAGTACTCATGTGGTACCTCGTCCATGAGAAAGCATTTGGACACATTACATCCATTGCATTTAGCAAAAGAGATATCGCAGAGGGAGAGAAATGAAGCACAACAACAAGACCCAAATGCTCCATCAACTTCATCACAAGGAGTTCCACCTGCACCGAGGCCACACATCATTCCTGAGCTACTGGATGAAACAATTAACTGCAAGAAATGCGAAGCAAAACTCTGTATTGGGGAGCAATGCATTGATCTCCTAACCAATGCAATCAAAACACATAAGTGTTCATTTTTTTTTAACTGCTCCCAATTTTTCTTCCAGTTATATTGCACTCTTCAATTTTACTTTTGTTGAAAAAAAGTCAAAAACACCGAAAAAAAATACAAAATACAAGAAAAGTTACAATTTTTTTTAAAAAAATGGTTGTTACGGGACCACATATACTGGTTAAAAATAGAAAAATTACCTGAGCGATTGCATGGGTGCAAGGATACTGCCTGCGTGATTGTAGTATTATTTGTATAGTGTCTTACTGATTTCATGAATGCATGAGTAATGCCTGGATTATTTTGTGACTGCATAAGTTCTGATTGAGTGATAGTTGGAGTGCATGGCCAGTGCCTGTGTAATTTGAAGAGTGCAAGGGTAGTGCCTGGGTTATTGCATGAATACACGGGTAATGACTGGGTGATTGCATGAGTGCATGAGTAGTGTCTGGGTGATTGAAACACTGTAAGGGTAGTGTCTGGCTTATTTCATGAGTACACAGGTAGTGTATGGGTGATTGGAACACTGTAAGTGTAGTGTCTGGCTTGTTTTCAGAGTGCACAGGTAGTGCCTGTGTGATTGAAAGAGTGTATGGGGAATGCCTGGGTACATGGAGGAGTGCATGGGTTATTGCATCAAGTGCATAGGTAGTACCTACATGATTGCATGAGTGCAGGAGTAATGTCTGGGTGATTGGAAGAGTGCATGGGTAATACTTTTGTGACTGCATAAGTACTAATTGAGTGATAGTTGGAGTGCATGGCTAGTGCCTGTGTAATTTGAAGAGTGCAAGGGTAGTGCCTGGGTTATTGCATGAATACACGGGTAATGACTGGGTGATTGCATGAGTGCATGAGTAGTGTCTGGGTGATTGAAACACTGTAAGGGTAGTGTCTGGCTTATTTCATGAGTACACAGGTAGTGTATGGGTGATTGGAACACTGTAAGGGTAGTGTCTGGCTTGTTTTCAGAGTGCACAGGTAGTGCCTGTGTGATTGAAAGAGTGTATGGGGAATGCCTGGGTACATGGAGGAGTGCATGGGTTATTGCATCAAGTGCATAGGTAGTACCTACATGATTGCATGAGTGCAGGAGTAATGTCTGGGTGATTGGAAGAGTGCATGGGTAATACTTGGGAGCAGGGCATGGGTAGTGCCTGGGTGATTGCATGAATGTATAGGTAGTGCATGGGTGACTGGAGGAGTGCATGAGTAGTACTTGGGTGATTGCATGACTGTATGGGTAGTGCCTAAATGATTGGAAGACTGCATAGGTAGTACTTGCATGATTGTATGAGTGCAGCAGAAGTGCCTGAGTACATGTATGAGTGCATCAGTTGCCTGGGTTATTGAATGACAGGATGAATACAGCCTGGGTGATTGGAAAAGTGCATGGGTAGTGTCTGGCTGATTTTGTAAGTCCTTAGTTAATGTCTGGGTGATTGCATGATGGCACAGGTAATGTATAGGTGATTGGAAGAGTGAATGGATAAAGCTTGACGGATTGCACTAGTTTATGTGTAATGCCTGAATGTTTATATGAGTGCATGGGTAGTGCGTGGTGATTTTATGAATGTTTGGGTAGAGGCGGAGTGATTGAATGAGTGCATGGGTACTGTCTGGGTGATTGGAGGAGTGCATGATTAGTGCATGGGTGATTGCAGCAGTGCATGTGTAGTGTCTGGGTTATTCCATAAGTGGATGAGTTGTGCCTGGGTGATTGGAGGAGTGGAAGAGTAGTGCATAGTGATTTTATGAGTGTTTGGGTAGTGGTGGAGTGATTGGATGAGTGCATGGCTACTGGCTGGGTGATTGGAGGAGTGCATGAGTAGTGCATGGGTGATTCGAGCAGTGTATGAGTAGTGTCTGTGTTATTGTATGAGTTGTGCTTGGGTGATTGGAGGAGTGCATGGGTAGTGCCTGAGTGATTGGAGGAGTGTAAGGGTAGTGCCTGAGTGATTGAAGAAGTGCAGAGCTAACGTATAGGTTATTGCAAAAGTGCATGGGTAATACCTGAGTATTTGCATACGTTTATGGGTAATGCCTGGATGATTGTATGAGTGCATGGGTAGTGCCTGGGTTATTGCATGAACGTGTGTGTCTGGGTGATTGGAGGAATGCATTGGTAATCCCTGGGTGATTTTGTAAGTGCATAGGTATTGCTTGTGTGATTTTGTAAGTGCATGGGTAATGGCTGTGAGATTCAATGAGTACAGAGGTAATCTATGGGTGACTAGACGAGTGCATGGGTAATGCCTGAGTGTTTGCATGAGTTTATGGGTAATACCTGAGTGATTCAAGGAGTGCAAGGGTAGTGTGTGGTGATTTTATAAGTGCTTGGGTAGTGGTGAACTTATTGGATGTGTGCATGGGTACTGGCTGGGTGATTGCAGGAGTGCATGGGTACTGCATGGGTGATTGTAGGAGTGCAAGAATGGTACATGATGATTTTATAAGAGCATTTATGTTATGGCTGAGTGATTAGACGAGTGCATAGCTACTGGCTTGGTAATTGAAGGAGTTAATGAGTAGTGTCTGGGTGATTAGAGGAGTGCATGGGTAGTGCACGGGTCATTGGATGAGTGCATGGGTAGTGCCTGGGTTATTGCATGACAGCATGAAAAGAGCCTGGGTGGTTGCAGGAATGCAAGGCTAGTGCCTGGGTGATTTTATAAGTGTATGAGTAGTGGCTGGGTGATAGGAGTGCATGAGTAATGCCTGGATGATTGCATGAGTGCAGGGGTAATGTCTTGGTGATTGAAGGAGTGCATGGGTATTGCCTGAGTGATTGAAGGAGTGCATGGGTAGTGCATGGGTGATTGGAGGAGTATAAGTGTAGTGTCTGGGTGAATTTATAGGTGCTTGGGTATTGACGGAGTGATTGGATAAGTGCATGGGTACTGGCTGTGTGATTAGAGGAGCGCATGGGTAGTGCATCAGTGATTGGAGCACTGCATAGGTGGTGCCTGTGTTATTGCACGAGTTGATGAGTAATGAGTAGTGCCTGAGTGATTGCAGAAGTGAATTGGTAGTGCCTAGGTGATTTTTTAAGTGTATATGTATTGTTTGGATTATTTTGCAAGTGCATATGTAATGCCTGGGTGATTGCATGAGTACATGGTTACTGCTTGCGTAATTCCATCAGTGGAAGAGTAATGTCTGAATGATTGAAGGATTGCATAGATAATATTTGGGTGATTGCAAGACTGTAGAAGTAATATCTGGATGATTGCAGGAGTGTATGGGTACTGCCAGCCTGATTAAAGGTGTGGATTAGTAATGCCTGGGTGATTTTATAAGTGTATAGGTTATGCTTCAGTGATTGAAGGACTGGATGGACTGGATGGCAAAAAATTGCCTAAAACTCAACTCCAATAAAACGGAGGTTATTCTGTTTGGCAATAACCCCAATTTATGGTCCCCATGCTGCCGGCCGTAAGATCTTGGTCTTCTCCCTACCCCGGTAAAGAAAGTGAAAAATCTTGGAGTATGGCTGGATGATAAATTGAGTGGTAGGGATCAAGTGAATAAAGTTGTTTCCACTACTTCCTATATACTTAAATCGTGCAAAAAAATTATGCCACTACTCCCTAAAGTTGCACAGAAAACGGTGATCACTGCCCTCAATATGCCAAGATTAGATTACTGCAACAGTCTTTATTTGAGGATACATGAAGGTTCCCTAAATAAATTGCAGATCTTGCAGAATGCGGCTGCTAGGTTGCTCACAGGCATACCCAGATTCGGTTCCATTTCTACCCAAAATAAGACCCTTCACTGGTTGCCAGTGAGACAACGTATTCAATTTAAGGCTCTGTCATTGGTTTTCAGAGCCCTTCATGGAATGGGACCTCAATTTCTAACATAACAACTCCATTGGTATTCTCCTACTAGAACCCTACGATCTTCGGACGCCAAATTGGCTACAGTCCCTAGGGTAAAGAAGGCCAATTGGGGTGGCAGAGGCTTTGTGGCTAATGCGGCCAAAGCCTGGAACGCGCTCCCTCTAGCTTTGAGAAGCATGCCGGATCTCCTTCCTTTCCGAAAGTCATTAAAAACATTTCTGTTTAAACATTAATCTTCCCCCCTCATCTCTCTCCTTCTTGCCTTCCTGTTGGCCTCCTCTAAGCGCCAGGACACCTTTTTGGTAACAGTTGCGCTCTATAAGTATCTTTAACATAACATAACATGAGTATTGCTGAGGTGATTTGAGGAGTGAGATGATTTTGTTTGAAAAAATGAATGACAGCAATAAAAGTGAGTGTAAACATTAATTCATATTATTATGTTATTTCATTATTTCATCTTATCTTCTGTATTGAAGTAGATATCAAACTTATTGTTAAGTAAATTTTAAATATTTTCAAATTTTAGTTTTATTTTCTGTAAAAGAGAAGAAAAAATACTATTATTGAAAATAACATTATAGGTTTAAAAACACAACATAATATTAGAATTACATAACATATTCAGGTTCTTGTTTTTGCTGTTTTCAGATACTATTGAATTTCACCTTACACAGTGATTTCAATGTTGATCATCATATAACAGCGGGCAAAAAAATATAATCAATAAGATTGTAAAAAAAACCAAATCTGTGTTCAAAATATTTACAGCAACTTCAAATATCTGTTTATATTTTCAAAAATAAACACTCTCATTAACATTGCTTATACTACAAAGATCAAATATATGAACTACTTCTTTCAAACACAATTTTCCAAATGCAATATCAAAGAACAGAAACGATAATTCAAACACTGATTGTTGACATCTTCCCAATAGGCCGAATGATGTTTCCGAAATCATTTGCATTGAAAATATCAGATATAAATGTGGTAATTTGTAAGGCAACCGACATTTGAATTTCAAATGGGCATCATTACAATGTGTCCATCCTTTATTGCATCTTAAATACACAGTATAGTGTCCAGATGTTGTACTAGGTCCATCATGGAATATAATAGCCACTGCTTTAAAAGTTCTTCCTGAAATTGACTTGCCACAACATTTTTAATTTTCGTTTCCAATTTTCTTCCATCTTCTCTACAACGTTGTAGCATTAAAATGACATATTGTCCAAATCTTTCTCTATATAATGTTGGCAACATTTCTGATTTGCAGTGAGTACATTTCATATCTTGATTAGCTGATTTTAGTAATTTGTTAAAAGACACTGTTTTGCAATCTGGTATTGTCAAATATATGAATCGTTCAGTGTCTATTAAAGTGGTATAAGAAAATGAACAGTCTTCACATTTATGATCCCATCTGTACCGTAGTCCAAACAGATTTTCAATTTTTTTTCCTTCACCTTCCAATACTGCAAGCATAAACAAAAGAAATTCTTGAGCATCTTGTTGTACATTAAGTGTAAATTGTGAAGAACCAGAACATATATCCAAAAGATGCCTAATGCCAGAATCAGTATGGATTTTAGTTTTATCAGTTTCCAATTTTTCAAATATATAATGCAACAAAGAACAAAATCTTTTTTATCGATTTTCCATAATTTGATGATGAAGATTTTCTAGAAAAAAACACGATGTTCACACTTACATTAGCATAGCAGTTGATACCTGAACTATTTTCTAACTGGTATCCAACAATATTCTCAACAGTGCCCATTTTCATTTTCTTTGCAGCCTCGACATTCTCTTGAATTGTTTTTTTCTTTCTAACCTCACTAGAGTGTTACTCATATTTTCATTTTGAACATACTACACATTTTTCATAAATTAGATATTCACCTAAGTTAGGAGCATACAGTCTTCTTAACCGATTATACTCTCTTACACAATTTGCATCTGCACTAACCTTTTTCTGATCAAAATCAATCAAATACAATCCAGATAATGTTCTTACTCGAGACAATGCAACTTATGCCATACCCTCTTTAAAAACTGTACTTCCAATGTTTACCAAAGCACTGTCTACACTTAAACCTTGAGATTTATGAATGGTCATCGCATATGCTCAAGAAAGAGGAAACTGTTTTCTATGAACATACAAGACTTTAACAAGCAAAAAACGAACAGCACAACATCCAATCTGTTTTACCTCTTCAATCTGATCAAATTTAATCTTCAAGAATTTAATTCCATCTCTGTTTGGATAATTAACAAAATCAACAACTTTTCCCATTGCTCCATTTACTAAACCTTTTTCTACATCCAAATTAAGCCGTAAAATTACCCGACCGTTTCACGTACATATAAAGTCTTTTCTAAACCAACAGTCTTAGATATAGACTTTTCCAAAGAATCCAAATTTGATTTTAATTTTTCTGAGAGAATAATAGTAATTCCTTTGTGTTCTATTTTATTATTGTCTTCCATATTCATTATTTTTTGTTTTTCCAGCTTCAAAAGTTCATCATTGAATGTAGAACACTCTTGCAGTGTTGGCATTAGGCAAATTATAGACTTCTTTCCTCCAATTTTTTTGTACATTATTTCAGGATCAATATTTTCATTTGGAAACAAATTTGTAAGTAGCCGACTATGTAAAGCTTCTTTACCATGTTTTGTCAAAACACCAATTCTTATATCTTGAAGAATGTTGCCATAATGTTCCTAACTTGCTTGTCGCATATTCTTAATAAGTTCTTTATATTCAAAATGAGACCAAATGTTGACATTTCCAATACTTCCCAAAGATTTCCTAGTGTCTTCATGGACAATCGTTTTAAAAACTGGTTGCCCTTTTACAGAAATAAGTTGTAGTAGGTCGCCAAATACAATTACATGTTTTCCTCGAAATAAAACATCATAATCTGTTTTTAAAATCTGCTGCATTCATAAATGTACAAAGGCAAGCATTAAGTTTGACACCATGCTAACCTCATCAATGATCAGAAGTTTAATTTTCTTTAGTACTCTTGAAACTTCATAACAAGCTTCTCCAGATAGCTTGTGATATTCCAACTTATTTTCATGTTCAGCTGGCAGCATCAGTAAACGATGAAATATAATCCCTTTAATGTTGTGTGCTGCTAACCCAGTTGGAGCGGTTACAAATAAATGCGATTTAGTGGTTTTCTGTAGATAACTGGTTAAAACTTTAATTAAAAAACGTTTTCCTGTACCAGCTTGACCACTGATATACATTCGAATATGTTTAAATGATGTGCAGTTTTTCATGAAGTAAACCATGCTCTATCTGTTGTGTAACTTGCTGATATATTTCTTTCTGTTGAATATTTAGTTGTTCTTCCAAGTTTCCCAAATCCATAATATCCTGTTATGCTTCTTGCATTGCCGTTTCTACTTCACTCATGGCTATTGCTGCTTCATTTTCAAGAATTGGTTGTCCTAGTGGATCTTGACTTAGTGGAGCAGAACTTTGACTATCTTGAGAACTGTCTCTAGCAATTTCAGCTGCAATAGTAGTTTCTTGTTCAATCTCTTCATTCAACATTTGCAGATATTTTGGAAAAAACTGTGCATTCAATGCTATCTTTACATGCATTAAAAGAATCTTCATAGCAGTCAAAATCTCCAAGTAATTCCATTTCACTACGCCAAGGCTTGAAGAGTTGCAGAAGTGCTAAATAGAAAAATTCTCTTTTATCTGGAGTATCACAACTGAGTTTACTGTGATTAATAAGATTTCCTTTGGTATGTTTTACCAAACATCCATCACATCCAATTACTGCATATTTTTTTTCATTTATTTTCTGTAACATTTCTCTTCAAGTTGTAATATTGCAGTACTTCATAGAGATATATGTATTCCAGATGTGGACTTCTTTTAGGATAGTACATATCCAACATGTTTGTTTTAACAATATCTGTACTTTCCGGGTCATTTAATGCTAAGTATTCAATTTCTAGTACAGATTTAAAATACTCGATTTCGTGTTGCAGCAAGACCTAGACTTACCCAAATGGTTCCTCTTGACTTTAAATATAAACTTGCAGATGTCAACCGATCCGAACATTCATACGATCCAGTCTCTCGATGGAAAAGCATCTTCAAACTGAATCTGTACAATTTATTACTAAGAGTCTTCTCTTGTGAAATTTCTTTCGAATCTGTCTTTTCAGATTTTGTTATGTATGATGTAACATAGCGAGCAACAGCAATTGAATTATGTGCAACATACCGGATATCCATATTTGCATTCCACATCGTCAAAATCACAGGATTGTAATCATTAATATACTTTGAATGTTCACTTCTTTTTATATTGTAAGTATTCTTTGGAGATTTCCAAGTTATCGTATGCCTCACTGCTGACATGAAACTGTTGACTCTTCCTTTGGAAATTGCTGGACGTGGGAATCCAAAACGACATTTTGTATAATAATTTTCCGTCGACAATATTTCCAACATCGATGGGGTTGAAACAGTAAAACTTGTTGTCTTAAGATATTTTCTTCTCCTGTTTTTGGAATACCACATGTAGCATAGTCTTCAATGAAAGATAAAACAGTCTCATCAGAATCAGTTCCAAATGTAGGTGCATCCTAGATCCATATTAGCATATGTATATGAGGAGCACCTCTGGCTTGGTACTCCTTTCTCCAAAAGAAATCAATAACTTCTCCAAGAGGTGGGTTATTTTTATTTCAGATAAAAGACATCATAGCTTGAAACTTATGATTAAAATATCTGCACACATTTACAGGATCCAAGGAGCACAGTTCTCCAGTTGTCTTCAATTCAATGTTTTTAATATTTGAATTTGCTTCTCGTAGAAATTCAAGTAAATCGTCCCATGCGTATTCAGCACAGCTTAGCGTAACAAACCATGTAGGGGTTTCTAAGTTCCCTAACATGCATTTAATTTCTCCGTGACAACGATACCAATACTCATTAGTACCATGTTGACACGCCATCAAATTAATCAATTGAGATTCTAAATGATCGTCTCTTTGTTGTACTTCGTCCATGAATTCCTTCGTAGAAACATGTGTAAGATGAACTCCTGTTTTTAATATGTGGTTCACTGCATATGAAAGTCCAGACAAGTCACTTTCAAACAAAGATGAAATATATATGGAATACATTGTCAAAATCTTGGATCTACTGAGTACAATCTTGTTGTACGATATTCTGAAGCTGGAATCTGCACGGGTGGTTCATCATGTCGTCCACCTTTTCCAGTGGGGAAGAGCTGTGGAAAACAATGGGCTTCTAAACGTCTTTCCTAAACACTCATAGGAGTTCCCTTCACTTTCTTCATTTGGAATAATTCAATAGTATTTCCAATCACTTCTTTTGAATGTAAAGGATGTACACTATAATATTCACAAATATCTATACTCCTGGAGATGTCCACTTTTTCAATTTGGCCAGTTGAAATTTTGCTATCATCTCCTAAAATATTTCTTGTTCTTCCAGATATACATTTTAATAATAAAGATTGTTTTTTATTAGATATAACGTAGCCTTTTGAACTTTGGTAACATCTACTAACTCTTGCCATATTTTCCGACTCTTTGTTGGAACACCATTAACTAGAATAACTACAGGTTTAGTTTCATCTCTCTCTACACTAATAGTTTCTATATTTTTCTTTAAATCTAAAGGTAAATCCACAACTCTTCCTTTTAATCCTCTTTGTAAATCTGTAGGAGGCAACCTACCTGTTTTAGGCTCTATACGAACAATAGCCTGAAACTGGTGCACAGATTGAATCAGAATGGACTCATACATATTTAAATCTAAAGTTCTGGAGGAAGAGCTACCAATTCTAGGTTATTATTTACAGCTCTAGCTGGCATTTTGTTCTCTTCTAATTTGCTATAACAATATTTACAAATACGTTGATAACTACCCAACTCAAAAAGACCTTCCACCAATAAATAAGTACCAAATGCCTCCCACTTATCATTGTTTTACTTTTCACTTTTTAAATACACATCAACATTCCTAGTTTGATTTCTATAGTGAGTACGTCAACAACAAATACAAACCTAGTTTGGTTTTTCAGAACAAATTACCTTAAACTTTATAATTTCTTCTGCAAACTTCTCAGTAGTATTATCTTCCACCTCTTTTTCAACACCTACACTTATCAAACTCTCACTTTGTCAACACTCTTCTTCAGTATTAAAGAAACAAAACTCTATATCATCACAAATGTTTTTTACATCCAATACTGACCCAGGCAAAAGAGCAGTGTTTATTTCACTTAAAAATAATGCGGGACTTTTTACATAGTACAATCTTCTTACTAACGTCCACATTGCAGAGTGATGTACTGCTAACATTCTTAAATGATGAAAAACACTTTGACACACTTTTCTAGAAAGACAAGCCAGAGAATGACCTTGCAAGCCAGTATTTTTTCTCACTTTGCAAGGATCTAGTCCTTGCAACATCTTAATATTTTGTTTAATACTTTTTTTTAGTATACTCTCGTAAGAAATTTCATAAAATATCAAAAGACTCCTGTCGTATACTACAAATACTACTACAATCCCATGTATACACTGGAGCTTGTGAACGTCTCCCTTGAACTTCTTCAGCTATCACTTCTTCCACGTTTCTGGGAACCATCTTTTCTTTTTCAATTGCACAACCGTTCTTAACTTCATTATGAAATCTGTTTATTGGCATTTGTTGATATAGACATAACATACATCATGAATGTAATAGCCCACAGGCAATGAGTCCGGTACTCAGAGGAGTATCCGCTAATTGTGAACGTGGTGATCCGCCAGATCCAGCGCCACTACGAGGCGTGGATTGATGCAATCAAATAAGTATCAGGGCCACCGCCCGCAGTTGAACAGATTCATGTAACAGCCGAACTTAGAACACAGAAGATAGATTAAACAACAGCAGTCCATCAGAGACAACAGCAGCAGGTTCGATCTTAGACCATACGACCCTCAGGATACCCCCCCCCCCGGTCCACCCCCCCCAAACCCCGGCCCCCCCATCCCCCGTGACAGGTCATACTATGGGAGGCAAATGTCAGTGTCCGCACATCCCCCAGGTTCGATTGGGACCTCCCCGTCAGTCCCCGGAGTGGATCTCCCAGGCGCGCCTCCATTCCCCTCCCCACCAGGAAGTGGCACCGCAGTATGTGTCCCACAGAGTGTCAGGGCATCCCCATCCAGCCGCATCAGGACCTGCACGTGTACGTCCCATTGACTCGCTATGGGTGTGAGTCTGAGGCCTAGCGTTTCCTCCCGCAAGAGAGCTGTGCCCTCCGCCCCCGCCCACACCAGCAAGGAACTACGCCACGCCTGCACCCGAGGGGGTTCAGGCGCCTTCCAGCGCTTGGTAATTAACCGCTTCGCCACAATCAGGCCCAGATCGAGGAAGCGACAGGCAACCTTCGTGGGGGGAGTCCTACGAAACAAGTGCAACAGACAGGCGGGCCAATTTCGCTGCGCCAGCGGACCGGCGCAAGTACGTAGCGCTCCATGCACCGTACGCCAGTATGAGTCGAGCACTGGGCAGCTCCATAACATGTGTACTAGTCCAGCATCCAGAGCCCTGCAGCGTGGGCATTCAGCGTCCGCCCGGTGGAAATAGCGATTAATGGAGTCGGGAGTGAGATATGCTCTGTGTAGTATGAAGTACTGGATTTGGCGAAACCGCAGATTCCTGGGGATCCGTGTAGGCCCCCGGAGCGTATCCCTCCATTCCTTGTCGGTCAGGGGACGGTCCAGGTCCACTTCCCATTTACCCCGTAGCGGAGACAGGTCCGCCGCCACCAGCATGCGCAAGGAGGCCGCGAACCAGCGAGTCATGTGGCCGCCCCGTCCCATGACGTGGAGGTACTGCATCATGAGGTGTTGCGCCGGTTCCTCCTGAAGAGCACCCCACCGACTCGTCAGCGTCGCGACCAGCGAGCGGTGACGGAGGAACTGACCGGCCGGTAGCCCCGTCTCCTCCGCCAGCTGGGCGAACGGTATAAGCGTACCGTCGCGGTAGAGGTCCCCCAGCGTGCAAATGTCCGCCGCGTGCCAGTCGGCAAGCTCTGCCGAGCGCAATATCCCACGACCGCTAGGTGAACCCTCAATCGGCATGGCAGGGGCGTATGGAATGTGTGACCGTGTCAGGTAGAGGGCTCGCCGATAGCACCGACAGGCCACCGCCACTAAAAGGGGCCCTGGCTTGGTCACTCTGGCCGTCGGATGGAACAGCGCGATGACATCTGTCAGGGGGAGCGGCGGCTCCACGGACGCCGTGTCGTCCCTTTCCCGGTCGGCCAGCCACCTGGCCACCCATTGCAGCTGTGCTGCTAGGTAATAGTGCGCAAAACAGGGCATCGCGAGTCCCCCCTGACCCGTGGGGAGGTATAACTTAGAGAGCGCCACTCTGTGTCGTGCGGTGCCCCATACGAAATCTCTAAGGGAGCGCTCCAGGTCGGCGAAGAAGGACGCCGGGATATAGGTCGGCAGATTGGCAAAGTAGTAGAGGAGTCTGGGCAGGGCCACCATCTTGATCAGTGCAATGCGACCAGTGACTGCAAGGGGAAGGGTGCCCCAAAACCGCATCTGGGCCCTGATCGCCGTCACCGCCCTGCCCAAGTTACCCTCCACTAAGTCGGCGGATCGCCGATACACCTGAATGCCCAGGTAACGGAAAGTGTCTGGCTGCCACCGGACAGGCACACCTCCCAGTTGAAACCGGGGGTCTAATGTATCATCCCGGAACGGGTAGAGACACGACTTGGCTGCATTCACCCTCAACCCGGAGAGCGCTGCAAACTCCGTGAGAACCCGTTCAAGGTCCCCTGAGATATTCGCCACATCCCGCACGAAGATCAAGAGGTCATCCGCATACAAGGAAACCTGGTGGGTGGCGTCGCCCATTGGAATGCCATCCGTCAATACCCTCCGCAGGGTGGCCGCCAAGGGCTCGATGGCAAGCGCGAAAAGGAGGGGTGAAAGGGGGCATCCCTGCCTGGTACCGCGGCCAACCGAGATGGCCTCAGAAACGTACGGGCCAGTTCTCACCCGGACCACAGGGTTCCGATAGAGGAGCGCCGCCATTTGCAGAAATAGACCGTAGTGTGAGAGGGTTGCCACCAGGTAGCCCCATTCCAAGCTATCGAAGGCTTTCTCGAGGTCTAACACTAGACAGCCCGCCCGTGGCCAGTGCTGCGCACCGTGTACGGCTACCCGGAAGAACCGGCGAAGATTGAGCGAGGTACTGCGTTTCGGCACAAACCCATTCTGGTCCTTGTGTACCAGCACAGGCACGGTAGGGGCCAACCGTTCCGCTAGGACCTTGGCCAGGATCTTGTAGTCGGTGTTGAGGAGGGCGAGGGGGCGATAGGACCCTAGATGAGTAGGATCGCGCCCTGGCTTGGGGAAAGAGATCAGGTAGGCTTCCCTCATGGAGGCAGGCAGGGTGGCCTCCTCAAGGGCTGTGATATATAACGCGTGCAGACGGGGCACCAGAGACTCCCGGTATGCTTTGTAGTATTCTGCCGGGAGACCATCCGGTCCGGGCGCCCTGCCAGAGGCCAATGAGGCCACTGCGTCTCCTATTTCCTCCAGAGTGAGGGGACCCTCCAGTGTTTCCTGGTGGGCGTCCGGTACTGTGGGGAGGCCAGCAGCCCCCAAGAACAGATCCAGGTCCTGTGCCGGTCGTCGTCCCGCCGAGGTATACAGGTCTTTTTAATGTGCCGTGAGCGTCTGGTGGATCTCCCACTGCGTGTGTACCAGCGTGCCGTCCAGTCCGCGAAGGGAGGCTATTGGCGCATAGCTCGATTCCTGTCGGATCAGCCAGGCCAGTAATCGCCCTGCCCTGTCCGATGTGGCGTGGACCCGTGCCGAATGAGCAGCGTAGTTGTGGCAGCGCAGCCTCTCCAACAGCGCAGCATGGCGTGCCCGAAGCCGGGCCAGCCTGATCGAGTCACGCCCACCACCCTCGCCATGACGTTCGCATGCCAGTAGCCGGGTCTCCAAAGCGGTGAGTAGCAACGTAAGTTGCTTGCGGATATTTCCCGTGGCCCCCAGACAGTGTCCCCGCATGGTTGCCTTGTGCGCATCCCACTCCGTCAACACGCTCCCCGCTGTGCCCTCATTGAGGTCGAAGAACTGCTCGATCGCCGTGCCGAGCGAGGCCCGGAACTCCGCGTCCTCAAGAGCAGCCGGTTGCAAGCGCCACGTGGGGATGGGTGGTCTCCCCGGATCCCAGCGGAGACGTAGTCGAAGAGGGTTGTGGTCAGAGTGAGTCCGGCCCAAGTAATCCGCCTGGACTATCAAAGGGTCCAGCGACGGGGAGCTCACCACCCTGTCAAGGCGGACGTGAAGATCATGTACCGCAGAGTAATAGGAATAGAGCCGGTCAGCGGGATGTAAGGTGCGCCAGATGTCATGAAGGGCCCACCGCGACAGCCAATCAGTGAGGCTCCTCGCATTCGAGACCGCCTGTGTACTGCGGAGTGGTGGATAGGATCTATCAAGGCTCGTGTCCAGTACGGCATTAAAGTCCCCACCCAGCAACCAGGGGAGACCCACATACGGGGTCAGGGCCACCGAGAGGCGATCAAGGAACGACGGTTGGTCAACGTTCGGGGCGTAGATAGAACCCAGGAGTACAGGGTGCCCATTGAGTCGCCCCCGCACCAGAGTGTATCGACCGTCAGGGTCGAGCACTGTCTCGGAGCATATGAAGGGTGTGCCTGCCCTTACCCAAACTAGTGTACCCCGAGCATGCGCAGAGTATGTAGTCCCGAAAAGTTGCCCCCTCCAGCGAGCGCGCAGTCTGTCCAGTTCCGGCCGTGTCATATGTGTCTCTTGGAGAAGGGCCACCCCTATCTTGTGTCTTTGGAGATAGGCAAAAACAGAATATCGGCGGGTTGGTGTGTGCATGCCCCTAATGTTCCAGGTGACTATTGCAGTGTCAGCCATTGGGATAGAGCGCAGACAACACTAGGTTCACTGGCCGAAGCGGGCCAGCCGGGGAAGGGGAGGGGGAAGAAAGACCAGAGGGACCGCCACCCAGATCTCCTGCTGCAAGAACATGATGTGTGAGAAAGCTGCAGAACACTGCAGAGTGTAAAGAGACAAAGTTAAAAACAGTATGAATAAGAGGAATTCCATAACCACAGGGGCGAACCCCAAAACCGGGTATTCGTCCAAACATATAAGGCTCAAATGCCTGTGAACTGCCTAGTCAGGGCTGGGTTGACGAGGGGCTAAAGAGCAATACCGTTGTGCCTGGCTTGCAAGAGCCCTGTGTTACCCCCGTCAGGGCCTCGTGTGTCTGCAGGGCTGCCCTCCACTCAGTCGTGTCCCAGGGGAGTGCGTGTAGGGATCGCTGTCACCCCGTTCCCCCGCACCCAGAAGAAGCTCGAAACCCCAGTCCCCGGCCCGTGTGTAGGGGGACCCACGCTACCCCCCAATCCCCGCAACCCCCATCCCGCTCACAGAAATGAACAGGGCCCCGGAAGTCACAGGCCAGGGGACAGCAGAGGCAGCAGGCCTCCCCCCCTCCCCCCGGGGAGCAGCACGGAGCAACCCGCCCGACCCCCAGGGTACCTGCAGCGGACACAGTGCAAACCAGCAAGAGTTCACCCCAGAAGGTCGGCTGTCTGTGGGGTCACCTCCGGCAACACCTGGTCCTCTGGAATCAGGATGGACGGGGAGGAGGACAGGTCAGTCTCAGTGTCACTGTGAATGCGAGCCGCCACGTCCCCCTGGCTGCTCGCAGACCCCAGAGTGGCCACCGCCTCCAGAGCCTCCAGCCGCTCCGCACGCATCCTCTCCGGACTTGGCGCAGCCGGGGGACTCGGCCCCATCCCACCGCGGCGGTCCCTCTGTCTCCGCCGTCTCAGCCTCTTCTCTCTGCGCCCCATAGGCCCCGGCTCCACGGGTCGGGGGCCGCCATGTTGGCCCGTCTCCTCCAGCCAGTCCCAGACATCGGACGGGGCATCGAAAAATCGCGTCCCATCTTTCGTGACCACCCGGAGACGTGAGGGGAACAGCAGCGAGTATGGGACGTGCAGCTCCCGGAGGCGGCGCTTCACCTCCATGTAGTTGCTCCTCCGCTTCTGGACAGTCGCTGTGTAGTCCGGGAACAGCATCACCGGGCCACCCCCTATGGAAAGGGCTCCCATCTTCCGCGTCTCCCGGAGAATCACGTCCCGGTCCCGGTAGTTGAGGAGGCGAAATAGGAACGGACGTGGCCGGGCCCCGGGGACAGGCCTCCGCATCGGCACCCTGTGCGCCCTTTCCACCACGAACTGCGGGGAGAGCGTTCCTGTGGGCAGGATACCTCGTAACCAGTCCTCAACAAACTGCTCGGGTCGCCGACCCTCTTCACCCTCCGCCAGGCCCACGACGCGTATGTTCTGGCGCCGAGAGCGGCCCTCCGCATCCTCCGCGCGGTCTTCGAGGGTGTTAACGCGGTCGATCAGATCCTGCAAGGTGGCGGAGTGATTGCGCACTATCGGCTGCACATCTTGTAGCGCCTGGCCGTGGCCGGCAACAGTGTCCGCCAGTCGGCGATGATCGGCGTGGAGCAGGGTGAAGTCCACCGTGACTTTATCGATTCGGGACTCCAGTGAGGTACGTGTTTGTTCCAGTGTGTTACTCAGGCGGTCGACCGCCGCCAACATGGCGTCCATTTTGGCCTCCAGGGTCGATGCGGGCGGCGCCGCGATCGCTACAGGGCGCTCCGCCGTCGCAGCAGGGCCGTCCACCCTCAGTCTGTTCTCGGCCTGCTTGTTCCGGAGTCGCCCCATGGCCAGTTGCTGCGCCGATGGCATTCAGAGGGCTCTGTGATGCACGAGGCCGGTCGGGGCTCCAATCACCACCAGGCGCCGTTAGCAAAGAGGGTCCCAGCTCCGCCGCCACGAGCCAGTCCAGCACCAAGAGTGTCAGGGTGCAGGGCAGCGTCGCCAGCAGGGGAAGTGCACCGCAAACTGCAGACAATCAGTAGTCCAAGTGCGCCAGGTCGCACTCCGCCGGATTCGAAGCAGCCGCCTCCCCGTGTCCAGCAGCAGATTAGCGGTCAGTCCCCTAGGAGCCCCGCCCCAGTCACGATCCACCGGCGTGGGCAGCAGGGTCACACCGAGGCCGCCAGGGCCGCCTCCGCCATCACAGGTGTCCGCCTCGTCTCCGGGAGACAGCAGTCGGGCGCTCGCCAGGGGCCCGTCCCCGGCCCCACGCCTAGAGAAGGGTCCTTCACAGCAGGTCACTCACCAGGCCACCGGGCGGTGCGGGCGTCACATCCCCTCCCAGCGCCTCCAGCCACAATGTTGTCCTCCTCTGTCCACCACGTTAGGCCCCCGATGTCCCGAGACCGGCAGAGGCACGGCGTGAGGGGTGTCAGCACAGCGCCGGCAGCGCAGCAGGTGTCAAGCGTGCCATCGCCCCGGGGGGACCCCCTCACAGGTCCCCAGTCCTCCCGTCGCTGGTTCGCTGCAGGGCGTGCGGCCCAGCCGCCTCGTGGCAGGCCGCGGCGTGGGGTGATGCGCGCGGCCGAACGCCGCTTCCAGCACTCTCTGCGCTGTCCGTCGGTCAAATCCCCAAGGGGGGCGGCACGCAGGCTGAGGCCGCCCCCGCCGCCACCGCTCGATCCACCAGGTGCCGGGAGCCCACGGGCAGGGACAGGCAGTCGCGGCGGCCCCGCAGCACACTCCGGGCAGGATAACCGCAGGAAAACGGCTCCGGTGCTCAGGAGCCTCACTCGGATGCAGCCATCTTGGCCGCGCGCTCTCTAGCGCCCCCCTCCGTTCTTAACTTCATAAGCACAACTACTGGTATCAACTGCGTGAACTAATGTATTGTTTTGAAAATGGCTTTCTTCATTAAAAAAAGGTTCTGAACTAGAAGTGTGCTTTCATTCACCCAATTTTTTTTGACAAAAGCTAGTTCTGTTAATTAGTATTTTCCTTTTACTTTTGTCCTTCATAGAATGCGTTGGTTTATCCAATGTTCGCATTCTTTTCAAAACGAATTTAACAATCTTCTTTTCAATTCAAAAGCCTTTTCGACTATACATTCAGTCGGTTGTTTCTTTTTGGAAAATGCTGATTTTTTTTGTATTTCTTGCAATCTTTCAATAAATTTTGTAGTACTCTACTTTTATACATACGTTTCCTAATATCGTGATATTGTTTCATCCTTCTTTCATCATAGATTGTTTTCTCAGAACGGGATTTTCCATTAATTTGTCCTTGTTTCATTTCATTCTTCTTCGTTCTACAACTATTCTTACTATTTTCTGCATTTTCAAAATTCTTTCCAGTCCTTAAAAGTCTTTTAACTAATTCTTTTGTTCTCTTACCACAAGACTTATTCTTTATTGCCACATGTTGTAGTTCATCTAATTCCTGCTTTTTTCCTCCTTTAAATAGTACTGTTTTCTTTGTTCTTTTGCGCTTTTTTTGTCATGGTGAATCTTTCCTAATAATAATGGAGAATATATGTTTTTTTTTTTTAAATAATGTGATATTATTAAAACATTTTTATATAAATATTCCTATCTATTACTAAAGAAACACCTTCTATTTAAAAGCTACAAACAAATGCATATATGGTTTTCGGAATATTGTAACTCTTAAACCTGAGCTGCAAAATAAGGGAAGAGAGGTGCAGAAACAGAAAAAGGGAATGCAGCAGTAATGCCTGAGTGATTACAGCACTTTAGATCTAGTGCCGGCATCATTGTAAGACAGCATGGTGACTACTTCGGTGTTTTTATAACTGTATGACAGTTGGACTCAACTATAATTTTCTCCATATTGTTACAAGCACACATACATATGTCTCTATGTTTTCAAGTCATCATAATATCTAAAACAAATATGCGTATAATATTTCTGGAATATAATGCAATCTAGAAACTGAGACATGTAATAGATCTGCTTCAGTAATTGCATAATTCTATGGGTAGTGCTTAGGTGATTGAATGAGTGCAAAGGTAGTCACTGGGTAATTACAATAGAAGATGAAAGAGGGAAGACGAGTGCAGAAAGAAGCAAGAGAGGTAAAGAAAGAAGCATGGAAAGTGCACAATGAAGTAACGGGTGCAGAAAAGAACAAGTGAAGTGCAGAAAGATGCAACAGAGGTGTAGAAAGAACCAACAGAAGTGGAAAAAGAGGTAAGAGGAGTGCAGAAAGAGGAACAGAACTACAGAAAGAAGCAACAGAGGTGCTGAAAGAGGCATGAAGGGTACATAAACAGACAAGACAGGTGAAGAAAGAAGGTACAGAAGGAGGCAAGAGTGGTGCAGAAAGAGGGAAGAGAGGTGAAAAAAGAGGCAAGAGAGTTGCACAAAGAGGGAACAGGGGTGCAGAAACAGGCAAAAGGGGTGCAGAAAGAAGCAAGTGAGGTGCAGGAAGAGGCAAGAGAGTTACAGAAAGAGACAAGTGAAGGGCTGAAGGAGACAAGAGAACTGCAGAAAGGCAATAGATGTGCAGAAAGAAGCAAGATAAGTGCAGAAAGAAGCAACAGAAGTGCAAAAAGAGAGAAGAGGGGTGGAGAGAGAGGCAATAGGGATGCAGAAAGAAGCAAGACAGGTGCAGTAAGAAACAAAAGAAGTGCAGAAAGGAGCAACCGAGGTGCAGAAAGAGGCAACAGACGTGCAGAAAGAGGGAACAGAGGTGTAGAAAGTACAAGAGATTGGCAGAATGAAGCAAGAGGAGTGCAAAAAAAGAAAGAAACGTGCAGAAAGAAGCAACAGAAATGCAGAAAGAGGCAAGAGAGGCACAGAGGGAAGCACGAGTGGCTTGCACACCATTGGTACCAATTTAACACTCACATGTAGCAATAAGTAACAGGTGAGCATTCTAGGTTTGCAAAGGGCCTTCCACCAGGCTGTAACACTTGTTGCAGCATTTTTGTTAATGTTTGAGCTAGAAACAAGGCTTTTTTTGTTCAAATCTGCAGATTAGGATGCAGATGATGAATTATGTGGCTAATACAGAAAATGTATATTTGTGCGAAAGTCGGTGAGGCCAAATAGTCACGTAATTCCAGTGGCCCTGCTCATACCTCTGACTAGGTTCACAAGTGCTCCTCATTAATTCTCCCCATATTGTTAAAAGCACACATACATATGCCTCTAAGTTTGCAAATCATCATGATATCTAAAACAAATATGTATACAATATTTCTGAAATATAGTGAAACCTAGAAACTGAGACATGTAATAGATCTGCCTGATTGATTCCAAAACGCAATGGGTACTCCTTTGGTGATTATATGAGTGCAAGATTAGTCACTGGATAATTGCATGAAAACATGGATAGTGACTAGCTAATTGCATGAGTGTAAACATATACATTGAATGCATGGATAAGTGTATAAATAGCACCTAAAGGCATAAATGAGTCATTGAGTACTGTCTAGGTGAATAGATAAAGGGCATGGGTGATTCTACGACTGCAAGGATAGTGTGTAGGTTAATACATGACTGCATAGGTACAGTCTGCATGATTGCATGACTGTAGGGGTAGTACATAACTAGACACTGGTTGATTCCATGCCTGCAAGGGTAATATCTGGGGGATTACTGAAGTACATAGCAAGTGAGTGGGTGATTTTATAAGTTCATGAGTACCGCCTGGGTGATTACTGAACTACAAAGATAGTGCCTCACTGATTACAGGAGTGCAATGGTAGTGACTGGGTGATTTTAAAAGTACATGAGTACTGGCTGAGTGAATACATAAGTACAAGAAAAGAGCGTATGTGATTGGAAGAGTACAAGGGGATTAAAGAACTACATAGGTAACACCTCCGTGATTGCATGACTACAGGGATAATGTCTGGGGATTTACATAACTACATGCAAGTGACTGGGTGATTTTATAAGTGCATGGGTACTTCTTGGGTGATTGCAGGACTACTGAGGTAGAACCTGAGTAAATAAAAGAGCGCAAAAGTTGTGTCTCGGTGATTTCATAACAGCTAGCTGAGTGATTACATGAGTACAAAGGTAGTGCCTCCATGATTCAAGGAGTGCAGCAGTAGTGCCTGGGTGATTATATAAATACATGACTAATACCTTAGTGATTGCATAACTGCATAAATAGTGTCTAAATGATTGCATCAGTGCAGCAGTAATGCCTGAGTGATTACAGCACTGCATATGTAGTGCCTGCATCATTGTAAGACTGCATGGCGAGTACTAGGGTGTTTTCATAAGTACATGAGAGTTGGGCCTAGCCAAATATAAAGCAGCACACAATTACACAACTCAACTATAAGTGTGTCCATATTGTTAAAAGCACGCAGACATATGACTCTACATTTACAAATCATCATGATATCTAAAACAAATATGTATACAATATTTCTGAAATATAGTGAAACCTAGAAACTGAGTCATGTAATAGATCTGCCTGAGTGATTCCAAAACTCAATGGGTACTCCTTGGGTGATTGTATGAGTGCAAGGGTAGTCACTGGATAATTGCATGAAAACCTGAATAGTGACTAGCTAATTGCATGAGTGCAAACATACACATTGAGTGCATGTATAAGTGTATAAATAACATCTGAAGGCATAGATGAGTCATTGAGTACTGCCTAGGTGAATAGATGAATGTAACAGAAGGGCATGGGTGATTCTATGACTACAAGGGTGGTGTGTAGGTAATTACATGAGTGCATAGGTACAGATTGCATGACTGTAGGGGTAGTACATAACTAGACCCTAAGTGAATCCTTGCCTGCAAGGGTAATATCTGGGGGATTACTGAACTACATAGCAAGTGAGTGGGTGATTTTATAAGTTCATGAGTACCACCTGGGTGATTACTGAACTACCAAGATACTGCCTGAGTGATTGCAAGAGTGCAAAGGTAGTTACTGGGTGATTTTAAAAGTACATGACTACTGGCTGAGTGATTACATAAGTACAAGGAAAGTGCATTTGTGATTGAAAGAGTCCAAGGGGACTGAAGGACTACATAGGTAACACCTTAGTGATTGCATGACTACAGTGCTAATGTCTTGGGATTTGCATGACTACATAGCAAGTGATTGAGTGATTTTATAAGTGCATGGGTACTTCTTGGGTGACGGCAGGACTACTGAGGAAGAGCCTGAGTAAATAAAAGAGTGCGAAAGTAGTGCCTGGGTGATTTCATAACAGCATGACAGCTGGCTTAGTGATTACATGAGTACAAAGGTAGTGCCTCCATGATTCAAGGAGTGCAGCAGTAGTGCCTGTGTGATTATATAAGTACATAAGAAATACCTTAGTGATTGCAAAACTACATAGATACTGTCTAAATGATTGCGTCAGTGCAGCAGTAATGCCTGAGTGATTACAGCACTGCATATGTAATGCCTGCATCATTGTAAGACTACGTGGCGAGTACTTGGGTGTTTTTATAAGTGCATGATAGTTGGGCCTAGCCAAATATAAAGCAGCACACTATTACATAACTCAACTATAACTGTGTCCATATGTTAAAAGCATGCATACATATGTCTCTACGTTTTCAAATCATCATGATATCTAAAAGAAATATGTATACAATATTTCTGAAATATAGTGAAACCTAGAAACTGAGACATGTAATAGATGTCCCTGAGTAATTCCAAACCTGAATGGGTACTCCTTGGGTGATTGTATGAGTGCAAGGGTAGTGACTGGCTAATTGCATGAGTGCAGATATAGACGTTGAGATCACGGATATGTGTATAAATAGCAACTTAAGACATAGATGAGTCATTACGTACTGCCTAGATGAACAGCAACTTAAAGCATAGATGAGTCATTACGTTGCCTGCCATTATCGTGAAGCCCATAGCCCATGAGGAAATGCTATGAAGCACGAAACGCGTCGGGCTGGACTGTGCAGTTTCAGCGTGGCATTTTCAGTGTTCCCGCATTGCAACCTCCATTAAAGAATTGGTGCCAGACTTACCTGTGTGGGCCCTTCCTCTGTGGGCAACTATATACATATATATATTACCTACTGTCAGTCGCCAGTAGGTAGTTTTAGTTAGGACCTATTTTCCATAGGAAATCCGCAACATTCTATTTGGAATAACGTTGGCGTCGATTGATGAATCTTCGCGAAAGTTTCCAAACTTTTGGCCAGCTCCGGTCCGCTCCTATCCTGACAATTTCACGGTGATTCGTCAAGCGAGGGCCGAGAAAAAAGGGGGGTCCCAAAATGCGTTTTCCCAATGCATTTTCCCATACGACCTGTTGACGCAGCTCCAGCCCGAAGCGCTGAACGGAATTACACCAAATTCGGCAAAGAGGTAGTCCTCAGTTCAGACTCGTGCCTTTTGCTTAAATGGTGTAAATCCGTTCAGTAGTTCCTGAGAAAATCAAAAGTAAAATCACATATATATGTGGGCGGAGCCTAACCACACTTCTCATCGTGAGATCTGATTGGCTGTCAGCACTTCATCCAAGAAGTGTTGGCAGCCATCTTGGGACCAATATACATGATAGCACCTCATTAACAAGCATTGCAGTTAATAGAAGGTTTTAAGACTTTAGTTACATTATAAATCATTTGTTGATGGTACCATACTCATTTTAGGAATTGTGGTGTGTTCTAAGGTGATTTTACCATGTGAAAAAGCCTTCTGCTGTGATATCATGAATCATGTTTGAGAGAAAACTATTTTCTCATGCTTTTCCCACAGAGGTTTGGAAGGTGCTCTATAAGCTAAACTGAGAGCATATTTTCTGTAAATTCACATTATCTTTCTCAGTCATGTGAGCATGAAGTCTGACATTCTCAGTAAAACATGTTAATCCAACAATGGCAGAGACTGTCAGTTGATTCCTTTGTGTTCTACTGCAGTTTACCAGAGTGTTCTAAAGAACAACTAGAGCGCTAACAGTCCTACTTATGACAACCGTATGGCACACCTGAAGCCATCTTGGTTGGAATAAAGTGGTAACTCTTAAAACATTTAATTTAACAAGGAACAAAATGAGGGGGTTCATATTGCCATAGAAATTATGATTAGTGCTGCAGAAAGAAAAATGAGGGCACATTGTAAGTGACTTCTCAAATCCTCTTCTATTTCATTAAAACATTCTGACATGCAGACTGAAACATGCACTTTCAATACCAGCAGCAGACTTCTCTGGTGAGCAGTAGCTTTACTACAGTGATCTAATGAGCAACTAGAGTGCTAACATTCAGAATTTATGGCAAATGTGTGACACATCTGAATGCCTTCTTGATGGAACCAAAGTAAAAAACTGAAAGTATTTCCTACTGAGGAGACTGCAGTAAATGAGGAAATTAGGAAACTTCATAACAAATAAATCTCCCAAGATGGCCACCAGAGACAAAAGGGCCCAAATGTAGCCCAAATATCACCCAGATGTAGCCCAAGTATAGCCTAATGACAGAATGTCCCAGAGTGTTCTTAAGAACAACTAGAGCGCTTACTGTCTTACTTATGACAATAGTATGGCACACCTGAAGCCATCTTGATTGGAATAAACTGGTAACACTTAAAACATTTAATTTAAAAAGGAACACAATGAGGGGGTTCATTTTGCCATAGAAATTATGATTAGTGCTGAAGAAAGAAAAATTAGGGCACATTTTGAGTGACTTCTCAAATCCTCTTCTATTTCATTAAAAAATTCTGATATGCAGACTGAAACATGCACTTTTAATACCAGCAGCAGACTTCCGTGGTAAGCAGTAGCTTTACTACAGTGATCTAATGAGCAACTAGAGTGCTAACATTCAGAATTTATGGAAAATGTGTGACATATCTGAATACCTTCTTGATGGAATCAAAGTAAAAAACAAAGTATTTCCTACTGAGGAGACTGCAGTAAATGAGGAAATTAGGAAACTTCATAACAAATAAATCTCCCAAGATGGCCACCAGAGACAATAGAGCCCAAATGCAGCACAAATATCACCCAGATGTAGCCCACATGTAGCCCAATGACAGAAGTGTGCAAAACACTTATTTTTTGTGTATTTGCAGTTTTATATAGTGCAGACTTGTCAGGTATTGGAGTGCTTTACACGAGCATTGTTTACATCACACAAGATCAAATTCATTTTGGTTGTAGACATGGGGAGATTAAGTGATTTGACCAGAAACACAGAATGTTGAGCTGAAGCAGAAACTCTAACCTGGTTCCCCAGTTGCAAAGTCTGCAGCCCTGGAAGTAACACCACATCCTCTCCCCTAGGTGCAACATTTAATCAAGTGGTCAACTGGATAAAAAAACATAAAGATTACAAATAATTTAAAAGTTCTTTGTTGCTATTTGGAAACTCAGAAAATATGTCCTCATTTTAGTTTTTTAGAGCACTAACCATAATTTTGATGCAAATAAGACCCTCTCATATATGTCATTTCTAAAGGAAATACTCTAGGTATTACAGTTTTGATGACATCAAGATGACGTCAGGCGTTGCACACTTTTGTAATAAATATAGAATGTTAGCAATCTAGTTGTTCATTGGGATACTGTTGAGGTAGAGGCCAGGGGCACGGACTCTGAAAATTGAAGGCAGGTAGGAGAGTGCAGAGGCAACAATTTGGCCACACTGGGCAGGCAGGAAGGGCAGTGGCAGCACAACAGACTATGGAGGGCAGTGGAAAGGGGGGCAGGGGCAACAAACCAACAATACAGGACTGGCAAGAGAGGCTGTGGCAATATAATGGACCATTGTGGGCAGAAGGAAGAGGCAGTGGTAGTACAACCATACATGCCAACAGACCCGTTTCAGCCAGGAAACGTCCAATGTTTTTAAGCTCAAATGGGCTTTATTTGATCTGTCTCCTGTCTACAATCTCCTCTTTTTCAATGTAACTCAAAGGGGAAAATCAATACCCCAGTTTTTTTTTCAAAATCTCCCTCTTACCAAGTTCAAAATGTTCGCAAGTATGGTACATTGGATCATGGTAGGCAGGAGGAATTGGGGTAGGGACATGGACTTGGATAACAGAGGACAGCAGGGACATGGAGAGGTGCACCAAACTGACCCTACAGGGCAGGCATCAGGGTTTGCAGCAGCACAATACACCACTCAGCGCATGCGGGACGGGAGTGCAGCACAACAATCCATAGAAAGCAATAGGGAGGGGACAGGACCATGCACATGGACAACAGAGAACAGAGGGGAAAGAGGCAATGGTAGGTAGCTGACCATAATGGACAGACAGGAGAGAAAGCTGCAGCATAACAGACCATAAAGGGCAGGTGCGACGGATCAGGGGCATTACAATGGAACAGACAAGCCAGGAGGGAGGGAATAGGGGTCTGCACATGGAAACAGAGGGCTGGGGGCAAGGGGGCAGGGCAGGAGCAGCAAGATGACCATGGAGGTCAGGCAGCATGGGCACTAGAAACAAGACACACCATGGAGAGAAACAATGAGACTATGATGGCATACACACAGACCATGGAGGGAAGGTGGGAGGGGGTCAGGGGCAGCTAGCTGACCACACAGGGAAGGTGGGAGGTGCCATGGCAGCACAGAAGACCATGCATGGCAAGCGGGAGGGTTAGTGGCAGCACAATGGCTATGATGGGCAAGAAGGAGGGTGCAGGGGCATGCACAAAGGACCATGGAGGATAGAAGGGAGGGTCAGGACCTGGGCACAGACAAGAGAGTTCAGGGGAAGGGGCCTCACAACAGACCGCGCGGGGCAGGCAGGAGGAGCAGTTGCAGCACAACAGACCAGGGAGGGCAGAAGGGTGTGGCAGTAAAATGGACCATGGTGGACAGGAGGAAGGGGATAGGGGCATGGCATGTGGACAGGCAGGGTGGAGGTGGCTGGGACAGGTTACAGTCATCTGACAATGCTAGGCAGGTGGGAGGGGAGTGGCAGCTCAACAGAACACTCAGAGTAGATAGGAGTGGCAGGTCCATGGAACATGGTGGGCAAAAAGGATGGAGCAGGGGCATGCACAAAGACATCGGAGGGCAGGGGGAAGGAGAATAGGGGCAGCAAGCTAAGCACATAGGCTAAGTAGGAGGTCAATGATGGGCCATAGAATTGGGCAATGGAGGGCAGGAGGAGTGGACTGGTACATCATACTAAATGGAGGGCAGTGGCAGCACATCAGACCATGCATGGCAGGAGGGAGGAGGCTAGTCCATGGATTCAGACAACAGAGGATAGGGAGGAGGTGGATGGGGCAGCAAGCTAACTGTTCAGAGAAGGTGGGTATTAGTAACTTTATTGTTTTTAAAATGTGTGTCTGTGCGAACTACTTAAAATATGAACAAGTATGCAGCATAATCTCACTTTTATTCAGGAAGATGAGGACGTTTGTGACTGTGACTCCGGGCTCACTTGGCAGAAACACCCCCTGACCCTCCGTCCCCCATCGCAAAATGTAATGCCTGTGAAAAAGGTAGGTGGACGCAGTGTTATATAGAACATAGTCCTGAGAGCGCGATTTAAAATGAAAACTAGATATAGTATATGGTATAAACTACGCACCAAAAAGTGTGATATAAGATGAACCGGGGCGTGAAATATAATATGCAATACATTGTGTGCAATGACAGATTCATGGGAGAGCGCGAGAAAGCACAGGCACTAGCGCATGCTATGCGATATGCGCCTTGGAGTGTAATATGCACAGGGCAGTGTTGCGTAACCTAACTAGTCTCTAAAGTTGTAATATAAAATATGTGCTGGGGAGTGTAACGTTGCATATGCACTGTGACAAAGATATGGATCCCAGATTGTAATATGTATGGCATAGCGCTGTGCGTTATAACATAGGCATCGAGGAAGGCACGTTAGATGGGGCAATATAACCCGTGCGAAGGCAAGTGTGGCATGACCTATTCACGGGGTGGTGTTACAGTGCACATGGGCTAGAGAGTGTCATAGCATACGCACTAGCTGGTGGAATACAACACAGAGGTGTGAGGCACTCGGCCTGCACTGGTGGGTGTAACACAGCTTTGGGCTCAGCCAGGAGCGCGCTGTGACTCTCAAGTGAGGTTCGTCTCCTTTCCAGAGAGTAAAATAAAAAGTATTACACATCCGGCGGTGGATGTGTGTTTTATTAACCGTGAGGGGGGTTTCTCGCATAGTTTGGTAGAATTTTTGTTGAATCCCCTTTGAATGGCTTGGTGTGCGTGTATATGAAATGTGCCTGTCAATAGCTACCCATGTTTGTATAAATAAACGACAAGGGTGTCTACTTGGAGAGTACCCACCGGCGTGGGCGCCGGGATTAGGCACGGTAGGGCGTCAGCCACGTCAGAGCTTCACTAGCGGTGTAAATACATTCCATGTGGATTCATTCTATGCATAGTCGCCTTTTAATGAATATCACGCAAATCGTCATGGTGATAGGTACATGCGGTTTGTCCAGCATGTCCTAGGTGTTTCTATAAATATAGATTTTAAAAAAATAATAAAAAACAAAGGCCGGGCCCGGGGGATGGGGTCCCCGGGGCCATAAGTGGCCTGAGGAGGGGGGCAACGCAGCCCCCTCCTAAAGAATAAAAAAAAAAAAAAGGCCATGACCCAGGGGTTGGGTTCCCCGGGGCCGATTAAGGCCTTGGGAGGGCCAAATTTATTTTTTTCAACAACAAAAAATTAGGGTGCAGGCCCTGGGGGATGAGTCCCCAGGGCCAGTAAATTAGAAAAAGAAGGGGGGCCACACAGCCCTCCTTCTTAAAAAAATAAATAAAAGACCGGCATCCTACCGGAGGCCACACCCCCTCCTTGCAGAAATCGCGCCCCCTGGCCAGTTGTAAGTTGGGGAATTAATTCCTCTTCAATACTGAGGGTCCCTGAGGACCAACTAGCCCAACAGGTATCTCCAGTATGCACCAGGGAGCTGCGTTGCAGACCGGTGTTCTGAGGCCACACCCCTTTTTACACCTCTATGAAACGCAGCTCTGTGGCGCTTACTGGAGGTACCTAGTGGGCTAGTTTGACCCTAGGGACCCTCAGGATTCAAATGAACTTAATCTCCCAACTAAAAACGGCCACAGGGCGTGTTTACACAGTGGTGAAGGAAGGGGACGGGGCCTGAGTTAACGTGTGCAAACAAGCCCTGTGGTGTGTTTTAAGTTGGGGAAATAATTCCCCTTCACTCCTGAGGGACCCTGGGGGCCAACTAGCCCACCAGGTGCTTCCAGTAAGCGCCACTGCGCTGCAATGCAGAGAGGTGGTCTAGGCCGTGCACATTTTTACATCTCTCTGCAACGCAGCTCTGTGGCGCTTACTGGAGGTACCTAGTGGTCCAGTTGGACCCTAGGGACCCTCAGGATTCAAGGTGACTTAATCTCCCAACTTAAAACGGCCACAGGGCGTGTTTACACAGTGGGGAAGTGAGGGGACGGGGCCTGAGGTGACGTGTGCAAGCACGCCCTGTGGCGCGTTTTAAGAGGTAGTTTTAATCCCCTGCCCTATTATATACTAGGGGCTTACAGAGGAGGACATGCTGATCACAGGGGGACCCCAACGAATAGTGTTCCCTAGTGTATGTAGGTGTTTTCACTGCATTCTGAGTGTATTTTAACATAGCACTGGCTCTAGGACTGGTTAGTCAGACGCAGTTACCACCAGTACCCGTCTGAAAAAGTTGAGGGTACAGGATGATTTTGCAACAAGGCTTCTTTCTGCTCTTCTGTTTGTTCTTTCTGCACGTTATCCTTCTTCCTGCACTTTTCTGCGTCTTTGAGGACTTCTGTTGCTTCTTTCTGCATTTCTTTTTTTTCTTTCTGTGCGTTTTTTCTTCTTTCTTCACATGTCCTATCTCTGTAGGCATAGTTAGAAATTAGCATTTAAAAAACCTTAGAAATTCAATGAAAAAACCATAGGTTTCAGGGGCGTTATAGTTAGCTGGACTTTTTACTCGTACAAAACCATTGAAATTCCCCCGTTATAGTTAGTTCAGCTAACTATAACTCACACGCCCGCAATGCACTGCTGATGACGTCACATATTACATCACTCGTGACATGGTCAGTGACATCACTCATGACATCACTGATGACATCTCAAATGACATCACTGATGACATCATCCTTGTGTCAGAGGTCCCCCCACGACTTACCGTCTGCTGGGTGGGATGTTCCTGCAGAGGCGACAAGAACCACCACCCCGTTCCCCACCTTGCCCTAGTTGAGGTGTAACTCCGTCTAGGAGAAGGGGGTACCCGGGGTAGAAACCAGATAGGCGCAAGGTCTAGATGGCGCTGGACACACGCTGTGAGGGAAAGAAGGGGACACTATTAGCGTTCTGCACGTTCCTTCTCCTTCCTCATTTCTGTGTCGTGCTTATGAGACCCTGGTTTACCTGGTGTGAGGGCGTGCGAGTAACTGGCCTCCGCTGTCTGGTCAAAATCAAGAGAAACAAAAACTAGCGCTCCTGCGCAAATTATAACATGCCCAATCCAGCTAGGTCAGAGCAGGAACCAAAATAATGAGAACCAAAACCAGCGCTCCTGCGCAAATTATAACATGCCCAATCCAGCTAGGTCAGAGCAGGAACCAAAATAATGAGAACCAAAACCAGCGCTCCTGCGCAAATAATAAAGAGGGTAAGAACCCCCGTTCCACTGCACTTTTCTGGTGCGCCGTGGAAAGCAATGCGTTTCCGGGCTGAGACGGCAAGGACCGCTGTTCTCCTAACCTTGAAGCGCCTTTGGTTGAAGACAGTACCTGTATCGTGGTTGTCCGCAGCCGCGTCCTTCCGTCGGCGGTACTCGTCTTCTCCTTCCGTGGCGATGACCTGAATTCAAAGCGGTCAGTAGCCAGAGTTCCCGGCTATTATGCGCGACCAACCGGAAGTGAGTCTTTCGGACTTCCGTTGTCGTCCCGCAAGAACTAGACCGCTAACCTTCCTTCTCGAGTGGCGGGCGGCTCGCGGAACCATGACAGCACCCACCACCAAACAGGACCCCCACCTGGCAGCCAGCGGATCACACCGGGGTGGCAGGCCGAGGACAGCCAGGATGACCCAAGTGGAAGGCTCGAACCAGCCGGGAGGCGTGGCGGACATGTGACAGTGGCTCCCACGACCTTTCCTCCGGACCATAACCCCTCCAGTCCACCAGGTAGAAGAGCCGGCCCCGGGTCCTACGGGACATAAGAATGGCCCGGACCTCGTACTCGATGTGGTCACCACGAAGAACAGGAGGAGGAGGAGCTGAGGTAACACACTCCGGGTGAGCAGCCCGCAGGAGGGAAACGTGGAAAACCGGATGGCATTTCATGTGAGGTGGCAGTGAGACCTTCATGGCAACACGGTTGATGACTTTAGCGATGACGTAGGGCCCCACAAACCGGGGCAACAGTTTCTTGGAACCATGAGCATTAACGTGCTGTAGGGACACCCATACCCTGTCACCCACCTTGAACTGGGGCTCGGCTCGTCTGTGCCGGTCCGCGAACAGTTTGTATGATTCCTTAGCTTTTGCCAGCTCAAACCTGGCTTGTTGCCACAGGTCGCGAAGGAACCCATGATACGCCTGAACAGTGGGCAAAGGACTGGCGAAAGGGTCCTCCCAAGGGGCCGTTCGGGGGTGCCATCCCTGGAGACAAAAGAACGGGGACATGCCGATTGCGGAATGTCTGCTGTTATTATAGGCGAATTCCACCAACCAAAGGACTTCAGACCAATCGTCCTCCACGGACAGGAGTAAACATCGGAGATACTGCTCCATGGTCTGGTTAGTCCTCTCGTCCTGGCCATCGGTTTGCGGGTGGTATGCTGCGGATAAGCGTACTTCCATGTGCAGGATGCGACACACCTCATTCCAAAATTTGGACACAAACTGGGAGCCCCTATCCGTGATCACCACCGACGGAATGCCATGTAAACGAATTACGTTGCGTAGGACAATCCCAGCCAAGGCACCCGCCGAGGGTAGTTTCTCCAACGGGACGAAATGGACCATCTTGGAGAGATGGTCCACGATGGTGAGGATGGTGGTGAATCCTGACTTTGTTCTGGGCAGCTCCACCACAAAGTCCATGGATATGGTATGCCACGGGTACGGAGGCACAGGAATAGGTTGCAACAACCCCACCGAGGGCTGAGATGAACCCTTTCCCTGAGCGCAGACGGCACACAACGATATAGGCGTGTACATCAGTGTCTAAGGTGGGCCACCAGAAATGACGTGAGAGCAAGTCCTTCGTCTTCTGACGGCCAGGGTGAATGGCCAGAGGGTGGTCATGGCACATGTACAAGGCTCGTTGTTGGAGGTTCGGTAGAGGCAGGAAGTACCGGTCTCCCTGGTAGAGAAACCCATCTGTAGCGGTGAGCCCTTTATGCTCCCCTATCCATGACGAGACGGCCTTCTGTTGTAGGTCGTCGCGCAGCTGGGATAAGAAACCCGAAGACAGGACTAGTCCCAGAAAACAACGGTTCGGGATGATCGGGGTAGGAACGTCAGTAGGTAGGGTTTCTTCGGCTTCTGTGAGTCGTGACAGGGCATCCGCTTTGGCGTTGTTTTTACCAGGTCGGTAGGTGATGTGAAACTCATACTCGTTAAAGAACAAGGTCCACCGTAGCTGCCTAGCGGTCAAGGCCCTCGCCGAACGGAGGAACTGGAGGTTCCTGTGGTCCGTGAATATGGTTATGGGGTGTCTCGCGTCCTTGAGGTGGTGGCGTTATTCCTCGAAGGCGGCCTTTATGGCTAGTAATTCACGGTCGGAAACCGTGTAGTTCCGCTCTGCCGGCTGGAGTTTCCTTGAGTAGAACGCCACAGGGTGCAGCAAGCCCGTCTTGGTATCTCTTTGGGACAGCACCCCACCCAGGGCGTCCTGGGAGGCGTCGGATTCCACTACGAACGGCCGTTCTGGGTTCGGATGTAGCAGGATGGGGGCCGTAGAGAACCGAGTCTTCAAGGCTTGGAAGGCTTGTTCTGCGTCGTGATTCCATTCAAAGCGGACCCCTTTGCGCAGAAGACGAGTGATGGGAGTGACAATCCTCGAAAACCCCTCGATAAAGCGGCGATAATAATTCGCGAACCCTAGGAACCGTTGTACATGTTTCACCGACGTAGGGGGTGGCCATTGTTGAATCGCTGCCGTTTTCTTAGTATCCATGGTAACCCCCTCTAGGGTGATGACGTGTCCTAGGAACTCAACGGCGGTGGTGTGGAAGACGCTTTTTTCCAACTTGACGTACAACCCATGGTGTAGCAGTTGTTGCAAAACGGAGCGTACGTGTTGGATGTGTTCCTCTTGGGTAGTGGAAAATATCAGAATGTCGTCGATATAGACGACGCAGAACCGGTCGATGAAGTCCCTCAGTACCTCGTCGATAAAGAACTGGAAGGCCGCCGGGGCGTTGCAGAGTCCGAAAGGCATGACCTGGTATTCGTATAAGCCGTATTTGGTCCGAAATGCGGTCTTCCATTCATCTCCCTTTCGGACTCTGACGAGATGGTACGCCCCCCGGAGGTCCAGCTTGGTGTAAATGCTGGCGTTTTTCACTTGCTCCAGTAGGTTCGTGATCAGCGGTAACGGGTATCTGTTTTTTACCGTGATGGCATTCATCGCACTAAAGTCGATGCACGTTCTCAAGTCTCCTTCCTTCTTTGCCACGAAAAAGAGGGGAGACGACACCGGCGATCTTGAGTGGCGGATGAACCCGCTGCGTAAGTACTCGTCCAGATACATACGAAGGTGTTCATTTTCCTTTTCCGTGAGCGAGTAGATGCGACTACAGGGCAGCTTCGAGCCAGGAATCAAGTCTATTCTGCAATCGAAGCTGCGATGTGGTGGTAAGGTGTTTGCCCCTTTTTTGTCGAACACCGCGGCTAGGTCCATGTACGCCTCAGGTATCGTTCCATGTACGGATAAGACCGTATTGGCAAGGGGCAACACGTGAGCTTGTATACCTGATGAGCCGGGAGTACACGACCGGAGGTAACAGTGAGACTGACAACCCTCCGAATCCAAGTGCACCACCCTGGACACCCAGTCGATCCGTGGGTTATGGGCCGCCAACCATGGAAGACCCAGAATCAGGCGGAATTGCGGTGCGTCGATGGCATCAAAGGTAATGGATTCTGTGTGGCTGTTCTTGAACGACATCTCAAGAAGTTCGGTTTGGAAACGGATGAGCCCTGAGGTGAGATCCGTCCCGTCCACAGCTTTCACAGCCTCCGGCGTCTTCTTTGGTACCCCTGTCATCCCTAGGCTAGCCATGTACTGGTAATCGATAAAATTGCCTGTAGCTCCAGAATCGATGAGGGCTGTCACCTGCCGTCCGTGGCCTGATCGTGTTTGTAGGGTGACTTCTACTCCGAAATGACGGCAACTGACGCCGGTACCTGGTGTTGGTCTCCTGATGGATGACGAACCCAGTAACCGGACCCCTTCGTTTACTGGGTTTCTTCGTTTCCCGACCAGTCTTCTCTGGAAATCGGAAGGGCAAAAGGTCTCTTTGGCCTTGGTTTTGAGGGTTTCACAGGGCACTCCCGTACGAAGTGACCGCTTTTGCCGCAATACAGGCACTGGTTCTGTCGCCGTCTCTTCTCACGTTCCTCCTTGGTCAGGGCTCCCCGAATCCCTCCGATCTGCATCGGTTCTGGTGTATCAGGGTTGTATACCGCCTCGTTGGTGTTCTTCTCCCTTTGTGGCAGTACTCGGGGGTCTCCGCCTCTGTGTCGATCTGCCTTTCGTTCTTGTAGCCTGAAGTTCACTTTCACTACCAAATCGATAAACGAGCCGATGTCGTCTGGCGGGTCCGGGATCTGGGACAGGAGATCCTTCATGTCGTCCCGCAAACCCCTATAGAACACCGATACCTTCTTGGACTCTGGCCATTGGGCGTCTATTACCAGTCCGTTGAAGGTGGTAACATAGTGTAGCAAGTCTGCGGTCCCCTGTTTTAGTCCGAGGAGTTCGTTATCCGCAGCTTGTACAAAGGTGTGGTGGCCAAACATCCGTCGCATGGTGTCTCTGAAGGCAGGTAAGTTGTACAACACCGGGTCATCATTCTCTACCAAAGGTATGGACCACAGCGATGCATCGCCTCCCATATAGGAGAGGATAAAGGCAACCTTAGAAGCATCGTCAGGGAAGGCGGTAGCACGGGCCATGAAATGCAACTGGCACTGGTGCATGAAAACGCTGTACTTCGTGCTATCACCAGAAAAGCGCTCAGGAGGGGCCAGTTGTACTGTGTGCGGGGCTATCACCTGGATGGAGGTGTCGTGCGATGGAGCAGAGGGAGGCCCACCGGTTTGGAACGTGGCGGGTCTTAACAGGCCTTCTCGCAGCACTCTAGCCGTGGGGTACTGTCCCCAAGGTCCGGTGCCGGGATCGGCCACTTGCGTCTGCAAGTCGGTGATGTCCTGCCGTAGACTGCGGTTTTCCGCTTGCATAGTCGTCAGGATGGCAGCTATATCTTGAAGCGTGATCTCAGGCTCAACCATGTCGCCCGGGCAGGAGTTATTGCGTGGGCTTTGAATTCTGTCAGAGGTCCCCCCACGACTTACCGTCTGCTGGGTGGGATGTTCCTGCAGAGGCGACAAGAACCACCACCCCGTTCCCCACCTTGCCCTAGTTGAGGTGTAACTCCGTCTAGGAGAAGGGGGTACCCGGGGTAGAAGCCAGATAGGCGCAAGGTCTAGATGGCGCTGGACACACGCTGTGAGGGAAAGAAGGGGACACTATTAGCGTTCTGCACGTTCCTTCTCCTTCCTCATTTCTGTGTCGTGCTTATGAGACCCTGGTTTACCTGGTGTGAGGGCGTGCGAGTAACTGGCCTCCGCTGTCTGGTCAAAATCAAGAGAAACAAAAACTAGCGCTCCTGCGCAAATTATAACATGCCCAATCCAGCTAGGTCAGAGCAGGAACCAAAATAATGAGAACCAAAACCAGCGCTCCTGCGCAAATTATAACATGCCCAATCCAGCTAGGTCAGAGCAGGAACCAAAATAATGAGAACCAAAACCAGCGCTCCTGCGCAAATAATAAAGAGGGTAAGAACCCCCGTTCCACTGCACTTTTCTGGTGCGCCGTGGAAAGCAATGCGTTTCCGGGCTGAGACGGCAAGGACCGCCGTTATCCGAACCTTGAAGCGCCTTTGGTTGAAGACAGTACCTGTATCGTGGTTGTCCGCAGCCGCGTCCTTCCGTCGGCGGTACTCGTCTTCTCCTTCCGTGGCGATGACCTGAATTCAAAGCGGTCAGTAGCCAGAGTTCCCGGCTATTATGCGCGACCAACCGGAAGTGAGTCTTTCGGACTTCCGTTGTCGTCCCGCAAGAACTAGACCGCTAACCTTCCTTCTCGAGTGGCGGGCGGCTCGCGGAACCATGACACCTTGTGATAGAGTGGCAGACCTCCTCTCCCCCTAATATAACCTTTCATACACACATTCAAAAATAGAAACTAAAATTTTCAAAACAATGGACATACCAATATCAGTTACAACAACCTATTCAGTAATTCTAAGATCCACAAACACATCCACTCATTCACCAACAGTCCTATACAGTCACTCATACATGTACTCACTCATCATATGTACTCATACACCTATACATCCTGTTACACAACGCCACTCATCCATAGAGTTACTCACACACATAGTCACTCATGCTAATAAAGAATCAATCATCCATTTACTTGCATATACAGTTATACACACACCACCACACTTACTTCTACAGAAACTTACACATACTTAGTCTTTTAAACAATCACTTATAGAAACACATACTTATTCATACAGGAACTCTTTCAATCTCTCACTCTCACATATACTAACTTATATACACCAATAGTCACATATACTAGTTTAAAACATATGTAGTTATTCATAAAGACACTATTGAGACAGTCATTCACTCACTAACACACCCATGCACACACTCATCCACCCATACAGTCCTGCACATATGCTGTCTTCAACACATACAAACAGTGAGTCACTCATTCATGCACCTATGCACTACGTAATACCCCCAACGAACCAGACAGAAACTCAGACACTCATACTGATACTCAAAAAACCAACTAATAACCTATATAGACACTCATGTAGCTACTCACCAACCCATGCATCCACTTATACACAAAGTGAGAGACTGATACAGATATTTACACATTTAAACATTACTCACTAAGCCATGTATTCACTAAGATATACTTAATCAGTCAGTTATACAATCAATTTTTCAAAAACAAATCATCCATTTAGACACTTATATACCCATTTATTCTTCCATCGACCTTGAGATATACATATATAAAACATATGTAATTTTCAGAAAAACACACATTCACTGGATGATGTCATCAGTGATGTCATTTGAGATGTCATCAGTGAGGTCATGAGTGATGTCACTGACCATGTCATGAGTGATGTAATATGTGACGTCATCAGCAGTGCATTGCGGGCGCGTGAGTTATAGTTAGCTGAACTAACTATAACGGGGGAATTTCAATGGTTTTGTACGAGTGAAAAGTCCAGCTAACTATAACGCCCCTGAAACCTATGGATTTTTCAGTGAATTTCTAAGGTTTTTTAAATGCTAATTCCTAACTATAACGTGCCTGAAACCTATGGTTTTTTCAGTGAATATGTATATATATATATACACACACACAATTGCACGGCACCCCTTAATCTCCAAACGGCGAAAATGAATACTCAAACTCCTCTTACTTGTGCGATAAGACTTTTTATTCCTCTCTCATCATAGTCATGACTTGTTTTGGCCGGTAAAATGGCCTTGATCACATGCCAGGTAGTTATAGTTAGGACCTAGTTTCCATTGGAAAAGCGTTTTTTCTTTTGCCAATATCTTTGCCGCCGTTTGACAAATCTTCACAAACGCGTTTTCCCCATGTTAATTTCCGTAGGAAAAATTGAAACAGGCTACAGCCCGAACTGCTGAACGGAATTACACCAAATTTGGCAACAAGGTAGCTCTTGGTTCAGAAAGTGACCTTTTTTTAAATGGTGTAAATTTGTTTGGTAGTTCCTGAGAAATTAAAAAAAGGAAAATATCATTATCGATATCCAATGTCCCCGTGGCGGGCACCCTGGGACATTGCAGGAGCAGGCCCGGGGGGGTGGCGGTCCCCAGGGCCATCAAGGGCTCCAGGAGGGGGGCTGCGTGGCCCCCTCCCTAAATTTGCATAGCCCCAGGAGGTGGTGGTCCCCGGGTCTTGGGGGGGCCCACGAGACCCCCACTAATTAATTAAAGAAGCCCAGGGAAGGTGGCGATCCCCGGACGCAGCGGGGCTTATATATTTATATAAGGTTGCTCACAGAGGAAGTGCCCACACAGGTAAGTCTGGCACCAATTCTTTAACGGAGGTTGCAATGCGGGAACACAGAAAATGCCACACTGAAAATGCACAGTCCAGCCCGAGGCGTTTAGTGCTTCATAGCTCTTCCTCATGGGCTATGGGCTTCACGATAAAGGCAGGCAACGGCCACTTTCCAGCACCTATTTATCCTCTACATCCCGCCTCAGTGGGCGTGGCCACATTTTCAGCGTGGCCTGTTTGTTGTTGTAGTGCTTTCTTATTTCTCCAGTGAGTCGCCGTGCCATTTCTTTGATAAAATATCAATAAATGTTCCAAGTGGGTTGAGGTGCACAGTCATGCCACCTTGCATGCGCCTTCATACCTTCAAAAGAGGCCCCTGTCCCAGGCAATCATGCTGACTGACATCACAGCTGGGATGCTTGGACACAGCTGGGCTTCTCCCTCGGCTTAGGCTAAGCCGCTTCCATCCAAACAAAAGGTTGCCCACAGAGGAAGGGCCCACACAGGTAAGTCTGGCACCAATTCTTTAAAGGAGGTTGCAATGCGGGAACACAGAAAATGCCATGCTGAAAGTGCACAGTTGAGCCCGACACGTTTTGTGCTTCATAGCACTCACTCATGGGCTATGGGCTTCACGATAAAAGCAGGCAACGGCCATTTTCCAGCTCCTATTTATCCTCTACATCCCGCCTCAGTGGGTGTGGCCACATTTTCAGCATGGCCTCTTGGTTGTTGTAGTACTTTTTTATTTCCCGAATGAGTCGCCACGGCCATTTCTTTGCTATGAAATGTCAATAAATATCCCAAGTGGGTTGTGGTGCACAGTCATGCCACCTCGCATGCACCTTCATACCTCCATAAGCGGCTCCTGTCCTAGGCAATCTCGCCAACTGGCGTCACAGCGTGGCTGCTTGGACGCAGCGGGGCTCCTCCCGCGGCTTAGGCTAAGCCGCTTCTATCCAAACAAAAGGTTGCCCCCAAAGGAAGGGCCCACACAGGTAGGTCTGGAACCAATTCTTTAATGGAGGTTGTAAAGCGGGAACACAGAAAATGCCACACTGAAAGTGCACAGTCCAGCCCAGCGCCTTTCGTGCTTCATAGCACTTCTTCGTGGGCTATGGGCTTCACGATAAAGGCAGGCAATGGCTATTTTCCAGCACATATTTATCCTGTACATCCCGCCTCAGGGGGCGTGGCCACATTTTCAGCGTGGCCTGCTCGTCGTTGTAGTGCTTTCTTATTTCTCCAGTGAGTCGCCGTGCCATTTGTTTATTATAAAATGTCAATAAATGTCCCAAGGGGCTTGCGATGGACAGTCATGTCACCTCACATGCACCTTCATATCTCCATAAGCGGCTCCTGTCTGAGGCAATCATGCCAACTGGCGTCACAGTGGGGCTGCTTGGACGCAGCGGGGATCCTCCCGCGGCTTAGGCTAAGCCGCTTCTATGCAAACAAATGGTTGCCCACAGAGGAAGGGCCCACACAGGTAAGTCTGGCACCAATTGTTTAATGGAGGTTGCAATGTGGAAGCACAGAAATAGCCACACTGAAAGTGCAGAGTCCAGCCCGACGCGTTTCATGCTTCATACCACTTCCTCATGGGCTATGGGCTTCACGATAAAGGAAGGCTACGGCCATTTTCCTGCACCTATTTATGCTCTACATCCCGCCTCAGTTGGCGTGGCCACATTTTCAGCTTGGCCTGTTGGTTGTTGTAGTGCTTTCTTATTTCTACAGTGAGTCGCCTTGTCATTTCTTTACTGTAAAATGTCAATGAATGTGCAAAGTGCATTGCGGTGCACAGTCATGCCATCTTGCATGCACCTTCATATCTCCATAAGCGGCTCCTGTTCCAGGCAATCACGCTAACTGCCGTCACAGTGGGGCTGCTTGGACGCAGCGGGGCTCCTCCCATAGCTTTGGCTAAGCTGCTTCTATCCAAACAAAAGTGTGCCCCCAGAGGAAGGGCCCACACAGGTAAGTCTGTCACCAATTCTTTAATGGTGGTTGCAATGCAGAACACAGAAAATGCCACGCTGAAAGTGCATAGTCCAGCACAACGCGTTTCGTGCTTCATAGCACTTCCTCATGGGCTATGGGCTTCACGATAAAAGGCAGGCAATGGCCATTTACCAGCAACTATTTATCCTCTACATCCCGCCTCAGTGGGCGTGGCCACATTTTCAACGTGGCCTGTTGGTTGTTGTAGTGCTTTCTTAGTTCTCCAGCGAGTTGCCGTGCGATTTCTTTAATGTATAATGTCAATAAACGTCCCAAGTGGGTTGAGGTGCAAAGTCATGCCACCTCGCATGCACCTTCATACCTCCATAAGCTGCTCCTGTTCCAGGCAATCACGCCAACTGGCGTCACAGCGGGACTGCTTCGACGCAGCGGGTCTCCTCCTGCGGCTTAGTGTAAGCCGTTTCTATCCAAACAAAAGGATGTCCACAGAGGAAGGGCCCACACAGGTAAGTCTGGCACCAATTCTTTTAATGGAGGTTGCAATGCGGGAAAACAGAAAATGCCACGCTGAAAGTGCACAATCCAGCCCGACGCGTTTCTTGCTTCATACCACTTCCGCATGGGCTATGGTCTTCACAATAAAGTAGGCTACGTCCATTTTGCAGCACCTATTTATCCTTTACATCCCGCCTCAGTGGGCGTGGCCACATTTTCAGCTTAGCCTGTTGGTTGTTGTAGTGCTTTCTTATTTCTCCAATGAGTCACCTTCCCATTACTGTACTGTAAAATGTCAATAAATGTCCAAAGTGCGTTACGGTGCAGAGTCATGCCATCTCGCGTGTACCTTCATACCTCCATAAGCGGCTCCCCAGGCAATCACGCCAATTGGCGTCACAGCGGGGCTGCTTGAACACAGCGGTTGTCCTCCCACGGCTTAGGGTAAGCCGCTTCTATCCAAACAAAAGGTAGCCCACAGAGGAAGGGCCCACGCAGGTAAGTCTGTCACCAATTCTTTAATGGAGTTTGCATTGTGGCAACACAGAAAATGCCATGCTGAACGTGCAAAGTCCAGCCTGTCGCTTTTCATGCTTCATAGCACTTCCTCATGGGCTATGGGCTTAACGATAAAGGTAGGCAACGGCCATTTTCCAGCACCTATTTATCATCTACATTCCGCCTCAGTGGGCATGGCCACATTTTCAGCGTGGCCTGTTGGTTGTTGAGTGCTTTCTCATTTCTCCAGTGAGTCGCCGTGCCATTTCTTTACTGTAAAATGTCAATAAATGTCGCAAGTGGGTTGCGGTGAACAGTCATGCCACCTCGCCTGTGCCTTCATACCTCCATAAGCGGCTCCCCAGGCAATCACGCCAACTGGCGTCATAGCTGGGCTGCTTGGACGCAGCGGGGCTCCTCCCGCGGCTTAGGATAAGCCTCTTCTATCCAAACAAAAGGTTGCAAACTGAGGAAGGGCACACACAGGTAAGTCTACCACCAATTCTTTAATGGAGGTTGCAGTGCAGAACACAAAAAATGCCACGCTGAAAGTGCACAGTCCAGCCCAACGCGTTTCGTGCTTCATAGCTCTTCCATATGGGCTATGGGCTTCACGGTAAAGGCAGGCACCGGCCATTTTCCAGCATATATGATCCTCTACATCCCGCCTCAGTGGGCGTGGCCACATTTTCAGCGTGGCCTGTTGGTTGTTGTAGTGCTTTCTTATTTCTCTAGTGAGTCACCGTGCCATTTTTTAACTATGAAATGTCAATAAATGTCCCAAGTGGGTTGCGGTGCACAGTATGCCACCTCGCATGCACCTTCATACCTCCATAAGCGGCTCCTGTCCCTGGCAATCATGCCAAATGGCGTCACAGCGGGGCTGCTTGGACGGAGCGGGGTTCACCCGTGGCTTAGGATAAGCCTCTTCTATCCAAACAAAAGTTGCCCACAAAGGATGGGCCCACACAGGTAAGTCTGGCACCATTTCTTTAATGGAGGTTGCAATGTGGGAACACAGAAAATTCCACGATGAAAGTGCACAGTCCAGTCCAACATGTTTCGTGCTTCATAGAACTTCCTTTTGGGCTATGGGCTTCACGATAAAGGTAGGCAATAGCCATTTTCCAGCACCTATATATCGTCTACATCCTGCCTCAGGGGTGCGTGGCCACATTTTCAGCGTGGCCTGTTGGTTGTTGTAGAGTTTTCTTATTTCTCTAGTGAGTCGCCATGCCATTTCTTTACTGTAAAATGTCAATAAATGTCCCAAGTGGGTTGAGCTGCACAGTCATGCCACCTTGCATGCACCTTCATACCTTCATAAGTGGCACCTGTCCTAGGCAATCACGCCAACTGGCGTCACAGCGGGGCTGCTTGGACACAGCGGGGCTCCTCCCGCGGCTTAGGCTTAGCCACTTCTATCCAAACAAGCGGTTGCCCACAGAGGAAGGGCCCACACAGGTAAGTCTGGCACCTATTCTTTAATAGAGGTTGCAATGTGGGAACCCAGAAAATGCCACTCTGAAAGTGCACAGTCCAGCCCGACGCGTTTCGTGCTTTATAGCACTTCCTCTTGGGCTATGGGGTTCACGATAAAGGTAGGCAATAGCCCTTTTCCAGCACCTATTTATCCTCTATATCCCGCCTCAGGGGGCGTGGCCACATTTTCAGCTTGGCCTGTTGGTTGTTGTAGTGCTTTATATTTCTCCAGTGAGTCGCCGTGCCTTTTCTTTACTGTAAAATGTCAATAGATGTCCCAAGTGAGTTGAGCTGCACAGTCATGCCACCTCGTATGCACCTTCATACCTCCATAAGCGGCTACTGTCCCAGGCAATCACGCCAACTGGCGTCACAGCGTGGCTGCTTGGACGCAGTGGGGCTCTTCCCGCGGCTTTGGCTAAACTGCTTCTATCCAAATAAAAGGTTGCCCCCAGAGGAAGGGCCCACACAGGTAAGTCTGGCACCAATTCTTTAATGGAGGTTGCAATGCGGGAACACAGAAAATGCCACGCTGAAAATGCACAGTCCAGCACGACGCGTTTCGTGCTTCGTAGCACTTCCTCATGGGCTATGGGCTTCACGATAAAGGCAGGCAACTGCCATTTTCCAGCACCTATTTATCCTCTACATCCTGCCTCAGTGGGCGTGGCTACATTTACAGCATGGCCTGTTGGTTGTTGTAGTGCTTTCTTATTTCTCCAGTGAGTCTCCGTGCCATTTCTTTACTAAAAAATGTCAATTATTGTCCCAAGTGGGTTGGGGGGCACAGTCATGCCACCTCGCATGCACCTTCATACCTCCATAAGTGGCTCCTGTCCCAGACATTCACGCCAACTGGCGTCACAGTGGGGCTGCTTGGACGCAGCGGGGCTCCTCACACGGCTTAGGCTAAGCCTCTTCTATCCAAACAAAAGGTTGCCCAAAGATGAAGGACCCACGCAGGCAAGTTTGTCACCAATTCTTTAATGGAGGTTGCAATGCTGAAACACAGAATATGCCACGCTGAAAGTGCACAATCCAGCCCGACGCTTTTCGTGCTTCATAGCAATTCCTCATGGGCCATGGGCTTCACGATAAAGGCAGGCAACGGCCATTTTCCAGCAACTATTTATTCTCTACATCCTGCCTCAGTGGGTGTGGCCACATTTTCAGCGTGGCCTGTTGGTGGTTGTAGTGCTTTGTTATTTCTCCAGTGAGTCACCGTGCCATTTCTTTACTGTAAAATGTCAATAAATGTCGCAAGTGGGTTGCGGTGGACAGTCAAGCCACCTCGCATGTACCTTTATACCTCGATAAGCGGCTCTTGTCCCAGGCAATCACGCTAACTGGCGTCACAGCGGGGCTGCTTGGACACAGCGGGGTTCACCCGCGGCTTAAGATAAGCCACTTCTATCCAAACAAAAGGTTGCCCACAAAGGAAGGGCCCACACAGGTAAGTCTGGCACCAATTCTTTAATGGAAGTTGCAATGCGGTAACACAGAAAATGCTACGCTGAAAGTGCACAGTCCAGCACGACGCGTTTCGTGCTTCGTAGCACTTCCTCATGGGCTATGGGCTTCACGATAAAGGCAGGCAACGGCCATTTTCCAGCACCTATTTATCCTCTACATCCTGCCTCAGTGGGCGTGGCTACATTTACAGCATGGCCTGTTGGTTGTTGTAGTGCTTTCTTATTTCTCCAGTGAGTCTCCGTGCCATTTCTTTACTAAAAAATGTCAATTATTGTCCCAAGTGGGTTGGGGGGCACAGTCATGCCACCTCGCATGCACCTTCATACCTCCATAAGTGGCTTCTGTCCCAGACATTCACGCCAACTGGCGTCACAGTGGGGCTGCTTGGACGCAGCGGGGCTCCTCACACGGCTTAGGCTAAGCCTCTTCTATCCAAACAAAAGGTTGCCCAAAGAGGAAGGACCCACGCAGACAAGTTTGTCACCAATTCTTTAATGGAGGTTGCAATGCTGAAACACAGAATATGCCACGCTGAAAGTGCACAATCCAGCCCGAAGCTTTTCGTGCTTCATAGCAATTCCTCATGGGCCATGGGCTTCACGATAAAGGCAGGCAACGGCCATTTTCCAGCAACTATTTATTCTCTACATCCTGCCTCAGTGGGTGTGGCCACATTTTCAGCGTGGCCTGTTGGTGGTTGTAGTGCTTTGTTATTTCTCCAGTGAGTCACCGTGCCATTTCTTTACTGTAAAATGTCAATAAATGTCGCAAGTGGGTTGCGGTGGACAGTCAAGCCACCTCGCATGTACCTTTATACCTCGATAAGCGGCTCCTGTCCCAGGCAATCACGCTAACTGGCGTCACAGCGGGGCTGCTTGGACGCAGCGGGGTTCACCCGCGGCTTAAGATAAGCCACTTCTATCCAAACAAAAGGTTGCCCACCAAGGAAGGGCCCACACAGGTAAGTCTGGCACCAATTCTTTAATGGAAGTTGCAATGCGGTAACACAGAAAATGCCACGCTGAAAGTGCACAGTCCAGCCTTACGCGCTTCTTGATTCATGGCACTTCGTCATGGGTTATGGGCTTCACAATAAAGGCAGGCAACGGTCATTTTCCAGCACCTATTTATTCTCTACATCCCGCCTCAGTGGGCGTGGCCACATTTTAAGCATGGCGTGTTGGTTGTTGTAGTGCTTTCTTATTTCTCCAGTGAGTCTCCGTGCCATTTATTTACTATAAAATGTGAATAAATGTCCTAATTGGGTTGGGGGGCACAGTCATGCCAACTTGCATTCACCTTCATACCTCCATAATCGGCTCCCGTCCCAGGCAATCACGCCAACTGGCGTCGCAGCGTGGCTGCTTGTACGCAGCGGGACTCCTCACGCAGCTTTGGCTAAGCTGCTTCTATCCAAACAAAAGGTTGCCCCCAGAGGAAGGGCCCACACAGGTAAGTCTGGCACCAATTCTTTAATGGAGGTTGCAATACAGAACACAGAAAATGCCACGCTGAAAGTGCACAGTCCTGCACAACACATTTCGTGCTTCATAGCACTTTCTCATGGGGTATGTTCTTTACGATAAAGGTAGGCAACGGCCATTTTCCAGCACCTATTAATCCTCTACATCCCGCCTCAGTGGGCGTGGCCATATTTTCATCGTGGCCTCTTGGTTGTTGTAGTGCTTTCGTATTTCTCCAGTGCGTTGCCGTGCGATTTCTTTACTGTAAAAGGTCAATAAATGTCCCAAGTGGGTTGAGGTGTATAGTCATGCCACCTCGCGTACACCTTCATACCTCCATAAGCGGCTACTGTCCCAGGCAATCACGCCAACTGGCGTCACAGCGTGGCTGCTTGGACGCAGTGGGGCTCTTCCCGCGGCTTTGGCTAAACTGCTTCTATCCAAATAAAAGGTTGCCCCCAGAGGAAGGGCCCACACAGGTAAGTCTGGCACCAATTCTTTAATGGAGGTTGCAATGCGGGAACACAGAAAATGCCACGCTGAAAATGCACAGTCCAGCCCGACGGGTATCGTGCTTTATAGCACTTCCTCATGGGCTATGGGCTTCATGATAAAGGCAGGCAATGCCCATTTTCCAGCACCTATTTATCCTCTAGATGCCACCTCACTGGGCGTGACCACATTTTCAGCTTGGCCTGTTGGTTGTTGTAGTGCTTTCTTATTTCTCCAGTGAGTCGCCTTCCCATTTCTTTACTGTAAAATGTCAATAAATGTCCAAAGTGCGTTGCCGTGCACAGTCATGCCATCTCGCATGCACCTTCATACCTCCATAAGCGGCTCCCCAGGCAATCACGCCAACTGGCGTCACAGCGGGGCTGCTTGGATGCAGCGTTTCGCCTCCCACGGCTTAGGCTAAGCCGCTTCTATCCAAACAAAAGGTTGCCCACACAGGAAGGGCCCACGCAGGTAAGTCTGTCACCAATTTTTTAATGGAGGTTGCAATGTGGGAACACAGAAAATGCCAAGCTGAAAGTGCACAGTCCAGCCCGACGTGTGTCATGCTTCATAGCACTTCCTCATGGGCTATGGGCTTCACGATAAAGGCAGGCAACGGCCATTTTCCAGCACCTATTTATCCTCTACATTCTGCCTCAGTGGGCATGGCCACATTTTCAGCGTGGCCTGTTGGTTGTTGTAGTGCTTTCTTATTTCTCTAGTGAGTCACCGTGCCATTTCTTTACTATGAAATGTCAATAAATGTTCCAAGTGGGTTGCGGTGCACAGTTATGCCACCTTGCATGCACCTTCATACCTCCATAAGCATCTCCTGTCCCTGGCAATCACGCCAACTGGCGTCACAGCGTGGCTGCCTGGACTCAGCAGAGCTCACCTGCGGCTTTGGCTAAGCCGCCTCTATCCAAACAAAAGGTTGCCCACAGAGGAGGGGCCGACACAGGTAAGTCTGGAACCAATTGTTTAATGAAGGTTGCAATGCGGGAACCCAGAAAATGCCACGCTGAAAGTTCACAGTCCGGCCCGACGCGTTTCGTGCTTCATAGCACTTCCTCATGGACTATGGGGTTCACGATAAAGGCAGGCAACGGCCATTTTCCAGCACCTATTTATCCTCTACATTTCGCCTCAGTGGCCATGTGTGAGAAGTTGGCCTGGTATATGATGCTCACTAGTTAAAGTGATCACCTTGTACCATGCCAAGCAACCCTTATGGTGTGGTTGTAAGTCAACCTTTTCGGACTAGCTGCCCTAGTGGTAGCGTAGGCTAAGCAGTCTTTGAGGCTAAACTCGTGAAGCGTGTTAAGCCAGCTGTTTTACCAAATGCAACCCCCTTTTATACCAATGAAAGGACACCACAGAGATATATATTCAAAATATATATGTATTTATTTCTCAAAGTAACCCCTAGTCTCTTTATGAGCACAGGAGCACAAATCGTCAAACAAGATTACAGTAGAATACACAGAAGTTGCACTTTATATGGATAGGCCCTGGTGGCCGCTCAAACCATATACTAAAATAGTGGTATAAGTACCACGAACAGAAAAGGGAAAAGGCCTAGGGCCTCTAGAATCGCTGGGCCTACAAGGAGCTAACTTCAGTTAGTGACCAGGAGGTCCACGGGTGGCGTGTGCAGAGCAAATAGTCACACGCGTGCTCCCATAGGTTTCAATGGGTGCGTAAAAAGTACAAAGTTACTGCAAAGAGGATCTTCCGGATGGACTAGGAACTCAAGATTTGGAACACAGGCACTAGAGATGTAATACTACACTTGGGCACAGGAGTGCCAGCTTTACCTCACCCACAGGAAGCGGGTGCATAGGCCTCGAAGTGCGTCGGGTTTCTTCTATCTGTTCCGTGGAGCCTGTGGACAAAGATGCTGCAGGCGGTCGGTCCGGGAGAGATGCGGTGGATCCAAGAGTGGATCGGAGATGTTGAAGACCTGTAAGCAGAGGGGACAGTGTTCACAGTCACTAGCCAGTGACCAGCGTGGCACCAGGTGGGTACCAGGCAATGTCGGGTGCAAACAGGAAGAAAGGTGTAGCTTGTCTCTGCAGCCACGTGGTCCCTGGAGGTCGACGACGTCCAGGAGTCGGTTCACGAGCTGTCCCACGCAGGCTCTCGCTGTCGGCGGTGTCGGCGACTTGATCGAAGCAAACAAGCCTTGGCAAAAGCAATTGTTGTGGAGAACAAGATAAGCTGATTGTTCTGACCAGCAAGGTCAGAGGGACTGCTCCTTTGGAGGGGAGCAAGGGTCAGTCTGGAGCAACCAGACCAGCGGTGTGCTTCTTGAAGTTCGTCGCCAAGATGGCTACTAGCCAGCGGGCCAGCAACCGGTTAGGCGCATTGAGTGGCAAAATGCAGAAGGGCCCCACGCAGATCGTGGAGATGCTGGAGGGCTCACCTTTGGTGCAGATGCTGCTCGAGGGTTGGGCTTCTCAGATCCCAAAGCACAACTTGGAGGGAGCCTCGGTTGTTGCGCTTGCAGCTTGTCGGCGTCATTCCAAGATGGCTGGCTCCACGTGTCTTGGTGCCTCCACGGGTCTCCTCTTTTCAGGGACTGTGGATCGGGCGGTGAGAGGTCTGGAGGTCCAGGTCTTGTCAGTCTCTGGGCTCGGGCTCCGGCGGGAGGCGGCGGCAAAGCAGACGTTGATTCGCTGGATGGTGCTTGCGTTAGCAAGGTGGTCACTCCCTGACCACAGGGGAGATTTCCTTCAGTCTTCTGTGCAGCAGAATGTCGAAGTTCCCGTCTTCTTCTTAGTTTCAAGTTGATTCCAGGATGTCTGAAGTCTTAGGACACAGCTTCTACCTTTAAGCGGATTCTAGGGGCCGGACTACCTGCTAGGTCCCTCCCTATGGGTGGGACCAGGAAGGGGGTGGTTACACCCCCAATCCTTTGTCCAGCTCGCCCCAGGCCCGGGACTGGTGTGCCCCAGGACCGGTTTGAACTGGCATATGCACCGAGGCTCCTTGTGAGCCACAGGCATGTCTGGTTTCTTTCAAGCCCTACCTGACCAATACACAAAATCCTGTCTGGGGTGGTGCATGCACCTCCCCTGGCAGGAAACCCTTTGTCCACACCTCCCAAGCTGGAAGGACTCCCAGCAGCAGGAGGGCAGACTTGTGTCTGTGGTGGCAGCATCCATTTTGTGGAGCTGAGGCTATGTCTGATTTTACCCGGGTTTCAGGTACTGTACATGTCGTGTCCCTCTAGAAGGGTGGAATGCTAACCCCGTCGCCAGAATTGGCGAGGGGTTAGTATTCCAATTCGTATGACACCTTACTCGACATGTTTTGATAAAGCCAAACCAAAGATAGCATTTAACCGCGAGGTTCATAATGCACTTAAGAGTATATGGTATGACGATATCTGGAAACAGTAGAAGGAAGTTGTTCCGACCACTGCAGACAGGCTCAGCTCATGCCAGAGCACCATCTCACATGGAACCAAGCACTCTGCCTTCAGGAGTGTTAAGGCCTGCCATAGGAGTGACTTATAGGTTACCAGGTGTCCCATTTAAGGTTAGGTATAGGTATACTACACCTAAGTAAGAGGTGATTACACCAACTTACCCCAGCTGAGTGATCAGCCAGTTGTGTCAGATTGTTAGGCCAAGCCTGGGGTGGCATAATACATGCTTCAGCCCCTGGCAGGCCTTGGGTACACCAATGCCCTGGGTACCTAGTGTACACTGGTACAGGGGCTGACAGGGTGATCCACTTCCAATTGGTTATGCACCTAGGGTGCATAGTGTAAATTTAGTAGAGAGAACAGCAGGCTGGGGGTCTGATTGGCAGGCCCACATTCTCAATATGTCAAAAACCAGTGAAGCAAAAAGCAAAAATTTGGGGTGACCATAGGATAGCAGACCCTACTCTCCTACTCAACCCCCCCCCAAACGCAGGGACATTAAACTAGCCTTGACCAGTCTCGTCTTCATGTCCTAAGTGGAAGTACCTGGAGAGACCATCTGCATTCCCATGGTCAGTACCTGGCCGGTGCTCCACTGTAAAGTCCATCCCCTGTAGGGAAATGGACCACCTAAGCAGTTTGGGGTTTTCACCCTTCATCTGATTTAGCCACAAGAGGGGCTTATGGTCGGTCTGAATCTTGAAGTGAGTGCCAAACAAGTATGGCCTCAGCTTCTTCAGGGCCCACACCACAGCAAAGGCCTCCCTCTCAATAGCTGACCAATTCTTCTCTCTGGGGGTCAACCTTCTGCTAATAAAAGCAATGGGTTGGTCTTGACCATCTACATTAAGTTGTGACAGCACAGCTCCCACACCCAACTCAGAAGCATCTGTTTGGACAATAAACTCTTTGGAGTGGTCAGGACTTTTCAGGATAGGTGCAGAGCACATGGCCTCCTTCAGGTCATCAAATGCCTTTTGACAGCTTACTGTCCACTGAACCTTTTTGGGCATCTTCTTGGATGTCAGATCATTAAGAGGAGTCACAATGGACCCATAGTTCTTAACAAACTTCCTGTAGTACCCAGTCAAGCCCAAGAAAGCTCGAACTTGAGTCTGGGTGGTTGGAGGAGACCAGTCCTTGATGGATTGTATCTTACTCTCCAGTGGTTGAACTTGGCCTCCACCTACAAGGTGGCCCAAATATACAACCTTACTCTGCCCTATCTGGCACTTAGTAGCCTTGATAGTGAGGCCTGCCCTTTGCAGGGCCTCGAGAGCCTTCTTCAGGTGGATCAGGTGATCCTCCCAGGTGGAGCTAAAGACAGCAATGTCATCAAGATATGCTGCACAAAAGTCATCCAACCCAGTAAGGACTTGGTTCACCAGCCTTTGGAAGGTGGCAGGTGCATTCTTCAGACCAAAGGGCATCACCACAAACTGATAATGCCCACCTGGGGTTGAGAATGCTGTTTTGGCCTTAGACTCCTCAGCTAATCTGATTTGCCAATAGCCAGCTGTCAAGTCAAATGTGCTCAAAAACTTAGCAGAAGCTAGTTTGTCTATGAGCTCATCTGCCCTTGGAATAGGGTGTGCATCTGTCCTGGTGACAGCATTGAGACCCCTGTAGTCCACACAGAACCTCATCTCTCTCTTGCCATCTTTGGTGTGAGGTTTGGGGACCAGAACCACTGGGCTAGCCCAGGGGCTCTCTGAGGGTTCAATGACACCTAATTCCAGCATTTTATGTACCTCAGCCTTTATACAGTCCCTGACGTGGTCAGGTTGTCTGTAGAGCTTGTTCTTTACAGGCAGACTGTCACCAGTGTCCACCACATGGGTACACCAGTCAGTTTGGCTAGGTATTAGGGAAAACAGATGTTGAAATGATTGTAGAACTTGTCTACATTCAGTCTGCTGATGGGCAGTGTGGTTGCCTCCAAGGGTCACTCCTTCAACTGAGCCATCTTCAGGGTTCTGAGACAACAGGTCTGGGAGAGGGTCACTCTCTTCCTCCTGTCCCTCATCTGTAGCCATGAGCAAGCCCATGTCTGCCCTGTCAACATATGCTTTTAACCTGTTAACATGGAGTACCCTGTGGGGACTCCTGGGAGTTCCTAGGTCCACCAAGTAGGTGACCTCTCCCTTCTTTTCCAGGATTGTATGGGGTCCAGACCATTTGTCTTGGCGTGCTGCTGGGGCCACTGGCTCCAACACCCATACCTTCTGTCCTGGCTGAAACTCAACCAAGACAGCCTTTTGGTCATGCCAAGCTTTCTGTAAGGCCTGGCTTGCCTCAAGGTTTTTGGATGCCTTCTCCATATACTCAGCCATCCTGGAGCGGAGACCAAGTACATAGTCCACTATGTCTTGTTTAGGCTTTTTGAGAGGTAACTCCCATCCTTCCTTCACTAAACACAGTGGGCCTCTTACAGGGTGCCCAAACAACAATTCAAAGGGGCTGTAGCCAACTCCTTTTTGTGGGACCTCTCTGTAAGCAAACAGAAGGCAGGGTAGAAGGATGTCCCATCTTCGCCTGAGCTTTTCAGGTAATCCTTTGATCATACCCTTTAGGGTCTTGTTGAATCTCTCAACAAGCCCATTTCATTGTGGGTGATAAGGGGTGGTGAACTTGTAGTTGACACCACATTCCTTCCACATAGCTGTCAAGTATCCTGACATGAAGTTGGTACCTCTGTCAGAAACTACCTCCTTAGGAAACCCCACTCTGGAGAATACTCCCAGCAGGGCCCTGGCCACAACAGGTGCTGTAGTGGTCCTAAGGGGAATTGCCTCTGGATACCTGGTGGCATGATCCACTACCACCAGTATAAATCTGTTCCCAGATGCAGTGGGAGGATCCATGGGACTCACTATATCTATTCCCACTCTTTCAAAGGGGACCCCCACCACAGGTAGTGGTATTAGGGGGGCCTTTGTTGTGCCACCTGATTTGCCACTGGCTTGGCAGGTCACACAGGAGCGACAAAACTCCTTTGTATCTTCATTCATGTGAGGCCAGTGAAAGTGAGGGACAAGCCTGTCCCAAGTCTTGTTCTGGCCTAAGTGTCCTGCTAAAGGAATATCATGGGCCAAGGTAAGAAGGAAGCCCCTAAATTGCAGAGGTATAACCAACCTCCTGGTAGCACCAGGCTTGGGGTCTCTAGCCTCTGAATAAAGGAGCCCTTCATCCCAATACACTTTATGGGTACCTTGAGCATTCCCAGCAGCCTCAGCAGCAGCCAGCTGTCTGAGGGGTTCAAGAGAGGGACAGGATAACTGAGCCTGCCTCAAGTCAGCCCTTGAAGGTCCCCCTGTCCCCAGAAACTCAACCTGATCAGGTTCAAGCTCTTCAGGGACAGTTCCTTCAGGGTCCTCTAGATCAGCTTCCTGGGAAGGCTGATCATCACTCTGAGGCAGGGGGGAAGGCACAGCCTTAACCCTCCTGTTCTTCTTCTTGGTAGGTGCTTGGTCCATTGTTCCAGGATCCAAGACCTGAGGTTCAGTGAGGCACTTTTTGGCCTGTGACCTGGTCACAGCAAGGACATGTGATGATATACCTAACATCTCTGCATGAGTCCTGTACTCCACTTCTGACCATAGAGAACTCTCTAGGTCATTGCCCAACAAACATTCTACTGGGAGGTCTGCACTAACCACAACCCTTTTGAGGCCAGTTACCCCTCCCCATGAGAAGTTAACAACTGCCACACTATGTGAAGTAGTGGCATTGCTGGCATTGGTCACCAGGTAATTCTCACCTGGTATGTACTGTCCAGGGTCCACAAAGCCTGGTGTCACCATAGTGACACTGGCACATGTGTCCCTGTAGGCTTGAGCCAATTTTTCGTTAATTAAAGGAGTCTGTACTTGCCCAGGTTACTGGGGCTCACAGTCAGGGACAAATCAATGTCCCCATCACAGATCAAGACTGCCTGTGTCAGGGTTCTGTCTAAGTCAGAATCTCCTTCAGTTCCCATAGTGATTCCCACTACACCCTTTGTCTGGGGACCAACACTGCTAACAGTAGTACTGGGAGCAGGTGCCTTAGGGGCAACAGTGTTGGGGGCTCCACCCTTCTTACAATCACTAGTCCAGTGAGTTGTATTCTTGCAATGATTGCACCAGGGTTTCTTTTGACCTTCTTTCTTCTTCCCTTTAGGCTGGGACCCACCCTCCTTAGCAGTAGTTTGGGGCCCTGTTGAAGACTTCTGGTCTTTAGATTTCTGATCTCCACCCTTTTGGTCTGTTTTCTTCTGATCACCCCCTTGGCCCTGGTTCTGGTTCTTTTGCTTAACCCTGGTTCTGACCCATTTGTCTGCCTTCTTTCCCAATTCTTGGGGAGAGGTCAGATCTGAGTCAACCAAGTGTTGATGCAGTTGCTGGTTTTGACAGTTATTTAAAATCTGTTCTCTCATCATCAAATTATACAATCCTGTAAAATCAGATACCTTACTTCCCAGCAACCAACCCTCCAAAGCCTTAGTGGCACATTCAATGTATTCAGACCAGTCCTGAGTCTGTGTCTTTTGGGTGTCTCTGAACATTAACCTGTACTGTTCAGTGGTTAAGCCTAACCCATCAACCAGAACACTCTTCAGGACTCTGTAGTTTCTGACATCCTCCTCCCTAACAGTGAGGAGTCTGTCTCTGCCTCTTCCTTCAAAGGAGAGCCAGAGGATTGCTGCCCACTGGTCTTCAGGAACCTGCTGTACTTTGCAGGCTCTCCCAAGAGCAGTTATCCATTTGTGGATATCATCCCCACTTTTGTAGGGGGGCACAACCTTAGACAGGTTCCTATTATCAAAGACCCTATCTTTGTCCTTAGGGACAATGCTGCCACCAGTGGGTATAGACCCACTCTCTCTAGGTTGCCTAGCCTTGTTCAGTTTCTCTTCCATCAGGGCTACCTTTAGCTCCTGTTTCCTGATCCTCAGCTGGGCTTCCTGCATTCTGGCCTCATGATCCCTCCTCTGAGGGGTGGTCATCCTTTTCCTGGAGTGACATTGAGAGCCTCTAGAGGCATGAGAAGCATTAGAGTCACCTGAGCGATTCCCTTGACTCCCAAGCCCCTGGTTAAGTCCACTGGGGAGATCCAATGGGATGATCCCATTGTCAGTCCCCAATAGCCTTAGTTTAGCTGGGCCAAGTATAACACTTGGCACTGGGCTATTTCTCCCTTCATCCTCACTACTTTCTGTATCAGTACCTTTATCACTCTCATCCTCTGTGGTATTATTGCCATCTAAGGGGTGACTATTGGAACTGGGTACCTCTGTAGCATCTTCAGAAGGGGGGCCTCCTGTTCCAGTCCCTAAGGGGCCTAACTGGGAAGCTTTCTTGAGCTCTCTCTGATTTTCATCATTTTGCAAGAGTTCTCTGAGCTCAGCAGAGGTAGGGTTCTTGGGCTGTTTAAGGCCTCTAAGAGTTGCCAAATGCCTGAGCTCATTCTGGTTAAGGGTAGCAAAGATGGATGGTGCCCTCTGGGGGTCACTCTCAACAGAGATAGGTACATTGGACCCCTCTGCCCCAGCCATTGCTCTTAAGTGTGGGTGGATGTGTTGCAATCTACCTACACTTGGGTTTACCTACTAAACCTATCTAGTAATTGTAGTCAGGGTGTGCTACTCCCTTTGCTCTACAACAACTAAGTTCAGTAGAACTTATGTATATCTAATCTTGTTTTATATGTACCTACAGGTACCTATGTGATCTTTCAATTGGTAACCAAGAGATTACAATGGTAAAACACAGCAAGCTCAAATCCAACCGCTGCTCACCAATGTGAGAAGTTGGCCTGGTATATGATGCTCACTAGTTAAAGTGATCACCTTGTACCATGCCAAGCAACCCTTATGGTGTGGTTGTAAGTCAACCTTTTCGGACTAGCTGCCCTAGTGGTAGCGTAGGCTAAGTAGTCTTTGAGGCTAAACTCGTGAAGCGTGTTAAGCCAGCTGTTTTACCAAATGCAACCCCCTTTTATACCAATGAAAGGACACCACACAGATATATATTCAAAATATATATGTATTTATTTCTCAAAGTAACCCCTAGTCTCTTTATGAGCACAGGAGCACAAATCGTCAAACAAGATTACAGTAGAATACACAGAAGTTGCACTTTATATGGATAGGCCCTGGTGGCCGCTCAAACCATATACTAAAATAGTGGTATAAGTACCACGAACAGAAAAGGGAAAAGGCCTAGGGCCTCTATAATCGCTGGGCCTACAAGGAGCTAACTTCAGTTAGTGACCTGGAGGTCCACGGGTGGCGTCACGGGTGGCGTGTGCAGAGCAAATATTCACACGCGTGCTCCCATAGGTTTCAATGGGTGCGTAAAAAGTACAAAGTTACTGCAAAGAGGATCTTCCGGATGGACTAGGAACTCAAGATTTGGAACACAGGCACTAGAGATGTAATACTACACTTGGGCACAGGAGTGCCAGCTTTACCTCACCCACAGGAAGCGGGTGCATAGGCCTCGAAGTGCGTCGGGTTTCTTCTATCTGTTCCGTGGAGCCTGTGGACAAAGATGCTGCAGGCGGTCGGTCCGGGAGAGATGCGGTGGATCCAAGAGTGGATCGGAGATGTTGAAGACCTGTAAGCAGAGGGGACAGTGTTCACAGTCACTAGCCAGTGACCAGCGTGGCACCAGGTGGGTACCAGGCAATGTCGGGTGCAAACAGGAAGAAAGGTGTAGCTTGTCTCTGCAGCCACGTGGTCCCTGGAGGTCGACGATGTCCAGGAGTCAGTTCAGGAGCTGTCCCACGCAGGCTCTCGCTGTCGGCGGTGTCGGCGACTTGATCGAAGCAAACAAGCCTTGGCAAAAGCAATTGTTGTGGAGAACAAGATAAGCTGATTGTTCTGACCAGCAAGGTCAGAGAGACTGCTCCTTTGGAGGGGAGCAAGGGCCAGTCTGGAGCAACCAGACCAGCGGTGTGTTTCTTGAAGTTCGTCGCCAAGATGGCTACTAGCCAGCGGGCCAGCAACCGGTTAGGCGCGTCGAGTGGCAAAATGCAGAAGGGCCCCACGCAGATCGTGGAGATGCTGGAGGGCTCACCTTTGGTGCAGATGCTGCTCGAGGGTTGGGCTTCTCAGATCCCAAAGCACAACTTGGAGGGAGCCTCGGTTGTTGCGCTTGCAGCTTGTCGTCGTCGTTCCAAGATGGCTGGCTTCACGTGTCTCGGTGCCTCCACGGGTCTCCTCTTTTCAGGGACTGTGGATCGGGTGGTGAGAGGTCTGGAGGTCCAGGTCTTGTCAGTCTCTGGGCTCGGGCTCCGGCGGGAGGCGGCGGCAAAGCAGGCGTTGATTCGCTGGATGGTGCTTGCGTTAGCAAGGTGGTCACTCCCTGACCACAGGGGAGATTTCCTTCAGTCTTCTGTGCAGCAGAATGTCGAAGTTCCCGTCTTCTTCTTAGTTTCAAGTTGATTCCAGGATGTCTGAAGTCTTAGGACACAGCTCCTACCTTTAAGCGGATTCTAGGGGCCGGACTACCTGCTAGGTCCCTCCCTATGGGTGGGACCAGGAAGGGGGTGGTTACACCCCCAATCCTTTGTCCAGCTCACCCCAGGCCCGGGACTGGTGTGCCCCAGGACCGGTTTGAACTGGCATATGCACCGAGGCTCCTTGTGAGCCACAGGCATGTCTGGTTTCTTTCAAGCCCTACCTGACCAATACACAAAATCCTGTCTGGGGTGGTGCATGCACCTCCCCTGGCAGGAAACCCTTTGTCCACACCTCCCAAGCTGGAAGGACTCCCAGCAGCAGGAGGGCAGACTTGTGTCTGTGGTGGCAGCATCCATTTTGTGGAGCTGAGGCTATGTCTGATTTTACCCGGGTTTCAGGTACTGTACATGTCGTGTCCCTCTAGAAGGGTGGAATGCTAACCCCGTCGCCAGAATTGGCGAGGGGTTAGTATTCCAATTCGTATGACACCTTACTCGACATGTTTTGATAAAGCCAAACCAAAGATAGCATTTAACCGCGAGGTTCATAATGCACTTAAGAGTATATGGTATGACGATATCTGGAAACAGTAGAAGGAAGTTGTTCCGACCACTGCAGACAGGCTCAGCTCATGCCAGAGCACCATCTCACATGGAACCAAGCACTCTGCCTTCAGGATTGTTAAGGCCTGCCATAGGAGTGACTTATAGGTTACCAGGTGTCCCATTTAAGGTTAGGTATAGGTATACTACACCTAAGTAAGAGGTGATTACACCAACTTACCCCAGCTGAGTGATAAGCCAGTTGTGTCAGATTGTTAGGCCAAGCCTGGGGTGGCATAATACATGCTTCAGCCCCTGGCAGGCCTTGGGTACACCAATGCCCTGGGTACCTAGTGTACACTGGTACAGGGGCTCACAGGGTGATCCAACCAATTGGGTATGTACCTAGGGTACATGGAGTCCATTTTAAAGAGAGAACAGCCAGGCTGGGGGTCTGATTGGCAGGCCCACAGCCTCAATATGTCAAAAACCAGTGAAGCAAAAAGCAAAAATTTGGGGTGACCATAGGATAGCAGACCCTACTCTCCTACACCATGGCTACATTTTCAGCGTGGCCTCTTGGTTGTTGTAGTGCATTCTTATTCCTCCAGTGAGTCGCCGCGCTTTTTCTTTACTATAAGATGTCAATTAATGTCCCAAGTGGGTTGGGGGGCACAGTCATGCCACCTTGCATGCACATTCATACCTTCATAAGCGGCTCCTGTTCCAGGCAATCACGACAACTGGCGTCACAGCGGGGCTGTTTGGAAGCAGTAGGGCCCCTCCCACTGCTTTGGCTAAGCCGCTTCTATCCAAACAAAAGGTTGTCCACAGAGGAAGGGCCCACACAGGTAAGTCTGGCACCAATTCTGTAATGGAGGTTGCAATTCGGGAACCCAGAAAATGCGACGCTGAAAGTGCACAGTCCAGCCCGACGCGTTTCATGCTTCATAGCACTTCCTCATGGGCTATGGGCTTCACGAACAAGGCAGGCAACGGCCATTTTCCAGCACCTATTTATCCTCTACATTCCGCCTAAGGTGGCATGGCCACATTTTCAGCTTGGCCTGTTGGTTGTTGTAGTGCTTTCTTATTTCTCTAGTGAGTCACCGTGCCATTTCTTTACTATGAAATGTCAATAAATGTCCCAAGTGGGTTGCGGTGCACAGTTATGCCACCTCGCATGCACCTTCATACCTCCATAAGCGTCTCCTGTCTCTGGCAATCACGCCAACTGGCGTCACAGCGGGGCTGCCTGGACTCAGCAGGGCTCACCCATGGCTTTGGCTAAGCCGCTTCTATCCAAACAAAAGGTTGTCCACAGAGGAAGGCCCACACAGGTAAGTCTGGCTCCAATTCTTTACTGAAGGTTGCAATGCGGGAACCCAGAAAATGCCACGCTGAAAGTGCACAGACCAGCCCGACGCGTTTCCTGTTTCATAGCACTTCCTCATGGGCTATGGGCTTCACGATGAAGGGAGGCAACCGCCATTTTCCAGCACCTATTAATCCTCTACATCCCGCCTCAGTGGGTGTGGCCACATTTTCATCGTGGCCTGTTGGTTGTTGTAGTGCTTTCTTATTTCTCCAGTGCGTTGCCGTGCGATTTCTTTACTGTAAAATGTCAATAAACGTCCCAAGTGGGTTGAGGTGTACAGTCATGCCACCTCGCGTACACCTTCATACCTCCATAAGCGGCTCCTGTCCCAGGCAATCATGGCAACTGGAATCACAGTGGGGCTGCTTGGACGCAGCGGGGCTCCTCCCGCGGCTTTGGCTAAGCTGCTTCTATCCAAATAAAAGGTTGCCCCCAGAGGAAGGGCCCACACAGGTAAGTCTGGCACCAATTCTTTAATGGAGGTTGCAATGCGGGAACACAGAAAATGGCACGCTGAAAGTGCACAGTGCAGCCCAACGCATTTCGTGCTTTATAGCACTTCCTCTTGGGCTATGGGCTTCACGATAAAGGTAGGCAATAGCCATTTTCCACCACCTATTTATCTTCTATATCCCGCCTCAGGCGGCGTGGCCACATTTTCAGCTTGGCCTGTTGGTTGTTGAAGTGCTTTATATTTCTCCAGTGAGTCGCCATGTCATTTCTTTACTGTAAAATGTCAATAGATGTCCAAAGTGAGTTGAGCTGCACTGTCATGCCACCTCGTATGCACCTTCATACCTCAATAAGCGGCACCTGTCCCAGGCAATTACGCCAACTGGCGTCACAGCGGGGATCCTCCTGCGGTTTAGGCTAAGCCGCTTCTATCCAAACAAAAGGTTGCCCACACAGGAAGGGCCTACACAGGTAAGTCTGTCACCAATTCTTTAATGGAGGTTGCAATGTGGGAACACACAAAATGCCACGCTGAAAGTGCACAGTCCAGCCCGAGGCGTTTCATGCTTCATAGCACTTCCTCATGGGCTATGGGCTTCACGATAAAGGCAGGCAACGGCCATTTTCTGGCACCTATTTATCCTCTACATTCTGCCTCAGTGGGCATGGCCACATTTTCAGCGTGGCCTGTTGGTTGTTGAGTGCTTTCTTATTTCTCCAGTAAATCGCCGTGCCATTTCTTTACTGTAAAATGTCAATAAATGTCGCAAGTGGGTTGCGGTGCACAGTCATGCCACCTCGCATGTACCTACATACATCCATAAGCGGCTCCTGTCCCAGGCAATCACGCCAACTGGCGTCACAGCGGGGCTCCTTGGAAGCAGCGGGGTCACCCGTGGCTTAGGATAAGCCGCTTCTATCCAAACAAAAGGTTGCCCACAGAGGAAGAGCCCACACAGGTAAGTCTGGCACCAATTGTTTAATGGAGGTTGCAATGCGGGAACCCAGAAAATGCCATACTGAAAGTGCACAGTCCAGCCTGAAGCGTTTCGTGCTTCATAGCACTTCGTCATGGGCAATGGGCCTCACGATAAAGGCAGGCAACGGCCAATTTCCAGCACCTAGTTGTCCTCTACATCCCGCCTCAGTGGGCATGGCCACAATTTCAGCGAGGCCTGTTTGTTGTTGTAGTGCTTTCTTATTTCTCCAGTGAGTCCCCGTGCCATTTATTTACTATAAAATGTCTATAAATGTCCCAAGTCGGTTAGGGGGCACAGTCATGCCACCTTGCACGCACCTTCATACCTCCATAAGTGGCTCCTGTCCCAGACAATCACACCAACTGGAGTCACAGCGGGGCTGCTAGGACGCAGCGGGGCTCCTCCCACAGCTTTGGCTAAGCTGCTTCTATCCAAACAAAAGTTTGCCCCCAGAGGAAGGGCCTACACAGGTAAGTCTGTCACCAATTCTTTAATGGAGGTTGCAATGCAGAACACAGAAAATGCCACGCTGAAAGTGCACAGTTCAGCACGACTCGTTTCGTGCTTCGTAGCACTTCCTCATGGGCTATGGGCTTCACGATAAAGGCAGGCAACGGCCATTTTCCAGCACCTATTTATCCTCTACATCCTGCCTCAGTGGGCGTGGCTACATTTACAGCATGGCCTGTTGGTTGTTGTAGTGCTTTCTTATTTCTCCAGTGAGTCGCCGTGCCATTTCTTTACTGTAAAATGTCAATTATTGTCCCAAGTGGGTTGCGGTGGACAGTCAAGCCACCTCGCATGTAACTTTATACCTCGATAAGCGGCTCCTGTCCCAGGCAATCACGCTAACTGGCGTCACAGCGGGGCTGCTTGGACGCAGCGGGGTTCACCCGCGGCTTAAGATAAGCCACTTCTATCCAAACAAAAGGTTGCCCACACAGGAAGGGCCCACGCAGGTAAGTCTGTCACCAATTCTTTAATGGAGGTTGCAATGTGGGAACACAGAAAATGCCAAGCTGAAAGTGCACAGTCCAGCCCGACGTGTGTCATGCTTCATAGCACTTCCTCATGGGCTATGGGCTTCACGATAAAGGCAGGCAACGGCCATTTTCCAGCACCTATTTATCCTCTACATTCTGCCTCAGTGGGCATGGCCACATTTTCAGCGTGGCCTGTTGGTTGTTGTAGTGCTTTCTTATTTCTCTATTGAGTCACCGTGCCATTTCTTTACTATGAAATGTCAATAAATGTTCTAAGTGGGTTGCGGTGCACAGTTATGCCACCTTGCATACACCTTCATACCTACATAAGCATCTCCTGTCCCTGGCAATCACGCCAACTGGCGTCACAGCGTGGCTGCCTGGACTCAGCAGGGCTCACCTGCGGCTTTGGCTAAGCCGCTTCTATCCAAACAAAAGGTTGTCCACAGAGGAGGGGCCGACACAGGTAAGTCTGGCACCAATTCTTTAAAGAAGGTTGCAATGCGGGAACCCTGAAAATGCCACGCTGAAAGTTCACAGTCCGGCCCGTTGCGTTTCGTGCTTCATAGCACTTCCTCATGGACTATGGGGTTCACGATAAAGGCAGGCAACAGCAATTTTCCAGCACCTATTTATCCTCTACATTTTGCCTCAGTGGCCGTGGCTACATTTTCAGCGTGGCCTCTTGGTTGTTGTAGTGCATTCTTATTCCTCCAGTGAGTCGCCGCGCTTTTTCTTTACTATAAGATGTCAATTAATGTCCCAAGTGGGTTGGGGGGCACAGTCATGCCACCTTGCATGCACATTCATACCTTCATAAGCGGCTCCTGTCCCAGGCAATCACGACAACTGGCGTCACAGCGGGGCTGTTTGGAAGCAGTGGGGCCCCTCCCACTGCTTTGGCTAAGCCGCTTCTATCCAAACAAAAGGTTGTCCACAGAGGAAGGGTGCACACAGGTAAGTCTGGCACCAATTCTTTAATGGAGGTTGCAATGCGGGAACACAGAAAATGCGACGCTGAAAGTGCACAGTCCAGCCCGACGCGTTTCATGCTTCATAGCACATCCTCATGGGCTATGGGCTTCACGAACAAGGCAGGCAACGGCCATTTTCCAGCACCTATTTATCCTCTGCATTCCGCCTAAGTGGGCATGGCCACATTTTCAGCTTGGCCTGTTGGTTGTTGTAGTGCTTTCTTATTTCTCTAGTGAGTCACCGTGCCATTTCTTTACTATGAAATGTTAATAAATGTCCCAAGTGGGTTGCGGTGCACAGTTATGCCACCTCGCATGCACCTTCATACCTCCATAAGCGTCTCCTGTCTCTGGCAATCACGCCAACTGGCGTCACAGCGGGCTGCCTGGACTCAGCAGGGCTCATCCACGGCTTTGGCTAAGCAGCTTCTATCCAAACAAAAGGTTGTCCACAGAGGAAGGCCCACACAGGTAAGTCTGGCACCAATTCTTTACTGAAGGTTGCAATGCAGGAACCCAGAAAATGCCACGCTGAAAGTGCACAGTCCAGCCCGACGCGTTTCCTGTTTCATAGACATTCCTCATGGGCTATGGGCTTCACGATGAAGGCAGGCAACCGCCATTTTCCAGCACCTATTAATCCTCTACATCCCGCCTCAGTGGGCGTGGCCACATTTTCATCGTGGCCTGTTGGTTGTTGTAGTGCTTTCTTATTTCTCCAGTGCGTTGCCGTGCGATTTCTTTACTGTAAAATGTCAATAAACGTCCCAAGTGGGTTGAGGTGTACAGTCATGCCACCTCGCGTACACCTTCATACCTCCATAAGCGGCTCCTGTCCCAGGCAATCATGCCAACTGGAATCACAGTGGGGCTGCTTGGACGCAGCGGGGCTCCTCCCGCGGCTTTGGCTAAGCTGCTTCTATCCAAATAAAAGGTTGCCCCCAGAGGAAGGGCCCACACAGGTAAGTCTGGCACCAATTCTTTAATGGAGGTTGCAATGCGGGAACACAGAAAATGCCACGCTGAAAGTGCACAGTGCAGCCCAACGCATTTCGTGCTTTATAGCACTTCCTCTTGGGCTATGGGCTTCACGATAAAGGTAGGCAATAGCCATTTTCCAGCACCTATTTATCCTCTATATCCCGCCTCAGGGGGCATGGCCACATTTTCAACTTGGCCTGTTGGTTGTTGTAGTGCTTTATATTTCTCCAGTGAGTCGCCGTGCCATTTCTTTACTGTAAAATGTCAATAGATGTCCAAAGTGAAAGCGGGCATCAGGGGAGAGACCACTAGCTACTCTGTCAGACGGAACAAAGTGAATAGGGAAGAGATCCATGGAAAGATCAGAGCCGTTGCCGCCCTAGAAGAAGAACTAACAAAGGCAATTAGTGAAAAAAAATCAGATCTGTCAGAGATAGAACAGAGATTATCGATAGTTAAATCTGCAGTTGGGGAAATATTTGCAACAAGAGCCACTGGGAAATATCTGGCCTGGAGACAAGTTCAATATGAGTTTAGTGAGCAAATTGGGAAACTCTTAGCGATCAGAACTCGTCAAGCAATCACCAAAGGAGATATAAAAAAATTGATATCTAGTACAGGTGCTATCGCTACAACGCCTAAAGAGATTTGCACAGTCATGCACGATTTTTATCAAGCGATATACTCCAATGATCTCAAACCTGACGACGCAGAGATAGTGCGTTACTTAGATTCAGCCCTAGTCGAGGGACTATCAATAGAGGATAAAAATGATCTAGAATTAGGGTTTACTGTAGAAGAAATACAGACAGCGGTCAAAGAACTCCCTGCCGGAAAAGCAGTCGGACCGGATTCAATTCCAATGGAGTTTTATAAAAAATTTCTTCATATTTTACAGTCAGATATCTTCAAGCTAATGGCCGCTGTACAAGGGGGGGCAACACCACCTAGTACTTGGGGGGAGGCAACTATGGTAGTTTTTCTTAAGAAGAATAAACCCTCTGAAGACCCTGGGTCGTATAGGCCAATCAGCCTCTTGAATAGTGACTCTAAAATATACTCTATGATTTTAGCTAATAGGCTGAGTATGATTGTCGGCAAGATTGTCTCCCCTCGACAACACGGATTTATACCCGGAAGAGGAACGGCAGATCATATAAGGAGAGTCTGCACTCTGTTTGATGGTACGGCAGTCTCACGGGACCCTATGGCCTTGATACTACTAGATGCTGAGAAAGCGTTTGATAGGGTCTCGTGGGATTTCCTCTGGACAGTACTTCATAAAGCAAAATTGGGAAATGGCTGTATTGAGGCATTGAAAGTTCTATATAAAAAACCCACTATCAGGCTGAGGGTAATGGGGGTAGAGAGCGATTTAATAAAGATCAAACGAGGGACGAGACAAGGCTGCCCCTGCTCTCCACTACTTTTTGCCTTATATATCGATCCATTTATAAGAAGAATAGAGCTAAATGGAAGTATTCCTCCGATCATTTTAAATGGATATGTCACTAAAATATTGGGGTATGCGGATGATCTTGCTATCACTACATCTGATCCTACAACAGCATTAGGAGAAATAGAGAGGGAAGCAAGGTCTTTCGGGTCCTTATCGGGGTATAAATTAAACGCAGGGAAGACCCAGATAGTGGTAAACGAATATGCTGTGTCAACCGACAGTAGAGTAACAAAGGGTGCAACCTACCTTGGAATTACCATAACAGCAGAAATAACTAAGATAGTGGAAGAAAATCTAGGCCCTGTGATAAAGAAAGCTAAGGAAAGTTTAGACAAAATAAATAATTTACATTTAACAACGATAGGCCGATCCAACGTAATAAAAATGAATTTTCTGCCTAAAGTATTGTATCTATTTCGCACTATCCCTTTAAGATTTGGCAATGCATGGTTTAAAGAACTCGATGGGATTGCTAACCGATTTATATGGGCAAAAGGCAAAACACGCAGGGCTATCGCATTTCTCTCCCTATCAAGAGAAAGGGGAGGGTTAGCAACCCCGGACTTCAAGGCTTATTATCTTGCTGCAGCTCTGCAGTACATAAAGGGATTATTGGGAGGGAGTATAAAAGACAGGTGGAGAGATAATGGTGATATCCCAGATATCTACGAATTGATACTGGAGGGATCTAAAGGATCGTTATTGTGCTATGACCCAAACTATTATAAAAAAAACAGGTTTAAGACTTTGGGGGGAGCTTGGTCAGTATGGTCGATGGTCCGGAAAAAGATAGCTATGGGAAGAATTAATTTTTATACCCCTCTTTATAAGAATCCGGCTATGCCAGGAGTGTTCCACGACCCAGTAATGAAACGCTGGGATAATCTAGGGGTCAAAGTAATCGGAGATCTCATTGATAGTACGGGTATTATGGTCTTTGAAAGAATACAACGAGAACATAAAATAGAGAGTAAAGACTTCTTCAAATACTTGCAGATCAGATCAGTATTATCAAAAAAACAAGCAGGCAATATGCATTTTAAGAAAGAAGAAATAATGGAGCTGATCAGAAGCGAAGGGAGCTGCACAATAACTCAGTTATATAAAGTAATCTGTCTGCATAAAAAGGATGATCAAGTAAATACTTATGAGAAATGGAGAAGAAAGTTAAATTTAGAAAAGACCGAACCTGAAAAGTCGTTAAAACTTGCTAACACAATTCTAAGAGTCGCAAACTTGCAAACTCAATATTACAAGACTTTTTTTGAACTATATCATACCCCTTATAGAATAGCTTGCTGGGGCGGAACAAGTGGTATAACCTGTCCTAGATGTCAGAGTACGCAGGCAGACACTATCCATATGTTTGCTGCGTGCCCTAAGCTAGATCTGTATAAACAACTGATAGAACAATTTATGGATAGGGCACTTGGGATCTCTATCAGATTAACAGATGAAGTTATGGTATTAGGGGTGGTTAAAGACGGCACTGACGTAGCATGTTATGAATTTTTATTTTTGGCTATGACTGTAAGTCGACTGTGTATAGCATCTCTATGGAAAGATCCAAATCCACCTACGTTTCATCAGTGGGTATCGCGCATCCTGGCTATATATACTTTAGAAAAAGCACTCTATGACAAAAGGGGAAGGAAGTTAAAAAAATTGGGAAATCAAATCTGGGCACCAATAGCTGAATGGCAATCAAGGATGGAATGATAAACGATATTAGACGGATTGAAAGACTGGTATACTGATTTCATCATTAAGACTGGGTTGAATTCTTATTTGTCTTTTTGTATGTGCCACGCTTCGGTATCTCTTACTCTCATCTGCGTATCTGTTTCTACTCTCCTTCATTTACCTTCCTTTGTGTTATATGATCAATTTAAGTCTCGAAATATGTATGATTACAGTTGTAAAGATTGATGATGATTCAATAATAAAAAAAAATTAAAAAAAAAAGATGTCCAAAGTGAGTTGAGCTGCACAGTCATGCCACCTCGTATGCACCTTCATACCTCCATAAGCGGCACCTGTCCCAGGCAATCACGCCAACTGGCGTCACAGCGGAGCTGCTAGGACACAGCGGGGCTCCTCCTGCGGTTTAGGCTAAGCCGCTTATATCCGAACAAAAGGTTTCCCACCGAGGAAGGGCGCACACAGGTAAGTCTTGCATCAAGGGCCCACGCAGGTAAGTCTGACACCAATTCTTTAATGGAGGTTGCAATGTGGGAACACAGAAAATGCCTGACGCATTTCATGCTTCATAGCACTTCCTCATGGGCTATGGGCTTCACGAAAAAGGCAGGCAACAGCCATTTTCCAGCACCTATTTATCCTCTACATTCCGCCTAAGTGGGCATGGCCACATTTTCAGCTTGGCCTGTTGGTTGTTGTAGTGCTTTCTTATTTCTCCAGTGAGTTGCCGTGCCATTTCTTTACAATAAAATGTCAATAAATATCCCAAGTGGGTTGCGGTGCACAGTCATGCCACCTCGCCTGCAGCGTCAAACCTCCATAAGCGGCTCCTGTCCCAGGCAATCACGCCAACTGGCGTCACAGCAAGGCTGCTTGGACACAGCAGGGATCCTCCCGCGGCTTAGGCTAAGCCGCTTCTATCCAAACAAAAGATTGCCCACAGAGGAAGGCACACAGGTAAGTCTGGCACCAATTCTTTAATGGAGGTTGCAATTCGCGAACACAGAAAATACTATGCTGAAAGTGCACAGTCCAGCCTGATGCGTTCTGTGCTTCATAGCACTTCCTCATCGGCTATGGGCTTCACGATAACGGCAGGCAACGGCCATTTTCCAGCACCTATTTATCCTCAACATACCGCCTCAGCGGGCTTGGCCACATTTTCAGCGTGGCCTGTTGGTTGTTGTAGTGCTTTCTTATTTCTCCAGTGAGTCGCCGTGCCATTTCTTTACTATAAAATGTCAATAAATGTCCCAAGTGGGTTGCGGTGCACAGTCATACCACCTCGCATGCACCTTCATACCTCCATAAGCGGCTCCTGTCCGAGGCAATCACGCCAACTGGTGTCACAGCAAGGCTGCTTGGACGCAGCGGGGCTCCTCCCGCTGCTTAGGCTAAGCAGCTTCTATCCAAACAAAAGTTGCCCACAAAGGAAGGGCCCACACAGGTAAATCTGGCACCAATTCTTTAATGGAGGTTGCAATGTGGGAACACAGAAAATGCCACACTGAAAGTGCACAGTCCAGCCCAACGCGTTTCGTGCTTCATAGCACATCCTCATGGGCTAGGGGCTTCTCCATAAAGGCAGGCAATGGCCATTTTCCAGCACCTATTTATCATCTACATCCCGCCTCAGTGAGCGTGGCCACATTTTCAGCGTGGCCTGTTCGTTGTTGTAGTGCTTTCTTATTTCTCCAGTGAGTCGCCGTGCCATTTATTTACTATAAAATGTCAATAAATGTCCCAAGTGGGTTAGGGGACGGTCATGCCACCTCGCATGCACCTTCATACCTCATAAAGCGGCTCCTATCCCAGGGAATCACGCCAACTGGCATCACAGCGGGGCTGCTTGGAAGCAGCAGGGCTCACCCGCGGCTTCGGATAAGCCGCTTCTATCCAAACAAAAGGTTGCCCACAGAGGAAGGACCCACACAGGTAAGTCTAGCACCAATTCTTTAATGGAGGTTGCAATGCAGAACAAAGAAAATGCCACGCTGAAAGTGCACAGTCCAGCCTGACGCGTTCTGTGCTTCATAGCACATCCTCATGGGCTATGGGCTTCACAATAAAGGCAGGCAACTGCCGTTTTCCAGCACCTATTTATCCTCTACATCCCGCCTCAGTGGGCGTGGCCACATTTTCAGCGTGGTCTGTTGGTTGTTGTAGTGCTTTCTTATTTCTCTAGTGAGTCGCTGTGCCATTTCTTGACTGTAAAATGTCAATAAATGTCGCAAGTGGGTTGCGGTGTACAGTCATGACACCTCGCATGCATCTTCATACCTCCATAAGCGGCTCCTGTCCCAGGCAAACACAGCAACTGGCGTGACAGCGGGGCTGTTTGGATGCAGCGGGGCTCCTCCCGCGGCTTTGGCTAAGCCGCTTCTATCCAAACAAAAGGTTGCCCCCAGAAGAAGGGCCCACACAGGTAAGTCTGGCAACAATTCTTAAATGGAGGTTGCAATGCGGGAACACAGAAAATGCCACGCTGAAAATGCACAGTCCAGCCCAACCTATTTCGTGCCTCATAGCACTTCCTCTTGGGCTATGGGCTTCACGATAAAGGCAGGCAATAGCCATTTTCCAGCACTTATTTATCCTCTACATCCCGCCTCAGGGGGCGTGGCCATATTTTCAGCATGGCCTGTTGGTTGTTTTAGTGCTTTCTTATTTCTCCAGTGAGTTGCCATGCCATTTCTTTACTGTAAAATGTCAATAAATGTCCCAAGTGTGTTGCAGTGCACAGTCATGACACCTCGCATGCACCTTCATAAGCGGCTCCTGTCCGAGGCAAACACAGCAACTGGCGTGACAGCGGGGCTGTTTGGATGCAGCGGGGCTCCTCCCGCGGATTTGGCTAAGCCGCTTCTATCCAAACAAAAGGTTGCCCCCAGAGGAAGGGCCCACACAGGTAAGTCTTGCACCAATTCTTTAACGGAGGTTGCAATTCGGGAACACAGAAAATGCCACGCTTAAAGTGCACAGTCCAGCCCGACGGTTATCGTGCTTCATAGCACTTCCTCATAGGCTATGGGCTTCACGATAAAGGCAGGTGATGGCCATTTTCCAGCACCTATTTATCCTCTACATCACGCCTCAGTGGGCGTGGCCACATTTTCAGCATGGCCTGTTGGTTGTTGAAGTGCTTTCTTATTTCTCCAGTGAGTTGCCGTGCCATTTCTTTACTATGAAATGTTAATAAATATCCCAAGTGGGTTGCCGTGCACAGCCATGCCAACTCGCATGCACCTTCATACCTCATAAAGGGGCTCCTATCCCAGGCAATCACGCCAACTGGTGTCACAGCGAGGCTGCTTGGAAGCAGCAGGGCTCACCCGCAGCTTAGGCTAAGCCGCTTCTATCCAAACAAAAGGTTACCCACAGAGGAAGGGCCCACACAGGTAAGTCTGGCACCAATTCTTTAATGGAGGTTGCAAATTGCAATGCGGGAACACAGAAAATGCCACGCTGAAAGTGCACAGTCCAGCCCGACGCATTTCGTGCTTCATAGCACTTCCTCATGGGCTATGGGCTTCACGATAAAGAAAGGCAACGGCCATTTTCCAGCACCTATTTATCCTCTACATCCTGCCTTAGTGGGCATGGTCACATTTTCAGCTTGGCCTGTTGGTTGTTGTAGTGCTTTCTTATTTCTCCAGTGAGTCGCCGTGCCATTTCTTTACTATGAAAGGTCAATAAATGTCCCAAGTGGGTTGCGGTGCACAGTCATGCCACCTCGCATGTACCTTCATACCTCCATAAGCGGCTCCTGTCCCAGGCAATCACGCCAACTGGTGTCACAGCAGGGCTGCTTGGACGCAGCGGGGCTCCTCCCGCGGCTTAGGCTAAGCAGCTTCTATCCAAATAAAAGGTTGCCCACAGAGCAAAGGTCCACACAGGTAAGTCTGGCACCATTTCTTTAATGGAGGTTGCAATTCGGGAACACAGAAAATACCACGCTGAAAGTGCACACTCCTGCCCGACGTGTTCTGTGCTTCATAGCACTTCCTCATGGGCTATAGGCTTCACGATAAAGGCAGGCAACTGCCATTTTCCATCACCTATTTATCCTCTACATCCCTCCTCAGTGGGCGTGGCCACATTTTCAGCGTGGCCTGTTGGTTGTTGGAGTGCTTTCTTATTTCTCCAGTGAGGCGCCGTGCCATTTCTTTACTATGAATTGTCAATAAATGTCCCAAGTGGATTGCGGTGCACCGTCATGCCACCTCGCATGCACCTTCATACCTCCATAAGCGGCTCCTGTCTCAGGAAATCACGCCAACTGGCTTCACAGCGGAGCTGCTTGGAAGAAGCGGTGCTCCTCCCGCGGCTTAGGATAAGCCGCTTCAATCCAATCAAAAGGTTGCCCACAGAGGAAGGGCCCACACATGTAAGTCTTGCACCAATTCTTTAATGGAGGTTGCAATGCAAGAAAACAGAAAATGTCACGCTGAAAGTGCACAGTCCAGACCGACGCATTTCGTGCTTCATAGCACTTCCTCATGGGCTATGGGCTTCACGATAAAGAAAGGCAATGGCAATTTTCCAGCACCTATTTATCCTCTACATCCTGCCTTAGTGGGCGTGGCCACATTTTCAGCGCAGCCTGTTGGTTGTTTTAGTGCTTTCTTATTTCTCCAGTGGGTCGCCGAACAATTTCCTTACTATAAGATGTCAATAAATTTCCCAAGTGGGTTGAGGGGCACAGTCATGCCACCTTGCATGCACCTTCATATCTCCGTAAGCGGCTCCTGTCCCAGGCAATCACACCAACTGGCGTCACAGCGGGGCTGCTTGGACGCAGTGGGGCTCCTCCGGCTAAGCCGTTTCTATCCAAACAAAAGGTTGCCCTCAGAGGAAGGGCCCACACAGGTAAGTCTGGCACCAATTCTTTAATGGAGGTTCCAATGCAGGAATATAGAAAATTCCATGCTAAAAGTGCACAGTCCAGCCCAATGCATTTCGTGCTTTTTTTTTTTTTTTTAAACCTTTATTGTACCTTCAAAGTGTACACTGCTGTTCAGCCAACAACCCGGAGGCAGGCAGCTTGTGCACGCAGCGGCCCGCCGCTAGCTCGGATCCAAGTCATACACTTGATCAAAGTTCCAACAGCATCGTTATCTTGGTTTTCCCCGTTTTACTGTTTTAAAATATTAACTGTACAAACTACAACAGCGGCTGCAATCGAGATACGGAGGAGAGCAACTAGCACCTGAACAAAGTGTCTTGTAGTGAACACCCAGCGACCATGCGGTTACACCCCTGCGTAGGTACGAGAGCACGCGCACACACAAATCTCATACTATCCGTCCGGACACTAACATCCCCTCCCCCCCACACTGCCCACCCGCCCCGGCGACATCGCGTGGGGGGGGGGGACCACAGTGCCCTCACCTCCCGTCAGCTCCACATCGCAGCTGCACGCCAGCCCTGCTGCGGTGCCACACATCCAGCTGTCACTCTCAGTCACTGTCAGTCACCTCAGACTCTGCCAACCAGTCCACCAGCGGCTGCCAAGTGTCCGCAGGCCTCGAACGCAGCGGCATCTGATCCCAGTAGGCAGTCAATTGCTCCTTGCAGTATACTGCTGATCCCACCCATCCCGAAACTTTCGGCGGAGCCTTTTGCTTCCAGTGTAATGCTATTTGGCGCTTAGCAAGCAATAGAAGAAGGGCCACTAACCTGCGCGACGCACTGGGTACGATCATCACAAAGCCCAGGAGGGCCACGAGGGGGTCCGGTGCAATAGTTAGTCCTACTATCCTCCCTATGGTGGTGAAGACTGCCTCCCAAAAGCCATATATCGGACCACATTCCCAGACTAGGTGGTAAAAAGTAGCCTCTCTTTCGCCACATCTCCAGCAATTCGCATCAACCTGTAATCCCATTTTAAAGAGCTGCATGGGAGTACGATATGTCCTATGAAGGAAATTAAAGTGTATAAGTCTCAATCTATAATTAGGAGACAAGTTTTCAAGTTGGGTGCAGCAAAACTCCCACTGTTTCTCTGTAATTTGGATGCCTGCCTCCCTCTCCCACAGGGACCGCGAATCCGCATGAGCAATAGGCGTTGCGTTTTGCGTAGCCCTATATATACGCATTATCAGCTTGCGCGAGGAGCTATTCGAGAGTATGTCTTCCAGCGCTGCCACCGCCGGTGGGGCCTTCGGGAACATAGGATACCTGTGCTTGCACGCCGCCCTCAGCTGGTAATATAGTAGTAGTTCTGATGCCGTCGGCTCAGATGCGACGACCATGTTCTGCATGGTGAGAAACATATCGTCTGGGTATAGGTCACCCGCTAGTTTCAGGCCGCAGCTACTAGCACGTTGCACAACCGCCGCATCAGTCAGCGGTCCCAGCAGTAGGTTGCCCTCCAATGGCATACTCTGGGCATATAGGGCAGTCACGCCCGCACGCTTCGCAACGTTCGACCAGGCCCAGCGCACCATCTCCACTGTGTTAATGTCTTCCTGGGACCTCTTATATCTCTGGTAAACCGCCGTCCGGAGGGGGCAAGGTGCCGCCACATCCGTCTCTATAGCTACGTGGGGCTGGTAAGGAATCGGATGATGCCAGAAGTGTAAATATTGGGCTTGAGCACTGTAAGCATACAGCTCCATGTCCGGGGCTGCCAGGCCCCCTTGACGGAAGGGGAGGGTAAGGAGGTTCCAGGCCATTCTGGGCTGCCTGCCCGCCCAAACCAGCTCTATCATGGCAGAGCGTAGTCGGCTGAAGAACGCCTTTGTTAATGGCAGGGGGATGTTAACAAACAGATAGAGAAACTTAGGCACCACAACCATTTTGATTATAGCTATGCGGCCCGTCAACGATAAAGGCAGCGTTTTCCATCTCTTTACTTTACTTTCGAACCATGCCATAGCCACACCAAAATTTGCCAGCCATATCTCATGAGTAGTGCGGCTTATATTTATACCTAAATACTTGACCTCGTCTGTGACCCAATCTATTGGAAATTCAGTGGGGCATGCGGTGGTGCCATCCGTCAGTGGCAGCATCACCGATTTAGACCAGTTTATGTCTATGCCAGTGAGGCCGCTATAGCGCACCATTTCTCGCATAAGCGGGTCAAAATTTTCCGATGGGTTGATCATGTACATGGTGATGTCGTCGGCGTACAAGGAAATGAGCAGCCCGCGCGACGTGAACCCAACGCCGCGCTGAGCATGGTGCTGTCTCATGCGGGCCGCTAGTGGTTCCGTCGCAATAGCAAACAACAACGGTGACAGGGGGCACCCCTGTCTTGTCCCTCTTGTGATGGGGATTGGAGCAGACGTGTGTCCATTCACCCGTACCCGGGCCTTCGGATCGTTGTAAAGTACGCTAATGCTCCTGGCAAACAGCGGGCTGAATCCCATGCGAGTGAAGAGCGTAAGCAGGAATTTCCACTCCAGTGAGTCGAATGCCTTTGTAGCATCCAACAGTGCAGCCGCAGCCTGCACCTTTGGGTCTAGGTAGTGGAGGATCCCAAACAGCACTCGCAAGTTATGCGAAGTGGATCTCCCCATCACGAAACCCGACTGGTCAGAGAGCGCTATCTGCGGCATCATGTATTTTAAACGATCTGCAAGCAACTTGGCATATATTTTGGCGTCGAGGTTTATTAATGAGAGTGGGCGATAGGATTCGCAATTAGCGGGGTCCTTCCCTGGTTTGAGCAGGGCAATTATCATTGCTTCCCGCATCGATGGAGGGAGGACACCCGTCTCAATGGCCTCCTCGTACACCCTGTGGAGTCTAGGAACCAGGATATCCGCGTATTCTTTGTAGAAGGCCGCCGTCAATCCGTCAGGGCCCGGTGCTTTGCTAAGTGGCATACTCGCTATTACAGCCCGTATGTCATCTTTCGTGAACGGTAAGTCCATGTACTGTCGGGCTCTATCATTGAACCATGCTAGAGCTATGGTGTCCAGGTATTCATTCAGCACCTGGTCTTCCGGTGTCACTCTAGTGGTGTATAGGTCTCGATAGTAGTCTGTCATTGTCATGATCCGGGGACCGACGGCGCTGTTCCGAGGATGAGGACTCCAAATCCCAGCGGCCCCCGCGGCCACCCGCCGGAAGACACGTCATCGCACCCCGGTCAAGTATAAGAGGCGCGACAACCTGGTAGGCGGGGCCAATGATTCCCGTTCGAACAAGAGGATCCTAACGGCTACAACCAAACCCCCGCATCGCCACGCAAATCCCTGTCTTCAATCCAGCCGGTGACCCGACGTGGATATCTCAGCATCGGATCTCTCGACGACCCAGAGGAGGCAAGCAGGCTGCGGTTTTCCCGGCGCGCCTCTGCATTTCCTTAGGCGCTATCTGCTCCTCCAGACTTCCCGGCGCTCCTCCGCCCCTGGATTCCCGGGCGTGAGTGGCAGCGCCACCTATATCTGCGGACCTCCCGGCGCCCCTCCGCCCCCGAACCTCGGGGCGTGAGTGGCAGCGCCACCCGCACCCACTGACCTCCAGGCGCTCCTCCGCCTCCCGGATTCCCAGGCGTGAGTGGCAGCGCCCCCGACACTGTCGACGCTAACCTCAAGCAGCAGCGGCTCCTGCGCTCCTCTGCCCCCAGGGTGCCTGGGCGTGAGTAGCAGCGCCTGAGCCCGCAGGCTGCCTTGAGCCTTTCCCTGCGCCTCCCCGTGAAGGAACGAGGAGCGCGAGCGAGACCTTCTCTCTCTCTCCGTCCCGTCCGTGAAGTAATGGAGAGGGACTCACAGAGAGCTGCCATAGGGAAGACAGAAACCCCAGGTAGGGGGAAGAACGAGTTGGGGGTGTGGGGGAGGTAGAGAAGAGCCTGTGGCTTAACCCGTCTTCTTGTTTCTTCCAGGTCTCTCCCCTGCTGTCCCTTCCCGACCTTCCCTCGCCCACCTTTCTCCTCGTCCGAGGGTATTACACGTGCACCGGACAGGGGACGGATGGGCGGGGGGCCCACACATAGCATCAACGTGATCCTGAGGAGAAGAAGCACTGGGATCACGACAGTCATGGTTTGAAGTATGGCTTGCGGCTCCCTGACCACGCCACCCTCTTTATCTCTAAGTTCCAGAATGTAATCCGACCCTCTGGGCGCCCTCAGCATAGCTGCTAGTGTGCGACCAGCGCGGTCCCCCTCCCTACGTCTAGCCTGACTGTCGTTAGACAGATATGCCACTTCTCTGTCCGCCTCCTCTTGATACTTAGTAAGTGTCACCCTAAATTCTGCACGTAGGCTGTCCGTTGGCGCATCCAACAATGCCGACTCGAGGTCAGCAAGTTCAGTTTCTAGTTTGCGCAGTGTGTCACGTATGGACCGCAGAACTCCTGTTTTCAGCGACATGCAGTAGCCCCTAGTCACCGCCTTACAGGCCTCCCAAAGTGTGCCCGGCGAGTCCACCGTGCCCTCATTAAATTCAAAATACTCCTCTAACCTCTCGCGCAGCGTCTGCTGAAAGACTTGGTCGCGAAGCGCCCGGGAGGGGAATCTCCAACTAAACGGTTGAATGTATAGTGACGGTGTGGACAGTGTCAAGCATACCGGGGCGTGATCAGACAAAGACCTCGGCAGATGCGCCACCTCCAGCACCATAGTGTGCAAGTCCCGTGAGAGCAACCAGTAGTCCAACCTGGACCACGCCTTTCTATGCATTGTGATGCAGGTGCCAGCGCGAGTATCGGGGTGTAGTCTCCTCCAGGAGTCCACCAAGTCTGCATCTCGTATGATGTCGCCCAACGCCTCCGATGCCCTAGGGTGATGCGTTCTAGCTGCGCCCTGCCTATCCATAGCATCTGAAAGTACAACATTGTAGTCTCCCCCCCACATAATCGCAGCCAGGCCGCATGCCTGCACCCTATGCCATAGATCGCAGTAGAAGTCTGGGCTATCATCATTCGGGCCATAGACATTCACCACCACCGTTCTCATACCACACAGCGTGCCCACCAACATGAGGTATCTACCTCCAGTATCCTGGATTTCTTCATGTGTCGTCCATTGCAGACCCTTTCTGATCAGTACCGCCACCCCTCTGGAGTAGGCAGAGTAAGCAGAATGCGCTATCTCACCCCACCTGCCATGACGGAGCATTTGTACAGCTTTATCGGTCAAATGTGTTTCCTGCAGGAGGCAGATGTCTATGTCTTTTCTAAGCAAATATGCCTGCACCAGCCTGGCTTTACGCCTGTCATTCATGCCACGCACATTCCAGGTGAGACATTTAATTTGCTTCACGGCGGCAGTAGTAGCAGTATCCCCCGTTCCGTCAGCACGCCAGCAGTGCGCCACAGCTCTCGCCCCCAACCACTCATACATCGCGCTTCATGTCATGTCAGCCCAACTTGTTCCTGTGCATATAAAGTGCCATGACAATGTGCGCAATGACCTGGTCGACTGGGTATTGTATAGCGCACAGTATGCGATTCAACACAGTGCCTCACTCCATCCAACCTCTCGACGACAGCCAAACAATCAACAACAAAACCCCCCAAACATAAAGTGTAACCCCCTCCCGCTCCAACCCCCCAATCAGGTTGTGCATTTACCCACCAGGTCGCCCACCCAACCTCAAGAACTTCAACTACACACAAAAGCGATATCCAGTGATTGGGAATCATCCCTTGGGGAACGCAGGTCAGACCGTATCCAACCCCGTACTCTTGACAGGGTGATCGAGCGCCGGCCCAGCATGTCAGCTCAAGGACCACCCGCCCCCCAGCACCCGCACATTTCAGCGACCCCTCCATCGAAATCAGTTATCCACCAATGTTACAAGCAGGCCCTCAACCCTGAACCAGCAAAGGCAGAAAATCCAACGCGCAATGTTAAGCCCTTAACCCCGGCAGTCACTCAACGTCGCTCAGACTGTCCCTCAGGTCCGGTCCCTCTGTATGCAGTTTGTGCTTTTGATCTTTTGCCAATTGCTTAGCATACTGCAGGGCTGCCTTTGCATCCAGGAAAAAGGTCGGTTTCCCTGGGCCCTGCACTCTTAGCTTCGCGGGGTAGATTAGGGAGTATTTTGTGCCTGTTTGTTGGAAGACTTTCTTTGCTGGCATGAACTCTCTGCGTGCGGCCTGGACCTGCACGGTGAAGTCCGGGTATATGGCGATGTGGTTGCCTTTGTACTGCACGTCTTGCAGTTCCCTCGCCATGCGAAGTATCGTGTCTCGGTCTCTGTAATTTAATACCCGCGCAATAATGGGCCGGGGCGGTGCCCCCGGCTTAGGCCTCGGCCCCAATGTCCTATGCGCCCTTTCTACAAGGAACATCTGTGACAGCCCCGCACCAAAGAGGTCCCTCAGCATCTGCTCAACGTATTGCGCCATGTTTGTGATGTCTGTGGATTCGGCCACACCCGTTACGCGAACGTTGTTTCGCCTCGAGCGAGCTTCCAAGTCCTCATTTTTTTGCTGGATCAGCTCCAGAACCTTGTCCATGCCACGCATTCTTTTGTCTAGGGCCGTGTGGCTTTCTTCGATGTCGGTTACTCGCGTTTCCAGCGCCTCCACTCTGCCCTCTTGCTTATCCATCCGAGCCGTAATGTTATCCATGCGTGCCGCCAATGCATCCATTTTAGTGTCTATGCCATGCAGGCTCACCTTCAGTTCCTGGAACATCGATTTAATGTCCGAATCACGGGAGCCGCCCTGCTCCGCCGCGTCCGCGTCTCTGTGTTCTTGCTCCGTCTGCTTCTGCCTGGTTTTGTCGAAGGTGAGCCTCGGCTGTCTCGTGTCCGGCTTGCCCATCGTCGCCACCCAGCACAGATGCCCGCCGAAGGCGGCAGAAGCCCAATGCCGATTTGTACCGTCAGGCCTCACCCACCGGGTGCCCAACGCAGGTATCCGCAGACAGCACTACCAGCTAGTGGCTCCAGGACGCTCCCCAGCAGAGCAGCGCGGCAACAGGCGAACTACGCCGGAACCAGGCAGCCGCAGCGTGACTTTCTGGGGCAGCAGCAACCCCTCTAGCTCTCAACGCAGAGCTGCGCAGCTCCCCAGTGTTCCCACGACGGCACCCACGGTCAAGGATCTCCAAGTCAGGCAAGGCGCGCCCAAGGGTCGAAGCGCTGCTCCTCGGGCAGTCCCCACATCCCACGAGGGTCACGAGGGTGGACACAGGGCGTTACAGCCACAGCAAGCCGTTGCCGCTAATGTTCACCTCCCGATGCCGTCCCGTGCGGGGGCCCCTCAGCGCGGCTAGGAGTCCAATGGTGACTCTGATCAATAAGGCCGCCCACCGTCTGTTCCGCCAGGTCCGGCCCGACCAGCGCCGATCTCTAGGGGCCGCAGGCGCCCCTGGGGGCTCGGGCGCTCTTCACTCGGGCGCTCTACCCCAGCATGTGTAGGCGCTGCACTCACCGGACGCCAGCATCTGCAACAGCTTCGACCTCAGTTACGCGCCGATACCTCCAGGCCCACCGTCTCCACCAAGCCAGCAGCCGCCAGCAGCGCCAGATCCGTCTCCAGCGCTCCGAGGTAACGCCAGCCGGAGGGGAATCCAGATGTCCGGCCGCTTCACACGGGCAAGGCGAGGCAGCAGTCTGTCACACAGCAGCACAGCATTCCTCCGGGCTCGGCTCTACGCAAGCCCCCGGCTCACACAGGCGATCCAGGCCGCCCCGCCGCCGACCGCCCGCCAGCACGATTTTCTCAGCGGCTCCAGCCGCAGCTCCAGGGGTGTCGTCGGGCAGCACGCAGGCAACGAACTCAGTGCGGGGGGGTCAAGTGGACCGAGTCCAGCATCAGGTAGGCAGATAATTAACGGATTAATGTGCTCGATCGGCGGAGCTGCGGTTTCAGGCAGCCATTCCGCTTCGCAGCCAAGCCATGCCCCATGCATTTCGTGCTTCATAGCACTTCCTCTTGGGCTATGGGCTTCACGATAAAGGGAGGCAATGGCCATTTTCCAGCACCTATATTTCCTCTACATCCCGCCTCAGGGGGCGTGGCCACATTTTCAGCGTGGCCTGTTGGTTGTTGTAGTGCTTTCTTATTTCTCCAGTGAGTCGCCGTGCCATTTCTTTATTGTAAAATGTCAATAAATGTCGCAAGTGGGTTGAGCTGCAGTCATGCCACCTAGTATGCACCTTCATACCTCCATAAGCGACACCTGTTCCAGGCAATCACGCCAACTGGTGTCACAGCGGGGCTGCTTGGACACAGCGGGGCTCCTCCCGCGGCTTAGGCTAAGCCGCTTCTCTCCAAACAGAAAGTTTCCCACTGAGGAAGGGCCCACACAGATAAGTCTTTCACCAATTCTTTAATGGAGGTTGCAATGCGGGAACACATAAAATGTCACGCTGAAAGTGCACAGTTCAGCCCGACGGGTATCGTGCTTCATAGCACTTCCTCATGGGCTATGGGCTTCACGATAAATGCAGGCAATGGCAATATTCCAGCACCTATTTATCCTCTACATCCTGCATCAGTGGGCGTGGCCACATTTTCAGCTTGGCCTGTTGGTTGTTGAAGTGCTTTCTTATTTCTCCAGTGAGTCGCCCGTGCCATTTCTTTACTGTAAAAGTTCGATAAATGTCCCAAGTGGGTTTCGGTGCACAGTCATGCCACATCGCATGCACCTTCATTCCTCCATAAGCGGCTGCTGTCCCAGGCAATCATGCTAACTGGCCTCACAGCGGGGCTGCTCGATGCAGCGGGGTTCCTCCTGTGGCTTAGACTAAGCTACTTCTATCCAAACAAAAGGTTGCCCACAGACGAAGGGCCTACACAGGTGAGTCTGGCACCAATTCTTTAATGGAGGTTGCAATGTGGGAACACAGAACGATCTGCTGAAAGTGCACAGTTCAGCCTGACGCGTTTCGTGCTTCATAGCACTTCCTCATGGGCTATGGCCTTCACGATAAAGGCAGGCAACAGCCATTTTCCAGCACCTATTTATCCTCTACATCCCGCCTCAGTGGGCGTGGCCACATTTTCAGCATGGCCTGTTGGTTGTTGTACTGCTTTCTTAATTCTCCAGTGAGTCGCCGTCCCATTTCTTTACTGTAAAATGTCAATAAATGTCCCAAGTGAGTTGCGGTGCACAGTCATGCCAACTCACAAGCACGTTCATACCTCCATAAGTGGCTCCTGTCCCAGGCAATCACACCAACTGATGTCAAGACGGCGCTGCTTGGACGCATCGGGGCTCCTCCCGCAGCTCAAGCTAAGCCGCTTCTATCGAAGCAAAAGGTTGCCCACAGAGGAAGGGCCCACACAGGTAAGACTGGCACCAGTTCTATAATGGAGGAACACAGAAAATGCCACGCTGAAAGTGCACAGTCCAGCCCAACGCGTTTTGTGCTTCATAGCACTTCCTCATGGGCTATGGGCTTCACGATAAAGTCAGGCAACGGCCATTTTCCAGTGCCTATTTATCCTCTACATCCCGCCTCAGTGGGCGTGGACACATTTTTAGCGTGGCATTTTGCTTGTTGTAGTGCTTTCTTATTTCTCAAGTGAGTCGCCGTGCCATTTCTTTACTGTAAAATGTCAATAAATGTCCCAAGTGTGTTGCGGTGCACAGTCATGCCACCTCGCATGCACCTTCATACCTCCATAAGCGGCTCCTGTCCCAGGCAATCACGCCAACTGGCATCACAGCGGGGCTGCTTGGACGCAGCGGGCCTCCTCCCGTGGCTTTGGCTAAGCCACTTCTATCCAACCAAAAGGTTGCCCCCAGAGGAGGGGTCCACACAGGGAAGTCTGGCACCAATTCTTTTATTGAGGTTGCAATGCAGGAATACAGAAAATGCCATGCTAAAAGTTCACAGTCCAGCCCAACGCATTTCGTGCTTCGTAGCACATCCTCTTGAGCTATGAGCTTCACGATAAAGGCAGGCAATGGCCATTTTCCAGCACCTCTTTATCCTCTACATCCTGCCTCATGGGGCGTGGCCACATTTTCAGCGTGGCCTGTTGGTTGTTGTAGTGCTTTCTTGTTTCTCCAGTGAGTCGTCAGGCCATTTTTTTACTGTAAAATGTCAATAAATATCCCAAGTGGGTTGAGCTGCACAGTCATGCCACCTCATATGCACCTTCATACCTCCATAAGCGGCTCCTGTCCGAGGCAATCACGCCAACTGGCGTCACTGCAGGGTTGCTTAGACGCAGCGGGGCTCCTCCTGCGGCTTAGGCTAAGGCGCTTCTATCCAAACAAAAGGTTGCCCACAGAGGAAGGGCCCACATAGGTAAGTCTGACACTAATTCTTTAATGGAGATTGCAATGCGGGAACACAGAAAATGCCAAGCTGAAAGTGCACAGTCCAGCCCGATGCGTTTCGTGCTTCATAGCACTTCCTCATGTGCTATGGGCTTCACGATAAAGGCAGGCAACGGCCATTTTCCAGCACCTGTTTAGCCTCTACATCCCGCCTCAGTGGGCTTGGCCACATTTTCAGCGTGGCCTGTTGGTTGTTGTAGTGCTTTCTTATTTCTCCAGGGAGTCGCCGAGTCATTTCTTTACTGTAAAATATCAATAAATGTCCCAAGTGTGTTGCAGTGCACAGTCATGCCACCTTGCATGCACCTTCATACCTCCATAAGCGGCTCCTGTCCAAGGCAATCACTCCAACTGGGGTCACAGCTGGGCTGGTTGGACGCAGTGGGGTTCCTCCCACGGCTTAGGCTAAGTCGCTTTTATCCATAAAAAAGGTTGCCCACAGAGGAAGGGCTCACGCAGGTAAGTCTGGCGCCAATTCTTTAAAGGATGCTGCAATGCGGGAACACAGAAAATGCCACGCTGAAGGTGCACAGTCCAGCCCGACACGTTTCGTGCTTCGTAGCACTTCCTCATGGGCTATGGCCTTCACGATAAATTCAGGCAACTGCCAATTTCCAGCACCTATTTATACTGTACATCGCGCCTCAGTGGGCGTGGCCACATTTTCAGCGTGGTCTGTTGGTTGTTGTAGTGCCAGTTCTTTGCTGTAAAATGTAAATAAATGTCCCAAGTGAGTTGCGGTGCACAGTCATGCCAACTCGCAAGCACCTTCATTCCTCCATAAGCATCTCCTGTCCCAGGCAATCACGCCAACTGGTGTCAAGGCGGTGCTGCTTGGACATAGCGGGGCTCCTTCCGTGGCTCAGGCTAAGCCGCTTCTATCCAAACAAAAGGTTGCCCACAGAGAAAGGGCCCACACAGGTAAGTCTAGCACCAATTCTTCAATGGAGGAATACAGAAAATGCCACGCTGAAAGTGCACAGTCCAGCCCGACGTGTTTCTTGCTTCATAGCACTTTCTCATGGGCTATGAGCTTCACTATAAATGCAGGCAACGGCCATTTTCCAGTACCTATTTATACTGTACATCGCGCCTCAGTGGGCGTGGCCACATTTTCAGCGTGGTCTGTTGGTTGTTGTAGTGCCAGTTCTTTACTGTAAAATGTCAATAAATGTCCCAAGTGGGTTGCGGTGCACAGTCATGCCACCTCGCATGCACCTTCATACCTCCATAAGCGGCTCCTGTCCCAGGCAATCACGCCAACTGGCATCACAGCGGAGCTGCTTGGACGCAGCGGGCCTCCTCCTGCGGCTTTGGCTAAGCCACTTCTATCCAAGCAAAAGGTTGCCCGCAGAGGAAGGGTCCACACAGGTAAGTCTGGCACCAATTATTTAATGGAGGTTGCAATGCGGGAATACAGAAAATGCCACTCTAAAAGTTCACAGTCCAGCCCAACGCATTTCGTGCTTCTTAGCACTTTCTCTTGGGCTATGGACTTCACAATAAAGGCAGGCAATGGCCATTTTCCTGCACCTATTTATCCTCTACATCCCGCCTCATGGGGCGTGGCCACATTTTCAGTGTGGCCTGTTGGTTGTTGTAGTGCTCTCTTGCTTCTCCAGTGAGTCGTCGTGCCATTTCTTTACTGTAAAATGTCAATAAACGTCCCAAGTAGGTTGCGGTGCCCAGTCATACCACCTCGTATGCACCTTCATACCTCCATAAGTGGCTCCTGTCCGAGGCAATCACGCCAACTGGCGTCACTGCAGGGTTGCTTGGACGCAGCGGGGCTCCTCCCACGGCTTAGGCTTAGTCGCTTCAATCCAAACAAAAGGTTGCCCCCAGAGGAAGGCTCACACAGGTAAGTCTGGCACCAATTCTTTAATGGAGGTTGCAGTGTGGGAACACAGAAAATGCCATGCTGAAAGTGCACAGTCCAGCCCGACGCATTTCGTGCTTCATAGCACTTCCTCATGGGCTATGGGCTTCACGATAAAGGCAGGCAACGGCCATTTTCCAGCACCTAGTTATCCTCTACATCCCGCCACAGTGGGCGTGGCCACATTTTCAGCGTGGACTGTTTGTTGTGTTAGTGCTTTCTTATTTCTCCAGTGAGTCGCTGTGCCACTTCTTTACTATAAAATGTCAATAAATGTCCCAAGTGGGTTGGGGGGCACAGTCATGGCACCTTGCATGCACCTTCATACCTCCATAAGCGGCTCCTGTCCCAGGCAATCACGCCAAATGGCGTCACAGTGCGGCTGATGGTAGCAGCGGGGCTCCTCCTGCTGCTTTGGCTAAACCGCTTCTATCCAAACAAAAGGTTGCCCTCAGAGGGAGGGCCCATACAGGTAAGTCTGGCACCAATTCTTTAATGGAGTTTGCAATGTGGGAACACTGAAAATACCACGCTGAAAGTGCACAGTCCACTCTGACGCGTTTTGTGCTTCTTAGCACTTCCTCATGGGCTATGGGCCTCACGATAAAGGCAGGCAACGGCCATTTTCCAGCACCTGTTTATCCTCTACAACCCGCCGCAGTGGGCGTGGCCACGTTTTCTGCATGGCCTGTTGATTGTTGTAGTGCTTTCCTATTTCTCAAGTGAGTCGCCGTGCCATTTCTTTACTGTAATATGTCAATAAATGTTCCAAGTGAGTTGCGGTGCACAGTCATGCCACCTCGCATGCACCTTCATACCTCCATAAGCGGCTCCTGTACCAGGCAATCGCGCCAACTGGCGTCATAGCGGAGCTGCTTGGATGCAGTGGGGCTCCTCCAGCGGCATAGGCTAAGCCGCTTCTATCCAAACAAAAGATTGCCCACAGAGCAAGGGTCCACATAGGTAAGTCTCGCACCATTTCTTTAATGGGGGTTGCAATGCGGGAACACAGAACATGCCACGCTGAAAGTGCACAGTCCAGCCCAACGCGTTTCGTCCTTCATAGCACTTCTTCATCGGCTATGGGCTTCACGATAAAGGCAAGCAACGGCCATTTTCCAGCACCTATTTATCCTCTACATCCCGCCTTAGTGGGCGTGGCCACATTTTCAGCGTGGCTTATTGGTTGTTGTAGTGCTTTCTTATTTCTCCAGTGAGTCGCCGTGCCATTTCTTTACTGTAAACTGTCAATAAATGTCTCAAGTGTGTTGCGGTGCACAGTCATGTCACCTTGCATGCACCTTCATACCTCCATAAGCGGCTCCTGTCCAAGGCAATCACTCCAACTGGGGTCACAGCGGGGCTGGTTGGATGCAGTGGGGCTCGTCCCAAGGCTTAGACTAAGTCGCTTCTATCCATACAAAAGTTTGCCCACAGAGGAAGGGCTCACGCAGGTAAGTCTGGCGCCAATTCTTTAAAGCGGGTTGCAATGCGGGAACACAGAAAATGCCACGCTGAAGGTGCACAGTCCAGCCCGACACGTTTCGTGCTTCATAGCACTTCCTCATGGGCTATGGGCTTCACTATAAAGGCAGGCAACTGACATTTTCCAGCACCTATTTATCCTGTACATCCCGCCTCAGTGGGTGTGGCCACATTTTCAGTGTGGTCTGTTGGTTGTTGTAGTGCTTACTTATTTCTCCATTGATTCGCTGTGCCATTTCTTTACTGTAAAATGTCATCAAATGTCCCAAGTGGGTTGCGGTGCACAGTCATGCCACCTCACATGCACTTTCATACCTCCATAAGCGGCTCCTGTCCCAGGAAATCACGCCAACTGGCGTCACAGCGGGGCTGCTTGGACGTAGTGGGCCTCCTCCTGCGGCTTTGGCTAAGCCACTTCTATCCAAGCAAAAGGTTGCCCGCAGAGGAAGGGTCCACACAGGTAAGTCTGGCACCAATTATTTAATGGAGGTTGCAATGCGGGAATACAGAAAATGCCACTCTAAAAGTTCACAGTCCAGCCCAACGCATTTCGTGCTTCTTAGCACTTTCTCTTGGGCTATGGACTTCACAATAAAGGCAGGCAATGGCCATTTTCCTGCACCTATTGTCCTCTACATCCCGCCTCATGGGGCGTGGCCACATTTTCAGTGTGGGCTGTTGGTTGTTGTAGTGCTCTCTTGCTTCTCCAGTGAGTCGTCGTGCCATTTCTTTACTGTAAAATGTCAATAAACGTCCCAAGTGGGTTGCGGTGCCCAGTCATACCACCTCGTATGCACCTTCATACCTCCATAAGTGGCTCCTGTCCGAGGCAATCACGCCAACTGGCGTCACTGCAGGGTTGCTTGGACGCAGCGGGGCTCCTCCCACGGCTTAGGCTTAGTCGCTTCTATCCATACAAAAGGTTGCCCACAGAGGAAGGGCTCTCGCAGGTAAGTCTGGCACCAATTCTTTAAAGGGGGTTGCAATGCGGGAACACAGAAAATGCGACGCTGAAGGTGCACAGTCCAGCCCGACACATTTCGTGCTTCATAGACCTTCCTCATGGGCTATGGGCTTCACAATAAAGGCAGGCAACGGGCATTTTCCAGCTCCTATTTATCCTCTACATCTCGCCTCATTGGGCTAGGCCACATTTTCAGCGTGGTATGTTGGTTGTTGTAGTGCTTACTTATTTCTCCAGTGAGTCGCCGTGCCAGGTCTTTGCTGTAAAATGTAAATAAATGTCCCAAGTGAGTTGCGGTGCACAGTCATGCTAACTGGCAAGCACCTTCATACCTCTATAAGCGTCTCTTGTCCCAGGCAATCACGCCAACTGGTGTCAAGGTGGGGCTGCTTGGACGCAGCGGGGCTCCTTCCGTGGCTCAGGCTAAGCCGATTCTATCCAAACAAAAGGTTGCCCACAGAGAAAGGGCCCACACAGGTAAGTCTGGCACCAATTCTTCAATGGAGGAATACAGAAAATGCCACGCTGAAAGTGCACAGTCCAGCCCTACGCGTTTCTTGCTTCATAGCACTTCCTCATGCGCTACGGGCTTCACTATAACTGCAGGCAACGGCCATTTTCCATTACCTATTTATCCTGTACATCCTGCCTCAGTGGGCGTGGCCACATTTTCAGCGTGGTCTGTTGGTTGTTGTGGTGCTTTCTTGTTTCTCCAGTGAGTCGCCGTGCCATTTCTTTACTGTAAAATGTCAATAAATGTCCCAAGTGGGCTGCGGTGCACAGTCATGCCACCTCGCATGCACCTTCATACCTCCATAAGTGGCTTCTGTTCCAGGCAATCACGCCAACTGGCGTCACTGCAGGGTTGCTTAGACGCAGCGGGGCTCCTCCTGCGGCTTAGGCTAAGCCGCTTCTATCCAAACAAAAGGTTGCCCACAGAGGAAGGGCCCACATAGGTAAGTCTGACACTAATTCTTTAATGGAGGTTGCAATGCGGGAACACAGAAAATGCCAAGCTGAAAGTGCACAGTCCAGCCCAATGCGTTTCGTGCTTCATAGCACTTCCTCATGTGCTATGGGCTTCACGATAAAGGCAGGCAACGGCCATTTTCCAGCACCTATTTAGCCTCTACATCCCGCCTTAATGGGCTTGGCCACATTTTCAGCGTGGCCTGTTGGTTGTTGTAGTGCTTTCTTATTTCTCCAGGGAGTCGCCGTGTCATTTCTTTACTGTAAAATGTCAATAAATGTCCCAAGTGTGTTGCAGTGCACAGTCATGCCACCTTGCATGCACCTCCATACCTCCATAAGCGGCTCCTGGCCAAGGCAATCACTCCAACTGGGGTCACAGCTGGGCTGGTTGGACGCAGCGGGGCTCCTCCCACGACTTAGGCTAAGTCGCTTCTATCCATAAAAAAGGTTGCCCACAGAGGAAGGGCTCACGCAGGTAAGTCTGGCGCCAATTCTTTAAAGGATGCTGCAATGCGGGAACACAGAAAATGCCACGCTGAAGGTGCACAGTCCAGCCCGACACGTTTCGTGCTTCGTACCACTTCCTCATGGGCTATGGCCTTCACGATAAATTCAGGGAACTGCCATTTTCCAGCACCTATTTATACTGTACATCGCGCCTCAGTGGGCGTGGCCACATTTTCAGCGTGGTCTGTTGGTTGTTGTAGTGCTTACTTATTTCTCCATTGATTTGCTGTGCCATTTCTTTACTGTAAAATGTCATTAAATGTCCCAAGTGGGTTGCGGCGCACAGTCATGCCACCTCACATGCACTTTCATACCTCCATAAGCGGCTCCTGTCCCAGGAAATCACGCCAACTGGCGTCACAGCGGGGCTGCTTGGACGCAGCGGGCCTCCTCCTGCGGCTTTGGCTAAGCAAAAGGTTGCCCGCAGAGGAAGGGTCCACACAGGTAAGTCTGGCACCAATTATTTAATGGAGGTTGCAATGCGGGAATACAGAAAATGCCACTCTAAAAGTTCACAGTCCAGCCCAACGCATTTTGTGCTTCATAGCACTTTCTCTTGGGCTATGGGCTTCACAATAAAGGCAGGCAATGGCCATTTTCCTGCACCTATTTATCCTCTACATCCTGCCTCTTGGGGCGTGGCCACATTTTGAGTGTGGCCTGTTGGTTGTTGTAGTGCTCTCTTGCTTCTCCAGTGAGTCGTCGTACCATTTCTTTACTGTAAAATGTCAATAAACGTCCCAAGTGGGTTGCGGTGCACAGTCATGCCACCTCGTATGCACCTTCATACCTCCATAAGTGTCTCCTGTCCGAGGCAATCACGCCAACTGGCGTCACTGCAGGGTTGTTTGGTCGTAGCGGTGCTCCTCCCACGGCTTAGGCTTAGTCGCTTCTATCCATACAAAAGGTTGCCCACAGAGGAAGGGCTCTCGCAGGTAAGTCTGGCGCCAATTCTTTAAAGGGGGTTGCAATGCGGGAACACAGAAAATGCCACGCTGAAGGTGCACAGTCCAGCCCGACACATTTCGTGCTTCATAGCACTTCCTCATGGGCTATGGGCTTCACGATAAAGGCAGGCAACGGCCATTTTCCAGCACCTATTTATCCTCTACATTCTGCCTCAGTGGGCATGGCCACATTTTCAGCGTGGCCTGTTGGTTGTTGAGTGCATTCTTATTTCTCCAGTGAATCGCCATGCCATTTCTTTACTGTAAAATGTCAATAAATGTCGCAAGTGGGTTGCGGTGCACAGTCATGCCACCTCGCATGTACCTTCATACATCCATAAGCAGCTCCTGTCCCAGGCAATCACGCCAACTGGCGTCACAGTGGGGCTCCTTGGAAGCAGCGGGGCTATGGGCTTCACAATACAGGCAGGCAACGGCCATTTTCCAGCTCCTATTTATCCTCTACATCTTGCCTCATTGGGCTAGGCCACATTTTCAGCGTGGTCTTTTGGTTGTTATAGTGCTTACTTATTTCTCCAGTGAGTCGACGTGCCAGGTCTTTGCTGTAAAATGTAAATAAACGTCCCAAGTGAGTTGCGGTGCACAGTCATGCTAACTGGCAAGCACCTTCATACCTCCATAAGCGTCTCTTGTCCCAGGCAATCACGCCAACTGGTGTCAAGGTGGGGCTGCTTGGACGCAGCGGGGCTCCTTCCGTGGCTCAGGCTAAGCCGATTCTATCCAAACAAAAGGTTGCCCACAGAGAAAGGGCCCACACAGATAAGTCTGGCACCAATTCTTCAATGGAGGAATACAGAAAATGCCACGCTGAAAGTGCACAGTCCAGCCCTACGCGTTTCTTGCTTCATAGCACTTCCTCATGCGCTACGGGCTTCACTATAACTGCAGACAACGGCCATTTTCCAGTACCTATTTATCCTGTACATCCTGCCTCAGTGGGCATGGCCACATTTTCAGCGTGGTCTGTTGGTTGTTGTAGTGCTTTCCTGTTTCTCCAGTGAGTCGCCTTGCCATTTCTTTACTGTAATTTGTCAATAAATGTCCCAAGTGGGCTGTGGGACACAGTCATGCCACCTCGCATGCACCTTCATAACTCCATAAGTGGCTCCTGTCCAAGGCAATCACGCCAACTGGCGTCACAGCGGGGCTGCTTGGACGCAGCAGGGCTCCTCCGACGGCTTAGGCTAAGCCGCTTCTATCCAAACAAAAGGTTGCCCACAGAGTAAGGGCCCACACAGGGAAGTCTGGCACCAATTCTTTTATGGAGGTTGCAATGCGGGAACACAGAAAATGCCACGCTGAAAGTGCACAGTCCAGCCCGACGCGTATCGTGCTTCATAGCACTTGCTCATGGGCTTCACAATAAAGGCTGGCAATAGCCATTTTCCATATTACAGGAAACAATGGTCCTTGAAAACAAAAGGAATAAGTGAAGCAATAAATATAGCCAAAATTGGTTCTATATTTCAGCCAGTGTCCAGCAGGACAGAGGCACCTTTAATAAGTTGAGATGATTAACAATGAATCAAAAAAATGCAAGTATGATCTCAGTGGGATATAAGCCTGTATCCTGGGACTTACATATCGTAAGAACAAATTGTGAAAAGACGTTCAGGCAATTTGTAGGATGTTTCAATCAGAAAATTATATAGAATAGCGAAACATCTGATACATTTACTGCCACCTTCACATTACGTTATGTACAAAGAATACAATGTGTAAGGTAGACAACTGTGTCGACAGCGTTTCGATCCATATCAGGAGGATATCGGATCATCATCAGGACTAATCAATTAAATTGCCCATGTTGTAAAGCCTCATTGTACGAGGGCTCTAGGACTGGTGATGTGTCCAGATAATTCCTATACGACGCAAGTCTGGTATCAAGAGAAGTAGGGCGATGCCTACGGCGTACGGATTCCGGGAATACAAGTCACGGTGTAATGTCTGTGATAGTCTCAGGATGGTGAGAGGATCGGATACCGTGACCACACCAGAGACGACTCGCTCGGGCAGCGCGAATGCGGAAGTCCAGCACATATTTATCCTCTACATCCCGCCTCAGTGGGCACATTTTCAGCGTGGCCTGTTAGTTGTTGTAGTGCTCTCTTATTTCTCAAGTAAGTCGCTGTGCCATTTCTTTACTGTAAATTGTCAATAAATGTCCCAAGTGGATAGGGGGGCACAGTCATGCCACCTTGCATGCACCTTCATACCTCCATAAGCGGCTCCTGTCCCAGGCAATCACGCCAACTGGCGTCACAGCGGGGCTGTTTGGAAACAGCGGGGCACCTTCCGCGGCTTTGGCTGAGCCGCTTCTATCCAAACAAAAGGTTGCCCCCAGAGGAAGGGCCCACACAGGTAAGTCTTGCACCAATTCTTTAACGGAGGTTGCAATTCGGGAACACAGAAAATGCCACGCTTAAAGTGCACAGTCCAGCCCGACGGTTATCGTGCTTCATAGCACTTCCTCATAGGCTATGGGCTTCACGATAAAGGCAGGTGATGGCCATTTTCCAGCACCTATTTATCCTCTACATCCCGCCTCAGTGGGTGTGGCCACATTTTCAGCGTGGCCTGTTGGTTGTTGTAGTGCTTTCTTATTTCTTCAGTGAGTCGCCGTGCTATTTCTTTACTGTAAAATGTCAATAAATGTCCCAAATGGGTTGCGGTGCACAGTCATGCAACCTCGCATGCACCTTCATACCTCCATAAGCGGCTCCTGTCCCATGCAATCACCCCAACTTGCCTCACAGCGGGGCTGCTTTGATGCAGCGGGGCTCCTTCTGTGGCTTAGGCTAAGCCACTTCTATCCAAACAAAAGGTTGCTCACAGAGGAAGGGCCCACACAGGTAAGTTTGACACCAATTCTTTAATGGAGGTTGCAATGAGGGAACACAGAAAATGCCACGCTGAAAGTGCACAGTCCAGCCCAACGCATTTCGTGCTTCATAGCACTTCCTCTTGGGCTATGGCAGTGGTTCCCAAACTTTTTCGACCTGTGGCTCCCTTGACCTAATTGGCAGTTGGCCGTGGCTCCCCATCGTGTGCGTCTTGATATACGCATATCGTTTATCACAATGAGGCGAAGCACGATCTTACACATTAGATTTAATCAACTAAAGTATTTAGAAACAGAATAGTAACTCTTGCAAATGAGCAAGAGGGGACAGATACAGTAGGAATCGAGACGGACAGCCAGAACTCTATTTTTATTACTTATTAATATGGTCGTTCAGGCTCAAAAAACATGAAGATGGTTCAGTGGGCCCAAACCAGTCAGAATCAGCACCTTGCTTGGCAACGGTGCAAAATGTGGGTTAAATCACTGTGTTCCTGCTGCTCTCTCTGAACCTTCGATATGTTAGCAATCTCCGTGATTTATTTTACTATCACTGATTCAGACATAAGCTTTACACATTCTAAAAAGAAGTGCACCCCCATCCCATCCACTTGAAGTGAGTGGCTCAGTGGAGCTTTGGTCATTTTGTCATGCACCTCAAAGACTCAATGGATGCAGCACAAATGGGAGACTGGGGGCGCTTTTTTTACGACTTCGAGTTCCCACCCAAGCCCTCCTTTTCAGATACTACACACAGCAATAAACACCCATTCACAAAGCCATAATAGCCCCATAGAAACCACACGGTGGAAATATCACATTTTCAACCAGCTGCAACTGCCAGGGTCGAAAACTGCCCTTTGAGAATAAATGACAAACTTTCTGCCAATGAGGAAAGGTGATTGCAAAAAATATGTATATATGTTTTTGTAAACTACAGATGAGAACTGAATGCGTTCTATGACCATCGTGGAGGTGATATATAAGACACTAAAGGTAATCAATTCCTCGGTTGTGGCAAGCATGTGAAATATGTCACTGTATGCCTGAAATGGTTGTCGCTGGGAGATCTGAATTTCAGATCATAATGCCCTCACACACCTGTTAGGGTGTCATGCTTCATCATTTTGTCGTATTTCTTTTTGCCATATATCTGACACCAAGAATATCTAGGGACACTCTTTCGTACTCAGAAGAATACATCCAATGCCTAATCGGTGGCCCTTCACTTCTCTGTGACCACCACCACTACAACCCCCACGCCTAATTCCTCACGCGTGTTACTAGATAGACTTGAGAAATTAAAGAAAAAACAAATCAGAACCGAACTCCATGCCCGGATGCTCACTGAATATCTACAATCAGGCGTCATCCTGCTTGGTCTCCAAATCAGGAACACTCCAGCCATATTTACCCAAGACCTGAAATTTCGGACTGGCTTCAGCGATCTAGCCACAACCTGCTCACGCCATTGGATGGTTCTAGGAATTGACACAGCTATCGAACACAGCCGCAAAGAACTGGAAGAGATAGCCGAACTTGAAAAACTCATTCTGACTGATACCACTTTCACAGACGCCAAAAACCTCCTAGACAAAGTAAATACTACCATTTCCACCTTCCGTACCTTTGAACTTAATAAAAAAAATAAACAAAATACAGAAGGACATCAAATTCTACAACGTAGAGGCAACATATCCCTACCTATGTGACGAATTCTACAACACCCCATACATTCCACCCAGGACCCACAACTGGGGCAGTTAACGTAACAACCAACAGATCACCTTTTCAGACTCTTCCAAAACATCCATAGAGGACTCGGACACAAGTGACGAACCAAGCACATCCCGAGCAGCCAGCAGACCACAACCCCTATTACCACCTGGTTTTTTAGGACGAGGTTGCGGGCGCGGCCAGCCCCAAACACGATCCCGGAACAATCGCTAATACCAACATCAATTCTCAGGAGAAAGACAAACCCGAAACAGATTCTACCAATGGGGCCCCCAACAATAAACGACCATATGGAAACACGACCCATACCCGTTTCCACAAGTACACCAGCCTTCAACCCACTTTCCATACCCATATTCAGTCTCTCAGATCACATTCTATCCCATGATGAGACTCAACTTCTGAGCAGAGGCCTAAGTTTAGTTCCCACTGAACGTACCAATTTCCTAGACTTACAGTCCAATCTACTCCAGTTCTTCAGAAGAACCCGTCTCAAGCAATTCTTCTCTGACAAACCTACATCCTCCCAACTCACTGGACCCAGATTCCACCCACCCTCCACCTTCAACCCCCCCTCTTCTCCTGATACATACCGAAGACGATAAGATTGGCACCTGCCTCTATCGCAAGCCCACAGACAGAAATACCCTGCTTCAATACTCAAGTTATCACCCTTGGGGTCTCCGGGATGGGCTACCCTTCGGCCAATTCTTACGCATTCGCAGGAATTGTAAATGGCCGAAAGACTACTTCCCCGAATCAGATATCCTCATCAACAAACTCATTGACAGGGGATAACCCAAACGTCTAGTAACGAGAGCACGGAAAAGAGCCTGGTACTGCCACCGTGAACACCTCCTCACACCTCAACCAAAGAAAACCATGAGCAGGATACCATTTGTTTCCAAATTCAGCCCTTGCAGCAACAAAATTAGCAAGATCATCAAACGCAACTGGAGCCTGCTACGAACATTCGAAACATTCAAAGAACCACCTCTCTTCTCATACCAACGTGACAACAATCTGGCCACACATCTGGTACACGCCATTACATCGCCTACCAACATTGCTGATAAGAACTCCATCACGGCCACCTGGGGTTTACCCCCAGTCATTGGACACTACAAATGTCAAAATTGCACCGTATGTGATCTCACAGTAAACACAAAAGATTTCAAAACCAACAACAAATCCTACAAACTTAGGACCCTAACAAACTGTAGATCACAAAACGTCCTTTACTCAATTTGCTGTCCCTGTGACCTCCTGTACATCGGTCAGACAACCCAAATGATTAAACAGTAGATAATTCAACACAAAAGAAGAATCCACGGCACCCTTGGTTGCACACTACATTGAAAAACATCACTGTGAGACAGATATCACCTGGCAGGTGATAGACCAACCTACCCTACCCTTCAGAGGTGGCGACATCAGAGCCCTCTTGAACAAATGCGAATGCAAATGGATCACCGTATGTAACTCGGTCAACACTGGCTTGAACACCATTGATGAATGGAACACCACCATCTTACTCTGACCATGATTTCCTACTACCACACACTGATCCATTATCCTATACACTCTTGACACCGCCCACTTACTATATATAGTAAATATTTCCTAATTTTTAAAAAAAAATTGCCCCCCTCCTCTCCGGCTTTATCGTTGGTCAGCACGCATATGATGAGTCTACCTGACACACTACACTGTACAATTGATAGCCCAAACTGCCCCTGGATAGTTGTCCGGCTCTATTTGTTAATTCTTTTGTTCATTTAACTGTTTATTCGTTTTCTTGTACACTTTCATTAACCTCATGCATACCCTCCCTTTGTGCTGACCGAGGTAATTTATTCGTAATTCAATCCACACACGATTAAAGGTTCCAACCGGACACACTGCGTTGTGCCCAGGTTGGCTCACACTCTTCGTATGCCACTGTCCCACTCCCCCCGAGTGTTACCTTCATTAATGTGTCTTAATGTTCTCGCCTCTTTCTCTGTGACCTAGATACATTTATTTGCACCATGTTTCACGTTTTGATGCCTGTAACGTGGCTGTGTCTGTAATTAATACATATATGCTGTCTCGTTTTAACCCTCCTTCCCGCTTCTCCTCCCGCTCCTCCCCCCCGCCTCATCATTTCGGACACACACCCGCCACACGTACACACGCCGAAGTGACGCAGATTCCCGGAAATAGCTTTTCTAACTTATAGCCAGACCTCAGCCCTACTCCACATTCCACACACGAACGTGGCGGGTTCCTGATTACTGCCCCATCTCCGGATTCAGTCCGTTTCCACCAGGTAAGCGCCCGCGCACCTAACATCCTTTAGTTTCCCCAGCCCATAGGATCACTGCCTTACCCCCCTCCCTTTTTTTCCCCCTTAGGTCTCCTGTGGTGTCGCTGGTGGGCCTAAGCAGATAGGCTCGTGGTGCGGGCCTAGCACGTGGAGCCCAATGACCACACGGGACACTTGAGTTGCTTGCTTGCCGTCTCCGCAGCCGTGGCGCTTCTGCCTACGTGTCTGCGTGACGTCATATTTATTACCGCACGTACAACGAACGTGCCCTGACGTGCACACCATCGCGTATCACGTCAGGGACGAGTATCGCGACACTACATTCCTCCCCAACACACAAAACAAAAAAACATGATACAACCCCCGGGTCCGTGATTACACCCCCAGGCATGGACAACAGGTTTCACAGTGTCCCTCACTCTGCAGCTTAAAGTCCCAACAATAAAACTTAAACAGTCTTACTTTACGTAGTCTCGTAACCGGCAAGAGGGCGCGGGGTGCGGCCTCAGGTCGTATCGCACTCCGCCACGGTCCACGGCAGCATCCTGACCTCCGCTCCCAGAGTCACCCTCTGCGTCGTTCTCTCCGGCCTCGGGCACGCCCGCTACTCCAGACGGCAAGGTCTCTGGCCGGTGCTGCGTAGTGTCATGTCCTTGACCTGTGGGCTCTACTCTCTCACCCGCCTGGCCCTCGGGTTCTGAGAGTCCTTCCTCTCGCGGCATGTCCCTCATGACCCTGTCCTGGCGTCGTTCATCCCCTCCGGAGGGCACGGGAACTTTCTTGAAGAATGAGACGTTCCTCGTTATCTTTTCAGCACCCTTCCGGGCTGTCACGCACGTGCCTCGGACTTTCTCCACCATCCAGGGCTGAGGTTCGAAGTTCAAACGAAATTTGCACCCTGGCACCCGATTGCGAATTAGTACATGGTCACCTGGGGCTATTGGTGAGGACGCAGCCCTCCGGCGGGCGTCGGCTTGGGCAAACGCTCCACGTCGATGCGCATCAATGGCACTGTCATTGGGAGTTTCGGGCTGCCATTCTGGGTGATGTGGTATTGAATCGGTGACAACCCGCCCCATTAGCAAGTGCGCGGGAGCCACTCCCGTGATGGAGTGGGGCGTTTGGCGATAGCTACGGAGGAATGTGAAAATGGCAAGTTCTACAGACTGGCTCTTTTCGTGGGCGATCCGTATCACTTTGTTGAGGGTCCTCATGAAGCGTTCTGCTTCTCCGTTCGCTTGAGGCCATCGGGGGGTGATTCGCCTTGGCTCTGAAACGGTGATCCATTATCGGTTCTGATCTCTTTAACAATGCCATGGGTTGCCATGATTTTCTCGAGCTTCGGGATTACTTCCTGAGCACTCAGAACAGTCAGTATCTCAACCTCCGGATACTTGGAGTGATCATCTATGGCCACCAAGGTGTGCCGTCCGTCTGGCAGGCTGCCGAAGTCGACGCTGATCTTTGACCAGGGCCTCCTCCGGCGAGGCTCCATCACCACAGGGGCCGGCCGGGGCACTTCACCGGTTAGCTGACACGCCTGGCACTCTCGAACGGTAGCCTCCACAATTTCGTCCATGAGAGGGAACCATACTTTGGTTCGGAGTCGTGACTTGGTCTTGACCATGCCCTGGTGACCGATATGGGCTAGATCCACCACTCTCTGGGTGAGGGACATCGGTATGACCAGCCGGTGGCCTCTCAGCAGGCATCCAGTCTCGTCTTCCGTCAGTTCTGTCCTCACGTGGTACAAGCTCTCCATTATCTGCTTCGCCTGAGGCGTCAGGCTCTTCCACTCCTCTCGGGCGCGGGTCCAGCTGTTGTCTCGGACCGCCATTCTCGCTCTTTGTAGGCACTCGTCTTCACTGGTGGCCTGGGACAGGCTAGCCATGGACACTGGCCGGGGGCATGACCGCGCCGTGACGCACCGGACGTACTCTTCTGTTTCTGCCGCCTCTTTTATTTCTCTTGGAGTTGCTGTGCGGGGGTGGCGAGATAGGTAGTCCGCCGGGTTTCGCGCACCCGGCTGGTACTCAATCTTGCAGTTGTAGTCCTGCAGTTGCAACATCCACTTCTCTATCCTTGGCGGCGGCTTCGTTGAGGTGCCTGCGAACAGGGAGACCAATGGCTTATGGTCGGTGGTCACAACAAAGGGTTTGCCATAGACATACAAATGGAAGTGACGACACCCCCAATGAATGGCGATCGCCTCCTTTTCTATTTGAGAGTATCTCTGCTCCGTCTCAGTGAGTGACCGGCTGGCGAAGGCCACCGGGGCCCACTCCTCGGCATTCGTCTTCCGCTGCAGCAGGACTGCGCCCAGCCCGACTGGACCGGCATCGACGGCAATCTGTGTCAGCTTGGCCGGGTCGAAGAAGGCCAGCGTCGTGGCTTCTGAGAGTGCGTGTTTGACTTCCTCAAATGCTCTACTCTGGTCACTGTTCCATGTCCAGGGGGTTGATTCCTTTGTGAGTTCTCTCAGTGGCGCTGTGAGGTTCGCTAGATCCTTGATGAACCTGCCACAGTAATTCACCATTCCTAGAAAACTCCTCACCTCCGTGACATTTGCAGGAGCGGCTGCCTCCTTGATATCCTTGACCTTGTCCGGATCGGGGTTGACGCCATCAGCTGAGAAGATGTAGCCGAAGAACTGGATCTTCCGGCACAGGAATTCGCACTTCTCCCGATGTAGTGTGAGGACTGCGTCTCGTATGCGTCGTAGCACCTGCACCAGCCTCTCGTTGTGTTCCGCTACCGTCGTGGCGTGTATCATGATGTCATCGCTGACGTTGAGCGCCCCGGGGATTCCAGCGATCAGCTCCTGTATTACATTCTGGAACACCTCCGCAGCGCTCGATACCCCGAAGCTCAGCCTCGTGTATCGCCTCAGACCTACATGGGTGGAGAACGTTGTTATGTTCCGGGACGCTTCGTCCAGAACTAATTGGTGATATCCCGAGCGTAGGTCCAGCTTTGAGAACCACTTGGCGCCGGCCATCTCCCCAACGATGTCATCGATAGTCGGGGTGATGTGTCGCTCCCTTTTGATGGCAACGTTTGGGAGCCTCATGTCCACACATATACGGACAGCGCCTGGCTGCTTGGGTTTCTTCGCCACGACAATTGGCGACACCCACGGGGTCGGTCCGGATACTTTCTCAATGATCCCCGCTGCCTCAAGCTTCTTCAATTCCGCTTCCACCAGTGGCCTGAGGTGGAATGCTATGCGGCGATGCCGGAGTGCTATCGGCTGGACCGTGGGATCGATATGTAGGTGAACTTCTTTCCCCCGGAACTTGCCTATCCCTTGAAAGATTTCCTCGAACTCCTCCAGAGTGTGGTGTACTGACTCTTGGTGTACCCCAAACGCGAAGGTTACCACTCCCAGATCTTCCGCCGCTCGACAGCCCAGGAGCATGCCTTGCCCGTCTTCGGTGACGTAGACGTTCGACGTGATGGACCTTGTCCCATGGGATATCACCGTTCTGAACTTTCCTCGTACCTTTAACGGTTCTTCCTGTCCATAGGCGAATACTGTGATAGTCGAGGGTTGTAGTGGGGGCTGTGGACGCATGGACTTGTGCATTGCGGCAGCCATGATGTTGATGCTGGCTCCTGTGTCTACCACTGTTGTAACTTCCTCTGACCCTACTCAGATGCTGCATTGCGGCAGTCTCCTAGTCCGGCGGGCCGCCGTGCCTATCATGTGCACCCGGTGTATGACTTTTTCCTCCTCTTCATCGTCGTCCATGTCGCTGGCTCCCGGACCTCCTTCCTCGACCGTGTGCACGGCCTGGCGGGGCTTTCGGAAACCCTTCGATCGGCACACTTTCTCAAAGTGGTTGAAGCGTCCACACCCTCTGCATTTGGTCCCTCTTGCTGGGCACTCCGACGGGGCGTGGGGTGAGCCACCACAGTATCCACAGGACTTTTGCTGTTCTTGAGCAGCCGGGGCTGGCTTTCGTCGGGGCCACCTCTGTTTCGGCTTGACTGCCACGGCATTGACCGGCTCGGCCTTCACTGGCACTTGCAGTGCCGCCTCCATGTGCGCAGCGCGCGCCTTGGACAGTTCCTTCGTTCAGCCCATCGTCAGGATGTCCGCTAGGGGCTTACCGGATTCCTCCAAGATTCTCTCCCTGAGCTTGGCGGACGCACACCCTTGTATTATCTGGCCTCTTATCTCCTCCGTCTCGTCTCGAAACCCACAGGTGGTCGCTAAGTTCTTTAGACGAGCGTAGAATTTGTCGAGCGACTCCTCCGGCGATTGGCGCGCCTGGCGAAATATGAAGCGTTCATAGTCGCGGTTTGCCATTGGCTCAAAGTATTCGTTGAGAGCTGCTATGAGCATCGTGTGCGTCTTGGGGGTGGCTTCCGCGAGCGTCTTCACTATGTTGTGAATTTCTTTCCCACCTAGGTGAATTATCATTGCGCGCTTTTGATCTCTGTGGACCTTCGTGGCCTTGAAGAAAATGCGCACTCTGTCCTCCCAGTCTCTCCACCGGGCTGCTACCGTCGATGGGGACCCCTCGACGGAGAACGGCTCTATTGGCGGGATTGTCGTCCATGTTGCGCGTGCGTGGCTTGCGCAGGGTTGGACCTCCCTCTCTCGTGCGCCCTCACGCTGGGCGAGACCTTCTGGCACGTGTGCGGCTGGCGCTAGGCGAGACCTCTTCTCCCTTGGGCAGTTCAGATTCCCCTGGGCGAGACCTTCTGGCACGTGTGTGGCTGGCGCTAGGCGAGGCCTCTTCTCCCTTGGGCAGCTCAGATTCCCCAGGGGGGCGTGTGTGGGCCAGCCCCTCCCTTGTCCTACGATATTGAGGGTTTATGCAAGCTCAGGGGCACTTGACCCTACCTTCCTGGGCCTCCGGTGAGCAAGACGACGCTGTGTGTCTTTACTGTCTTGCTTCCGTTGTGTGCATGCAGGGCACCGCAGATGCTGCGCGCTCCCCAGGTCAGGAGGGCAGGGCACGTGAGGTCCTTGAAACGCGCTGGGGCGCCGATGGCAGAGACGGCCCCAGCGCGAGCAGCCAACCACAACGGAGCGCTCCGGCGCTTCCGCGCACGTCCTGGGCGGGCTATTAGCGCGGGGACTGCAGCGCGCTCCGGCGGGGCACGAGCACCGCAAGCGAGGAGCGCTAACGGCCGCCACACCAACCGGACGCGCCGATTCTGAGCGGGGCACGATCGCACCCTCGTCGCCAACTTGTGGTGTCTCCGCAGCCGTGGCGCTTCTGCCTACGTGTCTGCGTGTCGTCATATTTATTACCGCACGTACAACGAACGTGCCCTGACGTGCACACCATCGCGTATCACGTCAGGGACGAGTATCGCGACACTACAGTCTCCTAATCCAGTTCCCCCAAACTTGGGACGCCGCGGAGCCTCCCTCATCGCCGACCAGCCCGGCTTCCGAATTTTTGAATTTTCCAGGTGACCACTCCCATGAACTTTTCATCCGTTTCTTCACCCACGCATGTTCTAAACCCCCCCCCCCTCCTTCCTCCTCCTCAGGTTTCTGAATTCAGTTCCCTCCACTTGGGACACCGCACAGCCGCTCTCTACGCCGATCTACACGGCACGTGACTTCTAGTCCCATCCAGGTATACACTAGCCTCCCATTGCTTTCCCTTCCCCTCCACGCGCCGCCCATTCCTTATCTGCTCATTCTTCACCACCGTGGTTTCTTGTACTCCACGGTCCTACTCTTTACCCCCACCACGCCTGGTTTATTCACCGCGGTTTTAGATATCAATTGCCCCACACTTTCCCTTCTGTTACCACTCAGTGTCAACATCTGATCATCGACGCCCCATTCCTCCCTGTCACGCAGCATTCGTTCTACAACCTCCACTACCCATTCACTGCTGTGCCCACATACAAATTGTTTGCAAATACCATCCCGCGATCATATTCTTCCAAGACCGCTCCACCGTAGCTCCTTCTCTGACGTTTTCACGCACCATGAACTCTGTGATTTCCTTCTTTCACGCCCTTCTCCTTCTGTTTTTCACTGCCCTCCTTAGTCATGCTCCATACACCGCCATATACCAAAGGGCCGATCTTCGGTCGACTCGCCTTCACTCCCGCTCCTAGGTCACATCCCTTCTTCACCGGCTTTACCGACGGTTCCTCCGTGGCACCTCTTACATGATTCTCACCTTCTCCCCTTGCCCACATGCGCTACCCCTTCCCTCGCGCCTCCCTGACCCTTCTCCTTTCACCCCCTGTACAGCAACGCTATTAACGACAACCCAGTCCTGAAGATGATCCTGATTGATAGCATCGAAACGTCGTCGACTCCTCAGCGCAAATGATGGCACATGCCCTTCTGTGACTCCATTGTTTCAATTGTGGCAAATCCAACATTGTAAATCATTGTTTTTGAGTCACAACGTCCACTGTATATATCTGTTCACATCCACAATTTGCGCAGTTTTTCGCTGAATGCACAATTGTCACTTGCGTCGCCACTTGTTTGTGTCACGTACACAATTGAGCACCAAGTCCAATTTGGGTTGTTTCATGCATTATTTGCCTACAGTGCTGCTACAACTGTAATCTCTAAATTTCAATTTAATTATATGATACTATGTGCACATTTCAAAACTATTTCTGAGTCTCCCTCTTTCCTTTCCACGTAATGTATTGTACATACATGTCTAATTGTCTTTTATAGTGTTACCAGTTGGAATATTGTTTTCTTTTTATGCTTCATCATAGGGCGCTCCTCGTCAGACCGGAGCTGCAATGTCCAACGGGCCTGGTGGCTTCTTTAGCAGAGTTCTTTTGATCTGAGATCGCCGTATGCGAAGGGGGTATGTGGGCAACAAGTGCTAGGTGTGTGCTAAAGTGAATAGGTGATTATAAAATAGGCTCCAGACCTATGAATATTTTCATTTGAAATAGGGCTGGGACTAAGTAAAAGCAGTGGTGCCACCAGCAGGTCGTAAGGTACCAAGGTAGCTAGTGAGTATGTGTGGGCGACATGTTTCGTGTCATCTGAGCTCCAAAATTGAGCAACACTTCTTCAGGACCAAAAGTAGATAATAGTGATCCCCAATGGAGAACACTAAAAAAGACAAATCCAAATTATGGGGATGTGATTAGAACAATTTTAGGTCCCAAGTAGGGAACCTACCATGTCTCTCCACCTTACTGGGTAGAAAGTTCCACTTCATGGAAGGGGGGGAGAAAATTGGCCCAAGTACTGATGGGTAACCAACGAATAGAAGGAGGGCAATGCCTGCTCATCTAGGATCTCCCCGGCTTCCGAATCTTGAGGTGAGGCACATTGTAGAAGCCGCTTGCTAATTTTACAAGCTTGTCAAAAAAGATGTAGAACAGGGAAAGTCATAAAAGGCTGATTTTACAAGAAATCATTAGCAGGAGCCTGCGTTTGTGAAGAGGTCCGTTTATGTGGCTGTTTTAGTGTTTTAAGATATTTTGCAGTAATTCCCCCGTGGTTATTTTGCCCTCTTGGGAGGAACGGTGGGCTGCTGGCTCCATTTCAGTATCACTGGGCACTGTTTACACCCCAAGCAGGCCTTTCCGAAAGCGCAAGCCGGGCGGCCACTGCATCGGTGCCAGCATAATTACAGGGGCTTGGCCAGTCACGAGTTTTTCATATGCCCTTTTTTTGATGTAAGAAAGTAGTATTCTAATGTGCAACCAACCTTTGTAAATTATGCAGGATCCTCAGAGGCACAGCAGAACACGAGCAGCAATAACGCTCGACAGTCTGGTGTGCATAATCGAAGGCTACTTGAAAGCAGGTCGAAATCGTTGTTGCGCCCTTGGGCCAAAGCGATTCCAGACTACACAGGTGGCATTTGTAACTCCCCCTGCGCCGCGGTCGGCTGGGTGTTAAATAAGATTCACTTGCTGCCTTCAAGCTGACCGCATCATTTGTTAATTGTGCACATTTTCACAACTACATTAGAAGCTTCCTCAGCACAGCCACAGGCTATCTTTCACACATCATGGGCAGTGCCCCTGGCTACTACTAACGGCTCACTGGGGTGCCGCGGCGCACAGTTTGGGAACCACTGGGCTATGGGCTTAACCATAATGTCAGACAACGGCCATTTTCCAGCACCTATTTATGCTCTACATCTCACCTCAGTGGGCGTCGCCACATTTTCAGCGTGGCCTGTTGGTTGTTGTAGTGCTTTCTTATTTCTCCAGTGAGTCGCCAAGCCATTTCTTTACTGTAAAATGTCAATAAATGTCCCAAGTGTGTTGCACTGCAAAGTCATGCCACCTCGCATGCACCTTCATACCTCCATAAGCGGCTCCTGTCCCATGCAATCACTCCAACTGGCGTCACAGCGGGGCTCAGCGGGGCTCCTCCTGCGGCTTAGGCTAACTCGCTTCTATCCAAACAAAAGGTTGCCGACAGAGGAGGGTCTCATGTAGGTAAGTCTGGCGCAAATTCTTTAATGGAGGTTGCAATGAGGGAACACAGAAAATGCCACGCGACACATTTCGTGCTTCATAGCACTTCCTCATGGGCTATGGCTTTCACGATAAAGGCAAGCAACAGCCATTTTCCAGCACCTTTTTATCCTCTACATCCCGACTCAGTGGGTGTGGCCACATTTGCAGCATAGCCTGTTGGTTGTTGTAGTGCTTTATATTTCTCCAGTGAGTCGCCGTGCATTTCTGTAGTATGAAATGTCAATAAATGTCCCAAGCGGATTGCGGTGCAGAGTCATGCCACCTCGCATGCACCTTCATATCTCCATAAGCGGCTCCTGTCCCAAGGAATCACGCCAACTGGCATCACAGCGGGGCTGCTTGGACGCAGTGGGACTCCCCCGCGGCTTAGAATAAGCCGCTTCTACCCAAACAAAAGGTTGCCCACAGAGGAAGGGCCCACACAGGTAACTCTGGCACTGATTCTTTAAAGGAGGTTGCAATGCGGAACACAGAAAATGACACGCTTAAAGGGCAGTCCAGCCCGACGCATTTCGTGCTTCATAGCACTTCCTCATGGGCTATGGGCTTCACGTCAAAGACAGGCAACGGCCATTTCCAGCACCTATTGATCCTCTACATCCCGCCTTAGTGGGCGTAGCCACAGTTTCAGCGTGGCCTGTTGGTTGTTGTAGTGCTTTCTTATTTCTCCAGTGAGTCGCTGTGCCATTTCTATACTATAAAATGTCAATAAATGTCCCAAGTGGATTGGGGGGCACAGTCATGCCACCTTCATACTTCCATAAGCGGCTCCTGTCCCAGGCAATCAAGCCAACTGGTGTCACAGCGAGGCTGCTTGGAGGCAGCGGGGCTCCTCCTGCGGCTTTGGCTAAGCTGCTTCTATCCAAACAAAAGGTTGCTCCCGAAGGAAGGGCTCACACAGGTAAGTCTGGCACCAAATCTTTAATGGAGGATGCAATCCGGCAACACAGAAAATGCCACGCTGAAAGTGCACAGTCCAGCCCAACGCATTTCATGCTTCATAGCACTTCCTCTTGGGCTATGGGTTTCACCAAAAAGGCAGGCAAATGCCATTTTCCAGCACCTATTTATCCTCTACATCCCGCCTCAGTGGGCGTGGCCACATTTTCAGCGTGGCCTGTTGGTTGTTGTACTGCTTTCTTATTTCTCCAGTGAGTCGCCGTGCCATTTCTTTACTATAAAATGTCAATAAATATCCCAAGTGGGATGAGGGGCAGAGTCATGCTACCTTCCATGCACCTTCATACCTCCATAAGCGGCTCCTGTACCAGGCAATCACGCCAACTTGCCTCACAGCGGGGCTGGTCCGACGCAGCGGGGCTCCTCCTGCGGCTTAGGATAAGCCACTTCTATCCAAACAAAAGGTTGCCCACAGAGGAAGGGCCCACACAGGTAAGTCTGGCACCAATTCTTTAATGGAGGTTGCAATGCGGGAACACAGAAAATGCCACGCTGAAAGTGCACAGTCCAGCCTGACGCGTGTTGTGCTTTATAGCACTTCCTAATGGGCTATGGGCTTCACAATAAAGGCAGGCTATGGCGATTTTCCAGCTCCTATTTATCCTCTACATCGCGCCTCATTGTGCGTGGGCACATTTTCAGCATAGCCTGTTGGTTGTTGTAGTGCTTTCTTATTTCTCCAGTGAGTCGCCGTGCCATTTCTTTACTGTAAAATGTCAATAAATGTCCCAAGTGTGTTGCGCTGCAAAGTCATGCCACCTCGCATACACCTTCATACCTCCATAAGCGGCTCCTGTCCCAGGCAATCACTCCTACAGGCGTCACAGGGGGGCTGCTTAGACAGCGGGGCTCCTACCGCTGCTTAGGCTAAGTCGCTTCTATCAAAACCAAAGGTTGCCCACAGAGGAAGGACTCACGCAGGTAAGTCTGGCACCAATTCTTTAAAGGAGGTTGCAATGAGGGAACACAGATAATGCCACGCTGAAGGTGCACAGTCCAACCCAACACGTTTCCTGCTTCATAGCACTTCCTCATGGGGTATGGCCTTCACGATAAAGGCAAGCAACAACCATTTTCCAGCAACTTTTTATCCTCTACATCCCGCCTCATTGGGCGTGGCCACATTTGCAGCATGGCCTCTTGGTTGTTGTAGTGGTTTCTTATTTCTCCAGTGAGTCACGGTGCCATTTCTTTAGTATAAAATGTCAATAAATGTCCCAAGCGGATTGCGGTGCACAGTCATTCCACCTCTCATGCACCTTCATACCTCCATAAGCGGCTCCTGTCCCAGGCAATCACGCCAACTGGCGTCAAAGCGGGGCTGCTTGAATGCAGCGGGCTCCTCCCTCGGCTTAGGCTAAGCCGCTTCTATCCAAACAAAAGGTTGCCCACAGAGGAAGGGCCCACACAGGTAAGTCTGCCACCAATTCTTTAATGGAGGTTGCAATGCGGAACACAGAAAAAGACACGCTTAAAGTGCACCATCCTGCAAGACGCGTTTCGTGCTTCATAGCGCTTCCTCATGGGCTATGGGCTTCACGATAAAGGCAGGCAACGGCCATTTTCCAGCACCTATTGGTCCTCTATATCCCGCCTCAGTGGGCGTGGCCACATTTTGAGTGTGGCCTGTTGGTTGTCGTAGTGCTTTCTAATTTCTCCAGTGAGTCGCGGTGCCATATCTTTACTATAAAATGTCAATAAATGTCCCAAGTGGGTTGGGGTGCACAGTCATGCCACCTCGCATGCACCTTCATACCTCCATAAGCGGCTCCTGTCCCAGGCAATTATGCCAACTGGAGTCACTGCGGGGCTGTTTGAACGCAGTGGGGCTCCTCCCGCGGTGTAGGCTAAGCAGCTTCTATCCAAACAAAAGGTTGCCCACAGTGGAAGGACCCACACAGGTAAGTCTGGCACCAATTCTTTAATGGAGGTTGCAATGTGGGAACACAGAAAATGCCACGCTGAAAGTGCACAATCCAGCCTGACACGTTTTGTGCTTCAAAAATCCGATTGGCCGCACTCTGCTAGTCCTATCAGCGTGTTGCCCCAAAGAATTGTGGTCCATGAAGTAGCGTCGGCGGGTACGCCTATGCCAAAAGTTTAAAATGAAAGTGAGTGTCGCGTTAGCCATCCCTGGACACGTGTTTCGAGGTAGTTGCCTCTCGTCAGCAGGGAGTAGGTATGTGTGTGGGGTTGCTGCGTAGGCTGCCAAAAAATATTCTCAGGTAAAGTACCACTCAAGGCGCGCAGGTGCGTAGCCATGGGCTCGTCAGCCCCACCGGCTCAAGGGAGCCTGAATATAAACAAAAATCCGATTGGCCGCACTCTGCTAGTCCTATCAGCGTGTTGCCCCAAAGAATTGTGGTCCATGAAGTAGCGTCGGCGGGTACGCCTATGCCAAAAGTTTAAAATGAAAGTGAGTGTCGCGTTAGCCATCCCTGGACACGTGTTTCGAGGTAGTTGCCTCTCGTCAGCAGGGAGTAGGTATGTGTGTGGGGTTGCTGCGTAGGCTGCCAAAAAATATTCTCAGGTAAAGTACCACTCAAGGCGCGCAGGTGCGTAGCCATGGGCTCGTCAGCCCCACCGGCTCAAGGGAGCCTGAATATAAACAAAAATCCGATTGGCCGCACTCTGCTAGTCCTATCAGCGTGTTGCCCCAAAGAATTGTGGTCCATGAAGTAGCGTCGGCGGGTACGCCTATGCCAAAAGTTTAAAATGAAAGTGAGTGTCGCGTTAGCCATCCCTGGACACGTGTTTCGAGGTAGTTGCCTCTCGTCAGCAGGGAGTAGGTATGTGTGTGGGGTTGCTGCGTAGGCTGCCAAAAAATATTCTCAGGTAAAGTACCACTCAAGGCGCGCAGGTGCGTAGCCATGGGCTCGTCAGCCCCACCGGCTCAAGGGAGCCTGAATATAAACAAAAATCCGATTGGCCGCACTCTGCTAGTCCTATCAGCGTGTTGCCCCAAAGAATTGTGGTCCATGAAGTAGCGTCGGCGGGTACGCCTATGCCAAAAGTTTAAAATGAAAGTGAGTGTCGCGTTAGCCATCCCTGGACACGTGTTTCGAGGTAGTTGCCTCTCGTCAGCAGGGAGTAGGTATGTGTGTGGGGTTGCTGCGTAGGCTGCCAAAAAATATTCTCAGGTAAAGTACCACTCAAGGCGCGCAGGTGCGTAGCCATGGGCTCGTCAGCCCCACCGGCTCAAGGGAGCCTGAATATAAACAAAAATCCGATTGGCCGCACTCTGCTAGTCCTATCAGCGTGTTGCCCCAAAGAATTGTGGTCCATGAAGTAGCGTCGGCGGGTACGCCTATGCCAAAAGTTTAAAATGAAAGTGAGTGTCGCGTTAGCCATCCCTGGACACGTGTTTCGAGGTAGTTGCCTCTCATCAGCAGGGAGTAGGTATGTGTGTGGGGTTGCTGCGTAGGCTGCCAAAAAATATTCTCAGGTAAAGTACCACTCAAGGCGCGCAGGTGCGTAGCCATGGGCTCGTCAGCCCCACCGGCTCAAGGGAGCCTGAATATAAACAAAAATCCGATTGGCCGCACTCTGCTAGTCCTATCAGCGTGTTGCCCCAAAGAATTGTGATCCATGAAGTAGCGTCGGCGGGTACGCCTATGCCAAAAGTTTAAAATGAAAGTGAGTGTCGCGTTAGCCATCCCTGGACACGTGTTTCGAGGTAGTTGCCTCTCGTCAGCAGGGAGTAGGTATGTGTGTGGGGTTGCTGCGTAGGCTGCCAAAAAATATTCTCAGGTAAAGTACCACTCAAGGCGCGCAGGTGCGTAGCCATGGGCTCGTCAGCCCCACCGGCTCAAGGGAGCCTGAATATAAACAAAAATCCGATTGGCCGCACTCTGCTAGTCCTATCAGCGTGTTGCCCCAAAGAATTGTGGTCCATGAAGTAGCGTCGGCGGGTACGCCTATGCCAAAAGTTTAAAATGAAAGTGAGTGTCGCGTTAGCCATCCCTGGACACGTGTTTCGAGGTAGTTGCCTCTCGTCAGCAGGGAGTAGGTATGTGTGTGGGGTTGCTGCGTAGGCTGCCAAAAAATATTCTCAGGTAAAGTACCACTCATGGCGCGCAGGTGCGTAGCCATGGGCTCGTCAGCCCCACCGGCTCAAGGGAGCCTGAATATAAACAAAAATCCGATTGGCCGCACTCTGCTAGTCCTATCAGCGTGTTGCCCCAAAGAATTGTGGTCATGAAGTAGCGTCGGCGGGTACGCCTATGCCAAAAGTTTAAAATGAAAGTGAGTGTCGCGTTAGCCATCCCTGGACACGTGTTTCGAGGTAGTTGCCTCTCGTCAGCAGGGAGTAGGTATGTGTGTGGGGTTGCTGCGTAGGCTGCCAAAAAATATTCTCAGGTAAAGTACCACTCAAGGCGCGCAGGTGCGTAGCCATGGGCTCGTCAGCCCCACCGGCTCAAGGGAGCCTGAATATAAACAAAAATCCGATTGGCCGCACTCTGCTAGTCCTATCAGCGTGTTGCCCCAAAGAATTGTGGTCCATGAAGTAGCGTCGGCGGGTACGCCTATGCCAAAAGTTTAAAATGAAAGTGAGTGTCGCGTTAGCCATCCCTGGACACGTGTTTCGAGGTAGTTGCCTCTCGTCAGCAGGGAGTAGGTATGTGTGTGGGGTTGCTGCGTAGGCTGCCAAAAAATATTCTCAGGTAAAGTACCACTCAAGGCGCGCAGGTGCGTAGCCATGGGCTCGTCAGCCCCACCGGCTCAAGGGAGCCTGAATATAAACAAAAATCCGATTGGCCGCACTCTGCTAGTCCTATCAGCGTGTTGCCCCAAAGAATTGTGGTCCATGAAGTAGCGTCGGCGGGTACGCCTATGCCAAAAGTTTAAAATGAAAGTGAGTGTCGCGTTAGCCATCCCTGGACACGTGTTTCGAGGTAGTTGCCTCTCGTCAGCAGGGAGTAGGTATGTGTGTGGGGTTGCTGCGTAGGCTGCCAAAAAATATTCTCAGGTAAAGTACCACTCAAGGCGCGCAGGTGCGTAGCCATGGGCTCGTCAGCCCCACCGGCTCAAGGGAGCCTGAATATAAACAAAAATCCGATTGGCCGCACTCTGCTAGTCCTATCAGCGTGTTGCCCCAAAGAATTGTGGTCCATGAAGTAGCGTCGGCGGGTACGCCTATGCCAAAAGTTTAAAATGAAAGTGAGTGTCGCGTTAGCCATCCCTGGACACGTGTTTCGAGGTAGTTGCCTCTCGTCAGCAGGGAGTAGGTATGTGTGTGGGGTTGCTGCGTAGGCTGCCAAAAAATATTCTCAGGTAAAGTACCACTCAAGGCGCGCAGGTGCGTAGCCATGGGCTCGTCAGCCCCACCGGCTCAAGGGAGCCTGAATATAAACAAAAATCCGATTGGCCGCACTCTGCTAGTCCTATCAGCGTGTTGCCCCAAAGAATTGTGGTCCATGAAGTAGCGTCGGCGGGTACGCCTATGCCAAAAGTTTAAAATGAAAGTGAGTGTCGCGTTAGCCATCCCTGGACACGTGTTTCGAGGTAGTTGCCTCTCGTCAGCAGGGAGTAGGTATGTGTGTGGGGTTGCTGCGTAGGCTGCCAAAAAATATTCTCAGGTAAAGTACCACTCAAGGCGCGCAGGTGCGTAGCCATGGGCTCGTCAGCCCCACCGGCTCAAGGGAGCCTGAATATAAACAAAAATCCGATTGGCCGCACTCTGCTAGTCCTATCAGCGTGTTGCCCCAAAGAATTGTGGTCCATGAAGTAGCGTCGGCGGGTACGCCTATGCCAAAAGTTTAAAATGAAAGTGAGTGTCGCGTTAGCCATCCCTGGACACGTGTTTCGAGGTAGTTGCCTCTCGTCAGCAGGGAGTAGGTATGTGTGTGGGGTTGCTGCGTAGGCTGCCAAAAAATATTCTCAGGTAAAGTACCACTCAAGGCGCGCAGGTGCGTAGCCATGGGCTCGTCAGCCCCACCGGCTCAAGGGAGCCTGAATATAAACAAAAATCCGATTGGCCGCACTCTGCTAGTCCTATCAGCGTGTTGCCCCAAAGAATTGTGGTCCATGAAGTAGCGTCGGCGGGTACGCCTATGCCAAAAGTTTAAAATGAAAGTGAGTGTCGCGTTAGCCATCCCTGGACACGTGTTTCAAGGTAGTTGCCTCTCGTCAGCAGGGAGTAGGTATGTGTGTGGGGTTGCTGCGTAGGCTGCCAAAAAATATTCTCAGGTAAAGTACCACTCAAGGCGCGCAGGTGCGTAGCCATGGGCTCGTCAGCCCCACCGGCTCAAGGGAGCCTGAATATAAACAAAAATCCGATTGGCCGCACTCTGCTAGTCCTATCAGCGTGTTGCCCCAAAGAATTGTGGTCCATGAAGTAGCGTCGGCGGGTACGCCTATGCCAAAAGTTTAAAATGAAAGTGAGTGTCGCGTTAGCCATCCCTGGACACGTGTTTCGAGGTAGTTGCCTCTCGTCAGCAGGGAGTAGGTATGTGTGTGGGGTTGCTGCGTAGGCTGCCAAAAAATATTCTCAGGTAAAGTACCACTCAAGGCGCGCAGGTGCGTAGCCATGGGCTCGTCAGCCCCACCGGCTCAAGGGAGCCTGAATATAAACAAAAATCCGATTGGCCGCACTCTGCTAGTCCTATCAGCGTGTTGCCCCAAAGAATTGTGGTCCATGAAGTAGCGTCGGCGGGTACGCCTATGCCAAAAGTTTAAAATGAAAGTGAGTGTCGCGTTAGCCATCCCTGGACACGTGTTTCGAGGTAGTTGCCTCTCGTCAGCAGGGAGTAGGTATGTGTGTGGGGTTGCTGCGTAGGCTGCCAAAAAATATTCTCAGGTAAAGTACCACTCAAGGCGCGCAGGTGCGTAGCCATGGGCTCGTCAGCCCCACCGGCTCAAGGGAGCCTGAATATAAACAAAAATCCGATTGGCCGCACTCTGCTAGTCCTATCAGCGTGTTGCCCCAAAGAATTGTGGTCCATGAAGTAGCGTCGGCGGGTACGCCTATGCCAAAAGTTTAAAATGAAAGTGAGTGTCGCGTTAGCCATCCCTGGACACGTGTTTCGAGGTAGTTGCCTCTCGTCAGCAGGGAGTAGGTATGTGTGTGGGGTTGCTGCGTAGGCTGCCAAAAAATATTCTCAGGTAAAGTACCACTCAAGGCGCGCAGGTGCGTAGCCATGGGCTCGTCAGCCCCACCGGCTCAAGGGAGCCTGAATATAAACAAAAATCCGATTGGCCGCACTCTGCTAGTCCTATCAGCGTGTTGCCCCAAAGAATTGTGGTCCATGAAGTAGCGTCGGCGGGTACGCCTATGCCAAAAGTTTAAAATGAAAGTGAGTGTCGCGTTAGCCATCCCTGGACACGTGTTTCGAGGTAGTTGCCTCTCGTCAGCAGGGAGTAGGTATGTGTGTGGGGTTGCTGCGTAGGCTGCCAAAAAATATTCTCAGGTAAAGTACCACTCAAGGCGCGCAGGTGCGTAGCCATGGGCTCGTCAGCCCCACCGGCTCAAGGGAGCCTGAATATAAACAAAAATCCGATTGGCCGCACTCTGCTAGTCCTATCAGCGTGTTGCCCCAAAGAATTGTGGTCCATGAAGTAGCGTCGGCGGGTACGCCTATGCCAAAAGTTTAAAATGAAAGTGAGTGTCGCGTTAGCCATCCCTGGACACGTGTTTCAAGGTAGTTGCCTCTCGTCAGCAGGGAGTAGGTATGTGTGTGGGGTTGCTGCGTAGGCTGCCAAAAAATATTCTCAGGTAAAGTACCACTCAAGGCGCGCAGGTGCGTAGCCATGGGCTCGTCAGCCCCACCGGCTCAAGGGAGCCTGAATATAAACAAAAATCCGATTGGCCGCACTCTGCTAGTCCTATCAGCGTGTTGCCCCAAAGAATTGTGGTCCATGAAGTAGCGTCGGCGGGTACGCCTATGCCAAAAGTTTAAAATGAAAGTGAGTGTCGCGTTAGCCATCCCTGGACACGTGTTTCGAGGTAGTTGCCTCTCGTCAGCAGGGAGTAGGTATGTGTGTGGGGTTGCTGCGTAGGCTGCCAAAAAATATTCTCAGGTAAAGTACCACTCAAGGCGCGCAGGTGCGTAGCCATGGGCTCGTCAGCCCCACCGGCTCAAGGGAGCCTGAATATAAACAAAAATCCGATTGGCCGCACTCTGCTAGTCCTATCAGCGTGTTGCCCCAAAGAATTGTGGTCCATGAAGTAGCGTCGGCGGGTACGCCTATGCCAAAAGTTTAAAATGAAAGTGAGTGTCGCGTTAGCCATCCCTGGACACGTGTTTCGAGGTAGTTGCCTCTCGTCAGCAGGGAGTAGGTATGTGTGTGGGGTTGCTGCGTAGGCTGCCAAAAAATATTCTCAGGTAAAGTACCACTCAAGGCGCGCAGGTGCGTAGCCATGGGCTCGTCAGCCCCACCGGCTCAAGGGAGCCTGAATATAAACAAAAATCCGATTGGCCGCACTCTGCTAGTCCTATCAGCGTGTTGCCCCAAAGAATTGTGGTCCATGAAGTAGCGTCGGCGGGTACGCCTATGCCAAAAGTTTAAAATGAAAGTGAGTGTCGCGTTAGCCATCCCTGGACACGTGTTTCGAGGTAGTTGCCTCTCGTCAGCAGGGAGTAGGTATGTGTGTGGGGTTGCTGCGTAGGCTGCCAAAAAATATTCTCAGGTAAAGTACCACTCAAGGCGCGCAGGTGCGTAGCCATGGGCTCGTCAGCCCCACCGGCTCAAGGGAGCCTGAATATAAACAAAAATCCGATTGGCCGCACTCTGCTAGTCCTATCAGCGTGTTGCCCCAAAGAATTGTGGTCCATGAAGTAGCGTCGGCGGGTACGCCTATGCCAAAAGTTTAAAATGAAAGTGAGTGTCGCGTTAGCCATCCCTGGACACGTGTTTCGAGGTAGTTGCCTCTCGTCAGCAGGGAGTAGGTATGTGTGTGGGGTTGCTGCGTAGGCTGCCAAAAAATATTCTTTTTGTGCTTCATAGCACTTCCTCATGGGCTATGAGCTTCACGATAAAGGCAGGTAACGGCCATTTTCCAGCACCTATTTATCCTCTACATCCCGCCTCAGTGGGCGTGGCCACATTTTCAGCATGGCCTGTTGGTTGTTGTAGTGCTTTCTTATTTCTCCAGTGAGTCACCGTGCCATTTCTTTACTATGAAATGTCAAAAAATGTCCCAAGTGTGTTTCGGTGCACAGTCATGCCACCTCGCATGCACCTTCATACCTCCATAAGCGGCTCCTGTCCCAGGCAATCATGCCAACTGGCGTCACAGCGGGGCTGCTTGGAAGCAGCGGCGCTCACCCGCAGCTTAGGATAAGCCACTTCTATCCAAACATAAGGTTGCCCACAGAGGAAGGGCCCACACAGGTAAGTCTGGCACCAATTCTTTAATGGAGGTTACAATGCGGGAACACAGAAAATGCCACGCTGAAAGTGTACAGTCCAGCCCGACGCGTTTCGTGCTTCATAGCACTTCCTCATGGGCTATGGGCTTCACGATAAAGGCAGGCAACTGACATTTTATAGCACCTATTTAGCCTCTACATCGCGCCTCAGTGGGCGAGGCCACATTTTCAGCGTGGCCTGTTGGTGTTTGTAGTGCTTTCTTATTTCTCCAGTGAGTCGCCGTGCCATTTCTTTACTATAAAATGTCAATAAATGTCCCAAGTGGGTTGGGGTGCACAGTCATGCCACATTCCATGCACCTTCATACCTCCATAAGCAGCTCCTGTCCCAAGCAATCACGCCAACTGGCGTCACATCGAGGCTGCTTGGACGTAGCGGGGCTCCTCTTGCGGCTTTGGCTAAGCTGCTTCTATCCAAACAAAAGGTTGCTCCCAGAGGAAGGGCCCACACAGGTAAGTCGGGCACCAATTATTTAATGGAGGTTGCAATGAGGGAACACAGAAAATGCCACGCTGAAGGTACACAGTCCAGCCCGACACGTTTCGTGCTTCATAGGACTTCCTCATGGGCAATGGCCTTCACGATAAAGGCAAGCAACGGCCATTTTCGAGCACCTTTTTATCCTCTACATCCCGCCTCAGTGGGCGTGTCCAGATTTACAGCATGGCCTGTTTGTTGTTGTAGTGCTTTCTTATTTCTCCAGTGAGTCGCGTGTCATTTCTTTACGGTAAAATGTAAATAAATGTCCCAAGTGGGTTGCGGTGCACAGTCATGCCAACTCGCAAGCACCTTCATACCTCCATAAGCCGCTCCTGTCCCAGGCAATCACGCCAACTGGCGTCACAGCGGGGCTGCTTGGATGCAGCCGGGCTCCTCCCGCGGCTTAGACTAAGCCGCTTATATCCAAACAAAAGGTTGCCCACAGAGGAAGAGCCCACGCAGGTAATTCTGGTACCAATTCTTTAATGGAGGTTGCAATGCGGAACACAGAAAATGACACGCTTAAAGTGCACAGTCCGGCCCGACGCGTTTCGTTCTTCATAGCGCTTCATCATTGGCTATGGGCTTCACGATAAACGCAGGCAACGCCCATTTTCCAGCACCTATTTATCCTCTACATGCCGCCTCAGTGGGCGTGGCCACATTTTCAGCAAGGCCTGTTGGTTGTTGTAGTGCTTTCTTATTTCTCCAGTGAGTCGCCGTGCCATTTCTTTACTATAAATTGTCAATAAATGTCCCAAGTGTGTTGGGGGGCACAGTCATGCCAACTTCCATGCGCCTTCATACCTCCATATGCAGCTCCTGTCCCAGGCAATTAGGCCAACTGGCGTCACAGCGCGGCTGCTTGAACTCAGCGGGGCTCATCCTGCGGCTTTGGCTAAGCTGCTTCTATCCAAACAAAAGGTTGCTCCCAGAGGAAGGGCCCACTGAGGTAAGTCTGGCACCAATTCTTTAATGGAGGTTCCAATTCTGGAACACAGAAAATGCCACGCTGAAAGTGTACAGTCCAGCCCAACGCATTTCTTGCTTCATAGCACTTGCTCATAGGCTTCACGATAAAGGCAGGCAATGTCCATTTTCCAGCACCTATGTATCCTCTACTTCCTGCCTCAGTGGGCGTGGCCACATTTTCACCCTGGCCTATTGGTTGTTGTAGTGCTTTCTTATTTCTCCACTGCGTTGCCGTGCCATTTCTTTACTGTAAAATGTCAATAAATGTCCCAAGTATGTCGCGCTGCAAAGTCATGCCACCTCGCATGCACCTTCATACCTCCATAAGCGGCGCCTGTCCCAGGCAATCACTCCAACTGGCGTCACAGCGGGGCTGCTTGGACAGCGGAGCTCCTTCCGCAGCTTAGGCTAAGCCGCTTCTATTCAAACAAAAGGTTGCCCACAGAGGAAGAGCTCACGCAGGTAAGTCTGGCGCCTGTTCTATAATGGAGGTTGCAATGAGGGAACACAGAAAATGCCACGCTGAAGGTGCACAGTCCAGCCCAACACGTTTCGTGCTTCATAGGACTTCCTCATGGGCTATGGCCTTCACGATAAAGGCATGCAACAGCCCTTTTCCAGCACCTATTTATCCTCTACATCTCGCCTCAATGGCCGTGGCCTCAATGGCCTGTTGGTTGTTGTAGTGCTTTCTTATTTCTCCACTGAGTCGCGTGCCATTTCTTTACTGTAAAATGTCAATAAATGTCCCAAGTGGGTTGCGGTGCACAGTTATGCCACCTCGCATGCCCCGTCATACCTCCATAAGCTGCTCCTGTCCCAGGCAATCACGCCAACTGGTGTCACAGCGGGGCTGCTTGGATGCAGCCGGGCTCCTCCCGCAGCTTAAACTAAGCCGCTTATATCCAAACAAAAGGATGCCCACAGAGGAAGAGCACACGCACGTAATTCTGGCACCAGTTCTTTAATGGAGGTTGCAATGCGGAACACAGAAAATGACACGCTTAAAGTGCATAATCCGGCCCGACGCGTTTCGTTCTTCATAGCGCTTCCTCATGGGCTATGGGCTTCAAGATAAAGGCAGGCAACAGCCATTTTCCAGCACCTATTTATCCTCTACATGCCTCCTCAGTGTGCATGGCCACATTTTCAGCAAGGCCTGTTGGTTGTTGTATTGCTTTCTTTTTTCTCCAGTGAGTCGCTGTTCCATTTCTTTACTATGAAATGTCAATAAATGTCCCAAGTGGGTTGCGGTGCACAGTCATGCCACCTCGCATGCAACTTCATACCTCCATAAGCGGCTCCTGTCCCAGGCAATCACGCCAACTGGCGTCACAGCGGGGCTGCTTGGACGCAGCGGGGCTCCTCCTACGGCTTAGGCAAAGCCGCTTCTATCCAAACAAAAGGTTGCCCTCAGAGGAAGGGCCCACACAGGGAAGTCTGGCACCAATTCTTTAATGGAGGTTGCAATGCGGGAACATCGAAAATGCCACGCTGAAAGTGCACAGTCCAGTCCGACGCTTGTCGTGCTTCATAGCACTTGCTCATGGGCTTCACGATAAAGGCAGGCAATGGCCATTTTCCAGCACCTATTTATCCTCTACATCCCGCCTCAGTGGGCGTGGCCACATTTTCAGCGTGGCCTGTTGTTTGTTGTGGTGCTTTCTTATTTCTCCAGTGAGTCGATGTGCCATTTCTTTACTATAAAATGTCAATAAGTGTCCCAAGTGGGTTGGGGGGCACAGTCATGCCACCTTCCATGCACTTTCATACCTCCATAAGCGGCTCCTGTCCCAAGCAATCACGCCAACTGGCGTCACAGCGAGGCTGCTTGGACGTAGCGGGGCTCCTCTTGCGGCTTTGGCTAGGCTGCTTCTATCCAAACAAAAGGTTGATCCCAGAGGAATGGCCCACACAGGTAAGTCTGGCACCAATTCTTTAATGGAGGTTGCAATGAGGGAACACAGAAAATGCCACGCTGAAGGTGCACTGTCCAACCGGACTTCCTCTTGGGCTATGGCAGTGGTTCCCAAATTTTTCGACCTGTGGCTCCCTTGACCTAATTGGCAGTTGCCCGTGGCTCCCCATCGTGTGCGTCTTGATATACGCATATCGTTTATCACAATGAGGCGAAGCACGATCTTACACATTAGATTTAATCAGTTAAATTATTTAGAAACAGAATAGTAACTCTTGCAAATGAGCAAGAGGGGACAGATACAGGTGGAATCGAGACGGACAGCCAAAACTCTATTTTTATTACTTATTAATATGGTCGTTCAGGCTCAAAAAACATGAAGATGGTTCAGTGGGCCCAAACCAGTCAGAATCAGCACCTTGCTTGGCAACGGTGCAAAAGGTGGGTTAAATCACTGTGTTCCTGCTGCTCTCTCTGAACCTTCGATATGTTAGCCATCTCAGTGATTTATTTTACTATCACTGATTCAGACATAAGCTTTACACATTCTAAGGAGAAGTGCACCCCCATCCCATCCACTTGAAGTGAGTGGCTCAGTGGAGCTTTGGTCATTTTGTCGTGCACCTCAAAGACTCAATGGACACAGCACAAATGGGAGACTGGGGGCGCTTTTCTTACGGCTTAGAGTTCCCACCCAAGCCCTCCTTTTCAGATACTACACACAGCAATAAACACCCATTCACAAAGCCATAATAGCCCCATAGAAACCACACGGTGGAAATATCACATTTTCAACCAGCTGCAACTGCCAGGGTCAAAAACTGCCCTTTGAGAATAAATGACAAACTTTCTGCCAATGAGGAAAGGTGATTGCAAAAAATATGTATATATGTTTTTGTAAACTACAGATGAGAACTGAATGCGTTCTATGACCATCGTGGAGGTGATATATAAGACACTAAAGGTAATCAATTCCTCTGTTGTGGCAAGCATGTGAAATATGTCACTGTATGCCTGAAATGTTTGTCGCTGGGAGATCTGAATTTCAGATCATAATGCCCTCACACACCTGTTAGGGTGTCATGCTTCATCATTTTGTTGTATTTCTTTTTGCCATATATCTGACACTAAGAATATCTAGGGACACTCTTTCGTACTCAGAAGAATACATCCAACGCCTAATCGGTGGCCCTTCACTTCTCTCCGGGCCTGTGACCACCACCACTACAACCCCCACGCCTAATTCCTCCCGCGTGTTACTAGATAGACTTGAGAAATTATAGAAAAAACAAATCAGAACCGAACTCCATGCCCGGATGCTCACTGAATATCTAAAATCAGGCGTCATCCTGCTTGGTCTCCAAATCAGGAACACTCCAGCCATATTTACCCAAGACCCGAAATTTCGGACCGGCTTCAGCCATCTAGCCACAACCTGCTCACGCCATTGGATGGTTCTAGGAATTGACACAGCTATCGAACACAGCCGCAAAGAACTGGAAGAGCTAGCCGAACTTGAAAAACTCATTCTGACTGATACCACTATCACAGACGCAAAAAACCTCCTAGACAAAGTAAATACTACCATTTCCACCTTCCATACCTTTGAACTTAATAAAAAAATAAACAAAATCCAGAAGGACATCAAATTCTACAACGTAGAGGCAACATATCCCTACCTATGTGACGAATTCTACAAAACCCCATACATTCCACCCAGGACCCGCAACTGGGGCAGTTAACGTAACAACCAACTAAGCGAAGCAGTCATTGTTTTCCTCCCAAAGCCTAATAAAGACCCGGCGTTATGTGGGTCATACAGACCCCTTTCGCTACTGAATATTGACTACAAAATTCTCGCCAAAATTGTGGCCAACAGACTTTCACAATTGATGGAGTTTATTATTGCCCCGGCCCAATCTGGCTTCATACCCCATCGCTCGACATCACTGAACTTGCGGACTTGATTTACTGTGCTGCATAGAATAAACCCGGCCACGCCCGCGGCGGCGATTCTCCTGGACACTGAAAAAGCCTTCGATTCTTTAGAATGGCCTTTCTTCTTATCCATAATGCAGCACATGGGCATGCCGGCTAGCTTTATTGCCACCACGCGGCTCTTATATAGTCACCCCACGGCGAGGCTCCACATTAATGGTACGTTATCGCGCCCGTTTGCACTTACCCGCGGCACCCGTCAGGGTTGTCCGCTGTCGCTGCTGCTGTTCATTCTCGCCATGGACCTCCTAATCCGACATTTTCAGGAGCGACACCTTCACAGAGGGCTCCAATTCCGGACGGGTCCCCTATTGGTCTCACTCTATGCCGACGACACCATACTGTATGTTAGAGAGCCTCAGCTGAACCTGGCTCCTCTGATACAAGAAATACTTCGCTTTGGTCGTCATTCCGAGCTGGGTATCAATTGGCATAAGTCCATAATCTTCCCATTGACCAGCGGCACTTCTCCTTGGCAGTGCGAGTATCCGCTGGAATGGTGCTCGGACTCTGTACGATATTTGGGCATACACATCCATCTGAACACAGAAGAGATTATTTGTCTTAATTATGGCTGCGCAATTGCGAAGCTTGAATCGCAGGTGGACAAATGGCTACGGCTTCCGCTATCTATGGCGGCTAGAATAGCCATTATAAAAATGATAGTGCTCCCTAAATTTTTATATCTTTTTAATAATATACCCATCCCCCTCACCCAAAATTTCTTCGCCTCGCTGCGGGCCCATTTGATTAGATTGGTCTGGGGAGGGAAGCAGCCCCAGGTCTGCTGGAAGATACTCATGCTTCCGCACGATCGAGGCGGACTTGGAATACCAGATTTGTATCTATATTATTTGGTTGCGCAGTGTGCCCACGCCTATGCATGGTACCACCCGGACGCACGGATTCCATTTCTTCGCCCGGAAGCTGATTTTGTGCTCCCGGGCCGATTGGCCACGGTGCTGCCCAAGGGCGTACCTAGAAGTCCAGTTGATATTCAAACGGTGTCTACCACGAGCTGGGCTTGGAGTAGGCTATTGCGCTACATGGATCAGCCTATTTTATACTCAACTTCTCTCCCGTTACTGAATGAGGGATGGCTTCCGGTCACTGGCGAGAAACTTGTGCAACGCACTTTGACGAAGTTTGACATCACCAAGATTGGTGATTTATACCCGGGCGGGCACATATTCTCGGTGTCGGAGGAGGCACGATTCAGTGATGCCACTTTCATGGAAAGATTTATCCTTAATCGGATTTATTTCACAGTCAGGTCAGGAATTAGGGGATTCCCCCTCGAGCCGGCTTCCTTTGAGCCACTTACTCTCCTCATCGACACGGCCACAGGGGCACATCTTATTTCTAAACTGTACAAGCTATGTATTACGCAGGTTCCCTGCACGGACGACAAACTACGCTTGGTGTGAGAAGTTGGCCTGGTATATGATGCTCACTAGTTAAAGTGATCACCTTGTACCATGCCAAGCAACCCTTATGGTGTGGTTGTAAGTCAACCTTTTCGGACCAGCTGCCCTAGTGGTAGCGTAGGCTAAGCAGTCTTTGAGGCTAAACTCGTGATGCGTGTTAAGCAAGCTGTTTTACCAATAGTAACCCCCTTTTATACCAATGAAAGGACACCACACAGATATATATTCAAAATATATATGTATTTATTTCTCAAAGTAACCCCTAGTCTCTTTATGAGCACAGGAGCACAAATCGTCAAACAAGATTATCACAGAATACACAGAAGTTGCACTTTATATGGATAGGCCCTGGTGGCCACTCGAACCATATACTAAAATAGTGGTATAAGTACCACGAACAGAAAAGGGAAAAGGCCTAGGGCCTCTAGAATCGCTGGGCCTACAAGGAGCTAACGTCAGTTAGTGACCAGGAGGTCCACGGGTGGCGTGTGCAGAGCAAATAGTCACACGCGTGCTCCCATAGGTTTCAATGGGTGCGTAAAAAGTACAAAGTTACTGCAAAAGGAATCTTCCGGATGACCTAGGAACTTAAGATTTGGAACACAGGCACTAGAGATGTAATACTACACTTGGGCACAGGTGTGCCAGCTTTACCTCACCCACAGGAAGCGGGTGCATAGGCCTCGAAGTGCGTCGGGTTTCTTCTATCTGTTCCGTGGGGCCTGTAGACAAAAGGGCTGCAGGCGGTCGGTCGGGAAGAGATGCAGTGGATCCAAGAGTGGATCGGAGATGTTGAAGACCTGAAAGCAGAGGGGACAGTGTTCACAGTCACTAGCCAGTGACCAGCGTGGCACCAGGTGGGTACCAGGCGATGTCGGGTGCAAACAGGAAGGAAGGTGTAGCTTGACTCTGCAGCCACGTGGTCCCTGAAGGTCGACGACGTCCAGGAGTCGAGTCACGAGCTGTCCCACGCAGGCTCTCGCTGTCGGCGGTGTCGGCGACTTGATCGAAGCAAACAAGCCTTGGCAAAAGCAATTGTTGTAGGCAAGGAGTTTAAGCTGATGGTTCTGACCAGCAAGGTCAGAGGAACTGCTCCTTTGGAGGGGAGCAAGGGCCAGTCTGGAGCAACCAGACCAGCGGTGTTTGTCGTAGATTTCGTCGCCAAGATGGCCACTAGCCAGCGGGCCAGCAACCGGTTAGGCGCGTCGAGTGGCAAAATGCAGAAGGGCCCCACGCAGATCGTGGAGATGCTGGAGGGCTCACCTTTGGTGCAGATGCTGCTCGAGGGTTGGGCTTCTCAGGACCCAAAGCACAACTTGGAGGGAGCCTCGGTTGTTGCACTGGTCAGCTTGTCGTAGTCGTTTCAAGATGGCTGGCTCCACGTGTCTCGGTGCCTCCACGGGTCTCCTCTTTGCAGGGACTGTGGATCGGGCGGTGAGAGGTCTGGAGGTCCAGGTCTTGTCAGTCTCTGGGCTCGGGCTCCGGCGGGAGGCGGCGGCAAAGCAGACGTTGATTCGCTGGATGGTGCTTGCGTTAGCAAGGTGGTCACTCCCTGACCACAGGGGAGATTGGCTTCAGTCCTCTGTGCAGCAGAGCGTCGAAGTTCCCGTCTTCTTCTTAGTTTTAAGTTGATTCCAGGATGTCTGAAGTCTTAGGACACAGCTCCTACCTTTATTCGGATTCTAGGGGCCGGACTACCTGCTAGGTCCCTCCCTATGGGTGGGACCAGGAAGGGGGGTGGTTACACCCCCAATCCTTTGTCCAGCTCGCCCCAGGCCCGGGACTGGTGTGCCCCAGGACCGGTTTGAACTGGCATATGCACCGAGGCTCCTTGTGAGCCACAGGCATGTCTGGTTTCTTTCAAGCCCTACCTGACCAATACACAAAATCCTGTCTGGGGTGGTGCACGCAACTCCCCTGGCAGGAAACCCTTTGTCCACACCTCCCAAGCTGGAAGGACTCCCAGCAGCAGGAGGGCAGACTTGTGTCTGTGGTGGCAGCATCCATTTTGTGGAGCTGAGGCTATGTCTGATTTTACCCGGGTTTCAGGTACTGTACATGTCGTGTCCCTCTAGAAGGGTGGAATGCTAACCCCGTCGCCAGAATTGGTGAGGGGTTAGTATTCCAATTCGTATGACACCTTACTCGACATGTTTTGATAAAGCCAAACCAAAGATAGCATTTAACCGCGAGGTTCATAATGCACTTAAGAGTATATGGTATGACGATATCTGGAAACAGTAGAAGGAAGTTGTTCCGACCACTGCAGACAGGCTCAGCTCATGCCAGAGCACCATCTCACATGGAACCAAGCACTCTGCCTTCAGGATTGTTAAGGCCTGCCATAGGAGTGACTTATAGGTTACCAGGTGTCCCATTTAAGGTTAGGTATAGGTATACTACACCTAAGTAAGAGGTGATTACACCAACTTACCCCAGCTGAGTGATCAGCCAGTTGTGTCAAATTGTTAGGCCAAGCCTGGGGTGGCATAATACATGCTGCAGCCCTTGGCAGGCCTTGGGTACACCAATGCCCTGGGTACCTAGTGTACACTGGTACAGGGGCTGACAGGGTGATCCACTTCCAATTGGTTATGCACCTAGGGTGCATAGTTTTAATTTAGTAGAGAGAACAGCAGGCTGGGGGTCTGATTGGCAGGCCCACAGCCTCAATATGTCAAAAACCAGTGAAGCAAAAAGCAAAAATTTGGGGTGACCATAGGATAGCAGACCCTACTCTCCTACACAACCCCCCCCCAAACGCTGGGACATTAAACTAGCCTTGACCAGTCTCGTCTTCATGTCCTAAGTGGAAGTACCTGGAGAGACCATCTGCATTCCCATGGTCAGTACCTGGCCGGTGCTCCACTGTAAAGTCCATCCCCTGTAGGGAAATGGACCACCTAAGCAGTTTGGGGTTTTCACCCTTCATCTGATTTAGCCACAAGAGGGGCTTATGGTCGGTCTGAATCTTGAAGTGAGTGCCAAACAAGTATGGCCTCAGCTTCTTCAGGGCCCACACCACAGCAAAGGCCTCCCTCTCAATAGCTGACCAATTCTTCTCTCTGGGGGTCAACCTTCTGCTAATAAAAGCAATGGGTTGGTCTTGACCATCTACATTAAGTTGTGACAGCACAGCTCCCACACCCAACTCAGAAGCATCTGTTTGGACAATAAACTCTTTGGAGTAGTCAGGACTTTTCAGGATAGGTGCAGAGCACATGGCCTCCTTCAGGTCATCAAATGCCTTTTGACAGCTTACTGTCCACTGAACCTTTTTGGGCATCTTCTTGGATGTCAGATCATTAAGAGGAGTCACAATGGACCCATAGTTCTTAACAAACTTCCTGTAGTACCCAGTCAAGCCCAAGAAAGCTCGAACTTGAGTCTGGGTGGTTGGAGGGGACCAGTCCTTGATGGATTGTATCTTACTCTCCAGTGGTTGAACTTGGCCTCCACCTACAAGGTGGCCCAAATATACAACCTTACTCTGCCCTATCTGGCACTTAGTAGCCTTGATAGTGAGGCCTGCCCTTTGCAGAGCCCCAAGAGCCTTCTTCAGGTGGATCAGGTGATCCTCCCAGGTGGAGCTAAAGACAGCAATGTCATCAAGATATGCTGCGCAAAAGTCATCCAACCCAGTAAGGACTTGGTTCACCAGCCTTTGGAAGGTGGCAGGTGCATTCTTCAGACCAAAGGGCATCACCACAAACTGGTAGTGCCCACCTGGGGTTGAGAATGCTGTTTTGGCCTTAGACTCCTCAGCTAATCTGATTTGCCAATAGCCAGCTGTTAAGTCAAATGTGCTCAAAAACTTTGCAGAAGCTAGTTTGTCTATGAGCTCATCTGCCCTTGGAATAGGGTGTGCATCTGTCCTGGTGACAGCATTGAGTCCTCTGTAATCCACACAGAACCTCATCTCTCTCTTGCCATCTTTGGTGTGAGGTTTGGGGACCAGAACCACTGGGCTAGCCCAGGGGCTCTCTGAGGGTTCAATGACACCTAATTCCAGCATTTTATGTACCTCAGCCTTTATACAGTCCCTGACGTGGTCAGGTTGTCTGTAAAGTTTGTTCTTTACAGGCAGACTGTCACCAGTGTCCACAACATGGGTACACCAGTCAGTTTGGCTAGGTATCAAGGAAAACATATGTGAAAATGATTGTAGAACCTGTCTACATTCAGTCTGCTGATGGGCAGTGAGGTTGCCTCCAAGGGTCACTCCTTCAACTGAGCCATCTTCAGGGTTCTGAGACAACAGGTCTGGGAGAGGGTCACTCTCTTCCTCCTGTCCCTCATCTGTAGCCATGAGCAAGCCCATGTCTGCCCTGTCAACATATGCTTTAAGCCTGTTAACATGGAGTACCCTGTGGGGACTCCTGGGAGTTCCTAGGTCGACCAAGTAGGTGACCTCTCCCTTCTTTTCCAGGATTGTATGGGGTCCAGACCATTTGTCTTGGAGTGCTGCTGGGGCCACTGGCTCCAACACCCATACCTTCTGTCCTGGCTGAAACTCAACCAAGACAGCCTTTTGGTTATGCCAAGCTTTCTGTAAGGCCTGGCTTGCCTCAAGGTTTTTGGATGCCTTCTCCATATACTCAGCCATCCTGGAGCGGAGACCAAGTACATAGTCCACTATGTCTAGCTTAGGCTTTTTGAGAGGTAACTCCCAGCCTTCCTTCACCAAACACAGTGGGCCTCTCACAGGGTGCCCAAACAACAATTCAAAGGGGCTGTAGCCAACTCCTTTTTGTGGGACCTCTCTGTAAGCAAACAGAAGGCAGGGTAGAAGGATGTCCCATCTTCGCCTGAGCTTTTCAGGTAATCCTTTGATCATACCCTTTAGGGTCTTGTTGAATCTCTCAACAAGCCCATTGCATTGTGGGTGATAAGGGGTGGTGAACTTGTAGTTGACACCACATTCCTTCCACATAGCTGTTAAGTATCCTGACATAAAGTTGGTACCTCTGTCAGATACTACCTCCTTAGGAAACCCCACTCTGGAGAATACTCCCAGCAGGGCCCTGGCCACAACAGGGGCTGTAGTGGTCCTAAGGGGAATTGCCTCTGGATACCTGGTGGCATGATCCACTACCACCAGTATAAATCTGTGCCCAGATGCAGTGGGAGGATCCATGGGACCCACTATGTCTATTCCCACTCTTTCAAAGGGAACCCCCACCACAGGTAGTGGTATCAGGGGGGCCTTTGTTGTGCCACCTGATTTGCCACTGGCTTGGCAGGTAACACAGGAGCGACAAAACTCCTTTGTATCTTCATTCATATGAGGCCAGTGAAAGTGAGGGACAAGTCTGTCCCAGGTCTTGTTCTGGCCTAGGTGTCCTGCTAAAGGAATATCATGGGCCAAGGTAAGAAGGAAGCCCCTAAATTGCAGAGGTATAACCAACCTCCTGGTTGCACCAGGCTTGGGGTCTCTAGCCTCTGAATAAAGGAGCCCTTCATCCCAATACACTTTATGGGTACCTTGAGCATTCCCAGCAGCCTCAGCAGCAGCCAGCTGTCTGAGGGGTTCAAGAGAGGGACAGGATAACTGAGCCTGCCTCAAGTCAGCCCTTGAAGGTCCCCCTGTCCCCAGAAACTCAACCTGGTCAGGTTCAAGCTCTTCAGGGACAGTTCCTTCAGGGTCTTCTAGATCAGCTTCCTGGGAAGGCTGATCATCACTCTGAGGCAGGGGGGAAGGCACAGCCTTGACCCTCCTGTTCTTCTTCTTGGTAGGTGCTTGGTCCATTGTTCCAGGATCCAAGACCTGTGGTTCAGTGAGGCACTTTTTGGCCTGTGACCTGGTCACAGCAAGGACATGTGATGATATACCTAACATCTCTGCATGAGTCCTGTACTCCACTTCTGACCATAGAGAACTCTCTAGGTCATTGCCCAACAAACATTCTACTGGGAGGTCTGCACTAACCACAACCCTTTTGAGGCCAGTTACCCCTCCCCATGAGAAGTTAACAACTGCCACACTATGTGAAGTAGTGGCATTGCTGGCATTGGTCACCAGGTAGTTCTCACCTGGTATGTACTGTCCAGGGTCCACAAAGCCTGGTGTCACCATAGTGACACTGGCACATGTGTCCCTGTAGGCTTGAGCCACTTTGTCATTAATTAAAGGAGTCTGTCTGTACTTGCCCAGGTTACTGGGGCTCACAGTCAGGGACAAATCAATGTCCCCATCACAGATCAAGACTGCCTGTGTCAGGGTTCTGTCTAAGTCAGAATCTCCTTCAGTTCCCATAGTGATTCCCACTACACCCTTTGTCTGGGGACCAACACTGCTAACAGTAGTACTGGGAGCAGGTGCCTTAGGGGCAACAGTGTTGGGGGCTCCACCCTTTTTGCAATCACTAGTCCAGTGAGTTGTATTCTTGCAATGATTGCACCAGGGTTTCTTTTGACCTTCTTTCTTCTTTTTGGACTGTTGGGACCCACCCTCCTTAGTAGTAGTTTGGGGCCCTGTTGAAGACTTCTGGTCTTTAGGTTTCTGATCTCCACCCTTTTGGTCTGTTTTCTTCTGATCACCCCCTTGGCCCTGGTTCTGGTTCTTTTGCTTAACCCTGGTTCTGACCCATTTGTCTGCCTTCTTTCCCAATTCTTGGGGAGAGGTCAGATCAGAGTCAACCAAGTGTTGATGCAGTTGCTGGTTTTGACAGTTATTTAAAATCTGTTCTCTCATCATCAAATTATACAATCCTGTAAAATCAGATACCTTACTTCCCAGCAACCAACCCTCCAAAGCCTTAGTGGCACATTCAATGTATTCAGACCAGTCCTGAGTCTGTGTCTTTTGGGTGTCTCTGAACATTAACCTGTACTGCTCAGTGGTTAAGCCTAACCCATCAACTAGAACACTCTTCAGGACTCTGTAGTTTCTGACATCCTCTTCTCTAACAGTGAGGAGTCTGTCTCTGCCTCTTCCCTCAAAGGAGAGCCAGAGGATTGCTGCCCACTGGTCTTCAGGAACCTGCTGTACTTTGCAGGCCCTCTCAAGAGCAGTTATCCACTTGTGGATGTCATCCCCACTTTTGTAGGGGGGCACAACCTTAGACAGGTTTCTATTATCGAAAACCCTATCTTTGTCCTTAGGGACAATGCTGCCACCAGTGGGTATAGACCCACTCTCTTTATGCTGTCTAGCCTTGCTAAGTTTCTCTTCCATCAGGGCTACTTCTAGCTCCTGCTTCCTGATCCTCAGCTGAGCTTCTTGCATCTTGGCCTCATGTTCCCTCCTCTGAGGGGTGGTCATCCTTCTCCTGGAGTGACCTTGAGAGCCTCTAGAGCCATGGGAAGCATTGGAGTCACCTGAGCGATTCCTTTGCCTTCCAAGCCCTGTGTTAAGTCCACTGGGGAGATCCAGTGGGGTGAACCCACTGTCAGTCCCCAATAGCCTTAGTTTAGCTGGGCCAAGTATAACACTTGGCACTGGGCTAGTTCTCCCTTCATCCTCACTACTGTCAGTATCCTTTTCACTCTCATCCTCTGTGGTAGGCATCCCATCTAAGGGGTGACTATTGGAAAGGGGTACCTCAGTGGCATCTTCAGAAGGGGGGCCTCCTGTTCCTGTCCCTAAGGGGGCTAACTGGGAAGCTTTCCTGAGCTCTTTTTGATTTTCATCTTCTTGCAAGAGCTCTCTGAGCAAAGCAGAGGTAGGGTTCTTGGGCTGTTTAAGGCCTCTAAGAGTTGCCAGCTGCCTGAGCTCATTTTGATTAAGGGTAGCATAGATGGATGGTGCCCTCGGGGGGTCACTCTCAACAGAGATGGGTACAGTGGACCCCTCTGCCCCAGCCATTGCTCTTAAGTGTGGGTGGATGTGTTGCAATCTACCTACACTTGGGTTTACCTACTAAACCTATCTAGTAGTTGTAGTCAGGGTGTGCTACTCCCTTTGCTCTACAACAACTAAGTTCAGTAGAACTTAAGTATATCTAATCTTGTTTTATATGTACCTACAGGTACCTATGTGATCTTTCAATTGGTAACCAAGAGATTACAATGGTAAAACACAGCAAGCTCAAATCCAACCGCTGCTCACCAATGTGAGAAGTTGGCCTGGTATATGATGCTCACTAGTTAAAGTGATCACCTTGTACCATGCCAAGCAACCCTTATGGTGTGGTTGTAAGTCAACCTTTTCGGACCAGCTGCCCTAGTGGTAGCGTAGGCTAAGCAGTCTTTGAGGCTACACTCGTGATGCGTGTTAAGCAAGCTGTTTTACCAATAGTAACCCCCTTTTATACCAATGAAAGGACACCACACAGATATATATTCAAAATATATATGTATTTATTTCTCAAAGTAACCCCTAGTCTCTTTATGAGCACAGGAGCACAAATCGTCAAACAAGATTATCACAGAATACACAGAAGTTGCACTTTATATGGATAGGCCCTGGTGGCCACTCGAACCATATACTAAAATAGTGGTATAAGTACCACGAACAGAAAAGGGAAAAGGCCTAGGGCCTCTAGAATCGCTGGGCCTACAAGGAGCTAACGTCAGTTAGTGACCAGGAGGTCCACGGGTGGCGTGTGCAGAGCAAATAGTCACACGCGTGCTCCCATAGGTTTCAATGGGTGCGTAAAAAGTACAAAGTTACTGCAAAAGGAATCTTCCGGATGACCTAGGAACTTAAGATTTGGAACACAGGCACTAGAGATGTAATACTACACTTGGGCACAGGTGTGCCAGCTTTACCTCACCCACAGGAAGCGGGTGCATAGGCCTCGAAGTGCGTCGGGTTTCTTCTATCTGTTCCGTGGGGCCTGTAGACAAAAGGGCTGCAGGCGGTCGGTCGGGAAGAGATGCAGTGGATCCAAGAGTGGATCGGAGATGTTGAAGACCTGAAAGCAGAGGGGACAGTGTTCACAGTCACTAGCCAGTGACCAGCGTGGCACCAGGTGGGTACCAGGCGATGTCGGGTGCAAACAGGAAGGAAGGTGTAGCTTGACTCTGCAGCCACGTGGTCCCTGAAGGTCGACGACGTCCAGGAGTCGAGTCACGAGCTGTCCCACGCAGGCTCTCGCTGTCGGCGGTGTCGGCGACTTGATCGAAGCAAACAAGCCTTGGCAAAAGCAATTGTTGTAGGCAAGGAGTTTAAGCTGATGGTTCTGACCAGCAAGGTCAGAGGAACTGCTCCTTTGGAGGGGAGCAAGGGCCAGTCTGGAGCAACCAGACCAGCGGTGTTTGTCGTAGATTTCGTCGCCAAGATGGCCACTAGCCAGCGGGCCAGCAACCGGTTAGGCGCGTCGAGTGGCAAAATGCAGAAGGGCCCCACGCAGATTGTGGAGATGCTGGAGGGCTCACCTTTGGTGCAGATGCTGCTCGAGGGTTGGGCTTCTCAGGACCCAAAGCACAACTTGGAGGGAGCCTCGGTTGTTGCACTGGTCAGCTTGTCGTAGTCGTTTCAAGATGGCTGGCTCCACGTGTCTCGGTGCCTCCACGGGTCTCCTCTTTGCAGGGACTGTGGATCGGGCGGTGAGAGGTCTGGAGGTCCAGGTCTTGTCAGTCTCTGGGCTCGGGCTCCGGCGGGAGGCGGCGGCAAAGCAGACGTTGATTCGCTGGATGGTGCTTGCGTTAGCAAGGTGGTCACTCCCTGACCACAGGGGAGATTGGCTTCAGTCCTCTGTGCAGCAGAGCGTCGAAGTTCCCGTCTTCTTCTTAGTTTTAAGTTGATTCCAGGATGTCTGAAGTCTTAGGACACAGCTCCTACCTTTATTCGGATTCTAGGGGCCGGACTACCTGCTAGGTCCCTCCCTATGGGTGGGACCAGGAAGGGGGGTGGTTACACCCCCAATCCTTTGTCCAGCTCGCCCCAGGCCCGGGACTGGTGTGCCCCAGGACCGGTTTGAACTGGCATATGCACCGAGGCTCCTTGTGAGCCACAGGCATGTCTGGTTTCTTTCAAGCCCTACCTGACCAATACACAAAATCCTGTCTGGGGTGGTGCACGCACCTCCCCTGGCAGGAAACCCTTTGTCCACACCTCCCAAGCTGGAAGGACTCCCAGCAGCAGGAGGGCAGACTTGTGTCTGTGGTGGCAGCATCCATTTTGTGGAGCTGAGGCTATGTCTGATTTTACCCGGGTTTCAGGTACTGTACATGTCGTGTCCCTCTAGAAGGGTGGAATGCTAACCCCGTCGCCAGAATTGGCGAGGGGTTAGTATTCCAATTCGTATGACACCTTACTCGACATGTTTTGATAAAGCCAAACCAAAGATAGCATTTAACCGCGAGGTTCATAATGCACTTAAGAGTATATGGTATGACGATATCTGGAAACAGTAGAAGGAAGTTGTTCCGACCACTGCAGACAGGCTCAGCTCATGCCAGAGCACCATCTCACATGGAACCAAGCACTCTGCCTTCAGGATTGTTAAGGCCTGCCATAGGAGTGACTTATAGGTTACCAGGTGTCCCATTTAAGGTTAGGTATAGGTATACTACACCTAAGTAAGAGGTGATTACACCAACTTACCCCAGCTGAGTGATCAGCCAGTTGTGTCAAATTGTTAGGCCAAGCCTGGGGTGGCATAATACATGCTGCAGCCCTTGGCAGGCCTTGGGTACACCAATGCCCTGGGTACCTAGTGTACACTGGTACAGGGGCTGACAGGGTGATCCACTTCCAATTGGTTATGCACCTAGGGTGCATAGTTTTAATTTAGTAGAGAGAACAGCAGGCTGGGGGTCTGATTGGCAGGCCCACAGCCTCAATATGTCAAAAACCAGTGAAGCAAAAAGCAAAAATTTGGGGTGACCATAGGATAGCAGACCCTACTCTCCTACACTTGGCGTCGGAGGCTGACCTGGGTAGGCCCATCACGGATGAACAGTGGTCCACTTGCTGTAAGGTGGTCACCAAAAAGATATCACTCAATAGCCGCCACAAACTCCTACACTATAGGTTTTTCCGCAGAAGCTACATACCGCCGGCTAAACTTCACTCCATTGATCCCAAGAGGCCCCACACTTGCTGGAAGTGTGCCGCCCCTCATGCTGATTTTGCCCATATGACCTGGACTTGTCCGAAATTGCAACCATACTGGGCGCAGATACACAAAATGATAGGGGAGATGCTGGGGCTTACACTGGTTCCTACCCCGGAAGTAGCGTTGCTGGGATACACGGTTAACTTTCCCAAGTACGTGAGGAGACTGGCGGCGCTGGGCTTTCAACTAGCAAAGCGAGAAATTGCTAAGCGCTGGGGTAGTGGGGCGGTTCCCGCTACTAATGCATGGCTTACTGATATGACTTACTGTAGCACAAACAGCGAGATTTACTCCAGTCTTCTTTCTGCAACAGATCGTCCCAAAGATATCTGGGGTCCCTACAGAACATATATCGCGAATATGCCGGGCGCTTCTCCAACACACTCCGACTCAGGAATTGTGCCCACCGGGGTTGGTTAGATTTGGCAGTGGTGCCTCTGTGTGATCGGGCAGGCCTCGGGGTGGTTGCGGTGCGATAGGTCCCCCTTGCTTCGGGTAGGATTTCTGGGTGGCGCATGGGTTTGACATTGCAGGATTTGAAGGGCATAGCTCTTTTGCTGGAGAGGGGCATGGTGGGGGTCAGTGATACATTGCCTCGCCACATGGGATCTGACAGTCTAGGTTGCTGTAACAAAGAACAGGACATTGCCGCTTGGAGCCAGGCTTCTACATTGTTAACGGACACAAGACTATTGCCATCGCACTGTTTGTTTCACACACATGACAGATGTAACCATTGCAGAGATCTCTTTATTGATTTGTTCACAAAAGATAAATAAAGTGTTTAAAATAAAATTTAAAAAAACGTAACAACCAACAGATCACCTTTTCAGACTCTTCCAAAACATCCATAGAGGACTCGGACACAAGTGACGAACCAAGCACATCTCGAGCAGCCAGCAGACCACAAAACCACTATTACCACCTGGTTTTTTAGGACGAGGTCGTGGGCGTGGCCAGCCCCAAACACGATTCCGGAACAATCGCTAATACCAACATCAATTCTCAGGAGAAAGACAAGCCCGAAACAGATTCTACCAATGGGGCCCCTAACAATAAACGACCATACGGAAACACGACCCATACCCGTTTCCACCAGTACAGCAGCCTTCCACCCACTTTCCTTACCCATATTCAGTCTCTCAGATCACATTCTATCCCATGATGAGACTCAACTTCTGAGCAGGGGCCTAAGTTTCGTTCCCACTGAACGTACCAATTTCCTAGACTTACAGTCCAATCTACTCCAGTTCTTCAGAAGAATCCGTCTCAAGCAATTCTTCTCTGACAAACCTACATCCTCCCAACCCACTGGACCCAGATTCCACCCACCCTCCACCTTCACCCCCACCTCTTCTTCCATGCCCCCCGAAATACTCGCATTAGAACGCCTGGTGCTACAGGAACTTACAGCTCTCCAAGCCCAATCTGAATATGTCCCATATAACCTACCCTTCTAAGAGAAACCAACCTTAAAAACAAACCTGAACTCATAATCAAACCAGCGGATAAAGGCGGTGGAATCGTGGTTATGAACACAAGCAAATATGACGCAGAAGTCAAAAGACAACTATCCAATCTCAACCACTACCGCCCCCTCGCAAAAGATCCCTTACCAGACCTCAGAACAAAAATATTACAAATAACGGGACAAGCTAAATCTCTCAGCATTATATCCCATAAAGAATTCCTCTTCCTCAACAACCAACACCCCCGCACACCCGTACTATATGTACTTCCCAAGATCCACAATGACAGCACCAACCTCCCCTGGTCGCCCAATCATCTCAGGATGCAGCTCAATTCTTGAACCATTGGGAAAATATATTATTGCAATCCTAAAGGAATTCGTCCCTTCAACTGACACATTCATCAGGGATACCATGGACCTCATCCTCACCATCGAGGACAGACCTTTTGACATGAACACCGACCTCATGGCGGGTTTAGACATTGAATCGTTGCATAACAACATCCCGCACAACGAACAACTCAAAGTCATTGAGTCATTACTTGAAACCAGACCTAGACCCACCTTGATCCCCACTGAATTCATCATGGACCTGTTACAGATTGCCCTACAAAACAACTACTTTCTTTACCGTGACACCTTTTATCTCCAGGTCAAAGGTGTCTCCATGGGAGCTTGCTTTGCCCCTAATTTTGCTATACTCTTCGTCCATAATCTTGAAAAAACCCACATTCTCACTGAAAAAAACCCCTTTCTGAACCATATAACTCTTTGGCGACGTTACATTGATGACATTCTCCTACTATGGAAAGGTACCACCCAAACCCTCAACCCCTTTATCGATTGGCTCAATCAATCACAGATTCACCTCAAATTTACCTATGAGCCTAAACCCAACGACTTACCATTCCTGGATGTCCTGATACATGCCGAAGACGATAAGATTGGCACCTGCCTCTATCGCAAGCCCACAGAAAGAAATACCCTGCTTCAATACTCAAGTTATCACCCTCGGGGTCTCCGGGATGGGCTACCCTTCGGCCAATTCTTATGCATTCGCAGGAATTGTAAATGGCCGAAAGACTACTTCCCCGAATCAGATATCCTCATCAACAAACTCATTGACAGGGGATACTCCAAACGTCTAGTAACGAGAGCACGGAAAAGAGCCTGGTACTGCCACCATGAACACCTCCTCACACCTCAACCAAAGAAAACCATGACCAGGATACCATTTGTTTCCAAATTCAGCCCTTGCAGCAACAAAATTAGCAAGATCATCAAACGCAACTGGAGCCTGCTACGAACATTCGAAACATTCAAAGAACCACCTCTCTTCTCATACCAACTTGACAACAATCTGGCCACACATCTGGTACACGCCATTATATGGCCTACCAACATTGCTGATAAGAACACCATCACCGCCACCTGGGGTTTACCCCCAGTCATTGGACACTACAAATGTCAAAATTGCACCGTATGTGATCTCACAGTAAACACAAAAGATTTCAAAACCAACAACAAATCCTACAAACTTAGGACCCTAACAAACTGTAGATCACAAAACGTCATTTACTCAATTTGCTGTCCCTGTAACCTCCTGTACATCGGTCAGACAACCCAAATGATTAAACAGTGGTTAATTCAACACAAAAGAAGAATCCACTGCAAAGTCCTGACGGCACCCTTGGTTGCACACTACATTGAAAAAAATCACTGTGAGACAGATATCACCTGGCAGGTGATAGACCAACCTACCCTACCCTTCAGAGGCGGCGACATCAGAGCCCTCTTGAACAAATGTGAATGCAAATGGATCACCGTGCGTAACTCGGTCAACACTGGCATGAACACCATTGATGAATGGAACACCACCATCTTACTCTGACCATGATTTCCTACTACCAAACACTGATCCATTATCCTATACACTCTTGACACCGCCCACTTACTATATAGAGTAAATATTTCCTAATTTTTACAAATTTTTGCAAATGAGGTACACTTTCATTAACCTCATGCATACCCTCCCTTTGTGCTGACCGAGGTAATTTATTCGTATTTCAATCCACACACGATTAATGATTCCAACCGGACACACTGCATTGTGCCCAGGTTGGCTCACATTCTTCGTATCCCACTGTCCCACTCCCCCCCCGAGTGTTACCTTCATTAATGTGTCTTAATGTTCTCGCCTCTTTCTCTGTGACCTAGATTATTTGCACCATGTTTCACGTTTTTGATGCCTGTAACGTGGCTGTGTCCGTAATTAATACATATATGCTGTCTCGTTTTAACCCTCCTTCCCGCTCCTCCTCCCGCTCCTCCCCCCACCTCGTCATTTCGGGGACACACCCGCCACACGTACACACGCCGAAGTGACGCAGATTCCCGGAAATAGCTTTTCTAACTTATAGCCAGACCTCAGCCCTACTCCACATTCCGCACACGAACGTGGCGGGTTCCTGATTACTGCCCCATCTTCGGATTCAGTCCGTTTCCACCAGGTAAGCACCCGCGCACCTAACATCCCTTAGTTTCCCCGGCCCATAGGATCACTGCCTTACCCCCCTCCCTTTTTTTCCCCCTCAGGTCTCCTAATCCAGTTCCCCCAAACTTGGGACGCCGCGGAGCCTCCCTCATCGCCGACCAGCCCGGCTTCCGAATTTTTGAATTTTCCAGGTAACCACTCGACCACTCCCATGCCCTTTTCATCCGTTTCTTCGCCCACGCAGGTTCTTAACCCCCCCACCTTCCTCCTCCTCAGGTTTCTGAATTCAGTTCCCTCCACTTGGGACACCGCACAGCCGCTCTCTACACCGATCTACACGGCACGTGACTTCTAGTCTCATCCAGGTATACACTCGCCTCCCATTGCTTTCCCTTCCCCTCCACGCACCGCCCATTCCTTATCTGCTCATTTCTCAACCCCGCGGTTTCTTGTACTCCACGGTCCTACTCTTTACTCCCACCACGCCTGATTTATTCACCACGGTTTTAGATATCAATTGCCCCACACCTTCCCTTCTGTTACCACTCAGCTTGCCTTCGCAACATCTGATCATCGACGCTTTATTCCTCCCTGTCACGCAGCGTTCGTTCTACAACCTCCACTACCCATTCGCTGCTGTGCCCACATACAAATTGTTTGCAAATACCATACCGCGATCATGTTCTTCCAAGACCGCTCCGCCGTAGCTCCTTCTCTGACGTTTTCACGCACCATGAACTCTGTGATTTCCTTCTTTCACGCCCTTCTCCTTCTGTTTTTCAGTGCTCTCCTTAGTCATCCTCCATACACCGCCTGTGAGAAGTTGGCCTGGTATATGATGTTCACTAGTTAAAGTGACCACCTTGTACCATGCCAAGCAACCCTTATGGTGTGGTTGTAAGTCAACCTTTTCGGACCAGCTGCCCTAGTGGTAGCGTAGGCTAAGCAGTCTTTGAGGCTAAACTCGTGAAACGTGTTAAGCAGGCTGTTTTACCAAATGTAACCCCCCTTTATACCAATGAAAGGACACCACACAGATATATATTGAAAATATATATGTATTTATTTCTCAAAGTATCCCCTCGACTCTTTATGAGCACAGGAGCACAAATCGTTAAACAAGAATACGTTAGAATACACAGAAGTTGCACTTTATATGGATAGGCCCTGGTGGCCACTCGAACCATATACTAAAATAGTGGTATAAGTACCACGAACAGAAAAGGGAAAAGGCCTAGGGCCTCTAGAATCGCTGGGCCTACAAGGAGCTAACTTTAGTTAGTGACCAGGAGGTCCACGGGTTGCGTGTGCAGAGCAAATAGTCACACGCGGGCTCCCATAAGTTTTCAATGGGTGCGTAAAAGTTACAAAGTTACTGCAAAAAGGATCTTCCGGATGGACTATGAACTCAAGATTGGAAACACAGACACTAGAGATGATACTCTACACTTGGGCACCGGAGTGCCAGCTTTACCTCACCCACAGGAAGCGGGTGCATAGGTCTCGAAGTGCATCGGGTTTCTTCTATATGTTCAATGGAGCCTGAAGACAAAGAGGCTGCAGGCGGTCGGTCCGGAAGGGATGCGGTGGATCCAAGGGTGGATCGGAGTTGTAGAAGACCTGTAAGCAGAGGGGACAGTGTTCACAGTCACTAGCCAGTGACCAGCGTGGCACCAGGTGGGTACCAGGCGATGTCGGGTGCAAACAGGAGGAAAGGTGCAGCTTGTCTCTGCAGCCACGTGGTCCCTGAAGGTCGACGACGTCCAGGAGTCAGTTCACGAGCTGTCCCATGCAGGCTCTCGCTGTCGGCGGTGTCGGCGACTTGGGCGAAGCAAACAAGCCTTGGCAAAAGCAATTGTTGTGGAGAACGAAATAAGCTGATGGTTCTGACCAGCAAGGTCAGAGGGACTGCTCCTTTGGAGGGGAGCAAGGGCCAGTCTGGAGCAACCAGACCAGCGGTGTAGTTCTTGAAGTTCGTTGCCAAGATGGCCACTAGCCAACAGGCCAGCAACCGGTTAGGCGCGTCGAGTGGCAAAATGCAGAGGGGCCCCACGCAGATCGTGGAGATGCTGGAGGGCTCACCTTTGGTGCAGATGCTGCTCGGGTGTTGGGCTTCTCAGGACCCAAAGCACAACTTGGAGGGAGCCTCGGTTGTCGCGCTTGCAGCTTGTCGTGGTCTTTTCAAGATGGCTGGCTCCACGTGTCTCGGTGCCTCCACGGGTTCCTTCTTTTCAGGGACTGTGGATCGGGCGGTGAGAGGTCTGGAGGTCCAGGTCTTGTCAGTCTCTGGGCTCGGGCTCGGGCGGGAGGCGGCGGCAAAGCAGACGTTGATTCACTGGATGGTGCTTGCGTTAGCAAGGTGGTCACTCCCTGACCACAGGGGAGATTGGCTTCAGTCCTCTGTGCGGCAGAGCGTCGAAGTTCCCGTCTTCTTCTTGTAGTTAAGTTGATTCCAGGATGTCTAAAGTCTTAGGACACAGCTCCTACCTTTATTCGGATTCTAGGGGCCGCACTACCTGCTAGGTCCCTCCCTAAGGGTGGGACCAGGAAGGGGGGTGGTTACACCCCCAATCCTTTGTCCAGCTCGCCCCAGGTCCAGGGCTGGTGTGCCCCAGGACCGGTTTGAACTGGCATATGCACCGAGGCTCCTTGTGAGCCTCAGGCATGTCTGGTTTCTTTCAAGCCCTACCTGACCAATACACAAAATCCTGTCTGGGGTGGTGCACGCACCTCCCCTGGCAGGAAACCCTTTGTCCACACCTCCCAAGCTGGAAGGACTCCCAGCAGCAGGAGGGCAGACTTGTGTCTGTGGTGGCAGCATCCATTTTGTGGAGCTGAGGCTATGTCTGATTTTACCCGGGTTCCAGGTACTGTACATGTCGTGTCCCTCTAGAAGGGTGGAATGCTAACCCCGTCGCCAGAATTGGAGAGGGGTTAGTATTCCAATTTGTATGACACCTTACTCGACATGTTTTGATAAAGCCAAACCAAAGATAGCATTTAACCGCGAGGTTCATAATGCACTTAAGAGTATATGGTATGACGATATCTGGAAACAGTAGAAGGAAGTCGTTCCGACCACTGCAGACAGGCTCAGCTCATGCCAGAGCACCATCTCACATGGAACCAAGCACTCTGCCTTCAGGATTGTTAAGGCCTGCCATAGGAGTGACTTATAGGTTAACATGTGTCCCATTTAAGGTTAGGTATAGGTATACTACACCTAAGTAAGAGGTGGTTACACCAACTTAGCCCAGCTGAGTGATCAGCCAGTTGTGTCAAATTTGTTAGGCCAGGCCAGGGGTGGCACAATACATGCTTCAGCCCCTGGTAGGCCTTAGATACACCAATGCCCTGGGTACCTAGTGTACACTGGTACAGGGGCTCACAGGGTGATCCACTTCCAATTGGTTGTGCACCTAGGGTGCATAGTGTAAATTTAGTAGAGAGAACAGCAGGCTGGGAGTCTGATTGGCAGGCCCACAGCCTCAATATGTCAAAAACCAGTGAAGCAAAAAGCAAAAATTTGGGGTGACCATAGGATAGCAGACCCTACTCTCCTACACAACCCCCCCCCCAAACGCTGGGACATTAAACTAGCCTTGACCAGTCTCGTCTTCATGTCCTAAGTGGAAGTACCTGGAGAGACCATCTGCATTCCCATGGTCAGTACCTGGCCGGTGCTCCACTGTAAAGTCCATCCCCTGTAGGGAAATGGACCACCTAAGCAGTTTGGGGTTTTCACCCTTCATCTGATTTAGCCACAAGAGGGGCTTATGGTCGGTCTGAATCTTGAAGTGAGTGCCAAACAAGTATGGCCTCAGCTTCTTCAGGGCCCACACCACAGCAAAGGCCTCCCTCTCAATAGCTGACCAATTCTTCTCTCTGGGGGTCAACCTTCTGCTAATAAAAGCAATGGGTTGGTCTTGACCATCTACATTAAGTTGTGACAGCACAGCTCCCACACCCAACTCAGAAGCATCTGTTTGGACAATAAACTCTTTGGAGTAGTCAGGACTTTTCAGGATAGGTGCAGAGCACATGGCCTCCTTCAGGTCATCAAATGCCTTTTGACAGCTTACTGTCCACTGAACCTTTTTGGGCATCTTCTTGGATGTCAGATCATTAAGAGGAGTCACAATGGACCCATAGTTCTTAACAAACTTCCTGTAGTACCCAGTCAAGCCCAAGAAAGCTCGAACTTGAGTCTGGGTGGTTGGAGGAGACCAGTCCTTGATGGATTGTATCTTACTCTCCAGTGGTTGAACTTGGCCTCCACCTACAAGGTGGCCCAAATACACAACCTTACTCTGCCCTATCTGGCACTTAGTGGCCTTGATAGTGAGGCCTGCCCTTTGCAGAGCCTCAAGAGCCTTCTTCAGTTGGATCAGGTGATCCTCCCAGGTGGAGCTAAAGACAGCAATGTCATCAAGATATGCTGCACAAAAGTCATCCAACCCAGTAAGGACTTGATTCACCAACCTTTGGAAGGTGGCAGGTGCATTCTTCAGACCAAAGGGCATCACCACAAATTGGTAGTGCCCACCTGGGGTTGAGAATGCTGTTTTGGCCTTAGACTCCTCAGCTAATCTGATTTGCCAATAGCCAGCTGTCAAGTCAAATGTGCTCAAAAACTTAGCAGAAGCCAGTTTATCTATGAGCTCATCTGCCCTTGGAATAGGATGTGCATCTGTCCTAGTGACAGCATTGAGTCCTCTGTAATCTACACAGAACCTCATCTCTCTCTTGCCATCTTTGGTGTGAGGTTTGGGGACCAGAACCACTGGGCTAGCCCAGGGGCTCTCTGAGGGTTCAATGACACCTAATTCCAGCATTTTGTGTACCTCAGCCTTTATACAGTCCCTGACGTGGTCAGGTTGTCTGTAAAGCTTGTTCTTTACAGGCAGACTGTCACCAGTGTCCACCACATGGGTACACCAGTCAGTTTGGCTAGGTATCAAGGAAAACATGTGTTGAAATGATTGTAGAACTTGTCTACATTCAGTCTGCTGATGATCAGTGAGGTTGCCTCCAAGGGTCACTCCTTCAACTGAACCATCCTCAGGGTTCTGAGACAACAGGTCTGGGAGAGGGTCACTCTCTTCCTCCTGTCCCTCATCTGTAGCCATGAGCAAGCCCATGTCTGCCCTGTCAACATATGCTTTTAACCTGTTAACATGGAGTACCCTGTGGGGACTCCTGGGAGTTCCTAGGTCCACCAAGTAGGTAACCTCTCCCTTCTTTTCCAGGATTGTATGGGGTCCAGACCATTTGTCTTGGAGTGCTGCTGGGGCCACTGGCTCCAACACCCATACCTTCTGTCCTGGCTGAAACTCAACCAAGACAGCCTTTTGGTCATGCCAAGCTTTCTGTAAGGCCTAGCTTGCCTCAAGGTTTTTGGATGCCTTCTCCATATACTCAGCCATCCTGGAGCGGAGACCAAGTACATAGTCCACTATGTCTTGCTTAGGCTTTTTGAGAGGTAACTCCCATCCTTCCTTCACCAAACACAGTGGGCCTCTTACAGGGTGCCCAAACAACAATTCAAAGGGGCTGTAGCCAACCCCCTTTTGTGGGACCTCTCTGTAAGCAAACAGAAGGCAGGGTAGAAGGATGTCCCATCTTCGCCTGAGCTTTTCAGGTAATCCTTTGATCATACCCTTTAGGGTCTTGTTGAATCTCTCAACAAGCCCATTGCATTGTGGATGATAAGGAGTGGTGAACTTGTAGTTGACACCACATTCCTTCCACATAGCTGTCAAGTATCCTGACATGAAGTTGGTACCTCTGTCAGAAACCACCTCCTTAGGAAACCCCACTCTGGAGAATACTCCCAGCAGGGCCCTGGCCACAACAGGTGCTGTAGTGGTCCTAAGGGGAATTGCCTCTGGATACCTGGTGGCATGATCCACTACCACCAGTATAAATCTGTGCCCAGATGCAGTGGGAGGATCCATGGGACCCACTATATCTATTCCCACTCTTTCAAAGGGGACCCCCACCACAGGTAGTGGTATTAGGGGGGCCTTTGTTGTGCCACCTGATTTGCCACTGGCTTGGCAGGTCACACAGGAGCGACAAAACTCCTTGGTATCTTCATTCATGTGAAGCCAGTGAAAGTGAAGGACAAGCCTGTCCCAAGTCTTGTTCTGGCCTAAGTGTCCTGCTAAAGGAATATCATGGGCCAAGGTAAGAAGGAAGCCCCTAAATTGCAGAGGTATAACCAACCTCCTGGTTGCACCAGGCTTGGGGTCTCTAGCCTCTGAATAAAGGAGCCCTTCATCCCAATACACTTTATGGGTACCTTGAGCATTCCCAGCAGCCTCAGCAGCAGCCAGCTGTCTGAGGGGTTCAAGAGAGGGACAGGATAACTGAGCCTGCCTCAAGTCAGCCCTTGAAGGTCCCCCTGTCCCCAGAAACTCAACCTGATCAGGTTCAAGCTCTTCAGGGACAGTTCCTTCAGGGTTCTCTAGATCAGCTTCCTGGGAAGGTTGATCATCACTCTGAGGCAGGGGGGAAGGCACAGCCTTGACCCTCCTGTTCTTCTTCTTGGTAGGTGCTTGGTCCATTGTTCCAGGATCCAAGACCTGAGGTTCAGTAAGGCACTTTTTGGCCTGTGACCTGGTCACAGCAAGGACATGTGGTGATATACCTAACATCTCTGCATGTGTCCTGTACTCCACTTCAGACCATAGAGAACTCTCTAGGTCATTGCCCAACAAACATTCTACTGGGAGGTCTGCACTAACCACAACCCTTTTGAGGCCAGTTACCCCTCCCCATGAGAAGTTAACAACTGCCATACTATGTGAAGTAGTGGCATTGCTGGCCTTGGTCACCAGGTAATTCTCACCTGGTATGTACTGTCCAGGGTCCACAAAGCCTGGTGTCACCATAGTGACACTGGCACACGTGTCCCTGTAGGCTTGAGCCACTTTTTCATTAATTAAAGGAGTCTGTCTGTACTTGCCCAGGTTACTGGGGCTCACAGTCAGGGACAAATCTATGTCCCCATCACAGATCAGGACTGCCTGGGTCAGGGTTCTGTCTAAGTCAGAATCTCCTTCAGTTCCCATAGTGATTCCCACTACACCCTTTGTCTGGGGACCAACACTGCTAACAGTAGTACTGGGAGCAGGTGCCTTAGGGGCAACAGTGTTGGGGGCTCCACCCTTTTTACAATCACTAGTCCAGTGAGTTGTATTCTTGCAAGAATTGCACCAGGGTTTCTTTTGACCTTCTTTCTTCTTCCCTTTAGGCTGGGACCCACCCTCTTTAGTACTAGTTTGGGGCCCTGTTGAAGACTTCTGGTCTTTAGATTTCTGATCTCCACCCTTTTGGTCTGTTTTCTTCTGATCACCCCCTTGTCCCTGGTTCTGGTTCTTTTGCTTAACCCTGGTTCTGACCCATTTGTCTGCCTTCTTTCCCAATTCTTGGGGAGAGGTCAGATCAGAGTCAACCAAGTGTTGATGCAGTTGCTGGTTTTGACAGTTATTTAAAATCTGTTCTCTCATCATCAAATTGTACAATCCTGTATAATCAGATACCTTACTTCCCAGCAACCAACCCTCCAAAGCCTTAGTGGCACATTCAATGTATTCAGACCAGTCCTGAGTCTGTGTCTTCTGGGTGTCTCTGAACATTAACCTGTACTGTTCAGTGGTTAAGCCTAACCCATCAACTAGGACACTCTTCAGGACTCTGTAGTTTCTGACATCCTCCTCCCTAACAGTGAGGAGTCTGTCTCTGCCTCTTCCTTCAAAGGAGAGCCAGAGGATTGCTGCCCACTGGTCTTCAGGAACCTGCTGCACTTTGCAGGCTCTCTCAAGAGCAGTCATCCATTTGTGGATGTCATCCCCACTTTTGTAGGGGGGCACAACCTTAGACAGGTTCCTATTATCAAATACCCTATCTTTGTCCTTAGGGACAATGCTGCCACCAGTGGGTATAGACCCACTCTCTTTAGGTCGCCTAGCCTTACTCAGTTTCTCTTCCATCAGAGCTACTTCTAGCTCCTGTTTCCTGATTCTCAGCTGAGCTTCCTGCATTCTGGCCTCATGTTCCCTCCTATGAGGGGTGGTCATCCTTCTCCTGGAGTGACCTTGAGAGCCTCTAGAGGCATGAGAAGCATTAGATTCACCTGAGTGATTCCTTTGCCTCCCAAGCCCCTGGTTAAGTCCACTAGGGAGATCCAATGGGGTGATCCCATTGTCAGTCCCCAGTAGCCTTAAGTTAGCTGGGCCACGTATAACACTTGGCACTGGGCTAGTTCTCCCTTCATCCTCACTACCTTCTGTATCAGTACCCTTCTCA